>NC_090385.1:62008169-63208169 GCF_036365525.1 Heterodontus francisci
TCCCCCTCACTCTCTTCCCCCCTCTCCCCCCCCCCTCCTCTCCTCTTTCTCCCCCCCCCCTCTCCCTCTTTCTCTCCCCCCCCTCTCCCTCTTTCTCCCCCTCCGCACCGCTACCGCTGGTCTCCCCGCGCTGCTCTCCCTGGCCCGCTCCACTCTCTCACTCCGGCCATTGTTTTCTGCCACGTGATTGTTAGGTTTCATCGCTGTGATTTTTTGAGCAGCGCCATCTTTAGTCCTGGCAGCTGCTGCAGTCGCAAACTGTGACGTTTTCGTGGCACATGCTGTTTCTGCGCATGTGCCAAAACAGCGCCACCTACTGATCACGTTGTCAACAATTGCGGTCTAAGTTTTAAGCAAGTGAAAGGGAGGAGGGTGGGAAAAAGAGCAAATGAGAAGGTGTGTGATAGGGTGGAAGTCTGGAGAGATTAAATGACAAAAGGGTCCATGGTGCAAGGCCAGAGAGAGCGGTAATGGGACTAGTAACGAAACAAAAGATGTGCCTAGAGGAGGTGTGAATGGGAAAATCCTGAACATTTACTTTCCGAAAGTTAAAAAAGAGAAAAACAAGAGAGGAAAGCCAAAACCAGCAACGAAAATGGGGGCAGTTCAACAATCAGATCGTAACCTCATTTTCTATTGTAATTCTCATTTTTTCTGGACTGGATTTAAAAGAAATCTCAAGGTAATAAAAAAGTATGTTAGCCCACTTTGCCACCCAAAAATCTATTGCAGCAGTTACTGATTTATTCAATATACAAAATCCTTGGAAAATGCAGAGGTTCATTAATTGGCTACTGTAATCTAGGACTACGAGTTTAACTCCTGTAAGATTCACCTCTCCTCCCTCACAACATTACAATAATCTCAGTACTGCTCATCATGGCATCAACTTTCTTCAACCTTTCTTAGCATAGCCTTGCCCTCATCACCTTTCTGCCAACAATAAGAATCCAAATCATAAAGTGATACAGCAAAGAAGGAGGCCATTCAGCCCATTGTGCCTCTGCCCACTCTTTGAAAGCTATCCAATTGGTCCCACTGCCCTGCTCTCTCCCCTTGGACTTTCAATGATTCCTTTTCAAGTATTTATCCAATTCCCTTTTGAAAGTTATTATTGAATCTGCTTTTTCTACTCTTTCAGGCAGTGTATTTCAAATGTACTTGCACTAATAGAATTAATAGGTTAATCTCCCTTGGTGGCTCAGCAGGCATATTTGGTAAGCAGCTGAGTTACAAAGACTCCACAGCCTTAAATTCAATACCAAGTCTGTATTCCATTTAAGGCCTATCTCAGCTGGGTTAGCTGTAGGATATAACAATTTGTCTCAGCTTTCTCTGTTTAAGGGAAGGAAAATCAGCCAGGGTTTCTGCTTCTAACCTGGTGTGTGACTGCCAGGTGAGGACAGGGTCAGACACGGCAGTAGAAATACCTGCCCCATTGTCAAGGTCCACCCATGAAGCTAGGCTACGTAAACAAGGTACTGTAGGGTACCCCAGTGCTCCTGGACCTGCACCGCAGCAAGAGGAGAGAAGAAAATGAGGGGGAAAATTGTGAAATATTTAAGTCTCAATCAGGTTTCACATGACATGGTGGAAATGCAACCAGTCTGTTAGGGGAGGAAAGGGCAGCATCTGTTAGGGTTTCACACCTTGCCTGTGAATCATCCCTCCATGCAGGATCCTTCCGATGACACAGCGTCCCTTGTCATTCAGTTTCAGAGTAATTCCCTGTGGATTCAAAAAGTGAAGTTAAATATCTTTCCAAATGGTGTCTGCGTAAATCAGCAAACTGGCGTCAAAATGTAGGGAGCAAATAATATTCTCGCACCATATTAAAGACTGTGGGCTGGATTTTGTCCGCAGACTGATGTCGGGTTTCGTGGCTAGGGGGAGGCCGAAGAATCGGAGTGGCAGCGGTTGCCATGGGACCCGACGCCAGGATTGCCGGCCTGATCTTCCCGGTGGTGGCGAGGCCTCATGGCGGCACCTTTACCACTCTGGGACGGGACCCTACTTTACATATTTAAAATAGCTTTCTGCATAAATGTAAATTTATTTCCCCATGATCTTAACGTCGGTTCCCAATCTTGAGCATGTCGTGTAGCACTCGTGTGCCTTCACTTTCCCATCCAGGAGAAGCTGGTGCCAACGAGGTGGGGAAGGGGTCAACCCTACATTATTTTGAACTGTTTGCAGGGTTGGCAGCCTTTTAAAAATGCACCAACACTTGCTCTGGCATCAGGTGACACCATGAACGGTGTCGCCAATGCTGCCCCTGCCACATGATTGGGGGGCCAGCCGCTGTCAAGATGTTAAGTGGCCGCCTATTGCGTAATCACAGCGGCGTGGCTGCCATTTTCTGCACCAACTGCTGAAAATCTAGCCCTGTGTGCCTGAGTGTGAAGAGGCTGAGTTTGAAAGTAAAAAAAAAGGCAGGTTTGTGGCAGGCTGTGGAGAGGCCGGGGGTGGAGGGGGTGGGGGGGGGGGGGGTGGCGGTGGGGGGAGGGGGGTGGTGGTGGGGGTTAAATTCTCAAATATCTGTTTCCAGACCAAAACCTGCCTCCATCACATTTCCAGCTTTCACTTAAATGGGAAGGTGGAAGGGCTGCCAACCTGCTCCAAGGAGGCTGCAAGCCTCATTGTCATTCAGGTTTTCAACTTTAACTCTGGTCAGCCGGGTTTCCTGTGTGTTGGGAAACCTAGCAACTTCATTGAGTTGAGGACTTGGTGGATTCAGGAGGTAAGTGCTGTTATGTTTACCTCCTGGATTCAGTTGCCTGCTTGAGAAGCCCTTGTGATCAGGCCCGCTCCCCCCCGACAACCTTCCCCCGAGGCCTCTGATTTCTCTAACCACTAGGCATGCGATCCACCGTCCCAGTCTCTGTACACAAATTCTTCTTCCCCGAGGCCTGCGAATCCTTCCCTTAGGCCTTCAATCCCTGTCTTAGGCCTCTGACCCTACCCCCCACCTCCCCAGGCCTCCAACCTCCCCAGCTCAGATCCCTGAGCTCACCCCAATGATTGGCAGCACACCCGATTGACTCCCCTCCTCGATCAACTCTCCTTCTCCCCCGATTGACACACCCTCACAATGCCTCACTCCTGCTGGCCCAATCAACTCTCCAGCCCAATCGACCCCATCCAGCTGCCACCCTCCTCCCCCCGCCACCCCAAACCCACCCAGCTCACATCTCTGGTGTTGCCTTAGCTACTGCTGCAGCCTTCACTGACTGGCTCCCTCCCCACCCTACTGGAGGCCCAGCCATCAGGCTGGCCTCCAGGCAGGAAACCGATTAGTGACGTCAATGGCACTCTACAGTTAAAACTCCACAGCATGTGCAAGAACCTTGAATTCAGGGTTCACTTTCTAACCGATCTGCTCCCTGAGGGTCAGTACAATTTCCCCTTTGTGTGTCAGCACATCACACACCATGCCAATAGTTTTGTAGTTGTACTGCAAGTATGACAATATGATGTTTACTGGAAAGGGAAGCAATGGGTGTACAGGCCAACGTGGTAAAAGCAGGCTGGACCCCCAGTGAACTGTAGAAGTTTATTACTGTTCTTCTAAGAAACCCCCGGGGACAGAGTACCAGCAGCGGTCATTACATGAGTAGTAGATCACTTGATTCAACTGTGGCCATAACTGGATGGGGTAATCAAGTTGGCTGCTTTTTGTTGGTCACAGTATTACCGGATTAAAGCTCTGCTGCTTGTCAAAAGCTTCATCAAAAGCCTTTATACAAGTAAGGCCATTCAGCCTACTTAGCTCATCCATCCAGAAAGACCCTACTGGCCCTTCATTTACAATATCCAACTGTTCCTTAAATTATTTGAGTTTTTTTTTCTCCATTACCACAGACAGAAATCCATTTCATGTGTTGACCACTCTTTGCATGAGAAAACCTGGCATTCATTCTGTCACAATTGAACTTGAAATAATATTCTGTGTTTACTTTTCTTTTACTGCTTACTCTGTTTTATGCATCATTGAGGTGTCCTCTGAGGCACCTGTTCAAGGCAGAACATCTTACATTTATTTGGCCTTTCCTTATAACTGGCATCTCTAAAGTTTCAGGGAACAGAAGATTCCTAAATATTTTCCTCTTATCCCTTCTTTCCTGCAGGGGTGACTAATGCTGAGATACTATTCCATGGCGTCCTGCGTTAGTGATACTACTGATGTGAAAACCTGGACAGTAAATAACAGGCGATTCAAGCGTGGAGGCCATTGCAGCTAAGCTAATTCCTTTGCTCGCCCCACACTTACATTCTCTCATTTCCAGTCGCGGTCACTATGAAGCAATCATTTCTTCACCCTAACAAGGATATTGATAAGCTTCCTCATCAATGCCCTGCCTGAGATTTGCCAACTCAACACAGACTAAGGACCGAACCTGGGACTTTTGTAAATTGCATGGCTCAATACTGTGGCAGGTGACCCATTTACTCACAGGGGAAATTCTTGGAGGTTCCATCCAGCAGGGTTTTAAGGTGAGGCTGTTGTGGTTCTTGAGAGGTCCTGCTTTTAAATGGCTTTTACTTTTGCTGCTTCTGTCATTTTGACCCAAGACAGTGATGTCGATGCAACAATTCTCCCCATTTAAATTGTTAAACCTAGCGCTCTGAACCCAATTGTGAAATTGTTGACTCAGTTCTCATGAGTCATAGACAGCACTCTGCAGCAATCTGAACAGCAGAAATTCTAAATTTAAAAGTGTCTTTATTGTACCTTTATTGTTGGCCATCATAAAAGTTACTGAACAACAGGAAAATCTTATTACAAAGTCATCACTGGTGTCCTATTAATCCAGTACAAAGCAGAATGCTTGCCTCAAGGCTAATATTTTATAACCAATGAAAGTTCTAAAAGGTTTCAGATGAACAATCTCAAAAATCTTGTATTGAAATTAAACCTTTGATCTGAACAATCTGAATGTACAGCTAAGCAAAGAACCAGGGAGGTAGTAGCAGTTTGACTATGATTGGCAGCTCTCCTTTTTAGCCAGCTGAATCAAGTCACGAACAACAGTCACATGCATTCCAGTTTCAATTTCATTACATTAAGATTCACCAGACTCTCCTGATGACTCAGTCAGTTAAAGCAGTGCATACATGAATCACACAATCAAAAAGGTTCCAGATTTGATCCTGACTCTTGGCTGCTGTAACTGATCTCAGCCAGAGTAGCAATAGGACCTTAATGCCCCTTTTAAAAAGAATGTAGAAGGGAGAATTAGGCAGGGTTTAAAATGTTGACCTCTGACCATGACTGCATTCAAATGAAGCAAGGGAACTCGGGAGAATCAGTGTCTTAATAACACCAGTAATTGCATTTGTATAAGGTCTTTATCATAGTAAAACATCTCAAGGCATTTCACAATTGGTGCTCATAACTCAACAAGAGTAGGAAGGGATTAGGGAAGTGGGCTGAAAGCACTATCAGAGATATGTTTTAAGAACAACATTAAAGGTGGGAAAAATATAGTAAAATGAAGGCATTTAAGGAGGAAATTCCAGAATCTGGGAAATGACTGAAGACTCTGACAATTAATGGTAGAGCAGAAAGAGGAAGGGACTGTACAGTAGACCAGAGTTGGAAGAGCAGATGGTGTTGGGGAGAATGGAGAGCTGGAGAAGATTGGAAAGGTAGGGAGGTGTGAGCCTGTGGAGGGCCTTGAAGATAGGGGCTGGGATTTAGATGTTGGTGTGCTGGGTAACAAAAGGGTTTGGCAAGAAGAAGGATAGTGAAATAGAATATGGGTGTCATGATGTGAATGATTTGAAGTATACAGAAAGAATTTGCATTTATATGGCACCTTTCACTACCACAGGACATCCCAAAGTATTTCACAGCCAATAAAATACTTTTCATGTGTAGTCACTATTGTAATTCAGGGTGCAACTCATGAGTTTAACCAGGAAAGCATCTGAATAGTTGAATCTAGCAGTCGTGGGGATGAGGTAGGAGAAGGGGAGAATGATGTTTCAGTATTAATCACAGTAATAGACTGGATATGAGATGAGAAGCCTCATCTCTTAGTCAAGCAAGACACTGAGGTTGTGCATGGTCAGGTGATAGAGGAAGGGCACATGATTGGGGACTGAACAAATTGGCTTTGGTCTTAAGGCTCATCCATATAAATGTTAGACTGGAGGTTTGATAGTCAGCGACAGTTGTGGGGGGTGCGGGGGAACTCTATATTAAAGTTGGGCTGACTATTTGAAGTTTATCTTGGAAGGGTAACATAAATTATTTTCCTTCCCAGAAAGCTGACATACCATGGGTTCACTTGTACTTTTCTGGAATGTAATCAGTTGGATCTTCTTTACATTCTGTGCCTCGTGTTCTTTACTGCTACCATTCATGTAAGGAGAGGAGTTGGCACTGCCATTGCTGTAAACTTCCTGGGCAGCACCATTGTATGCCAACATGTAACCCTAAGAATAAAAAGTGACATGTTAGACATAAGCAATGCTGGAAATAGATTCTCTCACAGGCAAAAGTGCATTTTTTTCCAACAAGATTCTGCCGGTCAATAGGTTTTCCATGAAGTTAAATTCCATTTAAATACAATAGGGATTTTTTTCCTAATTTCTTTCAATGTTTTCTCTTATTTTCTATTATGCATAGGCTTCCCTCCCCTGATGTATTTTGGGCAGCTCTTTTTTTGTCTAGCATATTAGAGCTGGAAGATTTTCCTGGGGCAGTTCAAACTGTTCCCTGAATACATTGGTCCTTCTATTTATCTATGAAGAACAGGATATTTATTGATTTGAATGGAGCTATCAGCAGATTCGTGCAATGACAAATTTATTAACAAGTCAATGACAGCCACATCTTATCAGACTGTACTGTGTGCAAGACCTCACTTTGCACTATGCAACATCTCTGAACATTGTACTGTGCAGCATCTCTGCCTATTATCTTTATTCAGTATGTCTGTTGCTGTGAAATATGGTTGCTTGTGGAGGCCTTTTCATTTTTAAATATCATTATTGATCTCAAAAGTAACAGAAAAGCTCCTGCAGATTCTGAATGAATTGTAAACAATGTTCCAACTTTGAGCTCTGATTTTCACCAGCCACTCACCACTACTTTATTCATTACTATGTGCTCAATCACCTACAGGAAGGCCTGCTCATCACAGAGTGTAGGCCTGGGACAATATTTCAGGTGTTATCAGCAAAGAGGGTCAAACCTGGTTTAATTTTTTCAGATGAGATGAGATGGGATCCAACCTACAATAAGTATTTTCAGTGATTCTGAGGAGCCACTTATAGTTTTGGAAATCCCTCTGGGAAAACAGCCAGGTAGAGCTGAACGAACCCTTCCCCTTTATCCATTAGTCATCCTTGTGAGGTAAGCTGGGTTTCAGCTCGAGTACTAGCCAAAGCCTAATATAATTCTGAGGGCTGCTGTTTGACAGCATGACAATTACAGAAAAGATCCAGTTCAAGATACATCAAAGCTCGGAACAGACTGTTGAGGATATTAGTAGACAAACATTGAATGCATTCATGTGACTTTCAATGTCCACTATTTCAGCACAGGCATTAACCCATTTATTTTAAATAGGTAAGCACCTCTGCTAAAATGCTAAGCATCTCAGGCATATGATTGTCATTACATGTTAAGCATCCGTCTTCTAATATTGCAGCAATATTTTTAAGCTACATATGAAAACAATTCTCAAATTACTACATACTGAGCGTACTCTCTAATTTTCCAGTTATACTGCACATTTTGAGGCACCAAAATAGTTAAATTATTTCAGAGCCAAAGGGACTTCAGTTCAAGTTTACATATCAGGCATCACTCCACCTTCAGGAAGTAGTCCGACCCTTTTTAGGATTAGACTAGTGCACAGTGGATTTTTGGAAACTTGAAAACTAACAAGTTCATCTTGTTTTCCATTAGGTTTTCTTTTGCAATCTATGACATAACAATTAAATTGACCGTTAAGGCAACCCAGAGGTGGAAGGTCACTGTTACTATTCACTATATTATCCAGTCTCTCAGCATCATCATCTAATAATACAGTCACCAAAATCAGAGGTTCATGCAGTCCCACGCAGATCACTGGTAACATTTAAATACAACAGGGTGGCTTGTTACTCTGACCATCATTAATTGAATCCCCAGACTGGAAGTGGTGATTAAACATGATCAGTTCAACATCTTGTAGACAACCAGAATGAGCTTTAAGGTTTAAACTGAATATTCTGGTGAAGCTATTTTAGCTCCCTCACACAGATATCAGAAAACAGATGTTACAAAAGCAGATACTATCCCTTCTTTTATATCTGCCCATCTTTTTCTTGACTCTGACTGGAATTATTTTGTGGATGGTGACCACTTCCTTATAGCCATGTTTCATGCGTCATCCTAGACACTGGGCCGAATTTTACAGACGCCCCAACGTCGGGGGTCATGGGCAGGGGGGCCGGAAAATGTCTCCAGGAGAGGCCCACCACGCACCTCGATGCCATGAAGGCCCGGCACGATGTTGCCGGTGGCAGCCAGGCCTCATGGCGGCATCCCCGATGCTCGGCGACGGGACCGCCATTGACATATGCAAATAAATTTAAATCAATGAATTCATTACCCTTATGCTCCCAGCGTATGTCCCGGTGTGATATGCGTGCTGCTAACTGGCACTCTCGCACCTTTGGATCCCCGTCTGGTGAATCGAGGCTGAACACTGGTGGGGAGGGGGGAGGAAGTATGTTTCTCAGTGCGGGGTGGGTGTGGCGGGGGCAGTGGGGTCAAAGTCATATCATTGGTGTAGGGGATGGTGGGAAGGGTTATAGTGTAAAGTTTATGCACTTTGAGGGGGGAGGGGGAAGGTCAAGTGGACAAGATAAGTGTTTTCAGGGGAGAGGGCAAGTAATTAATTCTATGGTTATTGGTGGGGTGGGAGAGGGGCAAGATAAATGTATTTAATTTTTAAAAATCAATGTATCTTTAAATATTTAAATTGAACAGTAGGGCTTGAAGCCCTTTAAAAATGGTGCACAGGCAGCTGACGCCATTGCCTGGGACAAAAAGCCCGCCCCTCCATGTCATCGGGGAGGGGGGGGCGGTGGGTGCGGTCTGCCCCAGCTATTTAAATGAACCACTGCACTTAATATCGTGATGGCTCCAAGACATGCGGCCGCATGGGCAAGCTGCCATTGTTTTCTCCTGCCGCCAATTTCAATGGCGGGAGTATATATTTCAGCCCACTGTGTCAGCAGATTTCTCCACTTTGAGAGACATGGCAATTGAGCCTGAACTGTCCTCATCTGCAATAGCAATGTAGAGGAGCGTAGGGGAGACCAAATGCAGATTGGGTCACTGGTTTGCGGAACACATCTGCTCAGTCTGAAAGCATGACCCCGAGCTTCCTGTCGCTTGCCATTTCAACACACCCTCCTGTTTCTTTCCCACGTATCTGTCCTGGGCTTGCTGCAGTGTTCCAGTGAACATCAACGCAAGCTCGAGGAACAGCATCTCATTTATTGATTAGGCACGCAATAGCCTGCCGGACTGAACATTGAGTTCAATAATTTCAGAGCATGACGAGCCCCCCTTTTAATTTTATTTTTAGTAATATTATTCTTTTTTCTATTTTTATTTTATTTTAATTTGTTTCATCATTCATTTTTTTACCATGTGCCTGCCCACTGTGTTTTTTTCATGTTTGTGCTTTTGGCCAGGGCTGTTCATTTTTCAGTCAATTAACACCCTCTCTACATTAATGCTTTGTCTTTCAGCACATCATTAACATACCGTGACCCTCGGTCCATTAACACCTTCCCTTTTGTTATCTCTTGCCCCACCTCCGCTTTATTTGCTTAAAACCTATTACATTTCTAACCTTTGCCAGACCTGAAAAGTTAACTCTGCTTCTCTCTCCAAAGATGCTGCTAGATCTGCTGAGTATTTCCAGCATTTTTTTGTTGTTAATTTAAGAGGAGTTGGGAATGGCATCTGCCTCATGTGTTAGTGGAAATAATCAGGCAAAATATTCCAATTAAAAGATTATGTATGCATCAGAATTTTGTGTTTATGATAGGAAAGGAGTGACTTTCCTTGGGTCACCCTCAAACAAGGTCTGATTATCAAGCCACCACTGCAAAGTGTGACACAAATTTCTTTTCTGAATTGTGTTGAAATATCAATGACTGTGCAAGTTGATCTCAATCAAATTTCATTGGCATGTAAGAGCATTTCTGATTTGGAGTTGATAGCGGGGGCATTTGCTGTCTCTGGTTTACATGACGGTTTGACAGCCTGCGTGAGCAGGGCAGTGAAGTTGGGGGTGGCGGGGAACCCTTCCAGAATCCAGATTGTGGGTTTGAAATGGCTTCTGCACTAATGCTCTTTACCAGGAAAATCTTTCTAGGCTGCTTTAACAAAACACTTTAAAGAGGTGTTTCAGCTGCTTAAGTAGCTGTGCACCTTATTCCCAAAAAAGTTTGGCAGTCAGTCAGCAGGAAACCCTTTCACATGAATCCACCGTGGGTGATTTCCATCTGTTCAGTGCCATATATAACCAGGATGAATGGTGGATCTTTTCTTCTCCCTCCTTTCTTGAAGACACTGACTTAGGTTCGGAAACAATACAGGCTTAGGCAGCCCAGAGATGCCTAGCACAAGTGCCAATTCTTCATGTGCAAACCTGGACATTAAGTGCCAACAGGCAATTTTTCCACAGTTGGCATCACAGTTGACTCCAATCTTACCCTTACCTGACATACATACATACAGACCTGTAAGCAACAGTCTTTGGGTAGTGACCAGGAGCACGGACCATGGGGATAATTTTAAGCTAACCAACATGACAGGAAACTGATGAGATCACATCAGTCACCCATTTTTCACCCCAATGGACTTTACTTTCCATTGAAATAAAATTGGGTGGGCTGTAAAACAAGTGGCTGATCTGCATTTGTCAGTTTCCTGGGTTAGGTTAAAATAGGCCCCTCCCATGGTCGATTTCCTCCTTCTTAACTCAATGGCACCAAAGTTAATTATAGCACCCCAAATGCTGCCACTGCTGCTTTCAACTAACTCAGTTCAATACCAAGCAGTGCTTTTACCGCTGAACTCCCAAAGGGTTCTTTTTCATATTAGATGTTTCACATAAATCTCATCCCTTTCCTTGTAAATACACAAACTGTGACCCGCTGGAAGTGTGATTGGTACAGTTCTCAGGAGCTTGTGTAACTGTAAACCAGAGCAGTGCGGAGTGGAGTATGAACAATTCAAAATGCCAGGTATTGTCAGGGAAACCACAGGTGATATGCAACATAAAAACCTCTTTATTGTGCACTCCATTACTGAGAAAGTGGCTGATGTTTGAGGCCATTGTTATGTTGATCTCCTCAAATAACTGAAAAGCAACTAAAAAGACGTCAGTCATTAAAGAAACATCACTTTGCTACATTGACACACATGCCCCTTGCATCCCACATTTATTGTTCAGTTGCTGTACATCTCATTCTGACACACAACGAAAATAGGTAAACAGCTGAACTACCCAGGCAGCAATGCATTGATCAATGCAGAACCAGCAGTGGGATACCATGCATCACTGAACTGCAAAGAACCTCAGTTACAGTTTGAACCTGGCCTATTGCTGAAGTCTGTTGTGTGTTAAAACAAAAGTGTAAAAAACAACAAAACACTAATGTACTTACACAGAAAATAGTGTTTATTAAATGAGAGGGTTGAAGTTTCTCAGAGCTGACCCGAATAACACATCACATGGGTTCTAGTGCAGTAGTGTTTTGACTCCCGAATGCAACATTCACAACTTTAGTGCGTTGGGTTTGTTCACTGTATGAAGGTGGTTTCACCGCACTGTCTTGTGTAGTGGCCCCTCCATCTCCAGTGCATGGTTTATTCACAATCATGGCAGACAACACAGATACAGCCTAATAGTGACGTGTTTTATCTGAATCCACTAATTATGCCATTTGCTAAAGATCTTTTGATAGTGTGAGGTATTAAGTAGATTCACAGCTTCACAAAACTTTGCAAAACTTTTAATGGAGCTTATTCATTGCCTGTAAAGTAGGTCACACTCCTCCCTGATATATGTGCACCTCTCACTGTACTCTGTACCTCACTGTAACATTCCCCATACTCTGCCCCTCACTGTGACATTCCCCATACTCTGCCCCTCACTATAACATTCCACATACTCTGCCCCTCACTGAAACATTCCACATACTCTGCCCCTCAAAGCAACATTCCCCATACTCTGCCCCTCACTGTAACATCCTCCATTCTCTCACGCTCACTGCAACATTCCCCATACTCTGCATCTCACTGTAACATTCCCCACACTCTGCCTCTCACTGGAACATTCTTCATACTCTGCCCCTCACTGCAACAGTCCCCATACTCTGCCCCACAAAACAACATTCCCCATACTCTGCCCCTCAAAGCAACATTCTCCATACTCTTAAGCTCACTGTAACATTCCCCAAACTCTGCCTCTCACTGGAACATTCTCCATACTATTGCGCACACTGTAACATTCCCCATACTCTGCCCCTCACTGTAACATTCCCCAAACTCTGCCTCTCACTGGAACATTCTCCATACTATTGCGCACACTGTAACATTCCCCATACTCTGCCCCTCACTGTAACATTCCCCATACTCTGCCCCTCACTGTAACATTCCCCATATTCTGCCTCTCACTGTAACATTCCCCATATTCTGCCTCTCACTGTAACATTCCCCAAACTCTGCTCTCACTGTAACATTCCCCAAACTCTGCTCTCACTGTAACATTCCCCATACTCTGCCCCTCACTGTAACATTCCCCATATTCTGCTTCTCACTGTAACATTCCCCATATTTTGCCCCTCACTGGAACATTCTCCAATATCTGTCCCTCAATGTATCGATCTCCATTATCTGTCCCTCACTGTAATATTCTCCATTATCTGCCCCTCACTGTAACATTCCCCATATTCTGCTTCTCACTGTAACATTCCCCATATTTTGCCCCTCACTGGAACATTCTCCAATATCTGTCCCTCAATGTATCGATCTCCATTATCTGCCCCTCACTGTAACATTCTCCATTATCTGCCCCTCACTGTAACATTCTCCATTTTAGGCCCTTCACTTTAACATTTTCCATTATCTGTCCCTCACTGTAACATTCTCCATACTCTGCCCCTCACTGTAACATTCTCCATTATCGGCCCCTCACTGAAACATTCTCCATTATCTGTCCCTCACTGCAACATTCTCCATTATCTGCCCCTCACTGAAACATTCTCCATTATCTGCCCCTCATTTAACATTCTCCATTATCTGCCCCTCATTGTAACATTCTCCATTATATGCCCCTCATTGTAACATTCTCCATTATATGCCCCTCATTGTAACATTCTCCATTATATCACCCTCATTGTAACATTCTCCATTATCTGCCCTTCAATGCAACATTCTCCATTATCTGTCCCTCACTGTAACATTCTCCATACTCTGCCCCTCACTGTAACATTCTCCATACTCTGCCCCTCACTGGAACATTCTCCATACTCTGCCCCTCACTGGAACATTCTCCATACTCTGCCCCTCACTGGAACATTCTCCATACTCTGCCCCTCACTGGAACATTCTCCATTATCTGCCCTTCACTGTAACCTTATCCATTATCTGCCCCTCACTGTAACATTCTCCATTATCTGCCCCTCACTGTAACCTTATCAATTATCGGCTCCTCACTGTAACATTCTCCATACTCTGCCCCTCACTGGAACATTCTCCATTATCTGCCCTTCACTGTAACCTTATCCATTATCTGCCCCTCACTGTAACATTCTCCATTATCTGCCCTTCACTGTAACCTTATCCATTATCTGCCCCTCACTGTAACATTCTCCATACTCTGCCCCTCACTGGAACATTCTCCATTATCTGCCCTTCACTGTAACCTTATCCATTATCTGCCCCTCACTGCAACATTCTCCATTATCTGCCCGTCACTGTAACATTCTCCATTATCTGTCCCTCAATGTAACATTCTCCATTATCTGCCTGTCACTGTAACATTCTCCATTATCTGTCCCTCAATGTAACATTCTCCATACTCTGCCCCTCACGGAAACATTCTCCATTATCTGCCCGTCCCTATAACATTCTCCACTATCTGCCCCTCATTGTAAGATTCTCCATTAGCTGTCCCTCACTGTAACATTCTCCATACTCTGCCCCTCACTGTAACATTCTCCATTATCTGCCGTTCACTGTAACATTCTCCATTATCTGTCCCTCACTGTAACATTCTCCACTATATGCCCCTCATTGTAAGATTCTCCATTATCTGCCCCTCACTGTAACATTCTCCATTATCTGTCCCTGACTGTAACATTCTACATTATGTGCCCCTCATTGTAACATTCCGCATTATCTGCCCATCATTGTAACATTCTCCATTATCTGCCCCTCACTTTAACATTCTCCATTATCTGTCCCTCACTGTAACATTCTCCATTATCTGCCCTTCACTGCAACATTCTCCATACTCTGCCCCTCACTGTAACATTCTCCATTATCTGCCCCTCACTGGAACATTCTCCATTATCGGCACTTCACTTTAACATTTTCCATTATCTGCCCCTCACTGTAACATTCTCCATTATCTGTCCCTCACTGTAACATTCTCCTTTATCTGCCCCTCACTGTAACATTCTCCTTTATCTGCCCGTCACTGTAACATTCTCCACACTCTGTCCCTCACTGTAACATTCTCCACTATATGCCCCTCATTGTAAGATTCTCCATTATCTGCCCCTCACTGTAACATTCTCCATTATCTGCCCCACACGTTAACATTCTCCATTATCTGTCCCTGACTGTAACATTCTACATTATCTGCCCCTCACTGCAACATTCTCCATTATCTGCCCCTGACTTTAACATTCTCCAAACTCTGCCCCTCACTGTAACATTCTCCTTTATCTGCCCCTCATTGTAACATTCTTCATTATCTGTCCCTCACTGTAACATTCTCCATGATCTGCCCTTCACTGTAACATTCTCCATACTCTGCCCCTCACTGTAACATTCTCCTTTATCTGCCCCTCATTGTAACATTCTTCATTATCTGCCCCTCACTGTAACATTCTCCATTATCTGCCCCTCACTGTAACATTCTCCATTATATCCCCCTCATTGTAACATTCTCCATTATCTGTCCCTCACTGTAACATTCTCCATTATCTGTCCCTCACTGTAACATTCTCCACACTCTGCCCCTCACTGTAACATTCTCCATACTCTGCCCCTCACTGTAACATTCTCCATTATCTGCCCTTCACTTTAACATTCTCCATTATCTGCCGTTCACTGTAACATTCTCCATTATCGGTCCCTCACTGGAACGTTCTCCATACTCTGCCCCTCACTGTAACATTCTCCATTATCTGCCCTTCACTGTAACCTTATCCATTATCTGCCCCTCACTGTAACCTTATCCATTATCTGCCCTTCACTGTAACCTTATCCATTATCTGCCCCTCACAGTAACATTCTCCATTATCTGCCCATCATTGTAACATTCTCCATTATCTGTCCCTCACTGTAACATTCGCCATGATCTGCCCTTCACTGTTACATTCTCCATACTCTGCCCCTCACTGTAACATTCTCCTTTATCTGCCCCTCATTGTAACATTTTTCATTATCTGCCCTTCACTGTAACATTCTCGATTATCTGCCCCTCATTGTAACATTCTCCATTATATCCCCCTCATTGTAACATTCTCCATTATCTGCCCTTCACTGTAACATTCTCCATTATCTGTCCCTCACTGTAACATTCTACACACTCTGCCTCTCACTGTAACATTCTCCATACTCTGCCCCTCACTGCAACATTCTCCATTATCTGCCCTTCACTTTAACATTCTCCATTATTTGCCGTTCACTGTAACATTCTCCATTATCGGTCCCTCACTGGAACATTCTTCATACTCTGCCCCTCACTGTAACATTCTCCATTATCTGCCCTTCACTGTAACCTTATCCATTATCTGCCCCTCACTGTAACCTTATCCATTATCTGCCCTTCACTGTAACCTTATCCATTATCTGCCCCTCACTGTAACATTCTCCATTATCTGTCCCTCACTGTAACATTCTCCATACTCTGCCCCTCACTGGAACATTCTCCATGATCTGCCCTTCACTGTAACCTTATCCATTATCTGCCCCTCACAGTAACATTCTCCATTATCTGCCCATCATTGTAACATTCTCCATTATCTGCCCATCATTGTAACATTCTCCATTATCTGCCCCTCATTGTAACATTCTCCATTAACTGCCCCTCACTTTAACATTCTCCATTAACTGCCGTTCCCTGTAACATTCTCCATTATCTGCCCTTCACTGTAACATTCTCCATACTCTGCCCCTCACTGTAACATTCTCCATTATCTGCCCCTCACGGTAAAATTCTCCATTATCTGCCCCTCATTGTAACATTCTCCATTATCTGTCCCTCACTGTAACATTCTCCATTATCTGTCCCTCACTGTAACATTCTCCACACTCTGCCCCTCACTGTAACATTCTCCATACTCTGCCCCTCACTGTAACATTCTCCATTATCTGCCCTTCACTTTAACATTCTCCATTATCTGCCGTTCACTGTAACATTCTCCATTATCGGTCCCTCACTGGAACGTTCTCCATACTCTGCCCCTCACTGTAACATTCTCCATTATCTGCCCTTCACTGTAACCTTATCCATTATCTGCCCCTCACTGTAACATTCTCCATTATCTGCCCTTCACTGTAACCTTATCCATTATCTGCCCCTCACAGTAACATTCTCCATTATCTGCCCATCATTGTAACATTCTCCATTATCTGTCCCTCACTGTAACATTCGCCATGATCTGCCCTTCACTGTTACATTCTCCATACTCTGCCCCTCACTGTAACATTCTCCTTTATCTGCCCCTCATTGTAACATTTTTCATTATCTGCCCCTCACTGTAACATTCTCGATTATCTGCCCCTCATTGTAACATTCTCCATTATATCCCCCTCATTGTAACATTCTCCATTATCTGCCCTTCACTGTAACATTCTCCATTATCTGTCCCTCACTGTAACATTCTACACACTCTGCCTCTCACTGTAACATTCTCCATACTCTGCCCCTCACTGCAACATTCTCCATTATCTGCCCTTCACTTTAACATTCTCCATTATCTGCCGTTCACTGTAACATTCTCCATTATCGGTCCCTCACTGGAACATTCTTCATACTCTGCCCCTCACTGTAACATTCTCCATTATCTGCCCTTCACTGTAACCTTATCCATTATCTGCCCCTCACTGTAACCTTATCCATTATCTGCCCTTCACTGTAACCTTATCCATTATCTGCCCCTCACTGTAACATTCTCCATTATCTGTCCCTCACTGTAACATTCTCCATACTCTGCCCCTCACTGGAACATTCTCCATGATCTGCCCTTCACTGTAACCTTATCCATTATCTGCCCCTCACAGTAACATTCTCCATTATCTGCCCATCATTGTAACATTCTCCATTATCTGCCCATCATTGTAACATTCTCCATTATCTGCCCCTCACTTTAACATTCTCCATTAACTGCCGTTCCCTGTAACATTCTCCATTATCTGCCCTTCACTGTAACATTCTCCATACTCTGCCCCTCACTGTAACATTCTCCATTATCTGCCCCTCACGGTAAAATTCTCCATTATCTGCCCCTCATTGTAACATTCTCCATTATCTGCCCTTCAATGTAACCTTATCCATTATCTGCCCCTCACTGTAACATTCTCCATTATCTGCCCTTCACTGTAACCTTCTCCATTATCTGCCCCTCACAGTAACATTCTCCATTATCTGCCCTCACTGTAACATTCTCCATTATCTGCCCTTCACTGTAACCTTCTCCATTATCTGCCCCTCACAGTAACATTCTCCATTATCTGCCCCTCACTGTAACCTTCTCCATTATCTGCCCCTCATTGTAACATTCTCCATTATCTGCCCTTCAATGTAACCTTATCCATTATCTGCCCCTCACTGTAACATTCTCCATTATCTGCCCCTCACAGTAACATTCTCCATTATCTGCCCTCACTGTAACATTCTCCATTATCTGCCCTTCACTGTAACCTTCTCCATTATCTGCCCCTCACAGTAACATTCTCCATTATCTGCCCTCACTGTAACATTCTCCATTATCTGCCCTTCACTGTAACCTTCTCCATTATCTGCCCCTCACAGTAACATTCTCCATTATCTGCCCTCACTGTAACATTCTCCATTATCTGCCCTTCACAGTAACATTCTCCATTATCTGCCCCTCACAGTAACATTCTCCATTATCTGCCCTCAATGTAACATTCTCCATTATCTGCCCCTCCCTGTAACATTCTCCATTATCTGCCCCTCATTATAACATTCTCCATTAACTGCCCCTCACTTGAACATTCTCCATTATCTGCCCTTCAATGTAACCTTCTCCATTATCTGCCCCTCATTGTAACATTCTCCATTATCTGCCCCTCACTTTAACATTCTCCATTATCTGTCCCTCACTGTAACATTCTCCTTTATCTGCCCCTCATTGTAACATTCTCCTTTATCTGCCCCTCATTGTAACATTCTCCATTATCGGCCCGTCACTTGAATATTATCCATTATCTGCCCCTCACTGTAACATTCTCCATTATCTGTCCCTCACTGTAACATTCTCCATTATCTGCCCCTCATTGTAACATTCTCCTTTATCTGCCCCTCATTGTAACATTCTCCATTATCTGCCCCTCACTGTAACATTCTCCTTTATCTGCCCCTCATTGTAACATTCTCCTTTATCTGCCCCTCATTGTAACATTCTCCTTTATCTGCCCCTCATTGTAACATTCTCCATTATCTGCCCCTCATTGTAACATTCTCCATTATCTGCCCCTCATTGTAACATTCTCCTTTATCTGCCCCTCATTGTAACATTCTCCATTATCTGCCCCTCATTGTAACATTCTCCTTTATCTGCCCCTCATTGTAACATTCTCCATTATCTGCCCCTCATTGTAACATTCTCCTTTATCTGCCCCTCATTGTAACATTCTCCTTTATCTGCCCCTCATTGTAACATTCTCCTTTATCTGCCCCTCATTGTAACATTCTCCTTTATCTGCCCCTCATTGTAACATTCTCCATTATCTGCCCCTCACTGTAACATTCTCCATTATCTGTCCCTCACTGTAACATTCTCTTTTATCTGCCCCTCATTGTAACATTCTCCTTTATCTGCCCCTCATTGTAACATTCTCCATTATCTGCCCCTCATTGTAACATTCTCCATTATCGGCCCGTCACTTGAATATTATCCATTATCTGTCCCTCACTGTAACATTCTCCTTTATCTGCCCCTCATTGTAACATTCTTCATTATCTGCCCCTCACTGTAACATTCTCCATTATCTGCCCTTCAATGTAACCTTATCCATTATCTGCCCCTCACTGTAACATTCTCCATTATCTGCCCCTCACAGTAACATTCTCCATTATCTGCCCATCACTGTAACATTCTCCTTTATCTGCCTCTCATTGTAACATTCTGCATTATCTGCCCCTCACTGTAACATTCTCCTTTATCTGCCCCTCACTGTAACATTCTCCATTATCTGCCCGTCACTGTAACATTCTCCATTATCTGCCCGTCACTGTAACATTCTCCATTATCTGTCCCTCAATGTAACATTCTCCATTATCTGCCTGTCACTGTAATATTCTCCATTAAATGCCCCTCATTGTCACATTCTCCATTATCTGTCCCTCACTGTAACATTCTCCATTATCTGCCCGTCACTGTAACATTCTCCATTATCTGCCCGTCCCTATAACATTCTCCATTATCTGCCCCTCATTGTCACATTCCCCATTATCGGCCCCTCAATGTAACATTCTCCATTATCTGCCTGTCACTGTAATATTCTCCATTATATGCCCCTCATTGTCACATTCTCCATTATCTGCCTGTCACTGTAATATTCTCCATTATATGCCCCTCATTGTCACATTCTCCATTATCTGCCCCTCATTGTCACATTCTCCATTATCTGCCTGTCACTGTAATATTCTCCATTATCTGCCCCTCATTGTAACATTCTCCATTATATGCCCCTCATTGTAACATTCTCCATTATATGCCCCTCATTGTAACATTCTCCATTATATGCCCCTCATTGTCACATTCTCCATTATCTGCCCCTCATTGTCACATTCTCCATTATCTGTCCCTCACTGTAACATTCTCCATACTCTGCCCCTAACTGTAACATTCTCCATTATCTGGCTTCACTTTAACATTCTCCATTATCTGCCGTTCACTGTAACATTCTCCACTATCTGCCCCTCATTGTAAGATTCTCCATTATCTGTCCCTCACTGTAACATTCTCCACTATATGCCCCTCATTGTAAGATTCTCCATTATCTGCCCCTCACTGTACCATTCTCCATTATCTGCCCCACACTTTAACCTTCTCCATTATCTGCTCCTCAGTGTAACATTCTCCTTTATCTGCCCCTCACTGTAACATTCTCCATTATCTGCCCCTCACTGCAACATTCTCCTTTATCTGCCCCTCACTTTAACATTTTCCATTATCTGCCCCTCACTGTAACATTCTCCATTATCTGTCCCTCACTGTAACATTCTCCTTTATCTGCCCCTCACTGTAACATTCTCCATTATCTGCCCCTCACTGCAACATTCTCCATTATCTGCCCCTCACTGTAACATTCTCCATTATCTGTCCCTCACTGTAACATTCTCCTTTATCTGCCCCTCACTGTAACATTCTCCATTATCTGCCCCTCACTTTAACATTCTCCATTATCTGTCCCTCACTGTAACATTTTCCATGATCTGCCCTTCACTGTAACATTCTCCATTATCTGTCCCTCACTGTAACATTCTCCACACTCTGCCCCTCACTTTAACATTCTCCATTATCTGCCCTTCACTGTAACATTCTCCATTATCTGCCCTTCACTGTAACATTCTCCATTATCTGCCCTTCACTGTAACATTCTCCATTATCTGCCCTTCAATGTAACCTTATCCATTATCTGCCCCTCACTGTCACATTCTCCTTTATCGGCCCGTCACTTGAATATTATCCATTATCTGTCCCTCACTGTAACATTCTCCATTATCTGCCCCTCACTGTAAAATTCTCCATTATCTGTCCCTCACTGCAACATTCTCCTTTATCTGCCCCTCATTGTAACATTCTCCATTATCTGCCCCTCACTGTAACATTCTCCATTATCTGCCCCTCACTGTAACATTCTCCATTATCTGCCCCTCACTGTAAAATTCTCCATTATCTGTCCCTCACTGCAACATTCTCCATTATCTGCCCCTCATTGTAACATTCTCCATTATCTGCCCCTCACTGTAACATTCTCCATTATCTGCCCCTCACTGTAACATGCTCCATTATCTGCCCCTCACTGTAAAATTCTCCATTATCTGTCCCTCACTGCAACATTCTCCTTTATCTGCCCCTCATTGTAACATTCTCCATTATCTGCCCCTCACTGTAACATTCTCCATTATCTGCCCCTCACTGTAACATTCTCCATTATCTGCCCCTCATTGTAACATTCTCGATAATCTGCCCCTTATTGTAACATTCTCGATAATCTGCCCCTTATTGTAACATTCTCCATTATCTGCCCCTCACTGTTACATTCTCCATTATCTGCCCCTCACTGTAACATTCTCCATTATCTGCCCCTCATTGTAACATTCTCGATAATCTGCCCCTCATTGTCACATTCTCCATTATCGGCCCTTCACTTTAACATTTTCCATTATCTGCCCCTCACTGTAACATTCTCCATTATCTGCCCCTCATTGTAACATTCTCGATTATCTGCCCCTCACTGTAACATTCTCCATTATCTTCCACTCATTGTAACATTCTCGATTATCTGCCCCTCTTTGTAACATTCTCCATTATCTGTCCCTCACTGTCACATTCTCCATACTCTGCCCCTCACTGTAACATTCTCCATTGTATGCCCCTCATTGTAACATTCTCCATTATCGGCCCTTCACTTGAACATTCTCCATTATCTGCCCTTCACTGTAACATTCTCCATTATCTGCCCCTCATTGTAACATTCTCCATTATCTGCCCCTCACTGTAAAATTCTCCATTATCTGTCCCTCACTGCAACATTCTCCTTTATCTGCCCCTCATTGTAACATTCTCCATTATCTGCCCCTCACTGTAACATTCTCCATTATCTGCCCCTCACTGTAACATTCTCCATTATCTGCCCCTCATTGTAACATTCTCGATAATCTGCCCCTTATTGTAACATTCTCGATAATCTGCCCCTTATTGTAACATTCTCCATTATCTGCCCCTCACTGTTACATTCTCCATTATCTGCCCCTCACTGTAACATTCTCCATTATCTGCCCCTCATTGTAACATTCTCGATAATCTGCCCCTCATTGTCACATTCTCCATTATCGGCCCTTCACTTTAACATTTTCCATTATCTGCCCCTCACTGTAACATTCTCCATTATCTGCCCCTCATTGTAACATTCTCGATTATCTGCCCCTCACTGTAACATTCTCCATTATCTTCCACTCATTGTAACATTCTCGATTATCTGCCCCTCTTTGTAACATTCTCCATTATCTGTCCCTCACTGTCACATTCTCCATACTCTGCCCCTCACTGTAACATTCTCCATTGTATGCCCCTCATTGTAACATTCTCCATTATCGGCCCTTCACTTGAACATTCTCCATTATCTGCCCTTCACTGTAACATTCTCCATTATCTGCCCCTCATTGTAACATTCTCCATTATCGGCCCTTCACTTGAACATTCTCCATTATCTGCCCTTCACTGTAACATTCTCCATTATCTGCCCCTCCCTATAACATTCTCCATTATGTGCCCCGCTTTGTAACATTCTCCATTATCTGCCCCTCATTGTAACATTCTCCATTATCTGCCCCTCACTTTAACATTCTCCATTATCTGCTCCTCACTGTAACATTCTCCATTATCTGTCCCTCACTAACATTCTCCTTTATCTGCCCCTCATTGTAACATTCTCCATTATCTGCCCCTCACTGCAACATTCTCCATTATCTGCCCCTCACTGTTACATTCTCCATTATCTGCCCCTCACTGTAACATTCTTCATTATCTGCCCCTCACTGTAACATTCTCCTTTATCTGCCCCTCATTGTAACATTCTGCATTATCTGCCCCTCATTGTAACATTCTGCATTATCTGCCCCTCACTGTAACATTCTCCTTTATCTGCCCGTCACTGTAACATTCTCCATTATCTGTCCCTCAATGTAACATTCTCCATTATCTGCCCGTCACTGTAACATTCTCCATTATCTGTCCCTCAATGTAACATTCTCCTTTATCTGCCCGTCACTGTAACATTCTCCATTATCTGTCCCTCATTGTAACATTCTGCATTATGTGCCCCTCACTGTAACATTCTCCATTATCTGCCCGTCCCTATAACATTCTCCATTATCTGCCCCTCATTGTAACATTCCCCATTATCGGCCCCTCAATGTAACATTCTCCATTATCTGCCTGTCACTGTAATATTCTCCATTATCTGCCCCTCATTGTAACATTCTCCATTATATGTCCCTCATTGTCACATTCTCCATTATCTGCCCCTCATTGTAACATTCTCGATTATCTGCCCCTCACTGTAACATTCTCCATTATCTTCCACTCATTGTAACATTCTCGATTATCTGCCCCTCTTTGTAACATTCTCCATTATCTGTCCCTCACTGTCACATTCTCCATACTCTGCCCCTCACTGTAACATTCTCCATTGTATGCCCCTCATTGTAACATTCTCCATTATCGGCCCTTCACTTGAACATTCTCCATTATCTGCCCTTCACTGTAACATTCTCCATTATCTGCCCCTCATTGTAACATTCTCCATTATCTGCCCCTCACTGTAAAATTCTCCATTATCTGTCCCTCACTGCAACATTCTCCTTTATCTGCCCCTCACTGCAACATTCTCCTTTATCTGCCCCTCACTGTAACATTCTCCATTATCTGCCCCTCACTGTAACATTCTCCATTATCTGCCCCTCATTGTAACATTCTCGATAATCTTCCCCTTATTGTAACATTCTCGATAATCTGCCCCTTATTGTAACATTCTCCATTATCTGCCCCTCACTGTTACATTCTCCATTATCTGCCCCTCACTGTAACATTCTCCATTATCTGCCCCTCATTGTAACATTCTCGATAATCTGCCCCTCATTGTCACATTCTCCATTATCGGCCCTTCACTTTAACATTTTCCATTATCTGCCCCTCACTGTAACATTCTCCATTATCTGCCCCTCATTGTAACATTCTCCATTATCGGCCCTTCACTTGAACATTCTCCATTATCTGCCCTTCACTGTAACATTCTCCATTATCTGCCCCTCATTGTAACATTCTCCATTATCTGCCCCTCATTGTAACATTCTCCATTATCTGCCCCTCCCTGTAACATTCTCCATTATGTGCCCCGCTTTGTAACATTCTCCATTATCTGCCCCTCATTGTAACATTCTCCATTATCTGCCCCTCACTTTAACATTCTCCATTATCTGCTCCTCACTGTAACATTCTCCATTATCTGTCCCTCACTGTAACATTCTCCTTTATCTGCCCCTCATTGTAACATTCTCCATTATCTGCCCCTCACTGCAACATTCTCCATTATCTGCCCCTCACTGTTACATTCTCCATTACCTGCCCCTCACTGTAACATTCTTCATTATCTGCCCCTCACTGTAACATTCTCCTTTATCTGCCCCTCATTGTAACATTCTGCATTATCTGCCCCTCACTGTAACATTCTCCTTTATCTGCCCCTCACTGTAACATTCTCCTTTATCTGCCCGTCACTGTAACATTCTCCATTATCTGTCCCTCAATGTAACATTCTCCATTATCTGCCTGTCACTGTAACATTCTCCATACTCTGCCCCTCACGGTAACATTCTCCATTATCTGCCCGTCCCTATAACATTCTCCATTATCTGCCCCTCAATGTAACATTCTCCATTATCTGCCTGTCACTGTAATATTCTCCATTATCTGCCCCTCATTGTAACATTCTCCATTATATGCCCCTCATTGTAACATTCTCCATTATATGCCCCTCATTGTCACATTCTCCATTATCTGCCCCTCACTGTCACATTCTCCATTATCTGCCCCTCATTGTCACAATCTCCATTATCTGTCCCTCACTGCAACATTCTCCATTATCTGGCTTCACTTTAACATTCTCCATTATCTGCCGTTCACTGTAACATTCTCCATCATCTGTCCCTCACTGTAACATTCTCCACTATATGCCCCTCATTGTAAGATTCTCCATTATCTGTCCCTCACTGCAACATTCTCCATTATCTGGCTTCACTTTAACATTCTCCATTATCTGCCGTTCACTGTAACATTCTCCATCATCTGTCCCTCACTGTAATATTCTCCACTATATGCCCCTCACTGTAACATTCTCCATTATCTGTCCCTGACTGTAACATTCTACATTATGTGCCCCTCATTGTAACATTCTCCATTATATGCCCCTCATTGTAACATTCCGCATTATCTGCCCATCATTGTAACATTCTCCATTATCTGCCCTTCACTGTAACATTCTCCATACTCTGCCCCTCAGTGTAACATTCTCCATTATCGGCCCTACACTTGAATATTATCCATTATCTGCCCCTCACTGGAACATTCTCCATTATCTGCCCCTCACTGGAACATTCTCCATTATCTGCCCCTCACTGGAACATTCTCCATTATCTGTCCCTGACTGTAACATTCTACATTATGTGCCCCTCATTGTAACATTCTCCATTATATGCCCCTCATTGTAACATTCCGCATTATCTGCCCATCATTGTAACATTTTCCATTATCTGCCCCTCACTGTAACATTCTCCATTATCTGTCCCTCACTGTAACATTCTCCTTTATCTGCCCCTCACTGTAACATTCTCCATTATCTGCCCCTCACTGCAACATTCTCCATTATCTGTCCCTCACTGTAACATTCTCCTTTATCTGCCCCTCACTGTAACATTCTCCATTATCTGCCCCTCACTGCAACATTCTCCATTATCTGCCCCTCACTGCAACATTCTCCATTATCTGTCCCTCACTGTAACATTCTCCTTTATCTGCCCCTCACTGTAATATTCTCCATTATCTGCCCCTCACTTTAACATTCTCCATTATCTGTCCCTCACTGTAACATTCTCCATTATCTGTCCCTCACTGTAACATTTTCCATGATCTGCCCTTCACTGTAACATTCTCCATACTCTGCCCCTCACTGTAACATTCTCCTTTATCTGCCCCTCATTGTAACATTCTTCATTATCTGCCCCTCACTGTAACATTCTCGATTATCTGCCCCTCATTGTAACATTCTCCATTATCTGCCCCTCATTGTAACAATCTCCATTATCTGCCCCTCATTGTAACATTCTCCATTATATCCCCCTCATTGTAACATTCTCCATTATCTGCCCTTCACTGTAACATTCTCCATTATCTGTCCCTCACTGTAACATTCTCCACACTCTGCCCCTCACTGTAACATTCTCCACACTCTGCCCCTCACTGTAACATTCTCCATACTCTGCCCCTCACTGTAACATTCTCCATTATCTGCCCCTCATTGTAACATTCTCCATTATATCCCCCTCACTGTAACATTCTCCACACTCTGCCCCTCACTGTAACATTCTCCATACTCTGCCCCTCACTGTAACATTCTCCACACTCTGCCCCTCACTGTAACATTCTCCATACTCTGCCCCTCACTGTAACATTCTCCATACTCTGCCCCTCACTGTAACATTCTCCATACTCTGCCCCTCACTGTAACATTCTCCATGATCTGCCCTTCACTTTAACATTCTCCATTATCTGCCGTTCACTGTAACATTCTCCATTATCGGTCCCTCACTGGAACATTCTCCATACTGTGCCCCTCACTGTAACATTCTCCATTATCTGCCCTTCACTGTAACCTTATCCATTATCTGCCCCTCACTGTAACATTCTCCATTATCTGCCCTTCAATGTAACCTTATCCATTATCTGCCCCTCACTGTAAAATTCTCCATTATCTGTCCCTCACTGTAACATTCTCCATACTCTGCCCCTCACTGGAACATTCTCCATTATCTGCCCTTCACTGTAACCTTATCCATTATCTGCCCCTCACAGTAACATTCTCCATTATCTGTCCCTCACTGTAACATTCTCCATGATCTGCCCTTCACTGTAACATTCTCCATACTCTGCCCCTCACTGTAACATTCTCCTTTATCTGCCCCTCATTGTAACATTCTTCATTATCTGCCCCTCACTGTAACATTCTCCATTATATCCCCCTCATTGTAACATTCTCCATTATCTGCCCTTCACTGTAACATTCTCCATTATCTGTCTCTCACTGTAACATTCTCCATTATCTGCCCTTCACTTTAACATTCTCCATTATCTGCCGTTCACTGTAACATTCTCCATTATCTGCCCTTCAATGTAACCTTATCCATTATCTGCACCTCACTGTAACATTCTCCATTATCTGCACTTCAATGTAACATTCTCCATTATCTGCCCCTCATTATAACATTCTCCATTAACTGCCCCTCACTTTAACATTCTCCATTATCTGCCCCTCCCTGTAACATTCTCCATTATCTGCCCCTCATTATAACATTCTCCATTAACTGCCCCTCACTTTAACATTCTCCATTATCTGCCCCTCCCTGTAACATTCTCCATTATCTGCCCCTCACTTTATATTCTCCATTTTCTGTCCCTCACTGGAACATTCTCCATTATCTGCCCCTCACTGTAACATTCTCCATTATCTGCCCCTCCCTGTAACATTCTCCATTATCTGCCCCTCATTATAACATTCTCCATTAACTGCCCCTCACTTTAACATTCTCCATTATCTGCCCCTCCCTGTAACATTCTCCATTATCTGCCCCTCACTTTATATTCTCCATTTTCTGTCCCTCACTGGAACATTCTCCATTATCTGCCCTTCACTGTAACATTCTCCATACTCTGCCCCTCACTGTCACATTCTCCTTTATCGGCCCGTCACTTGAATATTCTCCATTATCTGTCCCTCACTGCAACATTCTCCTTTATCTGCCCCTCATTGTAACATTCTGCATTATCTGCCCCTCACTGTAACATTCTCCATTATCTGCCCCTCACTGTAACATTCTCCATTATCTGCCCCTCACTGTAACATTCTCCATTATCTGCCCCTCACTGTAACATTCTCGATTATCTGCCCCTCATTGTAACATTCTCGATTATCTGCCCCTCATTGTAACATTCTCCATTATCGGCCCCTCATTGTCACATTCTCCATTATCTGCCCCTCACTGTTACATTCTCCATTATCTGCCCCTCACTGTAACATTCTCCATTATCTGCCCCTCACTGTAACATTCTCGATTATCTGCCCCTCACTGTAACATTCTCCATTATCTGTCCCTCACTGTAACATTCTCCATTATCTGCCACTCATTGTAACATTCTCGATTATCTGCCCCTCTTTGTAACATTCTCCATTATCTGCCCCTCTTTGTAACATTCTCCATTATCTGCCCCTCATTGTAACATTCTCCATTATCTGCCCCTCATTGTAACATTCTCCATTATCTGTCCCTCACTGTCACATTCTCCATATTTTGCCCCTCACTGTAACATTCTTCATTATCTGCCCCTCATTGTAACATTCTCCATTATCTGCTCCTCACTGTAACATTTTCCATTATCTGTCCCTCACTGTAACATTCTCCTTTATCTGCCCCTCATTGTAACATTTTCCATTATCTGCCCCTCACTGTTACATTCTCCATTATCTGCCCCTCATTGTAACATTCTTCATTATCTGCCCCTCATTGTAACATTCTTCATTAACTGCCCCTCACTGTAACATTCTCCTTTATCTGCCCCTCATTGTAACATTCTTCATTATCTGCCCCTCACTATAACATTCTCCTTTATCTGCCCCTCATTGTAACATTCTCCATTATCTGCCCCTCACTGCAACATTCTCCATTATCGGCCCTTCACTTTAACATTCTCCATTATCTGCCCCTCACTGTTACATTCTCCATTATCTGCCCCTCATTGTAACATTCTCCATTATCTGCCCCTCATTGTAACATTCTCCATTATCTGCCCTTCACTGTAACATTCTCCATTATCTGTCCCTCACTGTAACATTCTCCACACTCTGGCCTCACAATAACATTCTCCACACTCTGGCCTCACAATAACATTCTCCACACTCTGGCCTCACAATAACATTCTCCACACTCTGGCCTCACAATAACATTCTCCACACTCTGGCCTCACAATAACATTCTCCACACTCTGCCCCTCACTGTAACATTCTCCATTATCTGCCCTTCACTTTAACATTCTCCATTATCTGCCCCTCATTGTAACATTCTCCATTATCTGCCCCTCATTGTAACATTCTCCATTATCTGCCCTTCACTGTAACATTCTCCATTATCTGTCCCTCACTGTAACATTCTCCACACTCTGCCCTTCACTGTAACATTCTCCATACTCTGCCCCTCACTGTCACATTCTCCTTTATCGGCCCGTCACTTGAATATTCTCCATTATCTGTCCCTCACTGCAACATTCTCCTTTATCTGCCCCTCATTGTAACATTCTGCATTATCTGCCCCTCACTGTAACATTCTCCATTATCTGCCCCTCACTGTAACATTCTCCATTATCTGCCCCTCACTGTAACATTCTCGATTATCTGCCCCTCATTGTAACATTCTCGATTATCTGCCCCTCATTGTAACATTCTCCATTATCGGCCCCTCATTGTCACATTCTCCATTATCTGCCCCTCACTGTTACATTCTCCATTATCTGCCCCTCACTGTAACATTCTCCATTATCTGCCCCTCACTGTAACATTCTCGATTATCTGCCCCTCACTGTAACATTCTCCATTATCTGTCCCTCACTGTAACATTCTCCATTATCTGCCACTCATTGTAACATTCTCGATTATCTGCCCCTCTTTGTAACATTCTCCATTATCTGCCCCTCATTGTAACATTCTCCATTATCTGCCCCTCATTGTAACATTCTCCATTATCTGTCCCTCACTGTCACATTCTCCATATTTTGCCCCTCACTGTAACATTCTTCATTATCTGCCCCTCATTGTAACATTCTCCATTATCTGCTCCTCACTGTAACATTTTCCATTATCTGTCCCTCACTGTAACATTCTCCTTTATCTGCCCCTCATTGTAACATTTTCCATTATCTGCCCCTCACTGTTACATTCTCCATTATCTGCCCCTCATTGTAACATTCTTCATTATCTGCCCCTCATTGTAACATTCTTCATTAACTGCCCCTCATTGTAACATTCTTCATTAACTGCCCCTCACTGTAACATTCTCCTTTATCTGCCCCTCATTGTAACATTCTTCATTATCTGCCCCTCACTGTAACATTCTCCTTTATCTGCCCCTCATTGTAACATTCTCCATTATCTGCCCCTCACTGCAACATTCTCCATTATCGGCCCTTCACTTTAACATTCTCCATTATCTGCCCCTCACTGTTACATTCTCCATTATCTGCCCCTCATTGTAACATTCTCCATTATCTGCCCCTCATTGTAACATTCTCCATTATCTGCCCTTCACTGTAACATTCTCCACACTCTGGCCTCACAATAACATTCTCCACACTCTGGCCTCACAATAACATTCTCCACACTCTGGCCTCACAATAACATTCTCCACACTCTGGCCTCACAATAACATTCTCCACACTCTGGCCTCACAATAACATTCTCCACACTCTGGCCTCACAATAACATTCTCCACACTCTGGCCTCACAATAACATTCTCCACACTCTGGCCTCACAATAACATTCTCCACACTCTGGCCTCACAATAACATTCTCCACACTCTGGCCTCACAATAACATTCTCCACACTCTGGCCTCACAATAACATTCTCCACACTCTGGCCTCACAATAACATTCTCCACACTCTGGCCTCACAATAACATTCTCCACACTCTGGCCTCACAATAACATTCTCCACACTCTGGCCTCACAATAACATTCTCCACACTCTGGCCTCACAATAACATTCTCCACACTCTGGCCTCACAATAACATTCTCCACACTCTGGCCTCACAATAACATTCTCCATTATCTGCCCTTCACTTTAACATTCTCCATTATCTGCCCTTCACTGTAACCTTATCCATTATCTGCCCCTCACTGTAACATTCTCCATTATCTGCCCCTCATTGTAACATTCCCCATTATCTGCCCCTCACTGTCACATTCTCCATTATCGGCCCGTCACTTGAATATTATCCATTCTCTGCCCCTCACTGTAACATTCTCCATTATCTGCCCCTCACTGTAACATTCTCCATTATCTGCCCCTCACTGTAACATTCTCCTTTATCTGCCCTCATTGTAACATTCTCCATTATCTGCCCCTCACTGTAACATTCTCCATTATCGGCCCTTCACGGTAACATTCTCCATTATCTGTCCCTCACTGTAACATTCTCCTTTATCTGCCCCTCATTGTAACATTCTCCATTATCTGCCCTTCATTGTAACATTCTCCATTATCTGCCCTTCACTAACATTCTCCATTATCTGTCCCTCACTGTAACATTCTCCATCCTCTGCCCCTCACTGTAACATTCTCCATTATCTGCCCTTCACTTTAACATTCTCCATTATCTGCCGTTCACTGTAACATTCTCCATTATCGGTCCCTCACTGGAACATTCTCCATACTCTGCCCCTCACTGTAACATTCTCCATTATCTGCCCTCACTGTAACATTCTCCATTATCTGTCCCTCACTGTAACATTCTCCATTATCTGTCCCTCACTGTAACATTCTCCATACTCTGCCCCTCACTGGAACATTCTCCATTATCTGCCCTTCACTGTAACATTCTCCATTATCTGTCCCTCACTGTAACATTCTCCTTTATCTGCCCCTCATTGTAACATTCTCCATCCTCTGCCCCTCACTGTAACATTCTCCATTATCTGCCCTTCACTTTAACATTCTCCATTATCTGCCGTTCACTTTAACATTTTCCATTATCTGCCCCTCACTGTTACATTCTCCTTTATCTGCCCCTCATTGTAACATTCTCCATTATCTGCCCTTCATTGTAACATTCTCCATTATCTGCCCTTCATTGTAACATTCTCCATTATCTGCCCTTCACTAACATTCTCCATTATCTGTCCCTCACTGTAACATTCTCCATACTCTGCCCCTCACTGTAACATTCTCCATACTCTGCCCCTCACTGTAACATTCTCCATTATCTGCCCCTCACTGTAACATTCTCCATTATCTGCCCTTCACTGTAACATTCTCCATTATCTGTCCCTCACTGTAACATTCTCCATTATCTGTCCCTCACTGTAACATTCTCCATACTCTGCCCCTCACTGTAACATTCTCCATTATCTGCCCTTCACTGTAACCTTATCCATTATCTGTCCCTCACTGTAACATTCTCCATTATCTGTCCCTCACTGTAATATTCTCCATACTCTGCCCCTCACTGGAACATTCTCCATTATCTGCCCTTCAACTGTAACCTTATCCATTATCTGCCCCTCACAGTAACATTCTCCATTATCTGTCCCTCACTGTCACATTCTCCATTATCTGTCCCTCACTGTAACATTCTCCATTATCTGCCCCTCATTGTAACATTCTCCATTATCTGCCCTTCACTGTAACCTTATCCATTATCTGCCCCTCACAGTAACATTCTCCATTAACTGCCCCTCACTTTAACATTCTCCATTATCTGCCCCTCCCTGAAACATTCTCCATTATCTGCCCCTCATTGTAACATTCCCCATTATCTGCCCTTCACTGTAACATTCTCCATTATCTGCCCCTCACTGTAACATTCTCCATTATCGGCCCTTCACTTTAACATTTTCGATTATCTGCCCCTCACTGTTACATTCTCCATTATCTGTCCCTCACTGTAACATTCTCCTTTATCTGCCCCTCATTGTAACATTCTCCTTTATCTGCCCCTCATTGTAACATTCTCCATTATCTGCCCCTCACGGTAACATTCTCCATTATCTGTCCCTCACTGTAACATTCTCCTTTATCTGCCCCTCATTGTAACATTCTCCATTATCTGCCCATCACTGTAACATTCTCCATTATCGGCCCTTCACTTTAACATTTTCCATTATCTGCCCCTCACTGTTACATTCTCCATTATCTGCCCCTCACTGTAACATTCTCCATTATCTGCCCTTCAATGTAACCTTCTCCATTATCTGCCCCTCATTGTAACATTCTCCATTAACTGCCCCTCCCTGTAACATTCTCCATTATCTGCCCCTCATTGTAACATTCCCCATTATCTGCCCCTCACTGTCACATTCTCCATTATCGGCCCGTCACTTGAATATTATCCATTCTCTGCCCCTCACTGTAACATTCTCCATTATCTGCCCCTCACTGTAACATTCTCCATTATCGGCCCTTCACTTTAACATTTTCCATTATCTGCCCGTCATGGTAACATTCTCCATTATCTGTCCCTCACTGTAACATTCTCCTTTATCTGCCCTCATTGTAACATTCTCCATTATCTGCCCCTCACTGTAACATTCTCCATTATCGGCCCTTCACGGTAACATTCTCCATTATCTGTCCTTCATTGTAACATTCTCCATTATCTGCCCTTCATTGTAACATTGTCCATTATCTGCCCTTCACTAACATTCTCCATTATCTGCCCCTCACTGTAACATTCTCCATCCTCTGCCCCTCACTGTAACATTCTCCATTATCTGCCCTTCACTGTAACATTCTCCATTATCGGTCCCTCACTGGAACATTCTCCATACTCTGCCCCTCACTGTAACATTCTCCATTATCTGCCCCTCACTGTAACATTCTCCATTATCTGCCGTTCACTGTAACATTCTCCATTATCGGTCCCTCACTGGAACATTCTCCATACTCTGCCCCTCACTGTAACATTCTCCATACTCTGCCCCTCACTGTAACATTCTCCATTATCTGTCCCTCACTGTAACATTCTCCTTTATCTGCCCCTCATTGTAACATTCTCCTTTATCTGCCCCTCATTGTAACATTCTCCATCCTCTGCCCCTCACTGTAACATTCTCCATTATCTGCCCTTCACTTTAACATTCTCCATTATCTGCCGTTCACTTTAACATTTTCCATTATCTGCCCCTCACTGTTACATTCGCCTTTATCTGCCCCTCATTGTAACATTCTCCATTATCTGCCCTTCATTGTAACATTCTCCATTATCTGCCCTTCATTGTAACATTCTCCATTATCTGCCCTTCATTGTAACATTCTCCATTATCTGCCCTTCACTAACATTCTCCATTATCTGTCCCTCACTGTAACATTCTCCATACTCTGCCCCTCACTGTAACATTCTCCATTATCTGCCCCTCACTGTAACATTCTCCATTATCTGCCCCTCACTGTAACATTCTCCATTATCTGCCCTTCACTGTAACATTCTCCATTATCTGTCCCTCACTGTAACATTCTCCATTATTTGTCCCTCACTGTAACATTCTCCATACTCTGCCCCTCACTGGAACATTCTCCATTATCTGCCCTTCACTGTAACCTTATCCATTATCTGCCCCTCACAGTAACATTCTCCATTATCTGTCCCTCACTGTAACATTCTCCTTTATCTGCCCCTCATTGTAACATTCTCCATTATCTGCCCCTCATTGTAACATTCTCCATTATCTGCCCTTCACTGTAACCTTATCCATTATCTGCCCCTCACTGTCACATTCTCCATTATCTGTCCCTCACTGTAACATTCTCCATACTCTGCCCCTCACTGGAACATTCTCCATTATCTGCCCTTCACTGTAACCTTATCCATTATCTGTCCCTCACTGTAACATTCTCCTTTATCTGCCCCTCATTGTGACATTCTCCATTATCTGCCCCTCATTGTGACATTCTCCATTATCTGCCCTTCACTGTAACATTCTCCATAGTCTGCCCCTCACTGGAACATTCTCCATTATCTGCCCTTCACTGTAACCTTATCCATTATCTGCCCCTCACAGTAACATTCTCCATTATCTGCCCCTCACTGTAACATTCTCCATTAACTGCCCCTCACTTGAACATTCTCCATTATCTGCCCTTCAATGTAACCTTATCCATTATCTGCCCCTCATTGTAACATTCTCCATTAACTGCCCCTCACTTTAACATTCTCCATTATCTGCCCCTCACTTTAACATTCTCCATTATCTGCCCCTCCCTGTAACATTCTCCATTATCTGCCCCTCACTTTATATTCTCCATTTTCTGTCCCTCACTGTAACATTCTCCATTATCTGCCCTTCATTGTAACATTCTCCATACTCTGCCCCTCACTGTAACATTCTCCTTTATCTGCCCCTCACGGTAAAATTCTCCATTATCTGCCCCTCACTGTAACATTCTCCATTATCTGTCCCTCACTGTAACATTCTCCTTTATCTGCCCCTCACTGTAACATTCTCCTTTATCTGCCCCTCACGGTAAAATTCTCCATTATCTGCCCCTCATTGTAACATTCTCCATTATCTGCCCCTCACTGTAACATTCTCCATTATCGGCCCTTCACTGTAACATTCTCCATTATCGGCCCTTCACTGTAACATTTTCCATTATCGGCCCCGCATTGTAACATTCTCCATTATCTGCCCCTCACGGTAACATTCTCCATTATCTGTCCCTCACTGTAACATTCTCCTTTATCTGCCCCTCATTGTAACATTCTCCATTATCTGCCCCTCACTGTAACATTCTCCATTATCTGCCCTTCACTGTAACATTCTCCATTATCGGCCCTTCACTTTAACATTTTCCATTATCTGCCCCTCACTGTAACATTCTCCATTATCTGCCCCTCACTGTAACATTCTCCATTATCTGCCCCTCACTGTAACATTCTCCATTATCTGCCCCTCATTGTAAAATTCTCGATAATCTGCCCCTCATTGTAACATTCTCCATTATCGGCCCTTCACTTTAACATTTTCCATTATCTGCCCCTCACGGTAACATTCTCCATTATCTGTCCCTCACTGTAACATTCTCCATTATCTGCCCCTCATTGTAACATTCTCCATTATCTGCCCCTCATTGTAACATTCTCCATTATCTGTCCCTCACTGTAACATTCTCCTTTATCTGCCCCTCACTGTAACATTCTCCATTATCTGCCCCTCATTGTAACATTCTCCATTATCTGCCCTTCACTGTAACATTCTCCATTATCGGTCCCTCACTGGAACATTCTCCATACTCTGCCCCTCACTGGAACATTCTCCATTATCTGCCCTTCACTGTAACCTTATCCATTATCTGCCCCTCACTGTAACATTCTCCATTATCTGTCCCTCACTGTAACATTCTCCACTATCTGCCCCTCATTGTAAGATTCTCCATTATCTGTCCCTCACTGTAACATTCTCCATACTCTGCCCCTCACTGGAACATTCTCCATTATCTGCCCTTCACTGGAACATTCTCCATTATCTGCCCCTCACACTAACATTCTCCATTATCTGCCCATCATTGTAACATTCTCCATTATCTGCCCCTCCCTGTAACATTCTCCATTATCTGCCCCTCATTGTAACATTCTCCATACTCTGCCCCTCACTGTAACATTCTCCATTATCTGCCCCTCACTGTAACATTCTCCATTATCTGCCCTTCACTGTAACCTTATCCATTATCTGTCCCTCACTGTAACATTCTCCATTATCTGTCCCTCACTGTAACATTCTCCATACTCTGCCCCTCACTGGAACATTCTCCATTATCTGCCCTTCACTGTAACCTTATCCATTATCTGCCCCTCACAGTAACATTCTCCATTATCTGTCCCTCACTGTAACATTCTCCTTTATCTGCCCCTCATTGTAACATTCTCCATTATCTGCCCCTCACAGTAACATTCTCCATTAACTGCCCCTCACTTTAACATTCTCCATTATCTGCCCCTCCCTGTAACATTCTCCATTATCTGCCCCTCATTGTAACATTCCCCATTATCTGCCCTTCACTGTAACATTCTCCATAGTCTGCCCCTCACTGTAACATTCTCCATTATCTGCCCCTCACTGTAACATTCTCCATTATCGGCCCTTCACTTTAACATTTTCCATTATCTGCCCCTCACTGTTACATTCTCCATTATCTGCCCCTCACGGTAACATTCTCCATTATCGGCCCTTCACTTTAACATTTTCCATTATCTGTCCCTCACTGTAACATTCTCCTTTATCTGCCCCTCATTGTAACATTCTCCATTATCTGCCCCTCACTGTAACATTCTCCATTATCTGCCCCTCACTGTAACATTCTCCATTATCGGCCCTTCACTGTAACATTTTCCATTATCTGCCCCTCACTGTTACATTCTCCATTATCTGCCCCTCACTGTTACATTCTCCATTATCTGCCCCTCACTGTAACATTCTCCATTATCTGCCCTTCAATGTAACCTTCTCCATTATCTGCCCCTCATTGTAACATTCTCCATTATCTGCCCCTCACTTTAACATTCTCCATTATCTGCCCCTCACTTTAACATTCCCCATTATCTGCCCTTCACTGTAACATTCTCCATAGTCTGCCCCTCACTGTCACATTCTCCATTATCGGCCCGTCACTTGAATATTATCTATTCTCTGCCCCTCACTGTTACATTCTCCATTATCTGCCCCTCACGGTAACATTCTCCATTATCTGTCCCTCACTGTAACATTCTCCTTTATCTGCCCTCATTGTAACATTCTCCATTATCTGCCCCTCACTGTAACATTCTCCATTATCGGCCCTTCACTTTAACATTTTCCATTATCTGCCCCTCACTGTTACATTCTCCATTATCTGCCCCTCACGGTAACATTCTCCATTATCTGTCCCTCACTGTAACATTCTCCTTTATCTGCCCCTCATTGTAACATTCTCCATTATCTGCCCTTCATTGTAACATTCTCCATTATCTGCCCTTCACTAACATTCTCCAGACTCTGCCCCTCACTGTAACATTCTCCATTATCTGCCCTTCACTTTAACATTCTCCATTATCTGCCGTTCACTGTAACATTCTCCATTATCGGTCCCTCACTGGAACATTCTCCATACTCTGCCCCTCACTGTAACATTCTCCATTATCTGCCCCTCACTGTAACATTCTACATTATCTGCCCCTCACTGTAACCTTATCCATTATCTGTCCCTCACTGTAACATTCTCCATTATCTGTCCCTCACTGTAACATTCTCCATTATCTGTCCCTCACTGTAACATTCTCCATTATCTGTCCCTCACTGTAACATTCTCCATACTCTGCCCCTCACTGGAACATTCTCCATTATCTGCCCCTCACAGTAACATTCTCCATTATCTGTCCCTCACTGTAACATTCTCCTTTATCTGCCCCTCATTGTAACATTCTCCATTATCTGCCCCTCATTGTAACATTCTCCATTATCTGCCCTTCACTGTAACCTTATCCATTATCTGCCCCTCACAGTAACATTCTCCATTAACTGCCCCTCACTTTAACATTCTCCATTATCTGCCCCTCCCTGTAACATTCTCCATTATCTGCCCCTCATTGTAACATTCCCCATTATCTGCCCTTCACTGTAACATTCTCCATAGTCTGCCCCTCACTGTAACATTCTCCATTATCTGCCCCTCATTGTAACATTCTCCATTATCTGTCCCTCACTGTAACATTCTCCTTTATCTGCCCCTCATTGTAACATTCTCCATTATCTGCCCCTCATTGTAACATTCTCCATTATCTGCCCTTCACTGTAACATTCTCCATTATCTGCCCCTCATTGTAACATTCTCCATTATCTGCCCTTCACTGTAACATTCTCCATTATCTGCCCTTCACTGTAACATTCTCCATTATCTGCCCCTCACTGTAACATTCTCCATTATCTGCCCTTCAATGTAACCTTATCCATTATCTGCCCCTCACTGTAACATTCTCCATTATCTGCCCTTCAATGTAACATTCTCCATTATCTGCCCCTCATTGTAACATTCTCCATTAACTGCCCCTCACTTTAACATTCTCCATTATCTGTCCCTGACTGTAACATTCTCCTTTATCTGCCCCTCATTGTAACATTCTCCATTATCTGCCCCTCACTGTAACATTCTCCATTATCTGCCCCTCACTTTAACATTCTCCATTATCTGCCCCGCATTGGAACATTCTCCATTATCTGCCCCTCACTTTATATTCTCCATTTTCTGTCCCTTACTGTAACATTCTCCATTATCTGCCCCTCACTTTAACATTCTCCATTATCTGCCCCGCATTGGAACATTCTCCATTATCTGCCCCTCACTTTATATTCTCCATTTTCTGTCCCTCACTGTAACATTCTCCATTATCTGCCCCTCATCGTAACATTCTCCATTATCTGTCCCTCACTGTAACATTCTCCATTATCTGCCCCTCACGGTAAAATTCTCCATTATCTGCCCCTCATTGTAACATTCTCCATTATCTGCCCCTCACTGTAACATTCTCCATTATCGGCCCTTCACTGTAACATTCTCCATTATCGGCCCTTCACTTTAACATTTTCCATTATCTGCCCCTCATTGTAACATTCTCCATTATCTGCCCCTCACGGTAACATTCTCCATTATCTGTCCCTGACTGTAACATTCTCCTTTATCTGCCCCTCATTGTAACATTCTCCATTATCTGCCCCTCACTGTAACATTCTCCATTATCTGCCCCTCACTGTAACATTCTCCATTATCTGCCCCTCACTGTAACATTCTCCATTATCTGCCCCTCATTGTAACATTCTCGATTATCTGCCCCTCATTGTAACATTCTCGATAATCTGCCCCTCATTGTAACATTCTCGATAATCTGCCCCTCATTGTAACATTCTCCATTATCGGCCCTTCACTTTAACATTTTCCATTATCTGCCCTCACTGTTACATTCTCCATTATCTGCCCCTCACGGTAACATTCTCCATTATCTGTCCCTCACTGTAACATTCTCCTTTATCTGCCCCTCATTGTAACATTCTCCATTATCTGCCCCTCACTGTAACATTCTCCATTATCTGCCCCTCACTGTAACATTCTCCATTATCTGCCCCTCATTGTACCATTCTCGATTATCTGCGCCTCATTGTAACATTCTCGATAATCTGCCCCTCATTGTAACATTCTCCATTATCTGCCCCTCACTGTAACATTCTCCATTATCTGCCCCTCATTGTAACATTCTCCATTATCTGCCCCTCACTGTAACATTCTCCATTATCTGCCCCTCATTGTAACATTCTCGATTATCTGCCCCTCATTGTAACATTCTCCATTATCTGTCCCTCACTGTAACATTCTCCATTATCTGTCCCTCACTGTAACATTCTCCTTTATCTGCCCCTCATTGTAACATTCTCGATTATCTGCCCCTCATTGTAACATTCTCCATTATCTGTCCCTCACTGTAACATTCTCCTTTATCTGCCCCTCATTGTAACATTCTCCATTATCTGCCCCTCATTGTAACATTCTCCATTATCTGCCCTTCACTGTAACATTCTCCATTATCTGTCCCTCACTGGAACATTCTCCATACTCTGCCCCTCACTGTAACATTCTGCATTATCTGCCCTTCCCTTTAACATTCTCCATTATCTGCCCCTCACGGTAACATTCTCCATTATCTGTCCCTCACTGTAACATTCTCCTTTATCTGCCCTCATTGTAACATTCTCCATTATCTGCCCCTCACTGTAACATTCTCCATTATCTGCCCCTCACTGTAACATTCTCCATTATCTGCCCCTCATTGTAACATTCTCGATTATCTGCGCCTCATTGTAACATTCTCGATAATCTGCCCCTCATTGTAACATTCTCCATTATCTGCCCCTCACTGTAACATTCTCCATTATCTGCCCCTCACTGTAACATTCTCCATTATCTGCCCCTCATTGTAACATTCTCGATTATCTGCCCCTCATTGTAACATTCTCCATTATCTGTCCCTCATTGTAACATTCTCCATTATCTGTCCCTCACTGTAACATTCTCCTTTATCTGCCCCTCATTGTAACATTCTCCATTATCTGCCACTCATTGTAACATTCTCCATTATCTGCCCTTCACTGTAACATTCTCCATTATCTGTCCCTCACTGGAACATTCTCCATACTCTGCGCCTCACTGTAACATTCTCCATTATCTGCCCTTCACTGTAACCTTATCCATTATCTGCCCCTCACTGTAACATTCTCCATTACCTGCCCTTCACTGTAACCTTATCCATTATCTGCCCCTCACCGTAACATTCTCCATTATCTGTCCCTCACTGTAACATTCTCCATACTCTGCCCCTCACTGGAACATTCTCCATTATCTGCCCTTTACTGTAACCTTATCCATTATCTGCCCCTCATTGTAACATTCTCCATTAACTGCCCCTCACTGTAACATTCTCCATTATCTGCCCTTCAATGTAACATTCTCCATTATCTGCCCCGCATTGGAACATTCTCCATTATCTGCCCCTCACTTTATATTCTCCATTTTCTGTCCCTCACTGTAACATTCTCCATTATCTGCCCTTCACTGTAACATTCTCCATACTCTGTCCCTCACTGTAACATTCTCCATTATCTGCCCCTCACTGTAACATTCTCCATTATCTGCCCCTCACTGTAACATTCTCCATTATCTGTCCCTCACTGTAACATTCTCCATTATCTGCCCCTCACGGTAAAATTCTCCATTATCTGCCCCTCACGGTAAAATTCTCCATTATCTGCCCCTCACTGTAACATTCTCCATTATCTGCCCCTCACTGTAACATTCTCCATTATCTGCCCCTCACTGTAACATTCTCCATTATCTGTCCCTCACTGTAACATTCTCCATTATCTGCCCCTCACGGTAAAATTCTCCATTATCTGCCCCTCACGGTAAAATTCTCCATTATCTGCCCCTCACTGTAACATTCTCCATTATCTGTCCCTCACTGTAACATTCTCCTTTATCTGCCCCTCATTGTAACATTTTCCATTATCTGCCCCTCACTGTAACATTCTCCATTATCTGCCCCTCACGGTAACATTCTCCATTATCTGCCCCTCACGGTAACATTCTCCATTATCTGCCCCTCACGGTAACATTCTCCATTATCTGTCCCTCACTGTAACATTCTCCTTTATCTGCCCCTCATTGTAACATTTTCCATTATCTGCCCCTCACTGTAACATTCTCCATTATCTGCCCCTCACTGTAACATTCTCCATTATCTGCCCCTCATTGTAACTTTCTCGATTATCTGCCCCTCATTGTAACATTCTCGATAAACTGCCCCTCATTGTAACATTCTCCATTATCGGCCCTTCACTTTAACATTTTCCATTATCTGCCCCTCACTGTTACATTCTCCATTATCTGCCCCTCACGGTTACATTCTCCATTATCTGTCCCTCACTGTAACATTCTCCTTTATCTGCCCCTCACTCTAACATTCTCCATTATCTGCCCCTCACTGTAACATTCTCCATTATCCGCCCCTCACTGTAACATTCTCCATTATCTGCCCCTCACTGTAACATTCTCCATTATCTGCCCCTCATTGTAACATTCTCGATTATCTGCCCCTCATTGAAACATTCTCGATAATCTGTCCCTCATTGTAACATTCACCATTATCGGCCCTTCACTTTTACATTTTCCATTATCTGCCCCTCACTGTAACATTCTCCATTATCTGCCCCTCATTGTAACATTCTCGATTATCTGCCCCTCACTGTAACATTCTCCATTATCTGTCCCTCACTGTAACATTCTCCATTATCTGTCCCTCACTGTAACATTCTCCATTATCTGCCCTTCACTGTAACATTCTCCATTATCGGTCCCTCACTGGGACATTCTCCATACTCTGCCCCTCACTGTAACATTCTCCATTATCTGTCCCTCACTGTAACATTCTCCATACTCTGCCCCTCACTGGAACATTCTCCATTATCTGCCCTTCACTGTAACCTTATCCATTATCTGCCCCTCACAGTAACATTCTCCATTATCTGTCCCTCACTGTAACATTCTCCATTATCTGCCCTGCACTGTAACCTTATCCATTATCTGCCCCTCACTGTAACATTCTCCATTATCTGCCCTTCACTGTAACCTTCTCCATTATCTGCCCCTCACAGTAACATTCTCCATTATCTGCCCCTCATTGTAACATTCTCCATTATCTGCCCCTCATTATAATATTCTCCATTAACTGCCTCTCACTTGAACATTGTCCATTATCTGCCCTTCAATGTAACCTTATCCATTATCTGCCCCTCATTGTAACATTCTCCATTATCTGCCCCTCCCTGTAACATTCTCCATTATGTGCCCCGCTTTGTAACATTCTCCATTATCTGCCCCTCATTGTAACATTCTCCATTATCTGCCCCTCACTTTAACATTCTCCATTATCTGTCCCTCACTGTAACATTCTCCATTATCTGCCCTTCACTGTGACATTCTCCATACTCTGCCCCTCACTGTCACATTCTCCATTATCGGCCCGTCACTGTAACATTCTCCATTATCTGTCCCTCACTGTAACATTCTCCATTATCTGCTCCTCACTGTAACATTCTCCATTATCTGTCCCTCACTGTAACATTCTCCATTATCTGTCCCTCACTGTAACATTCTCCATTATCTGTCCCTCACTGTAACATTCTCCTTTATCTGCATCTCATTGTAACATTTTCCATTATCTGCCCCTCACTGTTACATTCTCCATTATCTGCCCCTCATTGTAACATTCTTCATTATCTGCCCCTCACTGTAACATTCTCCTTTAACTGCCCCTCATTGTAACATTCTTCATTATCTGCCCCTCACTGTAACATTCTCCTTTATCTGCCCCTCATTGTAACATTCTCCATTATCTGCCCCTCACTGTAACATTCTCCATTATCGGCCCTTCACTTTAACATTCTCCATTATCTGCCCCTCACTGTTTCATTCTCCATACTCTGCCCCTCACTGTGACATTCTCCTTTATCTGCCCCTCATTGTAACATTCTTCATTTTCTGCCCCTCACTGTAACATTCTCGATTATCTGCCCCTCATTGTAACATTCTCCATTATCTGCCACTCACTGTAACATTCTCCATTATCTGCCCTTCAATGTAACCTTCTCCATTATCTGCCCCTCATTGTAACATTCTCCATTATCTGCCCCGCACTTTAACATTCTCCATTATCTGCCCCTCACTTTATATTCTCCATTTTCTCTCACCCTCTGTAACATTCTCCATTATCTGCCCCGCACAGTAACATTCTCCATTATCTGCCCATCATTGTAACATTCTCCATTATCTGCCCCTCACTGTAACATTCTCCATTATCTGCCCTTCAATGTAACCTTATCCATTATCTGCCCCTCACTGGAACATTCTCCATTATCTGCCCTTCAATGTAACCTTCTCCATTATCTGCCCCTCATTGTAACATTCTCCATTAACTGCCCCTCACTTTAACATTCTCCATTATCTGCCCCTCACTGTAACATTCTCCATTATCTGCCCCTCACTTTATATTCTCCATTTTCTGTCCCTCACTTTAACATTCTCCATTATCTGCCCCTCACTGTAACATTCTCCATTATCTGTCCCTCACTGTAACATTCTCCATTATCTGTCCCTCACTGTGACATTCTCCTTTATCTGCCCCTCATTGTAACATTCTCCATTATCTGCCCCTCATTGTAACATTCTCCATTATCTGCCCCTCACTTTAACATTCTCCATTATCGGCCCTTCACTGTAACATTCTCCTTTATCTGCCCCTCATTGTAACATTCTCCATTATCTGCCCCTCACTGTAACATTCTCCATTATCGGCCCTTCACTTTAACATTTTCCATTATCTGCCCCTCACTGTTACATTCTCCATTATCTGCCCCTCACGGTAACATTCTCCATTATCTGCCCCTCACTGTAACATTCTCCTTTATCTGCCCCTCATTGCAACATTCTCCATTATCTGCCCCTCATTGTAACATTCTCGATTATCTGCCCCTCATTGTAACATTCTCCATTATCTGTCCCTCACTGTAACATTCTCCATTATCTGCCCCTCACTGTAACATTCTCCATTATCTGCCCCTCACTGTAACATTCTCGATTATCTGCCCCTCATTGTAACATTCTCCATTATCTGCCCCTCATTGTAACATTCTCCATTATCTGCCCTTCACTGTAACATTCTCGATTATCTGTCCCTCACTGTAACATTCTCCATACTCTGCCCCTCACTGTAACATTCTCCATACTCTGCCCCTCACTGTAACATTCTCCATACTCTGCCCCTCACTGTAACATTCTCCATACTCTGCCCCTCACTGTAACATTCTCCATACTCTGTCCCTCACTGTAACATTCTCCTTTATCTGCCCCTCATTGTAACATTCTCCTTTATCTGCCCCTCACTGTAACATTCTCCATTATCGGCCCTTCACTTTAACATTTTCCATTATCTGCCCCTCACGGTAACATTCTCCATTATCTGCCCCTCACTGTAACATTCTCCTTTATCTGCCCCTCATTGCAACATTCTCCATTATCTGCCCCTCATTGTAACATTCTCGATTATCTGCCCCTCATTGTAACATTCTCCATTATCTGTCCCTCACTGTAACATTCTCCATTATCTGCCCCTCACTGTAACATTCTCCATTATCTGCCCCTCATTGTAACATTCTCGATTATCTGCCCCTCATTGTAACATTCTCCATTATCTGCCCCTCATTGTAACAATTTCCATTATCTGCCCTTCACTGTAACATTCTCGATTATCTGTCCCTCACTGTAACATTCTCCATACTCTGCCCCTCACTGTAACATTCTCCATACTCTGCCCCTCATTGTAACATTCTCCATTATCTGTCCCTCACTGTAACATTCTCCATTATCTGTCCCTCACTGTAACATTCTCCATTATCTGTCCCTCACTGAAACATTGTCCATTATCTGCCCCTCACTGAAACATTGTCCATTATCTGCCCCTCACTGAAACATTCTCCATTATCTGTCCCTCATTTAACATTCTCCATTATCTGCCCCTCATTGTAACATTCTCCATTGTATGCCCCTCATTGTAACATTCTCCATTATATCACCCTCATTGTAACATTCTCCATACTCTGTCCCTCACTGTAACATTCTCCATTATCTGCCCTTCACTGTAACCTTATCCATTATCTGCCCCTCATTGTAACATTCTCCATTATCGGCCCTTCACTTTAACATTTTCCATTATCTGCCCCTCACTGTAACATTCTCCTTTATCTGCCCCTCATTGTAACATTCTCCATTATCTGCCCCTCATTGTAACATTCTCCATTATCTGCCCCTCACTGTAACATTCTCCATTATCTGCCCCTCACTGTAACATTCTCCATTATCGGCCCTTCACTTTAACATTTTCCATTATCTGCCCCTCACTGTTACATTCTCCATTATCTGCCCCTCATTGTAACATTCTTCATTATCTGCCCCTCACTGTAACATTCTCGATTATCTGCCCCTCATTGTAACATTTTCCATTATCTGCCCCTCATTGTAACATTTTCCATTATCTGCCCCTCACTGTAACATTCTCCATTATCTGCCCTACAATGTAACCTTATCCATTATCTGCCCCTCACTGTAACATTCTCCATTATCTGCCCTTCAATGTAACCTTCTCCATTATCTGCCCCTCATTGTAACATTCTCCATTAATTGCCCCTCACTTTAACATTCTCCATTATCTGCCCCTACCTGTAACATTCTCCATTATCTGCCCCTCACTTTATATTCTCCATTTTCTGTCCCTCACTGTGACATTCTCCTTTATCTGCCCCTCATTGTAACATTCTCCATTATCTGCCCCTCATTGTAACATTCTCCATTATCTGCCCCTCACTGTAACATTCTCCATTATCGGCCCTTCACTTTAACATTTTCCATTATCTGCCCCTCACTGTTACATTCTCCATTATCTGCCCCTCACGGTAACATTCTCCATTATCTGTCCCTCACTGTAACATTCTCCTTTATCTGCCCCTCATTGTAACATTTTCCATTATCTGCCCCTCACTGTAACATTCTCCATTATCGGCCCCTCACTTTAACATTTTCCATTATCTGCCCCTCACTGTTACATTCTCCATTATCTGCCCCTCACTGTTACATTCTCCATTATCTGCCCCTCATTGCAACATTCTCCATTATCGGCCCCTCACTGTAACATTCTCCATTAACTGCCCCGCACTTTAACATTCTCCATTATCTGCCCCTCCCTGTAACATTCTCCATTATCTGCCCCTCACTTTATATTCTCCATTTTCTGTCCCTCTCTGTAACATTCTCCATTATCTGCCCCTCACAGTAACATTCTCCATTATCTGCCCATCATTGTAACATTCTCCATTATCTGCCCCTCACTGTAACATTCTCCATTATCTGCCCTTCAATGTAACCTTATCCATTATCTGCCCCTCACTGTAACATTCTCCATTATCTGCCCTTCAATGTAACCTTCTCCATTATCTGCCCCTCATTGTAACATTCTCCATTATCTGCCCCTCACTTTAACATTCTCCATTATCGGCCCTTCACTTTAACATTCTCCATTATCGGCCCTTCACTTTAACATTCTCCATTATCTGCCCCTCATTGTAACATTCTCGATTATCTGCCCCTCATTGTAACATTCTCCATTATCTGCCCCTCATTGTAACAATTTCCATTATCTGCCCTTCACTGTAACATTCTCGATTATCTGTCCCTCACTGTAACATTCTCCATACTCTGCCCCTCACTGTAACATTCTCCATACTCTGCCCCTCACTGTAACATTCTCCATACTCTGCCCCTCACTGTAACATTCTCCATTATTGGCCCTTCACATGAACATTCTCCATCATGTGCCCCTCACTGTAACATTCTCCATTATCTGTCCCTCACTGCAACATTCTCCATTATCTGCCCCTCACTGAAACATTCTCCATTATCTGCCCCTCATTGTACCATTCTCCATTATCTGCCCCTCATTTAACATTCTCCATTATCTGCCCCTCATTTAACATTCTCCATTATCTGCCCCTCATTGTAACATTCTCCATTGTATGCCCCTCATTGTAACATTCTCCATTATATCACCCTCATTGTAACATTCTCCATTCTCTGCCCTTCACTCTAACATTCTCCATTATCTGTCCCTCACTGGAACATTCTCCATACTCTGCCCCTTACTGTAACATTCTCCATCATCTGCCCTTCACTGTAACCTTATCCATTATCTGCCCCTCACTGTAACCTTATCCATTATCTGCCCCTCACTGTAACCTTATCCATTATCTGCCCCTCACTGTAACCTTATCCATTATCTGCCCCTCACTGTAACCTTATCCATTATCTGCCCTTCAATGTAACCTTATCCATTATCTGCCCCTCATTGTAACATTCTCCATTATCTGCCCCTCATTGTAACATTCTCCATTATCTGCCCCTCACTGTAACATTCTCCATACTCTGCCCCTCACTGTCACATTCTCCATTATCGGCCCGTCACTTGAATATTATCCATTATCTGCCCCTCACTGTAACATTCTCCATTATCTGTCCCTCACTGTAACATTCTCCTTTATCTGCCCCTCATTGTAACATTCTCCATTATCTGCCCCTCACTGGAACATTCTCCATTATCGGCCCTTCACTTTAACATTCTTCATTATCTGCCCCTCACTGTAACATTCTCGATTATCTGCCCCTCATTGTAACATTCTCCATTATCTGCCCCTCACTGAAACATTCTCCATTATCTGTCCCTCACTGTAACATTCTCCTTTATCTGCCCCTCATTGTAACATTTTCCATTATCTGCCCCTCACTGTAACATTCTCCTTTATCTGCCCCTCATTGTAACATTCTCCATTATCTGCCCCTCACTGTAACATTCTCCATTATCGGCCCTTCACTGTTACATTCTCCATTATCTGCCCCTCATTGTAACATTCTTCATTATCTGCCCCTCACTGTAACATTCTCGATTATCTGCCCCTCATTGTAACATTCTCCATTATCTGCCCCTCATTGTAACATTCTCCATTATCTGCCCCTCATTGTAACATTCTGCATTATCTCCCCCTCATTGTAACATTCTCCATTATCTGCCCTTCACTGTAACATTCTCCATTATCTGCCCCTCACTGTAACATACTCCATACTCTGCCCCTCACTGTGACATTCTCCATCAGGTGCCCCTCACTGTAACATTCTCCATTATCTGCCCCTCACTATAACATTCTCCATTATCTGCCCTTCACTGTAACATTCTCCATTATCTGCCCCTCACTGTAACATTCTCCATTGTCTGCCCCTCACTGTAACATTCTCCATTGTCTGCCCCTCACTGTAACATTCTCCATTATCTGCCCCTCACTGTAACATTCTCCATTATCTGCCCGTCACTGTAACATTCTCCATTATCTGCCCCTCACTGCCACATTCACCCTCCCCTGCCTCTCACTGTAACCTTCTCCTTGCTCTGCCTCACAATGTAACATTCTTCAATCCCCGCCTCTTACTGTCACATTCTCCATACTCTGCCCCTCACTCTAATGTTCCCCATACTTTGCCTGTTCCTGCAACAGCTGTTCCTGATATTTATATAACACCTTTAGCACAAATAAATAATCCCAATGCCCTTCACAGGAGCTTTATAAAACACGCTAAGAAACCGAGCCATAAAGGAGATATTAGGTCAGAGGATGAAAAGCCTGGTCAAAGAGGTAGATTTTAACAAGTGTCTTCAAGGAGGTAAATATGCTGGAGAGGCTGAGAGGTTTATGGGGGGTATTGAAGAGCTTGGGGCCTTGAGAACTAAAGGACAGCCACCAATTGTAGGGCAATGAAAATCAGGGATACACAAGAGGCCAGAATTAGCGGAGTGCAGGTATCTTGGAGGATTGTGGGGCTGGAGGAAATTACAGAGATAGGGCGGGGCGTGGCCATGGAGGGAATTGAAAACAAGGATGAGAATTTTAAAATCAAGACGTTGCATGACCAGGAACTGATGTTGGTCAGCGAGCACAGCAGTGATAGCGGAACAGGACCTGGTGCGAATTGACACATGGGCAGCAGAGCCTCGGATGACCTCAAGATAACAAAAAGTATAATGTGGAAGGTCAGCCAGGAATGTGTTGGAATAGTCAAGTCTTGAGGTAATGAAGATGTGAATGAGGGTTTCAGCAGCAGATGAGCAAAGTCGGGCAATGTTGCTGAGGTGGAAATAGGCGGTCTTAGTGATGGCACGAATATGAGGTCGGAAGCTCATCTCGGTATTAAATGCGACACCAAGGTTGTGAACAGACTGGAGAGCAGTCACATAAATAGTTTTTTGGGCAGATGACCAAAAGCTTGGTAAATGAGGCAGTTTCAGGTAGAGAAGTGAAAAGGTTTAGGGAGGAAAGCTTTCAACACTGTTCACTGACTCCTGTGGAAAAGGATGTGGACAATGAGTGACGACAAGATTAGATTCAACTGTGATGCTTCCCGTGGTCAAAATGATCTGCAGTGTTCACTGTTTAGGTTTTAACATAAAGAATGCCCACTTGGTGCAGTAGAGGAAGGCTACCAATACCATACCATTTTGTTTCAATATTGAATGCCGACAACATCATTTCACTATTTGGGATCATTTTCTAAGTATGTATTGTTGGTGGGCAGTCTTATCCACTAATAGCGCATATTAGAAAATTGCAAGCAATGTTTTATCTCCATCTATAGCAGGTGACTTTCTCTACCACCAGTGCGAATTTGATAACATTCTCCATTGTGTGACACTTTAGACATTTTACCTTTGGAAGGATATTAATGTACCAGAGAATGCTCAGGGCAAAGTGACAAAGTTAATTGTGGTTCTTTGGAAACTAATTCCTCTAGTGGGGGAATCCAGAACAAGGGACTATAATCTAAAAGTTAGAACTTGATCATTTAGGAGTGTAATTGGGAAACACTTTTTCACCTAAAGGGTAGTGGAAATCTGGAACTCTCACTGACAGCAGGTTGTAAATGCTGAGTCAATTGAAATTTTCAAGGCTAAGCTCAATAGGTAATGGTATCGAAGGATATGGAGCAAAGCCAGGTAAATGGAGTTGTGGTACAGAATGGCAGTACAGACTCGAGGCAAAATCGTTGAGAAGGAAAAATCTTGGTGGGGGGAGAGGGCTACAAAATTAATCAAACTAGTCACGCTTTGTAATTGCTGACAGAACAAATAACTTAGCTAACACAACAACCCAGCCTTATAAATATATTCCGATGAAGGGTCACTGACCCGAAACGTTAACTCTGCTTCTCTTTCCACAGATGCTGCCAGACCGGCTGAGTGGTTCCAGCATTTCTTGTTTTTATTTTATTATAAATATTAAGCCCTATGCATGGAAAAGTTTTGGGTTTTTGATGCAGTGTAGTGCTGTATCAGAATCTACAGATTGTGAAAAAATTAGATAAAATGGCATTTGTAGGGCAAGATAAGACAAACGCTACCCCTTCAAAACATTCATCGGTCAACCATAATCAGTTTGAAAATTGCAAATTTGTCATACCAACTGTAGAGTTGTGCTACGGTACAACATTGCTAACTGCAACTTCTTAGCACTCATCCCACATAGGCATGACTGTGTTACACAATCATCTAAGCTGGGCATCTCATATGACGCATGCTTTAAAGGTTTACTGCAGTATTAAAGAGCAACTAAACTAGTCAGCACTTTGCTGCCAGGGAGAAAGGAAAAGCTCTGCTAAGACAGGCAGAGTCCAGAGGGGATTTATTTGACTTTAATGGCAACAACACAGGCTATTTACCAAAACTATCTAATAGTATAAACCCTAGGTGCACAATTTCAAACAATCTCCAGTTACTCCCAAATTGTAACAACTACTTCAAGAGTTAGACAGATAAAAACATTCAGTTTTGTCAACAGTCTCCTTTAATCCTCGTTCAGGGAAAAGCCAGCCCAGCTTTCACCCACTGTGATTCAGTAACTCCTGCTGAAAAATGCATGCTTACACATTAGGTGAAACAAGATTAGACTTGGCCACAATACCCTCCACAGTTAAATAGCCTGCCCATTCTCGCTGTCAGTTCTCATATTTAGAGAATCGTCATTTGAGGCACAAATCAGAGGGCTGCTTGTGTCCATAGAACTGGAATGCAGAATGGACAAGTGAGGACAAAAACAGGAGAAAAGGTACAGCCAGCAGCTTCTGCCATCCAGAGAGTAGTTTCTTTAACTGTAATGTTGTATGCTAAAGTGTATTACAAACCTTCCATCCCCACTTGTTTTAATGCAGCAAACAAAATAATTTTCCTTGGTCATTATGGCAATTACTGGCACTCATGTGTCTATTACTCAGTCAAATGATATCAGGAATCATAATGAGAACCTTTGTACCCAGTGATGGTTGGAATATAATTGTCTGTCTTGCTTTCTAAAATCTCTGAAGCCTATGTTTGATTTTTTGTGTCCTGACTGCTTTACCCATGCCCTGGCCAGACTCTCCAAACACTGGCCACTTACCCCATGTCATAGCCAGTCTTCCTGTGCCCTATCCATGCTCCACACATCCTGGCCATATTTCCCATATCTTGCCACACACTGTGCATTTGTCATACTCATGCTGTCCTGGCCACTCTATCTGTGCTCTGGCCACACTCACTGTGCTTTGCCATTCTAACTGTGCCCTGACACACAACCAGTGTCCTGGCCACACACCTCATACCCTGGCATCCTTCCCCATGTCATGTGTGTACATTGCGTAGAATAGCTGTGATGAATAGTTTTCCAACATGAACAATTTGGAGTTAAACACAAAGAATGACATTTGGAGGAGAAACCAGAGCGCTAGTATTTATTATTCAAACATAGTACAGTAAGACTCACCTGCCAAAGAATTGAACATTAAAAATAGAAAATCATCAGCAATTAAACCTCATTAAAGAAGCTGCATACCACATTTATTTTTAATTCTAATGGTTCCATCTATCACCAGTGAATTGGAACCATCCCTTCTCTAACAGGCTACTATTGAAGAGGATTTGGGACAGTTGGATGGGAACATGTTCTTTTAGCCTTGCCAAAATAGCAGCATTGATGCTTGACTCAAAATTATTTTAAATAATATATTTGGAGTCTTTTGTTTTTGTGCACCTCAAGATAAGTAAGGATATTTATGCTCTATAAGGGAATATTTCTTCGTTGAGACTCTAGCATCAGCATTCTTATGTCCCTCTGCTCTGCCCCGACAACATGCACTATCATTCATCTCAGAGGAGCAGCTCCTGCTGCACCAGTACAATCTTGTTTTTCACGTCCTACGTCTGTGAGGTTTCCAGATTAGTGCCAAGTTGCAGAAAATATAAGCAGTTTTGTCATTTGGGGCTATGCTCAACAGAATTAGGTTGAAACTGTTTGCAGCCATTTGCCATTGAACAGCCAGAGAAGAAGAGTTCTGTCAGGCTGGGCTAGAAATGAATCCACAAGTGAAAGCCCACCGTACTAAACCCACTTCCCATTAAAATTAAATATCTAAACTACTCAATTCTACCATCAGTAGCAACTGAATATATCATTCTTCAGCATTGTGTTTGCTGAGATTAAAGCACAAAATTGTACAACTTGCATCAGTGAAATCAGCAAAGATATTATAATCATCCCCTGACTTCAACAGCATTTAGAAAAAAATCAAACAAGCTACCAACCCTCCTACTCTAGATTTAAAAGGTTTAACTGGATTGGATGCAAGATTTACTTCAGACCTATTGACACACATTCTGTTCACATCATTGTGCTTTCAACATTGTCCCTTCCATGTAATATATGCATTCCTAACTGGCGGCCAAGTCATTTAAGTTTCAGTGGGATATCCACATAACCTAGAAGAACTTTTCTGTATTCAAAGGTTGTGCAAAGTTGAACATTTATATTCACTTTTTGTTTACACAAGATAAAAAAGGATTCTTCCAATCAATTTCTTAGTGTGCTGCATTTACATTACATTGATGAATGACATTAGTAGTTTAATATTGATTCACTATACTGGATTTTATAATTATTGTGGATGCTCTTCTTTCCTCCTTTATTTTAAATGCAATAAACTTTCTGATTAAAACTTGCTGTTCCAGTTTCAGCTATGGCATTCATTTACCTCATGTAGGTTCAAATACTGAAACCTCCTTCAGCTTGCCCATGTAACAACATGTGGTATAAATCCAAAATGGTAGAAAAGCACAGGGACAGCCAAAAAACTATCTTTCACTTCATTTTGGAATAACATGATGCAAAAATTCCAACTAATAATGTCATCTATTGTCAAACCGCAGCTTCAGTGAATCCTGTAAATCAGACATACTACAGTTAAAGAGAGTGTGGCGATGGTGAAGCAGATCGATAGTCAGTCCTTTGACAGGGACACCAATTAAGCAAACTGCTCTGCCCTGTGATGGTGTTGATCTTTTTGAGTGTCATTACAGCTGCACCCACCCAGGCAAGTGGTGAGTATTCCATAACAATCCTGATTTGAGTTTTGTAAATGGTGAAAAGGCTTTAAGGGATCATGATATGAGTCAGTCATTGCAGACTATCCAGCCATTTCTCTGCTCATATGACTATGGTGTTGATATGACTGGTCCAGTTAGGTTTTGCTTACTGGTGAATTACAGGTGGTGATAATAGGAAACTCAGCCATGAGAAACAGATTCTTTTTATTTGCTCTGTCTAAACCCTTCATGATTTAAACACCCTATCATATCTCCTCTGAGCCTTCTCTGCTCCGAGGAGAACAACCTCAGCTTCTCCAATCTGTCCACATAACTGTAATTCTTCATCCCTGGAATGATTCTGGTAGATCTCTTGGGTACCCTCTCCAAAGCCTCCTTGTCCTTCCTAAAGTGTGATGCCTAGAATTGGGCACAATTCTCCAGCTGGGGTCGAATTAGCGTTTTATATAGATTTAGCAAAACTTGCTGGCTTTTGTACTCTATGCCTCTATTTATAAAGCCCAGAATCCATTATGCTTTTTTAACTGCTTTGTTATTATCACCAAACAGCCCAACTCTGCCCTTATGATGAAGTAGGTGAAGACGGTAGGGCCCTGGACATTGCCCTGAGGACCTCCTGCAGCGTATGCTGGGGCTACATTGATGGGCCTCTGACAACCACAACTATCTTCCCGTGTGTCAGATATCACTCCAGCCTTTGACTCCCATTGACCTCAGTTTTGCGGCTCCATGGTTCCAAATTCAGATGAGTGCTACCTTACTATTAAGGGTAGTTACTCGCACTTCACCTCTGGAATTCACTTTTAAATCATTACCCATCCAAATTCACATCAAAAATTTACCTGAATGATGGTGAGGTGATATTTCAGCGTGGAAGTGAATGAAAAGCTACATTTCACAGGAAAACAAATTAAATGGCTGAATTTAATCCTGAAACATGTAAAAATGTTAAAATGCAATATTTTAATAATAAGGAATTTAACTTATTCAGTTATCCTGAAGCAGTGGCATTGGTCTTAAGTCTTTGTTCAGGATTGCTTTTCAATGAAATGTTATATGTACAGCCAGACCACTCCATAATGATGGCAATCAATAGGACTGAAAGAAACCAACACCACATCACACAGTCTGAGCAAAAACTATTCCCCTCTTTATATATGAAACAGATAATCTGCAGTGATTTGACTGCTGCGCAATATTGATTGTTGTGCTTACTTTCACATATGGAGCTGCTAAGAACTGCTGAAGTCCTGTGCGTTGAGTGTTATTGAGCTGGAACAATGTTAAGTACACATCCAGTTGCTGACTCCACATCAGGGCCCTTATCTCACTGTTGTAAATACCTTAGTAGCTGCTGACTACAAGATTACTTTTGAGAAACTAGCCAATGGTTAGGAAGGTACTTCATAGCAGTACAAAGTTCAGAGCACCCAGCCTAATTGAATTATTCTAAGACTTCATGGGTCAGCGCATTTTAACTCCAAATAGTAAAGTTCACCTTAGACTTGATTATGTTCCTGATAAAAATGAATAAACATTTTAATTAGGCATGTAAAAATGCAAGATGCAATCACCCACAAAGACCTATAATATCTGAACTATGCACTAAATGAACTGCAACCTGGACAGCAGTAAACTGACAGGTTTGAGATAAAGGATCTCCAGAACAGCAGAAAATCTGACTGCATGCTACACCCAAATGAAGGTACCATGGTTCTTCAAAGAACAGTAATAAATACATTGTAAATTTTCATCATGACACCTGTGTTCTTGGTTTTAATTTTTTTGTTAGATTTACTTGTTTTTCTTAGTTTTTACTCCTTTCCTGAAGATAGCAACTGGTACTGGTCTGCAGATGTTTGTTACTCTCTATTAGTTGTTTGGTGCTACAGAACTTGAGTATTGCTGAAAATAGAGACATTTTAGATAAAAAGCTTCGACAAAATGTCTATTTTCAGCAATGCTAACTCTCTATTAATTTGTCCAAGTGGCCTTCTTCATGTGTGCACTTAAAGGACAAGTACTGGCAGAGGGTCATTTATAGATGGCTGCATTTGTTGACAACACAACCAATAGATAGTACACTACTGGCACATGTGAAAATGCAGCATTGGGATTGACTGGCAGATTGCAGATGGGTCGACTGACATACCAATGAACCAAGTTTAACATGCAAAGCCCACAGTTCAGGACACCATCAAGACTTAACGGAATAAAACAGAAGAAAAGATAAATCAGAATATGGTGATTCGTTGATGCTAAATTTGAGTTTTAAAAGTTGAGAGGGAAGACTGAGGGAGGCAAGGAAATCCACAGTTTTGAAGTGGTGAGCAAGAATAAGTTAGAATAGAAAACTGGATAAACAGCCTTCAGTTGGAATGCAGAGAGGAAGAAGAGTGTGTGGTAGTCTAGTAATTATGCTACTGAACTTGCAACCCAGAGGTTGGAGGTTCATAATCCCATATGGTAAATTGTGAAATTGAATTCAACAAATCTAGTAATTTTTGGATTAGCAGCAAAAAATGACCATGAAAGTTTCTGGATTGTGTCACGAAAATGTGCGATATTGATTGATGATTTTTTAATCCACTGGCTGGAAACCTGAATATTAAACTGGTGGCGATGCACCATTTAAACCGTGCAAGCTTTGAACTGTCTGCTGACCGTGAGCACTGAGGCATATTCCCTGCCGCAGACTGTAGTGTTCAGTGGTTTAATTGATCTGTGTTTGATCAGTCTGCTCACTGTGTTTAATGACTTAAGCCTGAGGGGGGAGCATGTGAATAGAGCAGTTTCTAGAAAGAACAGACCCCCTTGAAGGAAATTAATGGTATTGCTGCCTCCTGGAGAACCACCAAATCAGTGTCCACATCTTCAAACTGGAAGCTTCAGGGCATCCAAAGAAAAGTCATACGACCACCGAATTCAGCCTGAAGCCAGCTGAGTCACCAACATCCACAAACTGTATACTCCTTTTATTTCTCTAATTCGACCAATCTATCCTTCCCCGCTCTGTAATCTATTTATGTGTGTGAGTTTGTGTGTGAAAGTTGGAGCGTATTTTATTATTTTACTTAGATCGGTTTAAGTACAATAAAGCTAGCCTCTTTCTTTGCTAAACTCAAGAAAACCTGTCGGATTGATTCTTTTTATGATCATGGCACGTAAACAGTTAAACACTCACTGAATTGGCAAGTATATCCACTTCAAAAAGAAATAAACCTGTTGTGGTCAAAGGAGAGGGAAAAGTGGGAATCCCTTCGACCCCTCCTCACCTGATCGTAACAATTGTTATAAAAACCCAAATAGTTCACTACCTACGAACATACAAACATAGGAAATAGGCGCAGGAGCAGGAGTAGGCCACTCGGTCCCTCAAGCCTGCTCCGCCAGTCAATAAGATCATGCCTGATCTGACTGTAACCTCAACTCTACATTCCTGCCTACCCCATCTACCTCTGCCTTAAAAATATTTAAAGGCTCTGCTTTCACTGCCTTTTGAGGTAGAGAGTTGCAAAGACTCACTACCCTCGGAGAGAAAACATTTCTCCTCATTTCTGTCTTAAATGGGTGACCCCTTATTTTTAACAGTAACCCCTAGTTCTGGATTCTCCCACAAAAGGAAACATCCTTTCCACATCCACTCTGTCAAGACCCCTCAGGATCTTATATGTTTCAATCAAGTCACCTCTTACTCTTGTAAACTCCAGCAGATACAAGCCTAGCCTGTCCAACCTTTCCACATAAGACAGCCCGCCCATTCCAGGCATTAGTCTAGTAAAACTTCTCTGAACTGCTTCCAACATATTTACATCCTTCCTTAAATAGGGAGACCAATACTGTACACAGTACTCCAGATGTAGTCTCAGTAATGCTCTATATAACTGAAGCATAACTTCCCTACTTTTGTATTCAATTCCCCTCACAATAAATTATAACATTCTATTAGCTTTCCTAATTACTTGCTGTACCTGCATACTAACCTTTTGCGATTCATGCACTAGGACACCCAGATCCCTCTGCAACTCAGAGCTCTGCAATCTCTCACCATTTAGATAACATGCTTCTTTTTTATTCTTCCTGCCAAAATGGACAATTTCACTCATACGCTTCATTGAAGGGAGCTTGCCAATTTAGCCAATATGTGATTTCTCAGGCCACCGAGGGACAGGCAATAAATATGATTCACAACCTCAGAACAAAAGAAAAATATGCGTGGGATGGCATATTTCTGGCTTGAAATTAGAGTATAGAGGAGCATAGACCCAAGTAATATAATTAAAAAAGAGAGAGAATAAAGCTGTCAATAGTGAGTGGTTTCAGGTTACAGGTGAGAAGCTTTTCCTTGTTCTGTCCATAAGTGAGAGAAAGGTGTTAGCAGACCCGCCAGACATGGGCTCAGTAATCACATGTTGGATGAAATTGAGTTTGTAGAGAATTTAAAGTTGCTGAGAAAAATTAAGTATTTAGCAGCGAAGAGGAAGCTGAATTTTTCAAGGCAGCATTTAGCAATGGAGGAGAAATACAATTTTTTAAAGAAATATTGGGAGACTGACTGCACATTCCTGTAGATTATTGACTATTGACCATTCACAGCCTGATACATATTCTCAGACAGAGGCTTATTGACCACTAACAGATGGGCTGACTGATTAACATACATACTGGAAATAAAGGACAATTGACCCTTTTATAACAACATGAATTATGGAACAAGAGAGGGCTTCTTGTGTCTGGTGCTTCACAGAAGCGTAGTCAGATCTTTTACTATGTTAAAGGTGCTATCAAAATAAAAGTTGCTGTTGTGATTAATAACTTGGAGACAGTCTGTGATACAGCAAGTCATGCATGGTTTGTTGGCTGCAAACTGCAGCAATTGAATGCTGCTGCATACTATTCTGATCTCACAGGAATTCTCACAATTATCCAGCCATGTTCGATCGATTCCACTTACAGCAACAACCACCACCAAATGGATTGGTGCCCCAAAGTGGCACTGAATAGGGAAGGGGACTGGTCCCCATTGATTCTTGTCTATGAATGTCAACACACTGATCAGTCCCCAATTCGCTGATGTCCACGTCAAACATAGATGGTTGGTGTAAATGCTGATGTTTATCTAACTTTTTTTTGTACATGTTAAAAAAACAAGTGAACTGAAATAATTAACTACTTTTGAAGAGCATCTATTCCACATTCCAACTGCTCCTTTTTCTAATCTCTGGCAGCATTAGAGTCTTACCACATTTGTAATCATGTCCTCTGGTTTTATTCATTAATCAAGCTGCTGACAAATAGGAAACCAGTTGACCAGTGATATTCACAGAACTGAGAGAAAAAGAAAGCCTTAAAGGCAGTTTGGGCAGGACAGTTAAAGAGGACCAAAATTCACACAACAACAGGAGTTTGTTTCCTTAAATAGTGATGCAGCGCCATTACTTTATCCCCCTCTTTTCCTGAAGGCAGTAACTTGTGCCGATGTGGTTCCAAAAGGGGCCAACAGCCCTTCAGCACTTCATCGCACTGGTAAAACTTTATGTGTGAATCAAGATAGTCAATGTCAATAGAAACCCAAAACTTGCTGCACAGGCCACAGACAAGTCGACCCCGTTAAGTTAATTTAAAGGACCGTCGCACTTGAACAAATCAACCGGGCTCTACAAAAAAAATTAGAGGGTCTGTTGGTCAGTAGGCTATTCTATTCTGGTGTGCATCACATCCACATACAATTCTGCCTTCACCAAATGTTCACTCACGCGCATATTCAGCAGGAGTCATTGAATGGCAATCAGGAGAGGAAATCCTGACCAATATTTTTCTCCTCCCAAGCTCAGAGACATCGGGCTAAATTTTTCCAGCTCTGTGATGGCATGCTTGGAGGCAGGGGAACTGGGAAAATAGGGGGCAGCTGTAATGGGATTGTTGCCCGATGCCTTCATGCCACCGGGGAACTTTCCTGGGGCAGGCTGGGAATCCGATCGACTGTCCGCTCCATGGAGATGAGCAGCCAATTAGGGGCAATTTTGCAGCCTTGCTGACATTTTGCTGCTGATGGAATGGCCCCCTGCCATATGTAGAGGCTGCCAGTTCAATGGAGGCAGCCTCCCTGCAGCAGGCCTGGGGTCGGGGGCCATTGGAGCCAGAGGTTCCATGCCCCAAAGACAGGACATGGGTAGGAAAGGCCCAAATCATGACCAATTCCCATCCAGTGGAGGGATTTCCCCTCCATTGCAATGGACTTGCCAGCCTAGATCTTTTTTATTTCATCACTGCTGTGCTGCCCAGAGAGGATGTTTCCATAATAAATACAGAAAGTGCTGGAAATACTCAGCAGGTCTAGCAGCATCTGAGGAGAGAGAAGCAGAGTTAACGTTTCAGGTCTGTGGCCTTTTATCAGAACTGCTGAGTATTCCCAGCACCTTCTGTTTTTATTTCAAATTTCTAGCATCTGCAGTATTTTGTTTTTATTTTAGGATACCTCCATATTGAGACGCCTTCGTGGTCCCTGAACTGCTTCAGCAGCACCCACCTCTCCCGGTATTCTGATTGAAACTGCAGCATTGACCGCCCAACAGCTATCCCTAATTGGATGGTGAGCATGGGGATGGCACTATATCATGGTGATCTAGACCCGCCACCATTGCATGAATCAGTATTCATTGAACTTATGAACTCCGCAATTCGTGCAGTTGAGTTCAATTCTAATGACACTATGTATGCCCAAATAGATGGTGTTGCCAGGGGATGCAGTCTAGGCTCAGCTCTCGCAAACGTCTTTGTTGGGTTCCATGAGAAACGTGTCTTTGAGGGAATGACATCTAACCTCCTAAGTCTTACATATTTCCGATATGTAGATGATACGCTTGCTGTATTTGAATCTGCAGTTGCATGTAATAATTTCCTTACAGGTCTTAATGGACTGCATCCAGTGCTCAAATTCACCTTTGAAATGGAGCAGTCAAATGAGCTTCCTTTCATTGATGTACTAGTTGAGAAATCTATTAAGAGGTTCTCTACTATGGTCTACCACAAACCTGCCTTCACTGGTCAATACACGCATTGGGATTCTTACAGTTCCACACGCTATAAGATTGACCCTATCGGCAACCTCATAAATAGGGCCCGAGCCATTTGCTCACATCCTACGTGGCAATGGCTACCCTGATCAGATCATTGCTTGCTGTATATCGCACAAACTTATGAATGGGCCTAAGGCCGTCTTTGTTGGAAAGTGCCCAGTCTTCCTCAAATTACCCTGGAAGGGTAATGTATCCCAAAAATTTGAGCAACAGGTAAAGCTAGTTGTGTCACGCTGCTACTATGCAGTAGCAACACATGTGGTGTTCACCACTAACAGGATGCTGGCGTCAAGCCAAAAAGACGTCCTGCCTATCACACAAATGAGTAATGTGATATATGACTTTCAATGCCAGGGTGATGCTAGGTATATAGGCCTTACGTCCCAAAGACTGGCGGATCGTATCAAATAGCATGTCCCTTCTGCTGTTCACAACGGACAAGGTATAGGCTCTACCCAACCAACCCGTGCTTGCAAAATTCAAAACACAGTGTCCAACATTAGATGTGATTCCGTGATTGGACAATATCTGTTAAATAATCCACAGTGTGCTAAAAATTTCACTGACAACCAATTTAAGATTGTCAGTAGGGCTCGCATTTGCGCATACTGGAAGCTACATATATTAATACACAGGGCCCTGTTCTTTGCAGACAGAAAGAATATGTACAAACATTGCACCTGTCTCAGCTGAACAAAATAAGTGACGGCCATTCGCTGGATCATTCCTCAGGGCAATGTCTTGACCAATCAGAGTCAAGCTGCCTGGTTTAAATTTTAAACAAGCTTGGCAGTTAACTGTCAATCACCGTAAACTGGTGCATTCGCCATGGCAATGCCTCTACCAATCAGAGTTCACTTGCCAACCAATCAACAGTCTCTTCTCATGCAGTATAAGTTGTTGTTTTCCCTTACATAGGTTATTCTTGTGATTGTCCTGATGAGTGCAAGACGAAAAGCTTCGACAACATGTGTCTATTTTCAGTAATACCCAAGTTCTGTATTGTTAAACGACTATTTGTAAGGATATACTTCAATAAAATATCAAAAATCAAACACTGCCATTACGCTGCATTTGTAAATCTCATACTATCAGTTACTGTATAACTGCAATAGGGGGCCATAAAGGACATGTATTTAAGCAATACCAGCACATCCATCAAGGCAGCACATATTTTCCCTGATATTTAGTGGAGGTGGGAGGGTGCAGGGGAGCGGTGAGGAAGCCCGGCAACGATGGGTAAGCAGAGGCCCAGCCACTTTCTTCTGTTTCCTACCCGACAACTGGCCAGCTGCTGGGCGGGAAATCCAGTGGCAGGTGTCTACAGTCGAGGATCCTCGGAGACAGTCTCTGGCAATCAGGAGAGTTGAGCGATATCGGCACCGGTTATAGATGGGAGTTGGAGGGGGTGGGGTGGGGTGGTGGTGGAAGGTGGGGGGACATTGCCAATCGGTGCTGAGGGAAGAAAGAGGCCATGATCAGCAGCGGGATGCAAGCTGAGGTTTGCTTGAGGGAACGGGGTGGGGGGAAGCATTTAAAAAGTACTTACCTTCTGGAGCTGACAGTTGCCATCGTCATTTCACTGTCAGGTTTCCTGTGACCTAGGAAACCCAGCTGGCAGCAGTTAAATTTAGATAAGACTCCCAATTGCACTGTGGGGGCTGAATAAAATGTGATAATTAAGCGTCCCACCTCTCGAGGGTGGGATGCTCACACAGCACGCCATCTGCTGCCATAAAAACAGAAATGGGCGCATACATGTCAAGTCAGGATGCGTTTCTATTTTACAAGGTTTAGACCACATTTCTTTCCAATGTTCTACCCTTGCTTTCTCTCCTGTAAGTGTTGATTCCTTTCTAGGAATGATTAATCAGCTGCGAACAGTCCTCCCAAGGGATCATTATTCAGAATGTTCATTGTGAAGATGGTATTAAAGGTAATGTGCAGTGTGAACAGACGGTTGCTGAAGGATAAAAAGCACACAGCAGGAGTAAAAGGATATTTCTTGGGGATTGCCAAAATGTAAATAATGATGCGCCCTGGGGATTTATGTTAGAAGATCTCTTGTTCTCCATATATGAATAATTTGGAGATGGGCTTATACTAATATCAAAATTTATTTGTGATATTAAATTAAGTGGCTCACCCTGACAAACTGGGAGGAAGAATACAGGATAGGCAGGTTAGGTGGACACCTCAAACAAGCGTGATCCAGCCCCACCTGCAGTCCACATACACCCACATCCAGTGTCACTGGAACAGGTGCCAGAACCTTCCCTCTAGCATGTGGGGATACTGAGGTGAATTGCAGTGTCTTCACCATTGCCACAACTAAGATAAGCTAAATCAGAACGAAAACTTTACAGTCTGTGTTCAGCTGTTCACTGGATAAATTCGTTGAGCCATTAGGCGAGCCTGGGTTGCAATCTTTGTAGAGTTATTGCATCTACAATAAAATGAAAAGCAAGTTGAACTACACCACTGCTTTTGTTTGTTTGTTACATGGACACATAGGAGGTGCAATGACAGATAACAGTCATTTTCAAACCCTGTGATTAAATCGACTCCTAACATTCACTGTCAGGATCGCCTCAGGAAGAATGGCTGCCTGTTGAACGGCGGTCTATTGAATTCTAGCTCTCATTAACCATGCCTTCAGCACACGAGTGAAGAAAATGGAAAAACAAAAATTTGAGAAAGCGTATGGCTTTCTGGATTGTGGTGAAATCAGGTCTTTCCAACTGTCCGAACTTCAGTGTGATCCATTGTCACTCAGTGCCCATTCTTGTTTGTTGACATCCAAAGATTGTGCCTGATTTCCTCTATTAGTGCATTGAAAGAAATCTCAAAAAGTGTAAATCAAACTGGGACTCTTCATTTTGGATTGTTGGAGAGGGTACAGGGATGAGGGATTACGGCTCCGTGGATATTCTGCAGAAGCTGACATTGTTCTCCTTAGAGCAGAGAAGGCTAAGATGAGACCTGACAGAGGTGTTTAAAATCATGAAAGCTTGAGATAGAGTAAATAAAATGAAACTGTTTCCAATGGCTGAAGGGCCGATAAACAGGGGGCCTCATATTTAAAGTGGTTTACAAATGCACCAGAGGCAACATAGGAAAAGCTTTTTTATCCAAGGATTGGTTAGGATTTGGAATGCACTATTTGATAGGGTGGTGGATACAGATTCAATAGTAACTTTCAAAAGGGAATTGGATAAATACTGGAAGGAAAAAAGATTGCAGGGATATGGGGAAAGAGCAGGGGTGGGGGGTGGATCTAACTGCATTGCTCTGTGAAAGAGCCAGTGCAGACTCAATGGGTCAAATGGCCTCCTTCTGTGCTGCACTATTCTATGATTCCATGACTTAGCGCAAGTAATTGGATTATATGTTTCCAGGCTTTTCATGGTATTGAACAGACTGATCTGTAAAACAAATTACATTAAAAACTCAAAGCAAAACACAACAAATCAGTATGTGGACCATGGATCATGGTTTGGAGTTTTGGGTTAAGATTTCATCAGAACTGATCTTAACTCATTGACCCCTGAGGTAGGTCCAGATACCTAGAAACACAATGCATAGCACACATGAAAACACGAAAGCAAGGAACATTAATCGCCATCATTAATTGGCACATGTGTGAGATCTACCTGGCTGAAACATGGTGCCAAATATAATATTGGATTTCCCCAAACAGTGGACCACATAATGGATATACTCTGAACCTAACCTCATACTAATCGCTAATGTGTTGTAACAAGTATAAACTGAGGAAGGGAATCCAGCTACCAGAATTGAAAGTGTCTTTACACTTGGTACTCCTCTGGTTCAGTACACAGAAGACTGAGGTTTATGTGCTGGCTGGTAACGTCTTCAAAATTGACTCCCTTATCCTGTTAGCAAAATTGTCAGGATAAGGAATCCCATAATAACACATGGAGCCAGCCCAAACTAGAAAACTGGCAAGTGTCAAAGCAATCTTTACGTTGCAATTAGAGCCAGTGGAGAAAGAAAGGATTGCAGGGTGGGTCCTGCACCAAATTCACACACATCAGCATTTGCTGCTACAATTAACTTTTTCAGTATCTACTGGTGCTCTGGCTTCTCAGTACTTACTACCGTGGTGCCCTAGTTTAAAGGACAGCAACTCTAGAGCTCAAGTTTCTAGCTTTCAGAGCCTAAAGCCACCTGGGGGCTAAATTGTTGGCATGTGAATGATGGAGGCCTTTTCTCAGGTGCTATCAAATTTAGCCCCCATAGTGCTTTAGGCTCTGAGGCCCTCCAGACACATGGTTAAAGGGCAGTGGGAGCAGATAGCCGTGGGGGACAATGCCAGGAGTCAAGCCCTGAGGAGAAGTTCAATGTTCTCTCAGGAGTGGTCAAGGTCAGTGAATGCATCTTCAAATGCCATATTCCACCAACTATACCACTAGCCTCAGACACTGCTCATTTCACCACACCTCCATCACTCACATACCAACAATTTATATCAATCAGGACTCATACCTGACATTTATGTGCTCAACCACACCTTCACGTAGCTCTGCTGTACACCTCATAACCACATCTCACAGCTTGCACACTATGGCAGCTATTCAACCATGACAGCCAAATCACCCAAACAGATTGCATTACACTCTCTCTATCAAATTCTTGAAGGACAGGGTGCCACACAACCAGAGGCCACAGGAGCTAACTGGAGGGGGATAGGAATGTCTGAATATCCTAACACCCATGGAGAAGACGGTGCTAGCCGTTATTGGGACACCCATTGCTGTGGCCGTGGCCAGTGACAGGGCTGAAACCATGGAAGATGACAGTGCCCTCATACCTCATCCTCTTTCTTAAAACCCCACTTCCCCCTCATCCCACACGATCTTCTGACTTACAAGCTGCAGATAGTGTATGATTGTACTTCTTACTTCCCCCACCTCCCCTCCCTGCACAACAATCCTATACTTGTACCTTTCTCCTTTTCGAATGCCCAAGAATTGCAACCTGGCCAGGCAGCAGAGGAAAAGCAAGAAGGCAGTGACGATGAAGATGCACCGTCACTCAATTTTACACTCGATGTCACCAGCAGATACTGACACTGCGCATAATTTAGAGGATAGCATTGAGGCTGGATCTGCACATGGTGAGACACCAGGCACAAGTGGCCTGAAACCAGGGCACAGGGCAAGGATAGCACAGGTGCCAGCTCACCCGAGAATGAGGTCGCACACAAGTTCTGCAGAAGAGGACACAGATGAGCACTTTGATGGGGTGGCCTATGGAAGAACGCTAAAGTGTATACACAATGAAATACTTGGTGCATTGGGAAGCCTGCCAGAAAGCCTGCGGTCAATGTCAAGGAACATGGAGGAGTCTGGCTCCAACTTGGCACAGAGCTATGTGTGGAGCTTGGAGCCCATCCTTTCCAGGATGAAAGTGGTGGCCAACTCCATTCACACAATTGTGGACCCAGCCATGATGCATATCTCAGCTTCCATTGTAGCACAAGCAGCAACCACCCAAAATCTGAGTGCTGCAGAGGAAGCTCAGACTGCTGTCAGGCAACGTCATCTTGCTGCCATGCAAGTTCACACTGCTGCTATTATTGTTGTGAATTAGTGTTCAATGGCACTTGCAGGGTCTCACAGCAGTCCAACAATCTGTTCTCCAACACATTAGTAGGATTGCTGAGGCACTGCCTGTGGAAAGTGGCAATGGCACCATGCAGCATGAACCTGCTGTCCTCATTCGGGATGACAGCATTCATCCTCCCACCACTGTCACTCCGCCGGTGTCCTTGCTGTTGCCTGTCAGCCAGCCAACCCAGACTGCTGCTGCCCACCATGAGATGGTGCAGTCCACTGCCTGGCCTTCTGGGTCCACAGCTGCTCAAGGTTATCCTCCAAGGCCATCTGCAGTCTTCTCCCCTGAAAGTCAGCAGCCTTCCACCAGCCATGGTGCAGTCACAGGGGTAGCACTGTGTAGGAGCACTAGGACAGGCAAAGGCATGTGGAAGACAGGCACTAAGGAAATGCATAAGTGTGATTAGTTGACTTTTGTATACATTATGGCATGATTTCATTATTAAATTAAATTTGGTTTTGAATGTTTATTTTGTGGTGGCTTTTATTTCTACATTGTGGCTGAGCAAATACTGTGATGGTCAGTGACAGAGGGAAGGTAAGTTTTGGGACTGTTGGCAAATGGGAATTTGAGTTGCAGTTACTGATATGGATTAGGATGACTTCTTCATGGATACTTCAGCCAGAAAGGGGATGTCTAGGTTGCCTCCTCGCTTTCTCTTTCTCCTCCTCCTAATGCTCATGTTCCTGTTCCTCAAATACTCACCATACAGCTGGCAAGGGCTGTCCTCTCTTGATGGCGAGGTTCTACAGCATACAGCAGACCACTACATATCTTGACACACACTAAGCCGAGTACTGCAGGGCTCATCCAGAGGGGTCCAGGAGGCGGAGGCATTGTTTCAGCATGGCAATGATTTGCTTGATCACAAGTCGCGTGGGAGCATGACCTCCATTGTACGCATGCTGCGCACGTGTGCGTGTGTTGCACGCCGGAGACATCAGCCATGTGGTCCTTGTTGCCCAATAGCCACCTTCTGGTTTGTCATGGTGGCTCAAATGCAGCTGGCACAGTGGACTGCTGCAAATTGAAAGCATCATGACTTCTGCCAGTTTACAGGGCACTGACCTGCAAGATTCTCCACCTATGGTCACACACCAGCTGGACATTGAGGGGGTGAAATCTCTTTCAGTTCCAGTGTAGGACTGAGTTGACATATGGCGTCTGCAAAGTGATGTGCGTGCAGTCAATGGTACACTACACCATGGATAAACCTGCAATCCTAGTGAAGCCATGTGCTTGCTCCTCCTGCTTCTCTCTGGCAAGAAAGAAGGAAATGTCGTTCATTGTCATTGAATAGAGAGGCTCAGTGCAACTATGGCTGCAAACTGCAAGATGTTGCAAATATCTCCAGCATCAGCCTGGAAGGAGCAAGATGCATAAAAGGTCATCACTACTATCACCTTGACAGCAATTGGTAACGTGGTCCTCACTACAGCAAGTGGCAGATTTCAGTGAGGATGTCCTTACTGAAGTGTAGATGTCTAACACATTGTTCCTTGCTGAAGTTCAGATAGGAGAATTGCTCCCTGGACACCCTGAGTAGATATGGCCTCCTGCTGAGAGCCCTTCTCCCCCTCCTCCCCCTTCCAGAAGCTTGTCCTGCTCTGCATGCTTACTGGTCATTCTCCAAGTAATACTGTATTCTAAGGGGAATGCCTACCAGTACACCCATGCCTGGGAGCAACTGGTTCGTGCAGAAGCCTTGAAGTCAGCAAAAACTCCTTGAGCACCTGCTACACCACTCCCTGTAGAACTTTGCAACTTTAGACAACTATAGAAAGCCCCACACACTTGTAGAATCAAAGCAACAGCCAGAAAAAATCAAACAGCAATTAATCTGCAAGTTGTTGATGATTCCTTTAAGCAGTGCTGGTGGGGGTCCTTATTCTGCTGAACATATGTTCAGCTGTGCAAGGTTAAGAGAGGGCATTAGCTAGAGTGTTGAGCTACAAAATGGCACTGCTGACATCAAGTGACATCAAGGGTTTCACCTCTAAAGCAGATGTTATTGTGATGACAGAAGTCACACAGCACACTGATTAATGTCACGATCTACCTGCTTTGCATACTTCCTGCAACCATTCACCACACTTGCTAATGCCCTCACCAACATGGTGTCCAATACAATTTACCCCAAAAGAGTTCACGCATGGTGCAGTCACCATTTTAGAACTCTAAGGACACTTGTAGCGCACAAAAAACGGGCGCAAACAATCCCAATTTCTCGCTCTGACTCTTTGGCGAGTGCTAAATTAGATTGATCTGTGTCTCCAGGGCAGCACTGAGCCAAAGAAACAGAAACTTCAAGTCATCCTTGGCACTTCCAAAATGAATGGGAGAACATTTTGGGGTAGATTTTCATCTTTAAGCATCGTTCATTCAGAGAGGAAACTCTGATGGGGAAGATCACACGCCAAGTATCAAAGCACTGCTGATTTCCCTTTTGTTTGAATTAATGGAAGGGAAGTCCAGCTCATTGTACAATTTATCTGCACTCTTACACTGCATGGTAATGGATTGATCGGCAGCAACACTTAACAGAGACCCAAGACAAATCTGGCCAATAACACTAATTAGGAGTGATGATGCTCATTTTAGTTTAAAAATGTGACCTATTTTGATGTCTTTCAGTTTACCCCAATTCTTTTCCCCCTAAAGGTGCTGCTCCTGTTGGGCCTAAGGGTTGCCAGTGGGCTATTTTCCATGGGAATCATCACATTCCAACTACCCTTTTCCTCACCTGACAGCCACACAAGCATATTTTTCAGCCACTGGATTAGCAGTGATCTAAAACAAGAATTCTTACTGATTTCCAACCCCTCCCTCCCCCAAACTTAGTTCAGTGACATAAAGGCCAATTGTAACTATGATCAGTTAACAGGTACTGACTAGGATAAAGCCTGTGCATGCTTCAGGACCACACCAGGCAGCACATTGAAACATTGAACTAATAGAGGCTCTGGATATTATTCTTTGTGATCCTTGTTGTTCATGAAAATCATACATATCACTCCTGATACTTCCCTGCATTTACATTGCTTACTGCTCATTATACTCCAGCTGTTAATTCTGCACATTTTTAAGTTCAAACCCTTCCAAACACCAAATTTTCACAAATCTTGATATTTTCCAGCGATATGGTCTGACCTTATAAAAACCCTGAGACAGACCACAGCTAAAGGATGTGTAGTCTATGCACAGCTTTGCTGCAAGTGCCTCAGTACAAACAACTCCACTAATGATCACCTCTGTTAGTTGATCCCAAAACTATTCTTACTCGCCAACGCCTCTGTTGATTTGATCCTTCTGTTCAGTTGTTCCTGCCATTATTTTGACTATTCCACAGTTAGCCAGGTTTACATTGGCACCTATATAATGTGTTGTCATCACAATAACATCTGCTTTAGAGGTGAAACCCTTAAAGAAAGAACTTCCATTAATACAGCATCCTTCATTACCTCAGGACATCCCAAAGTGTTTAATTGCCAATGTGAAGCATTTTGGAAGTGTAATCCCTGTTGTGATGTGGGGAAATGTGGCAACTAATCTGTACACATTGAGATCCCATAAATAGCAAAAGGATAAATGACCAAATAATTTGTTTTTTCAGTGGTGTTGGTTGGGATATAAATGCTGGCCAGAACACCGGGAGAACTCTCTTGTTCTTTGAATAGTGCCATGGAATCTTTTACACTCACCGGAGAGCGCGATTGGGGCCCCAGTTTAACAACTTATCCAAATGATAACTCCTTCAGTACTGCACTGAAGTTTCAAGTCTAGATTATGTGCTGTTCCTGCATGACAACAGTGACTACACTTCAAAAATACTTCATTGGCTATAAAGCACTTTGAGATATCCAGTAGTTTTGAAAAGCGCTATATAAATGCAAGTCTTTCTTTTTAATCTCCAGAGTGGGGCTCAAACCCACAATCTTTTGACAGAAAGGTGAGTGTGCTACCATTGAGCCAAAGCTGACATCTTTCATCCATTTCAATCAAAGGCATCAAGAAAACTCTCACCTTTGAATTATTACTAATATTACACTGTGTTAAATATACAAGTTTTTCCTATATGTGAAGCATTACAGCTAAGTCAATTCTGTCCTCGTCCATACACCTCATGATGAGGAGCGGGAGCCCGACTAATTTCTCAGTCTGGGCATTGAGGCCATTCTTGAGGGAATCCTTTGAAATGAATGAACATCGTCGCGCAAACAGGAACAATGTGTAATGGTCACTGTTTGTGCCTGTGCCTGCTGCGAGTGATTATCTCTCAACCGTATCGGTGTGACTAGGATTTTTTGTTTGTCTGCCCAACCACCATACTATTGACTGATATTTTCACCTGCAGGACTCTTCCAGAATAGAGTTTTCCATTCAGCAGCTCACACCGGCATTCAAAGATACAGGCCACACTAACACAGTATTTTAACGATGCAGTCTATTATTAACCCTGACGAAGGGAGCAGCTGAGCAGAGAATTACCCAGTCGTTGGGAATGACGAGCAATAAACAACAGCAGTCGTCAGCTGAAAGCACAAGCTCTGTACTCACCATCACGAACACAGCAGCAGCAAAGGGTTGAGAAAATTGTAGGAAAATGTCTGAAAACGTGGTCTCTTTGCTCACCATGGGGAACAATAAACACTAACACAGCTGTCGCACTGGGAGCTGTTAAGGAGAGGGCTGAATGCAGGGATTATGAGACTTACTGTACTTACCTCAGGCTTGCCTTTGCTTTGCAGTAGCTGCTCCAGGTATAGATCAGACAGTGGGGTCCGGCAACTATTGATACTCTCGAAGGCAGCGAAAGGGCCAAGGGGCTCGCTCTTGTTGGACTTTAGAGTCATGGTGATTAAGCTGTCAGTCCTTGTAGTTTTTCTGCAGTGTCTTTTGAAAGAGCCCGCTATAAGGCTGGAGCAGCAATGGACCCTGTTACACTAACAGGCTGAAGGAAGAAAGAGAACCGGGTGTGTGGAGCTGGGAGATAAATCCCTTCCTGAATACACAAGAGTCTAAAGTGCAGCTCAGATGACAGACTGCAAGGAATGTGATAGGCACAATAAATCCTCAGTCACGCCTGATCCAGTCATAAGCATCTGTGAGTGGTTATTGCTATTTCCTCTTGGTCAGCGCTGTGCGACTATGTGTGTGTGTCTGTGCACACATACTGACAACATTCCCTGGACTGCACCAATCTCCTGAACAGGGGATCTCTCTGTCAAAATAACAAGAGCAGATTAAGGATTTATTTAGGTGGAATTGTGACACAAACCACTGAAGGATCCCTACCTCTGCCAGCATCAGATAGTGGAAACAGCAAGGCATTCGGCACAGTATAGCTGACATCTTTGAAGCACTGCCTGTTTTAAACCAAGTTGCAGCCTGAACAAAATAGACGACAGCAATAGCAGATTCTCGCAAGGAGTACAAGCACTGTGCAAGTACAAGCATCTTGCTAAATATGCAGAAATAAGAAGCTTACCGAATGGATTGTGATAGCGTCCCAAGTGAAAATCCTAAAAATGAATGGTGATCATTCTGCCAAATGAATTGCTTTTACAAAAATGAACAGTTCATAGTCTCTTCAGTAAGGGCAGTGACAATGTCCTGAGAGAACACAGGGACACTGACCCAATATAAAATGGCAATCGTGTCCCAAGGCAGGATAACAGCAGTGTCCTGAGAGAGAACAGCAATACTGTTCCAAGACAGGACAATGAAGTGAATTAAAAGGAAAATCGGGCGGGGTGTACAACGGGTGGCCAATCTGCTACTACTCATCTTGTCCTGCAGAGATGTTCTGAGACAGGACGTTGGTAGTAGAGGGAGTTTTACCTCCTCCACTTGGCAGAATAAAGGAAGGAAACTGAATTAAAATGAAAGCTGTGCTCACTGCTTCACTCCTGCCTCGGGCAATTTTGCTGGTTTTTCCAGACAGCTGAGGCGGCAGCCTCTTAACACGATGAAAGTCGGAGTCCTATCACTTAGGTAGGATCCCAATGCAACTTCAATGGCCTAAGCTTGTGCCATGATTATCCTGACCCATTAACCTGGTGTGCCAGAAGTGGAGGCTCCTCCAGGACCAAGAAAGAAAGTAAGAAAGTTCAAGCACTAATATACAGACTCCCTCACTTTCCCACACACAAAACACTCCCCTCTGGCCCCCACACCCCACCTGGCCCCAGGACGTTCCTGATTGCCTTTGGACTGCCTGAACTTCACAGTCTGAGTGCCAGTGAACTGCCATTTGGGGCAAGCAACTGTCTAGCACAATGTAAATGAGGGTCGTCTATTAAAATGGTTTCCCATTGCAGCTCCCGGGGAGACAGCCCATGCATTCCTGGCTTCCCATTCTGGTGTCAGGATGCTACTAGTGTCCCTAGAGAAGGCAGTGATAATGGGAATGGGTTTGTGGCAGGTGTGAAGTGTGTCCAACATCATCAGTTTGAGGCCAAGGCTATTTTAACTCCTAGGAGGCAGTCCGCCAGCATCAAGGGGTGGGGGGAATCAGGGCCATTTATGCAGGTGGGAATGGGAGGGAATCCCAAAGGAAGCAGAATTCCTGGTCCTCATGGTTCCTTTAAGGAATTTTTGGGGGAAACCTCCAAGATTCCCACGTTGCCTCTTTTCCGGAAGGCCCACCGAATTTAGTACCAATCAGGCACTTAACTGGACAGCAGCAGGCCTTCCATAGGATTTAGAACTCTGTTGCTGGAAGTCCCTGTCTTGCAGAGCTGCCAGCCAATCAGAGGCTGGCAGCTGCAGCGCCACCATGGAAGTGATGGCTGCTGCTGTAGCTGCAGTGACCAGACACCCAGCAGCTGCACTGGAACCAGGCTTAAAGTAGGTCAGGGTGGGAGGGGGAGCAGCAGCAAGGGCCCCTCCCTTCCCGATGGTGAGTCTCTCATTCAGGCACTGTGCCTTTGAACGTGGGACCCCCTCCCCCCACCATCGGGCTGAGGAAGCAGCCCACACGGTCTTTCGTGCCATGCTTCCAACGTGGCGACAGAACTGCCTGCCACAAGGGTAATTGTGGCTGAGGTGAGAAGTGGCCCTTAATTGGGGGTTAATTACCTGGTTAAGGGCCTGAACTGGTGGCGGGGCAGGAAGGCCGTTCACAGGCTTTCCAGCCCCGCACTAAATTTCAGCTCCGCCTCCAAACTCGCCAGAGGGGAGAGCATAAAATCCCACCCTTTGACTGACTTTTTTAAATTCTTTTCACAGGATGTGGGTGTCACTGGCAAGGCCAACATTTGTTGCCCATTTCTAATTGCGCTAGACAATTGAATGGCTTGTTAGGCCATTTCAGAAGGCAATTAAGAGTCAACCACATTGCTGTGGGCCTGGAATCACATACAGGCGACAGCAGCAGATTTCCTTCCCTAAATGACATCAGTGAGCCAGGTGGATTTTTAATGGCAATTAATGATAGTTTCATGGCACCATTACTGAGACTAGCTTTCAAATCCAGATTTTTATTAATTGAATCTCAATTCTACTGGCTGGTGTGGTGGGATTTGAACTTGTGTCCCCAGGGCACTGCCCTAGGCTTCTAGATTAGTGACATTATCTCTACACCACCACCTGCCACATAAATTTTGAGACTTTTGAAGGTCTTCTCTTCTTCCCCACCTGGATTTACTGCATGGGGTGCCCATTGTGTGTGCCATGTTTAGTAGGCCATTAAAATGCCATCAGGGTCCTAATGACATGGCAGGACCCCAATCTTCATGTACTAATGAGTCTCTCATCTGAGTCAGGTGGGCAACTTGGACACCTAAAGCAATAACTTAGTTAAGGAGGTGGCAGGTGGGAATTAAGTGGGAACGATACGATAGATCGATGCACAGCTATTTTACTTTCTGAGCAGGTGGGTGAGAATTCATCCCAACATGTTAAGTCAGGACAGTGATATTGACTTGAGAGAAGACAGTGATAGTTTCTTGACTAAGGACAGTGAGGTTAGTGACTGCTTTTGCAGAAATGAAACTTTTTAAACATCCTGCCCAAGTCAGGCCAGGATGAGTCACAGAAAGATTTCTCATCACAAGTCAAATATATTTGGGGAACAAGGAGTATCCAGTGCAGATTTCTTCTGTTGACTTGCGTCGGGTGATTACAACATTGTTTGAAACTCCAATGATAGCAGATGAATATGACGAGTTTAAAATGAAAACAAATTGCTTAATTTGAAAAAAAACTATGCTTGGAATTTAACCTTATCTTCGGGAAAAAGCTTCTGTATTTGAGGTAAAAACACAGCATGTACGGTATAGGTTTATTGATCACTGTGATTGGCTGAGGTGTTTCAAATTCAGTTAGCTCCCAATAGTGTTTATCTCTCCTGACCCCAGCATTCAGAGACAGATCTATACTTCATATTGTTACGACCAGGTGAGAAAGATGTCCAGGTGTCCTTCTCAGCCTCCACCTGGTCTTACCGTAACAGGGTTTTATTTTGAAACACACTGTGTTTTTAGTTCCCCCTTGGTGAATCCTTGTTCAGCGCTTTTCAATTATAAGGCAAATAAACCAGCACAAACAGGCTTTTTTAGGTTTAAAGAAGAAAAGTTGAAAGTTATTAAACTTGAACTTAAACTCTAATTCGGTTGACACCTACAGATACATGACGCGCCCCCACTAGCATGCATATGCGATACACCCATGCAAATAGAGACAGAAAAGAGCAGAAGAAAAATAAAGTGGAAAAGTTTGAGGCAATATTTGAAGAGCTTTTGTTACCATTCTTCGAGCTCACTGTCTTCTTCTTCTTCTTCTTTAGCCTCCCTGTCTCGAGAGACAATGGGTAAGCGCCTGGAGGTGGTCAGTGGTTTGTGGAGCAGCGCCTGGAGTGACGATAAAGGCCAATTCTAGAGTGACAGGATCTTCCACAGGTGCTGCAGATAAAATTGGTTGTCGGGGCTGTTACACAGTTGGCTCTCCCCTTGCGCTTCTGTCTTTTTTCCTGCCAACTGCTAAGTCTCTTCGCCACACTTTAGCCCCGCCTTTATGGCTGCCCGCCAGCTCTGGCGATCACTGGCAACTGACTCCCACAACTTGTGATCAATGTCACAGGACTTCATGTCGCGTTTGCAGACGTCTTTAAAGTGGAGACATGGACGGCCGGTGGGTCTGATACAGTGACAAGCTCGCTGCACAATGTGTCCTTGGGGATCCTGCCATCTTCCACGCGGCTCACATGGCCAAGCCATCTCAAGCGCCGCTGGCTCAGTGGGGTGTATATGCTGGGGATGTTGGCCGTCTCGAGGACTTCTTTGTTGGAGATACGGTCCTGCCACCTGATGCCAAAGATTCTCTGGAGGCAGCGAAGATGGAATGAATTGAGACGTCGCTCTTGGCTGACATACGTTGTCCAGGCCTCGCTGCCGTAGAGCAAGGTACTGAGGACACAGACTTGATACACTCGGACTTTTGTTTTCGTGTCAGTGCGCCATTTTCCCACACTCTCTTGGCCAGTCTGGACATAGCAGTGGAAGCCTTTCCCATGTGCTTGTTGATTTCTGCATCGAGAGACAGGTTACTGGTGATAGTTGAGCCTAGGTAGGTGAACTCTTGAACCACTTCCAGAGCGTGGTCGCCGATATTGATGGATGGGGCATTTCTGATGTCCTGTCCCATGATGTTCGTTTTCTTGAGGCTGATGGTGAGGCCAAATTCATTGCAGGCATCCGCAATCCTGTCAATGAGTCTCTGCAGACACTCTTCAGTGTGAGATGTTAATGCAGCATCGTCAGCAAAGAGGAGTTTCCTGATGAGGACTTTCCGTGCTTTGGTCTTCGCTTTTAGACAGGCAAGGTTGAACAACCTTCCCCCTGATCTTGTGTGGAGGAAAATTCATTCTTCTGAAGACTTGAACGCATGTGAGAGCAGCAGTGAGAAGAAGATCCCAAACAGTGTAGGTGCGAGAACACAGCCCTATTTCACGCCACTCACGATAGGAAAGGGGTCTGATGAGGCGCCGCTATGCTGAATTGTGCCTTTCATATTGTCATGGAATGAGGTGATGATACTTGGTAGCTTTGGTGGACATCCGATCTTTGCTAGTAGTCTGAAGAGACCACGTCTGCTGACGAGGTCAAAGGCTTTGGTGAGATCAATGAAAGCAACGTAGAGGGGCATCTGTTGTTTGTGGCATTTCTCCTGTAGCTGGCGGAGGGAGAACAGCATGTCCATGGTGGATCTCTCTGCTCAAAAGCCACACTGTGCCTCAGGGTAGACACGCTCAGCCAGCTTCTGGAGCCTGTTTAAAACGACTCGAGCGAAGACGTTCCCCACTACATTGAGCAGGGAGATTCCACAGTAGTTGTTGCAGTCACCTCGGTCACCCTTGTTCTTCTAGAGGGTGATGATATTGGCATCGTGCATGTCCTGTGGTACTGCTCCCTTGTCCCAGCACAAGCAAAGCAGTTCATGCAGTGCTGAAAGTATAGCACGCTTGGCACTCTTGATTATTTCAGGGGTAATGCCGTCCTTCCCAGAGGCTTTTCCCCTGGCTAGCGAAACAATGGCATCACTGAGTTTCGATTTTGTATGCTGTACGTCCAGCTCATCCATGACTGGCAGAGACTGGGCTGCATTGAGGGCAGGCTCAGTGACAACATTTTCCCTGCAGTACAGTTCTAGGTAGTGCTCCACCCAGCGGTCCATTTGCTTGTGTTGGTCAGTGATTGTGTCCCCTGATTTAGATTTGAGGGGGACGATCTTCTTGATGGTTGGCCCAAAAGCTCTCTTAATGCCATCATACATTCCTCTGATGTTTCCGGTGTCGGAGGCCAGCTGAATATGACTGCATAGGTGTTGCCAACAGTCATTTGCACAGTGCCTGGCTGTTCTTTGTGCAGTGCTTCTGGCTGCTTTCAGTGCTACGGATGTTAACTCGCTGGGGGCTTTCTTGTAGTTCCACAGTGCAATGCGCTTAGCGGCTATGAGAGGTTCCAGCTCTTCAAAGTGAGATTGAAACCAGTCTGCATTCCGCTTCTCACGTTTGCCATAGGTGGTCATAGCTGAGTCATAGATGGCCATTGCTGAGTCACAGATGGCGTCTCTGATGTGGGCCCACTTGGTCTCTGCATCCCCTATAGGAGTGTTTTGTAGCGCTTTTTCAAGTGAATTTAGAAACTTATGTAACAGCTGTGGATAAGAAATTCTGCTAGTGTTGATGCGCGGCAGCCCTTCTGCTTGGAGTGATGCAGCTTCCTTGGTTTGAGGCTAACCTTGCTGCACACCAGGGAGTGGTCGGTGTTGCAGTCTGCACTGTGGAAGCTGCGTGTGATTTGAACGCTGTTTAAAGAGGTTCGCCTTGTGACGATGAGGTCCAGCTGGTGCCAACGACGTGATCTTGGGTGCCTCCATGAAACCTGGTGACAGGGTTTACCATGAAAGAACGAGTTGGTGATGCAGAGGTTATGATAGGTACACAACTCAAGCAGTCTCTGTCCGTTCTCATTCATCCTTCCAATGCCATAGCGCCCAAGGCAGGAGCGCCATGAGTCATGGTCGGCCCCAACCCGGGCATTAAAGTCCCCCAGCAGGAACAGATGTTCGGTGTTGGGGATGCTACTAATGATATTATGGAGTTCCTCGTAGAACTGGTCTTTAGCTTCATGTGGGGAGCAGAGTGCTGGAGCATAGATGCTGAGTAGGTGTACTGGACCAGAGGCGGCGAGCAGTCGGATGGACAGTATGCGTTTCAAGCCATTTGAAGGTGGGTCTATCATGCTGAGCAAAGAGTTTCTGATGGCAAAGCCCACTCCATGCTGCCTTGGTTCTTCAGGATCCCTACGCTGCCAGAAGAAGGTGTAGTCTTGCTCTCTTGGAGATCCGCTCGCAGGGAGGTGTGTCTCCTGAAGTGCTGCAATGTCCACACTGAGTCTACTGAGCTCGTTGTTAAGAATGGCGGTCTTCCGAGAATCATTGATTTGTGTAAGGTCTTCTGACAGGCCAGGACACAGTTCTGATGTTACAGCTTGCAAAACGAAGGGCTGGTACCTTCTTTCCTTTTTTTGTCGTGCTGTTTGGTGCGGTGTTGCAGTCCACTTTTCGGGCAATGACCCTGATCTCCAAGCACCCATTGAAGCAGGTGGACTGTGGCGGGACAGAACCTTACTGACTGGGGGGCTGCCCGGTTTGAGGCGGGCGGTAGCTGTCCAGTGAGATGTGATGACCTCTCCCACCGACAAAGGCAACCCGTGGCGCCCAATCTCTACGCCAATTGAGCTGGACTTATTACCCGTAACTGCTGCCTTCCATGTTGTTTTGGTCACTGTGAGGCAACTATGGAGTGACCTCTCCATGGCGTATGCCTGGATGGATGTATGGAGGTTGTGAGTTGCCCAAGCGTCAAAACCCCCCTCTCGGCCTTTCTGGTGGGGTCCAAAGGAGTGCAGAGCACGACATCTGGTGCCGCTATGGCTGCAGGAACTGCCGGAAACATGCCAAAGGTGATACATGACCGCCTTCGGGGTTCCGCTCCGGATTTTCTGTTAGAGTTTACTCCCTTAGCCTTGGTCTCTCCAGAGACGCCCGCAAGGCAGTAGGGTTGTTAGGGCCCCTGCTCAGGGATAGGTGGATGCCGGTGGGAGGAGGTGGGGGGAAGGGGATGCGGGTGGGGGGGAAGGGGGTGCAGGGGTGAGGGGTTGCGAGGGGGAGGGGTGCGGTGGGAAGTGGTGTAGGGAAGGGGGTGTGAGGGGGAGCTGGGAAGGGGGTTGCAGTGGGGTAGGGGAGGGGGGAGCTGGGAAGGGGGTTGCAGTGGGGTAGGGGAGGGGGGAGCTGGGAAGGGGGTGCAAGGGGGTGGGGGTAAGGGGGTGCGAGGGGGTAGGGGGTGGGGGTAAGGGGGTGTGGGGGGGTGAGCTGGGAGGGGGTCACGAAGGGGGAGCTGGGAAGGGGGAGCGGGGGGGAGGGGATGGAGCCCACTGTAGAGTCCTTGATTGTAGGTACATCTTTCTTTTCATTGGGGTCCAGTATTCTTCTTAAACCTTGTTTGCTGTAGGAGACTTTTCTCTCTTGGGGTTCATTTGTGTTCAGTGGATTTGGAGCTCTGTGAGAAAGATATGGGAGCAGGCAGGAGAGATCTTCTCAGTCCAGGAGCAAAAAGTCTTTCTCCTCAAACTCTCTGTGGCTAGTTCAAAAAACTCTGGAACAGACCAGTTAGTCATGTAACCAGGTGGTCCAACCACTCCTGGCCCCTGTGGATTGCATCACCCCAGCAGGCCCTGAAATGCGCTTCCCCACCCCCTCACTGTCTGGTGATCAACATCCATTGTGGGTTGAATGTGTCAGGGAATGGTCCTTTGTCTACACAAGCACCATCTGTTAGTATGCAAATGTTTTCCATCCAAGTCTGGCAGTCCTTGTAACAGGCCTTCTCTTCTTCCCAGAAACAATTTGAAATTTAATGTCCATATGTCAAAATTAATATGCCTCATTCTTGGCAGGTGGGGGCCCAGCATGACAATATGAACTAAAAATTATTCTTATGCATGAAGGGGCCGGGATTATGTGCCTTAGGTTAACTACCTACCCCCGAGTCCCTAGGGTGTATGCTAGTAATAGTCCATATGTCCACTCCTGATTGCTTGAACCTGATAGAAAAATGCTACATACGCACTATAAATTTCAGGAGAAAGTACAAAAATGCTTATTAAATGTAGGTTTATACAGAAGCAAAATAATTTGCCGCATAAAGAACAATAGCATTTAACATGCTTTAAATACATTTTTGAAGCTAAAATAACAAGAATATTTGAATTCTTTGTTGGGGGGGGAATTTTAATCCCTTAAAAGGGATTTTAAGAGGGGCAGGGATTTTAAAATGTCAGAAATCGAACATCTCATGCCAACCTGCCTCCAATGCGCCTACTTCTAGTTTTAGCAGCAATGGGATGGTGCGGGCGACTAACCTGCTCTCCAGGGCAAGCTCGAAATTTAAATTTTTAATGAAACTACACACCTCAAATTTTAACAGTTTTACATTTAAGTGCAGCTGGCTGTGTTTCCCAAGGTTTGGGAAACCTAGAAGCTGGAGGGAGGCGGAAATGGCCATGTCTGGAAGATAAGTGCCTTTCCAGCACTGCCTGTGGACCTGGAGCAGCAGGACTGCTTCCTCTTGACCCCATGTGCTCATCTGTTTTCCTTCCCTTGATTGGATTCCCCACCACCCTTCAATCAGACCTGCTGACCTTGCGATTGGATAGCCCATGCCCTGTGATTGGACTCCCCCTCCTCACAATTGGACCCCCCACAATCGGAGACCACCCCATGTTTTGACTGATCTCTGGCCTTTCCGATCTCCTTAATGCATGTAAAAACCTCTTCCAGCCCTGAAACTCTCAAAATCTGCAATGATAACAGTTTTACGAATATCATGTTCATTCAGATGAATTTTGTTTGTACCAATACTGATTTACCTTGTTTTATTGGGTATAGTCAAGTCCAGTTTTTATTAGTACCAAGAGTTAAGTTGATATAACAGCCAGCTGTTGCAGCACAAACCCTTAATTGTGGAAGATTTAGTTTGTGATTGAATGATGGACAGTTTTTTAAGATCTCTGACTTTGTGTGCATTTTAAATTGTACATGAGGCACTGCAGTTTCTGTAAACTTGCCTAGGCCTGAAGAGACATGTGGAGGGCTTGCTGAATCTGAATGGACCAACATTCTGAATTTGGATTGCAATAATATACTTGATTCCATTCCTATTGCTGCTTTTCTCTCTCTCTCTCCCCCTCTCCTCGTCTCTCTCTCTCTCGGACTGGTTTTTCATTTTATGCCTTCAATCTCCTCACTATCCTCCACACTCTCTCCTTCCCTCCTCTCTGCTCCCTAACTGTGGCCTACCAGTGCAGACCTTCCCTCATGGCAGCCAGCCTACCTGCCTCTCAGCTTGTCTAGCTGCTGGCTGGGAAATGATGACAAAAATCTCTAAATTAAATCCTGCTGTTAAATTCGGCAGCACCTCCAGGTCCCGCCCGCTACTACCACCAGCTCCCCCCACCATCCCGTTCCATCCCCATCTCCCTGCAAATATTGGTCGCTAGTGTCTGTCTGTAGGAATATAGGATCAGACGAAGGTAATTCAGCCTCTTGAGCCTGTTTTACCATTCAGTTCGATGATTTCTCTGGCTACAAGCTGATGGCTTTCTTGCTCAAAATCTTCTCCCATATGTGTATGTATTCCTGATGAGGGAAGAGAGCAGTTCCATTTTTCTTTTACTTCATCATCTCCTTTTACTTGTGGAAGTAGCAACCCTTTGTGCAAAGCCATATGTAGAAAAGCTACAATGATTCTGGCTACTCTTCCTAAGCTGCACTGCAGGGCTTGGTTAACCCTACGGAGTGGGTATTGACATGTTGGAAAGAAATAGCTTCTGAACACCTCACTCTAAGTTTCTCCAATCTAACCCCTTCCATTTCCTCCTCCTCCTCATAGCACAGGAAGAGAAGCATCCTTATTGAGAAATCCATTTCTCCAGTTCAAAAAAATAAGTTACTTCAGTACCCACCGAAGTTGTCAGAGAAACTTCAGAGCAATACATAGAAAAAAAAAATCGATGACCAGGCAAAGTGTTGCAAAACTTCAGATATCTCAACCAAAATAGCCTCCCCAATGTAAAAAGTAAAAAGAGGAAGACTTGCATTTATATAGTGACCTCAGGATGTCCCAAAGTGCTTTACAGCCAATGAATTACTTTATTAAAAATGAAGTCACTGTTTTATCATATTACTGGACTTAGGGTTACAGTTGTGTTCCTCTTATATGGTGGCGGTGTTCAGAGAGGTTGGGTTTAGGGTGGTAAATGAGGGAAATAAGCCACACCAATTGTCCCTTTACGTGCAGTGGGGTTGGCTCCAGGCAGGTGATGCTGTGGACTAGTGGATTTTCTGGAACAATATTGCAGCAGTAGGGTATTCTGCACAATGTTGCTGTTTTTAAAGCCCCAGCCCTGTACAAAAACAGATAGTAAAAAAAGAACATCCAGCCTTTCATATGCAAATTCCTAATAACTAGCATTTTCTTCTGAAACTTGTAGGAGAAGCTTACATATGGGCCAATCAGCTGCAAGAACTTTGCCTATAACAAAGCGTGATGTGGCAAAGAGGAAATGTGTGCATAACGACCCTTTTAATTATATTAAACGTGCATGGTTAAAAGGGAATTAGATTGCTGCTCAAAAAAATTAAACTATTAAAAGTTGTGCAGCTTGAGCACGGTATTACACTGGGTGATGGGTGTGGAGAAAAACACAAGCTTAGCTCCAGAGAAATCCATTTACCTCTCCCAAGGAGGATAGTGTCACTAGTCCATCATTAGACAACTGACAAGTGTAAGTTTTAACCCTTGCTAGGTAGATAGCAGGTACCAAGTACTCCTGAGCAGCATGGTGAGCAGCACAAATCACCATAGGGTTTGAGTGCATTCCTGCCATCCAAATGCCCACATAATGAATACACACCATACCCAATTGAATTGAACTTCAGCATAGTGTTAGCATTCATTCAAGAGGTGATTTCAGTGTGCTGTAGAGTGCTAGGGTAGTGAAGGAGGCAGGAGACTTTTGAAGTGTTCTATATTGAACAGGCAGATTGTATTGTGACAGTTAAGCATTTGCATACTGCTATACTACCTCTCTGCTGCCCTCTCTGTTGGGAGGTTTAAATAAAGTTTCAACATGGCTGCTCCCAGTAAAGACCTCATGTAGATTTACTCTGTGAATACAGAACTTTAATTCACTCTCTGAATGTATTTTTACTTTAGTGAGATGTAAATATAAAAGGGGTTTGAGCACCATCGCTAACCAGGATCTGCATGGGTTTTGTGATTACATATCTCCTGCTGACTCATGTGCAGAGCTGGTTCTAGGTGTCTATATGTGTATGTCATGCAAAATAGTATCACAATGTAACCAGGTTAGTGTTAGTTCCAGACCCACCTGGTCTTCCAATATCGAAAGCATTGTGATACCAGCCCTCCAAACTACAAATCAACCTCCAATGGACATACATGGAGTGCAGGACCACAGGAAGAAAGATCACAATCAAAGTCTAGAAACAACCCAAGTTTCCTGGAGACCAAGTGAAATAGGTAAAAAGGTTTCAGTACAAATAGAAGTCCTGAAGTGGCTTGTCCAGAGAGAATGGATGAGAAAGAAAGAGATAGAATAAGAAGGATAACACACAGGGCAAGGCAGACCCAGCAAAATGCAATAAATGTGGCTACATGTGGTTAATCAGCTGCCAAGTTCTCTAACAATTAATTGCCTTTACTTATTAATTTGAGAGACTACACATCTCTCAAACCCATGACTAAGTCGATAAGCTGGTTGATCATGGCCTGTGAGCAGGTTATTTGCCCTCCCCATATGCCAGGAGGCTGTTGTGGAGCATATCGGGCAGAAAGGAATGGCAAAATGGTTGCACACTGCACAGGGACAGGAGCCTTTTATCTTAGTGGCCATTTTTGAAAAACTACAGAGGGAGAGGTACTGCCACTCACCGCCAAGGTAAAGTAGATGTCAGCACTTTTGCTGTGTGTTTGTTTATTCTCTGATCATTCTGCTGTGTAATACACCCATTTGGTTAATGATTACATTAATTTAATTAATCAAATGGCTGCATCACACAGTAGAATGATCTGAGAACCAACAAACATGCAGTAAAAGTGCTGACATTGACACTACCTCAACCACGAGGAGTCGTACACAATTCCTGGCACAAGGGCACGTTCTTGTCGAGGACGACAACTGTCTCGATCCCCGCCTGGCTCCCATACGAACCCAAAGTGCTGGACTCACAAGACTCAGTTATTTTCCACTCTGGAAGCCAGGACCTAATTCCGTAAATGGCTGCAATATATCAGACAGCTAAGTGACACATGCACTTTCATCACGATTCACTCTCATAACTGATTTAGTAGCTGAGCCACTCTTAACCCGTGGAATGAGAATTATAACAAGCTTGGCATTTTTCCAAGGGGCGGAGAGTGGTAACATGACATCAGGATGGTGATGCAGCAACATCTTTTATGTTTGATAAATCGAGGACTCTGACCTGTGTTCACCCTCTAGGATTGTCCTGGAGTCTCCCAGGGATTAAAGATTCATCTGCTGGACACTGCTGTGGCCAATCCAGCATTTTAAAAAATGTTGTTTCTTTTTCATTTTCTTTGAACACTTTCAATTATTATTTATTAAAATATTGGAGCTGGAAAATAAGACTGTTAGCCTGCTGAAGGCGGGAGATCATGTGATGAAACCTCCAGGAATACGTCCAACCAGAGTTGGGAACCCGAGGCCTGTGCTGAAACTATGTTGGTAGTTCTTGAAATAAACATATTTAAATTGTCCACACAAGGCATTTTAAACAGACAGATGCCTTAAAATGGTGTATGTACCATGCTGAAGTGCCAATGTGTACTCCCACTTTTAACGTTCCTGATCATGCCACTGCTCATCGTTGGAGGGCACTGAGGACAGACCCACAGAGTGGGACAGGAAGAGCTTTCCTTCAAATACTTCTTAATATGGAACTTTGTGCTGTATTTACTGTACAGCACTGTACCTGCAGGCAAGCCTGGCTTCAAACAGTGCTGTTAGATACATGAAACAATGCTATTGCCTTCAGAGGAGCTGCAGTGCATCAAAGGATATGCTTTATGCTTTTATCTCTGGCGACACAAGCTGCCATATTTTGAGCTTTTCACTCACCCATAGGCTAGAAATGCAGTTTCTTGTTTTCCAGCTTGCATCCTTAGCCTTGCTAGTTTGAACTCCCAACCTTGCTGTCCTGTGCCCTCCCTGCCTTACTGGACTGCATCCCAGCATCGGCAGGTGTCTGACAAGCAGAAAACAAACTTGTGACTCACAGCTTTCTAACACTTGTCTATTTCTTCAGGGTTGTGGAATCTGTGCAGTATACAACATAATATATACAGCAGCATTGATGTCTTGGACTGGATTAAAGAAACAAGTAATTCTGTAATGTAACGGCATCAATAGCGTACAATTGGTGGTGGCTTGGTGGGAGCAAGGCAATGCCCACATAATCAACAGCAATAACTTGTATTCAAATAGTCCCTTTAACGTAGCAAATGAAATATGATACTGAGCCACATAAGGAGATATTAGGACAGGTCAACGAGGTAGGTTTAAAGGAGCAAGTTAAAGCAGGAGAGAAAGGTAGAGAAGTGGAAAGGTTTAGGGAGAAAATTACAGAGCTTAAGGCCTTGGAGGTTGAAGGAACATCCACCAATGGTGGAATGAAGAAGATCTGGAATGCCCAAGAGACCAGAATTGGAGGAGCACAGAGATCTCAGAGGGTTGTAGGGTGGGGGGAGGTGACAGAGATAGGGAGGGATGAGGCCATAGAGGGTTTTGAAAATAAGCATGAGAATTTTAAAATTGTGGTGTTGCCGGACCGGGAGCCAACGTAGCTCAGCACAGGGGTGAACACATACAGGGGGAAAAAATGTACAAACGAGGCAGGATGCATTACTGACATAGTAAAAAAAACTACTTACATGAGACATTTTAATTTGGATAATTGTGAACAAAGTGTAGCCCACAGCTGCTCTGTAAACTGTAGCTCACAGGCTATTCAGCATCTCCTTTAACAAGGCTAATTATCCAGCATCTGAATGACCTTTCCGTCCCCCTCCCCAGGGAGTTTACAATACAGTCTCTCAATGACTCTGAACACTCTCATCAATTAGCAAGTTGATGTATACTATAATCTAATGAGGGGCAGGGGAGGAGGTAGATAAATTGTCCGAGCTGGTAAGAACTGCTGAAAATTCACACACAGCAAGCAGGCAACTAGCTGCTTCCTTCGCTCATAAGCAAGCTCCTTCCCTGAGTGCAGCTGACTCAGCGCTGCGCATGTCCAGGCAACCTAGCATTGTGCCATGGCTGTGTTCCACTATCTTACTGACCTCACTAAAACACAGGCTGCCTCACGGCATAAATCAATTACCAATTGATTTAGAAAACGTCAAGACAGATTTAACCCTTTTGGCGCGAGTGAGTGCAAGTCACTCCAGACTGACACAGAGTCAATATTTTATTACAGTAATTGAGCTAATTACATATGTTGCAAGTACTGGTTTTTGTTCAGTTGGTGGCATCGAGTCCAACTGCCAAGAGTCCAGTGCTTGAACACATCAGCTATGCTGAACCTCCAGTGCAGTACTGAGACAGCCCACACCCGCGATGCTTTAAAAGTAGCAAAAGATGACCAGTAGCTTCAAAAAAAAATCCGTCAGAGCCCAAAAAAGCTGATAACTCAAGAATGTTGTGTGTGTACGCCTTTAAGAGGTGTGGCCACAAAATGATGTTCGTCATGTAAGAGCTATGATGTAACAAACCATGTGATTCTGGGTGTTAGGTCAGTCTTGAAGATACACCTGCACAGTTACCATCTCAATGTAATTGCTTCTCTGAAATCAATAAAGAGCCCACAATATTGCATTACTGATCCCATCATGAGCAATCAGTCTTTGTGAACAGTCTGTACAAACATAGCAGTTCAAGGACGTGCAACAAAGAACAGCCACGACATGTGAAAATAAGTAGCCATATTGGCTTTGTACTTTAAGCAATAATTGTTCACATGTTGTAGAGAAAACAAACACATCAGGTACTGGAAAACCTGAGGAGAAATCCAAATTGGTGGTGTGTCCCTGGGAGGAGGTGGCAGTCCAGTGGCTTGCTCCCTCAAAAAAACCTTTGAATTTTTACATTAAATATTATGCGTCATGGTTCATTTTAAGCACTTTTATACTTAACAATTGATAGACTTCTGATTTTAAAAAGGAAAAAAAAACAAAGTGGCACTTGAATTTTCAACAGGTTCACTTATCCAAAAGTTAACCGTAACAGCCACTCTCCCACATCTAATCCTTTATTGCTCTAGTTTATAAAGGCAGATGGTAACACTGCCACATCTGGTTCAGAGAGACATTGCACCCACCCTTTCACAAAGACATTCTCTGCTCCTCCATCCCTCCCAGTTCATGTTGCCATTCTTCTTCTTTTCGCTACTCAATTAAATTTGGCTCTTTTGTCAACCTCCAACATGGTTAAGCTGGGACCTCCTTATGTTCAAGCTGGTACTCTTCCTTCCTCTCCGAATACTTGTTGGTACTTTATGCCTGCCCAGCACCCCATGTAAATCACTGCCCCCTCCCCCCACAACTCCCCAACCCCTGCCCCTCCCAATTCGTGCTGGTACTGTCTATCCCCGCTTATGCTCAGCTAATTTTAGTAGTTTCTTTCCTCTCCCACCACTCAGCTTTTCCTAGCACCATTTCTATCTTCTGCCCCTTCCCTTCTCCCTCCATTACCATTCATTTACCCCTTCTCTCTATTGCACTCCATTTATCTCCCCCTCCATTACCATTCACTTCCTCTTTCCTGTAATCCACTCTAGCTCCTCTTTACTGCTCCCAGTTCAGCTAGTGTAGTGGTTATGAATTCAAATCCCACCATGGCAGGTTGTGAATTACATCCAATAAAGCTGGTAAAATGTCAGCTCACACCAGGAAAATACTCCTGAACGCTGTTGGATTGTTGTAAAAACCTGCCTGATTTAGTAATGTCCTTTATGAAAGGTAACAATTTCCTTACCATCTGGTCTACATGTGACTCTAGTTCACACTGTGTGATTGACTGTTATTATAACTCATCATTACGAGATGCAGAAAAAGCATACTAGCATTTTGAAACAACAAAAATAAATTTTTTTATGGACTATGTGTTTGAAATTTCCAGATAATCCATTCAGATACTGGACTGTCCAATTCAAAACCAGTGGGTAATTGTTATATGGTAATACTGCCCTGGTTAGTGCTATTGTATGTGGCAAGACATGACAGTGTTTCTACTGGGCACCATGCTATTCTATTCCATTTTTATTAGCACAGTGGCAAAGGAATATCAGTGTTGCCTTCAGCAATGGTTAGTTTCTTCCTGTTCACAGATGGTAATAGGCTAACGCTTCACTGTAAGTAATGACACATTTGAGTAGTAATCCCTGTCCCTCACTCTCTGTGCAAAACTCTGCCAGTTGCTCAATTGACAAGTGCCCCAAATCTATGATATGGGCCTGGAAGGGTCAGTTTTGAACTTCAGTTTTGGTTTAGTTAGCTGACAATGGCCGGGATAATGGTACAGTCACAATAATAGCTCCAGCATCCCTGGAGTAGAAGGGGAGAAAAAAATTTGAGATAGGAGCACCTTGCTCCTGATCATTATCTCAGTCTCTCTGCTGAAAAGTGTGCCTGTGAAGCTAACAGTTAGGATAGGGTTAGGTTCAGTTGTGACACCAGCTGCTGTTGAATAGTCTGATGACAGTGTCTGGGCCATATATGAAGAATGGCGTGAGCTTCATCCCCTTATGCCCCACCTTAATGAATTTTGAGCTCAGCACGACGCTGAGCTCTTCCATTACCTTTGCCTTCGTGCCGACTTCTTTAGCTAGCAGTCTTCCCCTCGCACAGCACGTCCTTTCACTTGTCTCCAGTATTTTCCCTCCACCTGGATGCCTTCCTCTGGCCTCTTATACTGTCTAGATCTTTTCATTGAGAACTGCAGTGTGACATCGGACATCTCTGCTTCCCTCACTCACTCTAACCTATTTCACCTGAATGTGCAACACTCCATTCTCTCAGCTCCAGCCCTAACGTTGTCATAAAACCTGCTGACAATGGCCGTGCCATTGTTGTGTGGTGAACCAACCTCTCTCTAGCAGAGGCAGAACGCCAACTCTCTGACACTTCCTCCTACTTCCCCCTAGACCATGACCCAACTACCGAACATCAAGCCATTGTTTCCAGCACTGTCACTAACCTCATTTTCTCTGGAAATCTTCCCTCCACGGCCTCCAATCTCAGAATCCCCAAACCCTGAACAGCTGCTTCCACCTCCTTCACAAGATCCACAAACAAGACTGCCCCGGTAGACCCATTGTTACAGCTTGTTTCTGCCCCACTGAACTTTCTGATCTCAACTCCATTTTATGTCCCCTTGTCCAGTCTCTTCCCAGTTACATCTGTGACTCTTCGGATGCCCTCCATCCCTTTAACAGTCTCCAGTTTCCTGGCCCTAACCGTCTCTCCTTCACCATGGACGTCCAATCCCTCTATATCTTCCTCCTCCATCAGGACGGTCTGAGTGCTCTCCGCTTCTCCCTCAAACAGATATCCAACCAGTCCCCATCCACCACCACCTTCCTCTGCCTGGCTGAACCTATGCTCACATTGAACAACTTCTCCTTCAACTCCACTCACTTCCTCCAAATAAAAGGTGTTACTACTGGTACCCACATGGGTCTTAGCTATGCCTGCCTTTTTGTGGGATATATCGAACATTCCTTGTTCCGGTCCTACTCAGGCCCCTCCTTCATCTCTTCTTCCAGCACATTGATGACTGTATCAGTGCAACTTCCTGCTCTCGCCCTGAACTGGAAAACTTCATTAACTTTTCTTCCAATTTCCATGCTTCTCCACCTTCACATGGCCCATCTCTGACTCTTTCCGTCCCCTCCTCAACTTCTCTGTCTCCATTTTTGGGCATAGGCTATCCACCTATTCACTATAAGCCCATACACTCTCACAGCTACCTCGACTACACTTTCTCTCACCCTGCTTCCTGTAAGGCCCCCATTCCATTTTCCCATTTTCTCCATCTCCGTCACATCTGTTCTGATAATGCAACCTTCCATACCAATGCTTCTGACATGACTCCCTTTGTCCTCAACCGAGGATTCCACCCCCCCCACCCCCCTGTGGTTGACAGGGCCCTCGACTGTGTTTGTCCCATTTCCTGCACTTCTACTCTCACCTCTTTCCATCCCAGAACCACGAGAGGGTCCCCCTTGTGCTCACCTTCCACCCCACCAGCTTCCCCTCCCCCTTCAGCATTCCAAATTGTGTTAACCTACTAATTGTCTTACTTGAGCACTTATAAGCAGATACTTACAGGGTCTGGGGGAAGGTTTTGAGTGAGGAGCTACATGTTTGTAATCCTTTTATTCTGCAAAATAAATGTGAAACTGGCTAAAGATGGGCGTCAGCATCGTCCTTCCAGAACAAGCTTTCTGGAATTTAACATGGTAGCAGAGGATGGCTGCCTAAAGCCATAGGTTGGAAACTAAGAATTTTTTTACATGGAAAACTGAAATCTCATTTGCTACTGTGGAAAATATGGCAAAAAGCAAGTGTAAATTGCCAGGGTATGATTACCTTCCGGTGTTTTTGGAGTCTGAACCGTATGACTGGCGGAAGAATGAAGTGGATGTGTGGACACTGGTTACGTTCCTACCAAAGAGGAAATAAGGTATGGCCTTGACGTTGTCACTTCATACCAAAAGTAAACTCAGAAGTAAAGTGTTTTGTGAACTGGATGCTCGTCAGTTGGATAATGAAGAAGGGTTGGATCTTCTGTTAGAATTCTTGGATGAAATTTACAAGAAAGATGACCGATTGAATACATATGAGGCATGGTCAGACTTTGATCGATTTCAGAAGACTGATGGTTATTCAATGGAGAAAAATAACATGGACTTTAAGAGATTGCATAGAAGATTGAGGAAATTCAGTTTGAAGATCCCTGGTTCAGTACTAACATTTAAGTTGCTCGATTGTGCTAGGGTGTCGCATATGGACAGAAACGACTGAAGGCACTGGATACTGCAAAGGCTATGGGCCCTGACAACATTCCAGCAATAGAACTGAAGACCTGTGCTACAGAACTTGCCGTGCACCTAGCCAAGCTGTTCAAGTACAACACTGGCATCTACCCGGCAATGTGGAAAATTGCCCAGGTATGTCTTGTGCACAAAAAGCAGGACAACTCCAACCCGGCCAAATACAGCCCCATCATTCGACTCTTGATCATCAGTAAAGTGATGGAAGGTGTCATCGACAGTGCTATCAAGTGGTACTTGCTTAGCAATAACCTGTTCAGTGACGCTCAGTTTGGGTTCTGCCAGGACCACTCAGCTCCTGACCTCATTACAGCCTTGGTTCAAACATGGACAAAAGAGCTGAACTCAAGAGGTGAGGTGAGAGTGACTTCCCTTGACATCGAGGCAGCATTTGACCGAGTATGGCATCAAGGAGCCCTAGCAAAACTGGAGTCAATGGGAATCAGGGGGAAAGCTCTCCGCTGGTTGGAATTGTACCTAGCGCAAAGTGAGATAGTTGTGGTTGTTGGAGGTCAATCATCTCAGTTCTAGGATAGCATTGCAGGAGTTCCTCAGGGTCGTCTCCTAGGCCCAACCATCTTCAGCTGTTTCATTAATGACCTTCCTTCATCATAAGGTCAGAAGTGGGGATGTTCGCTGATGATTGCACAATGTTCAGCAACATTCGCGACTTCTCAGATACTGAAGCAGTCCGTGTAGAAATGCAGCAAGACTTGGACAATATCCAGGCTTGGGCTGATAAGTGGCAAGTAACATTCATGCCACACAAGTGTCAGGTAATGACCATCTCCAACAAGAGAGAATCTAACCATCTCCCCTTGACATTCAATGACATTACGATCACTGACACCCCCCACTATCAACCTCCTGGGGGTTAGCATTGACCAGAAACTGAACTGGAGTAGCCATAGAAATACCATGGCTACAAGAACGGGTCAGAGGCTAGGAATCCTGCGGCGAGTAACTCGCCTCCTGACTCCCCAAAGCCTGTCCACCATCTACAAGGCACAAGTCAGGAGTGTGATGGAATACTCAACACTTGCCTGGATGGGTGCAGCTCCAACAACACTCAAGAAGCTCAACACCATCCAGGACAAAGCGGCCTGCTTGATTGGCACCCTATCCTCAAACATTCACTCACTCCATCACCGACGCACAGTGGCAGCAGTGTGTACCATCTACAAGAAACACTGCAGCAATGCACCAACATTACTCAGGCAGCACCTTCCAAACCTGCGACCTCTACCACCTAAAAGGACAAGGGCAGCAAATACATGGGAACATCACCACCTGCAAGTTCCCATCCAAGTCACACACCATCCTGACTTGGAACTATATCGCCGTTCCTTCACTGTCGCTGGGTCAAAATCCTGGAACTCCCTTCCTAACAGCATTGTGGGTGTACCTACCCCACATGGACTGCAGCAGTTCAAGAAGGCAGTTCACCACCCCCTTCCCAAGGGCAATTAGGGATGGTCAATAAATGCTGGCCTTGCCAGCGATGCCCTGATCCCATGAAAATGAATTTTAAAAAAAGATTCTGGTTCTAAATGGGGTTCTGTTTATGGAAAAAGACTCCCTGTTAGATCAGATGTCTGCTGCCTTAAAGAGATTCATGAGGAAACAATCATTGGCTGCAACCCTGGTAGAACGAACAGGGCATTCTGTAGTGACACAAAGAATGGGGGACTCATGATTACTGGATTTAAAAATGGTTCAGAAACTGGACTTTGGCATAAGTACAATGGAAGAGTTAAAGATGTGAGGAATGACGGTGAAAACACCTTTCGCAGGTCTGACTATTACAGTAGAAGACAGAATTGGAACAGCAGTCAAAGGCAAATGAATCCCAGGAATGCCCAAGGAACAATTAATAGGTGTTTCAGGTGTGACTCAAAGTATCATTATGCAATGAACTGCCCAAAGCGGAGGGGCAGAGTCTTCGAAATAACACATGACACAAAGAACTCTGAGGCAGAAGAGTAAGATGCTGACGAATCTGAATGAATTGTACTAGTCACAAGGACTTTTAGTCCTGTGATGAATGTGTTAGTTGCAGAGTCATTCTACTATGCTGTATTAGATAGTGCTTGCACATTGACAGTATCGGAACTGATTGGTTACAATGTTGCTCAGTAGTGAGGATCGACGCAAGGTTAAGGAGTATAAAAGTACTACCAGATTTAGGTTTGGTGATGACAACACATTAGAGTCACTGAAGAGAGTAGTAATTCCAAATAAAATAGCTGGAGTAAGCCATTTTATCAGTACTGATACCTTTACTGTTGAGTAAACCTTCAATGAGAAAAGCACAAATGAAACTTGATATTGAGCATGATAAGGTAATTTTTTTGGAAAATCAGTGAATTTTCAGTTTACTCATTCAGGGCATTATTGCATTCCCTTAACAAAACCTGATGATTCTAGTCAGAGTGTTAGAGAAGTATTAATGGCATCAGGTGATAAGAATCAGAGAGTTAAAAAAGAAAATTATCTTAAAGTTACACAGACAATTTGCTCAACTTTCTTGTCAAAGATTAAAAACCCTGCTAAAGGATGCAGGTGTGGTTGATGAAGAGTATACGAGGTTAATAGAAGAGATTAGTGAAAAGTGTGAAAACTGTAAAAAGTATCGGAGGACACCATCACGTCCTATTGTAAGCCTTCCATTGGCATGTGACTTTAATGAGGTGGATTTAAAGGTATGGGACAAAGACAAGAATATTTTCATTCTACATTTTGCAGACCTAGCAACTAGATTTTCTCTTTCTACAATAATACATAGCAAGGTCAAAAGGGTGATTATAGATAAAATCATGGAGAAATGGCAAGGAAATGGATTGGGGCACCAGCTAAGTTTCCGACAGATAATGGAGCAGAATATGCCAATGACGAGTTCAGAGACGTGTGTGAAAACATAAACATTACGGTTATGAATACTGCAGCTGCAAGTCCTTTCAGCAATGGGCTTTGTGAAAGGAATCACACAGTGATTGATGAAATCCTGCATAAAATCTTAGATGACCAACCAATCTGCAAGTTGACAACTGCCCTGGCATGGGCAGTTCATGCAAAGAATTAGCTTCAGATGGTTGGATGATATAGTTCTTATCAATTGTTCTATGGATGAAATCCCAAATTGCCTTCTGTACTGTGCGACAGTCCTCCTGCTCCAGAAGGTACTACAATTAGTTCCATTTTTTCTCCACATTTGAATGTTTTACATGCAGGGAGATGGGCTTTCATTAAGGCTGAGGTCTCTGAGAACATTTGTAGAGCTCTGAGGCATCGTATTAGGCCATCTGAGGCGGAATTTAATTCAGGAGGTTTGGTGTACTATAAAAGAGAGGGTCATAGGGAACGGAAGGGCCCTGGTAAGGTAATCGGTTGTGATGGTAAGACAGTAGTTATCAAGCATGGAAATCAAACTGTTAAGGTTCATTCCTTGTGATTGATCGGGATTGATTACAAAATCTCAGCATCTGAGCAGTTGATAGAGGGAAACAATGCACCTTGCACCTCAAATGCTCATGTGTTTTGTGATGAAGATTGTGAGGAACAGAATGAGGTAGATCAAGAGTTGGAAAGAGCTATCGCATCGAAAAGCCAATTTCCCCAAGTAGGTACTCGGGTGACATATATTCCAGAGGGGTCTAATAAATGGGACGCAACAATTGTGGAACGTGCAGGAAAATCTACTGACAAGTTTAAATATCAGTTGAATATTCAGGATGATGGCCAAGAAGCGAGGTCCATGAACTGGCAGAATGGGATGAAAGATTAGAGGGTAAGAAAGCACAGTGCAAGTTCTAATAATGGGTCTGGAAGTGACTTTTTAAAAATTCATTCATGGGATGTGGGCATCGCTGGTTAGGCTAGTACTAATTGCCCATCCCTAATTGCCATTGAGAAGGTGGTGGTGAGCTGCCTTCTTGAACCGCTGCAGTCCATGTGGGGTAGGTACACCCACAGTGCTGTTAGGAAGGGGGTTCCTGGATTTTGACCCAGCGACAGTGATATACTTCCAAGTCAGGATGATGTGTGGCTTGGAGGGGAACCTGCAGGTGGTAGTGTTCCCATGCATTTGCTGCTCTTGTCCTTTTAGGTGGTAGAGGTCACAGGTTTGGAAGGTGCTGTCTCAGGAGCTTTGGTGCATTGCTGTAGTGCATCTTGTAGATACACACTGCTGCCACTGTGCATCGGTGGTGGAGGGAGTGAATGTTTGTGGATGGGGTGCCAATCAAGCAGGCTGCTTTGTCCCAGATGGTGTTGAGCTTCTTGAGTGTTGTTGGAGTTGCACCCATCCAAGCAAGTGGAGAGTATTCTATCACACTCTTGACTTGTGCCTTGTAGATGGTGGACAGGCTTTGGGGAGTCAGGAGGTAAGTTACTCACCACAGGATTCCTCGCCTCTGACCTGCTCTTGTAGCCATGGTATTTATATAGCTACTCCAGTTCAGTTTCTGGTCAATGGTAACCGGCAGGATGTTGATAGCGGGGGATTCAGCGATTGTAATGCCTTTGAATGTCAAGGGGAGATGGTTAGATTCTCTCTTGTTGGACTCTTGCATTAGGAAGTGATCATGGACTGGAGAAAGAACCTCTGATAGTGCATGAGGGAGATCTTATAGCAGTAGTCCTGAAAGACATCAAAGTGCTAATAGAGGCTGTTGTTTGAACAGATTCCACAGTGAAACAAAGGCTCGAGAGCAGTCTCGGAATACAACTTTTTAAAAATTCATTCATGGGATGTGGGCGTCGCTGGCTAGGCCAGCATTTATTGCCCATCCCTAATTGTCCTTGTGAAGGTGGTGGTGAGCTGTCTTCTTGAATCACTGGGGAGTCAGAAGGTGAGTTACTCGCCGCAGGATTCCTAGCCTCTGACCTGCTCTTGTAGCCACGGTATTTATGTGGCACTTTACAGCTTTCTAGACTCAACATTGAGTTCATCAATTTCAGACTGTAACCACTGCCCCTATTTTGTTTCCTTTCTCTTTGCTGGTTTTGTTTTTACTCTCGTTTTTCTCTTTTTTTTGTTTTCGGATTGCAGCTGTTCATCAATCTGCCATTCACACCTCCTCTAGAGGCAGCTTTTGTTTTTTTTTTTACTTGTCCCCATTACCACTTCCTTTGGTCTTTGCACCACTAACTCTTCTGTTATTTAATCTTTCCCGCCTTCCACCGTATTACAGACCTTCCATTTTGTTCTTTTTCCACCCTTCCCCCCTTTCGTTTGATTAAAATTGATTACGTTTCTAACTTTTCCCAGTTCTGATGAAAGGTCACAGATGTTTCTCTCCCCACAGCTGGTGCCTGAACTGTTGAGTATTTCCAGCATTTTGTTTTGTTTATGAAGAACGTCTACTTGGAGCAGTTACTGTGGGAACTTAGCCTCTGGGGAATTGTACTCCAGCATGAGTCAGCACCTTCAAAAGAGAAAAGTAAATGATAATATATTACAGAACAAAGCAGAAACTCAGTGGGAATGGATCTGACAAGATCTGTCCTCGGAGAGACATTACCCCTCAAAGTGGTCATGGATACCATAACCTCACATTAGAGCTGGCCACAAAATGAATCCTAATAGTGAGGGGTAGTTCGGTCTCAGCTATGGTTTTGGTTGCCTCTCCCTTTAACCATTAACTCGTGGAGTGGAAGCAGTAATGTTCTGCTGTATCTATACCAGTACTTATATCATTCTTATTGCAGAGATAGTGAGAGGGCGGGCATTGCTTGGGTTAGAAGGGACAGATCAAGGTCACAGCTATTCATAATTTGGAACCTTTCTCTATATTAAAAGAGATTTAAATGAGTTTTAAATGCAAATTGTAAATATATTCTATTGTTTAATTCAGGGTGCATGTACATATAACCAAGAATCATACCTATTACAACTACAGCTCCACCTAACCTTGATATTCTATTAATTGGGTTGTCTTACTTTGTGCCAAGCCATATTTTAGAGGTACAGTTGGTGAGACATCCTCAGTTGGTGAGACGTTGCAACTTGGACTGGCACCAACATCAGGAATCAGACTCGGACTGGTTGGAAACTGAATTACAGAACATTGTAACTCAAATCATTGCAAGTAGCAGGGCAGGTTGAGAAAGTGGTTAATAAGGCATATGGGATCTTGGGCTTTATAAATAGAGGATGTTATGGTGAACTTTTATAAAACACTGGTTTGGCCTCAGCTGGAGTATTGCGTCCAATTCTGGGCACAGTACTTTAGGAAGGTTCTGAAGACTTTAGAGAGGGTGCAGAAACAATTCACTAGAATGGTTCCAGGAATGAGGGAGTTCAGTTACATGGATAGATTAGAGAAGCTGGGGCTATTCTCCTTAGGGAAGGATGAGAGGAGATTTGATATAGGTGTTCAAGATCATGAGGGGTCTGGACAGAGTAGATGGAGAGAAGAGTCGAGAACCAGAGGAAACCGATTGGTGACATGAGGAAATACTGTTCTGCCCAGCGAGTGGTTAGGTTCTGGAATACACTGCCTGAGAGTGCAGTGGAGACAGTACAGTTGGGGTTTTCAAAAGGAAGTTGGATAAGCGCATGAAGAAAAAAGAATTTGCAGGGCTACGGGGAAAGGGCAGGGGAGTGGGACTAGCTGAGTTGATCTTGTAGAGAACCGGCATGGACACGATGGGCCAAATGGCCTCCTTCAATGCTGCAAACATTCTATGATTCTATGAAATCAGGCTAATTTTTTATTTGATCCTGTTTGATCCTTGATGTGCTGTGGTTTAATGGCTAGAGTGATCCTCTGACATTCAATGGGGTTTACGATATTGCTACTAACAGGATCTCACGTTGCCTGTCACAGCAGACACTCCACTCTAAATGAACAGCTAGTCAGCCTGGAGTTTACCTAATCAAGCTGTCCATCGGAACAATCTTCTCTGGCAACTAATTGGGTTGAAAGGAATCTCCCATTATAATACTAAACCAAAGCAGGCCCCAAGGTATCAATGCTCACTTTTTAAAAAATGTTTAAGGTGGTGGATGGGATGCCGATCAAGCAGGCTGTTTTGTCTTGGTCGGTGTCAGCTTCTTGGGTGTTTTTGGAGCTGCCCTCATCCAGGTGAATGGAAAGTATTCCAACACATTTCTGACTTATGCCTTGTTGATAGTGAATAGACTTTGGGGAGTCAGGAGGTGAGCTACTTGCTGCAGAATTCCCAGCCTCTGACCTGCTCTTGTAGCCACAGTAATTATATGACTAGTCCAGTTAAGTTCCTGGTCACTGGTAACACCCAGATTGTTGATAGTGGGGGTTCAACAATGGCAAAGCAGTTGAATGTCAAGGGGAGATGGTTAGATTCTCTCTTGTTGAAGATTGTCATTGCCTGGCATTTGTGTGGCACAAATGTTACTTGCCACTTATCAGCCCAATCCTGAATGTTGTCCAGGTCTTGCTACATGTGGGCATGGTCTGCTTCCCTATCTGAGGAGTTACGAATGTGACTGAGCATTGTGCAATCATCAGCAAACTTCCCCACTCCTGACCTTATGTTGGAAGAAAGGTCATTGATGAAGCAGCTGAAGAGGATTGGGCCTAAGACACTACCTTGAGGAACCCCTGCAGTGATGTCCTGCAGCTCACCTCATATCTGGAATTCAGCTCTTTTGTCCATGTTTGGACCAAGGGACTGGAACTGAGTGGCCCTGGCAGAACCCCAAACTGAACAACAGTAAGCAGGTTACTGGTGAGTAAGTGCCACTTGATAGCACTGTGAATGACACCTTCCAACACTTTGATGATGATTGAGAGTAGACTGGTGGGTCGGTTATTGGTCGGATTTGCTTTGTTCTGCTTTTTGTGGACAGGAATACCTGGCATTAATGGGATGGTAATGCTTCAAACTGGAGCTGGTAGTCTGGTAGATGAAGAAGTTGATGATGTTTTGAAAGGAATGGGGTAGGCCTCTTTTAATATGCAAAGTAGTGTCCAAGGACATCTATTGTCATTTTAGCTCAGAACTAGTCAGAGTGTACACCATAGAGGCTGGGGAAACGTAAGTTTGGAATTATTTTTGTGGGGCCTGGAGGAATAGTTGGTCCCCGGGACCCACTCCTTCTATGACCCTACCTACCTCCACCCACCCCCCAACACCCACATTTCCCCTCCACCCCCTTTGCTTATTTTGCTGGCATCTGAGGTGGCCCTACATTGGGAGGCCTCAATCAGGCAAGCTACAGCAGGACACCCTTTTGGTATCTTGCAGTGTGCTGGCCCAATATTAATGAGGCTGGTACCTCAAATCATGATCATCTCTTCCCCACAGGTACAAGCAATTAGCCAGTCATTCACCCAAAAGTCACAATCGATTCCAGTGGCTTTAAATATTTATCACCTCTGACACTTGAGTCTAAACGCAGTCTAGAGTTAGAAATTGTTACATGTGTGACCTGAACACTTGGAAGTGTTCCTTTTACCATTGTAGCTTAGGGCAAAAGTTCATGAAACAAACACAAGTAGGTGCACTTTTTGATACTAAGAAAGGAATGTCCCAGATTTCATCCATACTGTGTGCTGTGTTAGTTGACCACAGCCAGGGCAGTGATGGGTTTGATACAATTAGCCTCTGTCCCCATTCAACAGAGGGAGATAAAAAGAAAGGCTTGCATGTATATAGGACCTTTTACAACCTCAGGACATCTCAAATGCTTTACAACCAATGAGGCACTTTTGAAGTGTAGTCATTGTTGTATTGTAGGAAACATGACAGCCAATTTGTACACAGCAAGCTCCCACAAACAACAATTGGACAATGACCAGATAATCTGTTTTTAGTGATGTTGATCAGGGATAATCACTGGATTAGACACAAGGATAACTCCCTTCTTTTCTTCAAAATAGTGCCATGAAATCTTTTATGTCCACCAAAGAGAGCATGTGGGGCCTTGGTTTACTGTCTCATTTGGAAGACGGCACCTCTGATAGTGCAGAATGCCCTTGGTACTGCACTAGAGTGTCAGCTTAGATTTTTGAACTCAAGCCTCAGAGGCAACAGTGCTATCAACTGAGCCACAGATGAAAGCAAATCAGCCACAGTTTTTGCTCTTGATTGCCATTCAACGAACATGCTAGAAATGTTTATGGTGTTTGTTCAGTGAGAATCAAAAATCCTTTAATCAATATCCTGGGGGCTACCATTGACCAAAAACTGAACTGGACCAGCCACATAAGTGCTGTGGCTACAAGAGCAGGTCAAAGGCTGGGAATTCTGCAGCGAGTAACTCACCTCCTGTCTCCCCAAAGCCTGTCCACCATCTACAAGGCACAAGTCAGGAGTGTGATGGAATACTCTCCACTTGCCTGGATGGATGCAGCTCCAACAACTCTCAAGAAGCTCAACACTATCCAGGACAAAGCAGCCCGCTTGATTGGCACCCCATCTACCACCTTGAACATTCACTCCTATCACACTGACACACAGTGGCAGCAGTGTGTACCATCTACAAGATGCACTGCAGCAATTGACCAAGGCTCCTTTAACAGCACCTTCCAAACCTGTGACCTCTACCACCTAGAAGGACAAGGGCAGCAGGTGCATGGGAACACCACCACCTGCAAGTTCCCCTCCAAGCCACACACCATCCTGACTTGGAACTATATCGCCTTTCCTTCACTGTCGCTGGGTTAAAATCCTGGAACTCCCTTCCTAACAGCACTGTGGGTGTACCTACACACCAAGGACTTCAGCGATTCAAGAAGGCAGCTCACCATCACCTTCTCATGGGCAATTAAGGATGGACAATAAATGCTGGCCTGGCCAGTGACACCCACATCCCATGAACAAATAATAAAACACATTTAGGAATGAGTTGGATACTGTGAAAGTTTAGATAATGGTGGTGTTGCTTCTTTCAGGATTGATGAGCTGAGATACGTCAAACATCCTTCTTCATAGACATGTACTTTGTGTAACCTTGTGATAGCTTCTTGACAGTTTTTAGGTTCAGACATGATGTGCATTGAATAGGTCATTACATATTTAATTGGTGAAACACCTGTCACCATATCATGGTCTGGAAAAGCTTCACATTTCAAACTGCAATGGGAAAGAATCTGCAGATGAATGTATAGTAAAGTACAACTCTCGATAACCACTGCGTTGCATGCTTAGAAATGCTTGGCATTGGTCCAGCTCCTGCTGTGCTCTGATTTGTGATTGCAGGCCTACAGTGCATTTACTATTGGACCTTGTTGCTGTCAGTGGCATTGTGCTATTTCTAGCATATATTGGTACAGAGCAAAGAAACTCTGCAGTGCTAAGTCCGCATGGATATCATTGGAGCAGGCAGTCAGTTAAAAGGCTGCATTTTCCAACAGATCATTTGTTTCACAAAAAATTTACTGAAATAAGAAAATAGCATAACTACATTGAGGAAAGCTGTATAAAGCTATTTGAACTATTGCATTCTGGCATGATATGGATTGCCATGTAAGAATTTTTTTTAAAAAGAAGTGAAGCAATACAAATTCGTTACAATCACTTTACCTAATTGTGTATCTATCATAGTCACAATCTCGCCATTACAGTCTGATAATGCCACACCCATTTATGGCAAATTGCTGAGGAAAATGCATTAAGGAGAGTATTTACTACAATGATGAGTGGATGATGATGTAAAAAATAGAAAAGCACTGCAAAACAACCTTTGAATTCTATTAATTCCTCTCCCAATAGCAGTGGCACTGAATATCTGCATTGCAGTGAAGGCTGAGAAATACAGGTATAATGCATAGCTCCACTTAAATAGCGTATTTAATGACAGAATCATCAATACAACATTAAAGAAAAAGCTACACTAATCAATGTTAATCAAAAACAGTAACAAACCTGCATAATGGAAAGATGATGTGCCAAATTGTGTCCCACATTTTGTGGTCAATGTCCCACATTGTCATAGCCTGTGCCCTATATCACAGAGTAAGGAGATTGAAAGATATGGAGTGGACGAAAACATTGCATTTCCTGTATGCAGATACCAGTCAGCACTGGCAAACTTACTAGTCAGTGCTTTAAGGAATCAGGCTCAAACTATGTATCAATATTCACTTATTTGCACTTTGTCACAATTCCCTCACAATCCATGTGTACCTGAGATATAATCCAGCTTGTTTGTAGTCACTACCATTATTTGCTGTGTAATAGCTTGTCCAAGTGCTGCTGTTGTAAAAGTGTTGACACAAGCTGCCAGTCTGAATCAGAATTTATTAAATTCTGATTTTTAAAAAAATGGGCGTTATTTTGGTGTAACATGCGCTAAATGGATGCTGCGCTAAAAAGACACACCTGTTTCAAAGACCGGTTTTGGCATGTAATTTTGGTCTTAATCGCTGATTACCATCATTTGAACTTGCTTGGTGGTGCTAAACAGACACTTGCAGATTTAGCACTCAGGTGCTGATTAGAAGCAATTTTCTTGGAGTAGGATATGGCTGAATTTAGTTAACCCATTGCAGATTCCAGCGGTGAACCTGAAAGTAGACGCCATTGTCACATGCCACCTCAATCACGTGGCTGGTGCCCAATTATCAAAATGGAGGCATAGGGCCTGTCCAATTACACGATGGGGGCGGACTCCGAGGTGCTGATTATGGTGTCAGATGACTCCGGAACAGGTGTTCGCACCATATATAAAACCCTGCTTGCATTGTTGCCTTTAAGTCATTTACTGTTTGCTGATCACTGCCGAACCTGGTGTGGTACTGACTCCTGGACCCCACCCCCACCAAAATCCAGAGAAGGAAGCCACAGGATGGCAGAGGCCAAGACACCGTGGCCCCCCCAGTTTAGCGATGCCTCCCTCCTCCAGGCTGCAAGGGAAAGGCGGGAGGTCCTCTTCCCCAGGGATGGCATGAAGAGGTTTTCCCACCTGATGAAGCAGGCCTGAATGGAGATCACAGAGGAGGTTAGCAGCTGTGATTAACCCCACAAATATGGGTCCAGTGCAGAAAGAGAGTCAACAACCTCCTTTGGTCTGCCAAGGTGAGTGCTCCTCCTTGGAGCTTGCATGTGGCTTCGCAGCAGGCAGCATGACATGGGGAAGGTGGCACCACAAAGGTGCTGGCAAAGGAGGTTAGGCATCACCACATCCTGCCAGATGCATGGCTACATCTCTGCCACAAGCCACTATTTTACTAAGTTCACCCCCATTAACTCTCCTGAGAGTGGACATGAGGATGAGCCGTATAGGAAACCCCAGCAGGGGAAGAGGGGATGCCATGAGCAGAACTGTATTCTCGTTCTTCCCCCAAAGTCTTCCTATCTCTCTTTTTCCACTTGCAGGACAAACGGGCCCATAACAATAGGGAGACCTCAAGGACTGGCGGAGGAATTCCAGATATATGGCCTCTCTCGACTGCTGAGGTGGAGTTACTGGAGTTAGTGGGGACCTAGGGCAGTCACTCAATAGCGGATGGTGAGACTAGAATCTTCAATTGACATCCAATACACCTCTGCACACTCACATCATGCATGGCTGGCATGACGAGATCTGCAATGCCGAACCCACACATATTTGTGTTCTCTTATGCAGGTTGTTGTCCGCAGGAGGTTCCAACTGAAGGGGACCAGCAGTCAACCTCTGAGGAGGAACAGTTCAAGGATGCGCCATCACATGATTCTCCTTCACCTTCCACCAGCACAGATACTTTCACCGCAGTGGGTTTCCGCTCGGCTGTAGAATCAGGGTCACAAGCTGGTGTGAGCATCGCACACGTGCCCGAGCAGCTGGCTGAGGCTGAGATAGCTGAGGCCACTGACAGTCAGAGGACTGTGGGTGGCCAGGCCCATGCTGAGCCCCAGGCTGATGATGAGCCTCTGGTGTCAACAGCGCATGGCATGCTGGAGTTGCAGAGTGAGGTAAGACAACATCTGGCAGAGATGTCAGAGGCCATGCGCAGCCATGAGCGGATGATGGCGGAGTCCATCCATGCCATGACTGCTGCCACGTCTCAGGTGTGTGAGCGCATGGCTTCGTCCATTGAGAAGTTGGCGACCTTCATGGCCAGCCAGATTCCACAGATGTGCCATAACCTGCACACCATCACTTTGGCTGTGACTCAACGCAGCAGTGGCAAGGTCTTCTCTAGATCCTCGTCCTTCTCTGGTCAGCAGGGTGGTTCAAGTGAGCCTTGAAAGCGAGGAGGAGAGGCTGACCTCCACAGCTGGGGGCTCCCCTAAGGGCACTCTGAGTGTGGAGGGTGGCTCCTTAGCCCCACCGCCAGTGAGCCCAGCTCCAGTAGCCGCAATGTCTGAGGAGAGTCCTGCACCTGTGCAGGAAACCCTCAGCCAGCCATCGCCTCCAGGCCTCAGGCTGCCAGAGGACGCCTGCCAGAGGACAGCTGCCAAAGTCATCCATGGCCAAGAAGCAGCCTGATCGACAGTCTGCCTCAAGCCCAGCTGCTACTGCAGGAGTCACACCTCATAAAAGCACTCGAAAATGTATTAAGAAAACCATCTAAACACACTTGGTGTTTCACGGGTATCTGACATTTGCTATTTGTTTTGTGTTATAAAGTTTTTTTCATGATTGAAGTTTACATTCATTGTGGAAAATGCTTATTCTTTCATGCCTTAATTGTGAGATGCTGACTTCACCCTTCTCCCTTATTGTGCTGCCAGTGTAGGTACAACCCTCCTTTAGTAAGCATCTCAAACGTGCCAGAGTGCAAGGTTAATCTGGGTGCTAGGCATGGAACCCAAATAGAATGGAGGCAACAGACTGAATGCATGGAGGTGAGTCTTTATTAATTTCACCTTGAGAGGCCATCAGGGTGGCTGGAAGCGGATAAGTATGAGACTGTCTCTTGCTTCTCTGATCCATTGCTCAATGTGCCTGGCCTCCGGTGCAAGGGGTTCAACATCCAGTGCTGCCTGCTCATCCCCATTCTCCGCGTCCTCCTCTTCGGTTGAGGAGTGTCATTCAATCATGTCCTCGACATGCAAGGCCTCCCGACTCTGCAGTGTTAGATTCTGCAGAGCACAGCAGGCCACCACCTTACAGGAGAGCCTTGCAGGGTTATAATGCAGGACCCCACCGGATTGATCCAGGCACCGGAATCTCAACTTCAGCAACCCAATGGCCTGCTTGATGGTTGCTCGGATGGAGATGAGGCAACTGCTGTGCCTCTCTTCTGCTGCAGTGCAAGGGATTTAAACAGGCGTCTGTAGCCACGGCTTCAATGGGTAGATCTTGCCCCTGTGAATCCATCCCTGAAGGCGAACCAGCAGCCTGAAAAGCTGCGGCACCTGGGACTGTCAAGTATGTAGGCATCATGGCTGCTTCCTGGGAAGTGGGAACACACCTGTAGGAAACGCTTTTGGTGGTGGCAGACCAGTTGACCGTTGATGGAATGAAAGCCCTTCCTGCTCATGAAGGCGGCTGGCTGGTCCGATGGAGCCTTGATGGCCACATGCATACAATCTATCACACCTTGCACCCGGGAGAATCCAGTGACGTCCACTGTTATGTTACTAGGTTCTCAACACAAACATAACAAGCACTCTGATAGTCAATTGTGAATTAAACAAAAGGTTCTTTATTACAGAATAACTGAATTACAAGAGAGCTCAGAACATGTGGGTGGCACAGTGGCGCAGTGGTTAGCACCGCAGCCTCACAGCTCCAGCAACCCGGGTTCAATTCTGGGTACTGCCTGTGTGGAGTTTGCAAGTTCTCCCTGTGTCTGCGTGGCTTTCCACCGGGTGCTCCGGTTTCCTCCCACATGCCAAAGACTTGCAGGTTGATAGGTAAATTGGCCATTAGCAATTGCCCCTAGTATAGGTAGGTGGTAGGGAAATATAGGGACAGGTGGGGATGTGATAGGAATATGGAATTAGTGTAGGATTAGTATAAATGGGTGGTTGATGGTCGGCACAGACTCGGTGGGCCGAAGGGCCTGTTTCAGTGCTGTATCTCTAAAAAAAAATGTGCTACCTGTTGATTAACACTGCTTTAACTCCTGTATCACATGTTTATTTATATCACTTCTTGTGATGATATATACTAAACTATTTACATATTCAGCTGTACATTAACGGGCAATCAAACAGTTAAAGCAATATCACAACATCCCCCTTTCCTTAAATGGACATTTCTTAAATTATAAGTTATGTACATAATGAAATCGGATAATTGTGAACAGTATTTATACATGTATGGGCTCTCACATTAATTATTCAAGTACCTCTGAATTGTACAGGTGGTCTGCTGATTCGACTTGACCTGGTGGTAACGGTGAAATTTTGTTGAGATTTAGAATTGTCAATTTTTTTCTCTTGACTCTTAGGTTCAGACTGACATTTATCTTGTACTTGAGTGTTGTATGTGTTATTTTTATGAATTTCAGTCTCAGAATTGAATGGGAAAGTGTTCTTGATGCTAAAGGAGTGTCGGGTGTGATATTGTTGGATAATTCTCTCACCTGACATCTATTCCTTCTCAATGTCACTCCATTCAGGGTGGTCACCTCATATGACCATTGCCCATTACAGATCTTTGACACTTCCGCAGGGAACCATGTCTTCTTTTGCAGGTGGATCACTCTGACCTTCTGTTTGACCTGCAGAGGAGATAACTCCACACCTGCATGTTTGTCATGTGTGTTTTCATTTTCTCTTGTCTTGTTAATAACTTGTCTTGAACTGACGACGATCTGATCAGAGGATGACTTGGAAGACTTGTCCTGACTTGCCTTCCGAACATGATCTTTGCTGGTGATGGTAATCCCGTATTTAGTGATGTTGCTCATAGGTGCAACATTGCTACTTGGATGTCTTGATTTGTTTCTTAACACTTCAAAATGAATGACTTTACCGTCTGCACCAGTCTTTCTGCCAGACCATCCGCCCTTGGATAATGTGCAGATGACGTAACATGGTTTATAGCCCACTTTACGCACGTTTCTTGAAAAGGCTTACCGCTATACTGTGGACTGTTGTCTGATACGAACATACATACAAACATACGAGTTAGGAGCAGGAGTAGGCCACTTGGCCCCTCGAGCCTGCTCCACCATTCAACAAGATTATGGCTGATCTGATTGTAACCTCAACTCCACATTCCCACCTAACCCCGATAACCTTTCACCCTCTTGCTTATCAAGAATCTATCTACCTCTGCCTTAAACATATTCAAAGACTCTGCTTCCAGTGCCTTTTGAGGAAGAGAGTTTGAAAGACACACAGTCCTCAGAGAAAAAATTCTCCTCATCTCTGTCTTAAATGGGAGACCCCTTATTTTTAAACAGTGACCCCCAGTTCTGGATTCTCCCACAAGAGGAAACAACCTTTCCACATCCACCCTGTCAAAACGCCTCAGAATCTTATGTTTCAATCAAGTCACCTCTTACTCTTCTAAACTCCAGTGGATACAAGCCTAGCCTGCCCAATCTTTCCTCGTAAGACAAGCTGCCCATTCCAGGTATTAGTCTAGTAAACCTTCTCTGAACGGCTTCCAACGCATTTACATCCTTCCTTAAATAAGGAGACCAGTACTGTACACAGTACTCCAGATGTGGTCTCACCATTGTCCTGTGTAACTGAAGTATAACCTCCCTACTTTTGTATTCAATTCCCCTCACAATAAACAATAACATTCTATTATCTTTCTTAATTATTTGCTGTACCTGCATACTAACCTTTTGCGATTCGTGCACGGGGACACCCAGATCCCTCTGCATCTCAGAACTCTGCAAACTCTCACCATTTAAATAATGTGCTTCTTTTTTATTCTTCCTGCCAAAATGGGCAATTTCACATTTTTCCACATTATACTCCAATTGCCAAATCTTTACCCACTCACTTAATCTATCTATATCCCTTGGTAGCCTCCTCATGTCCTCTTCACAACTTACTTTCCTACCTAGCTTTGTGCCAACAGCAAATTTAGCAACCATACCTTTGGCCCCTTCATCCAAGTCATTTATATACATTGTAAAGAGTTGAGGCCCCAGCACTGATCCCTGTGGCACACCATTCGTTACATCTTGCCAAACAGAAAATGACCTATTTATGCCTATTCTCTGTTTCCTGTTAGCTAGCCAATCTTATATCCATGCCAAAATGTTACCCCCTACACCATGAGCTTTTATTTTACACAATAATCTTTGATGTGTCACCTTATCAAATGCCTTCTAGAAATTTAAGTACATGTTATTTCTTCAAAGAACTCCAATAAATTGGTTAAACATGATTTCCCTTTCACAAAACCATGTTGCTCTGCTTGATTACCTTGAATTTTTCTAAGTGCCCTGCTATAACGTCTTTAATAATAGCTTTTAACATTTTCCCTATGACAGATATTATGTCGTTCGCACCAGTTGGACCTCATCGTCACAAGGCAAACCTCGATAAACAGTATCCAAATCACACGCAGCTTCCACAGTGTGGACTTTGACACCGACCATTCCTTGGTGTGCAGCAAAGTTAGACTCAAACCAAAGAAGCTACATCACTCCAAGCAGAAGGGCTACCTGCGCATCAACACTAACAGACTTTCTTATCCACAACTGTTACATAAGTTTCTAAATTCACTTGAAAAAGCCCTTCAAAACACTCCTGCAGGGAATGCAGAGACCAAGTGGGCCCACCTCAGAGACGCTATCTCTGACTCAGCAATGACCACCTTTGGCAGACGTGAGAAGCAGAATGCAGACTGGTTTCAATCTCACTTTGAAGAGCTGGAACCTGTCATAGCCGCTAAGCGCACTGCACTGTTGAACTACAAGAAAGCCCCCAGCAAGTTAACATCCATAGCACTTAAAATAGCCAGAGGCGCTGCACAAAGAACAGCCAGGCACTGTGCAAATGACTACTGGCAACACCTATGCAGTCGTATTCTGCTGGCCTCCAAAACCGGAAACATCAGAGGAATGTGTGATGGCATTAAGAGAGCTTTTGGGCCAACCATCAAGAAGATCGTTCCCCCCGCCCTCAAGTCTAAATCAGGGGAGACAATCACTGACGCAAGCAAATGGACCACCGGGTGGAGCACTACCTAGAACTGTACTCCAGGGAAAATGTTGTCACTGAGGCCGCCCTCAATGCAGCCCAGTCTCTGCCAGTCATGGATGAGCTGGATGAACAGCCAACAAAATCGGAACCCATTGATTCTCTAACCAGTGGAAAAGCCCCTGGAAAGGACTGCATTACCCCTGAAATAATCAAGAGTGCCAAGCCTGCTATACTCTCAGCACTCCATGAATTGTTTTGCCTGTACTGAGATGAGAGAGCAGTACCACAGGACATGCGCAATGCCAATATCATCACCCTCTGTACGAACCAGGGTGACCGCAGTGTCTGCAACAATTGCTGTGGAATCTCCTTGCTCAGCATAGTGGGGAAAGTCTTCACTCGAGTCATTTTAAACAGACTCCAGAAGCTGGCTGAGCGTGTTTACCCTGAGGCACAGTGTGGCTTTCGAGCAGAGAGATCCACCATGCTGTTCTCCCTTCGCCAGCCACAAACAACAGATGCTCCTCTACGTTGCTTTCATAGACCTCACCAAAGCCTTTGACCTCGTCAGCAGACGTGGTCTCTTCAGACTACTAGCAAAGATCGGATGTCCACCAAAGCTACTAAGTATCATCACCTCATTCCATGACAATATGAAAGGTACAATTCAGCATAGCGGTGCCTCATCAGACCCCTTTCCTATCGTGAGTGGCGTGAAACAGGGCTGTGTTCTCACACCTATACTGTTTGGGATCTTCTCACTGCTGCTCTCACATGCGTTCAAGTCTTCAGAAGAAGGAATTTTCCTCCACACAAGATCAGATGGCAGGTTGTTCAACCTTGCCCGTCTCAGAGCAAAGTATGTAAAGTCCTCATCAGGGAACTCCTCTTTGCTGACAATGCTGCATTAACTTCCCACACAGAAGAGTGTCTGCAGAGTCTCATCGAAAGGTTTGCAGCTGCCTGCAATGAATTTGGCCTAACCATCAGCCTCAAGAAAACGAACATCATGGGACAGGACGTCAGAAATGCTCCATCCATCAATATCGGCGATCACGCTCTGGAACTGGTTCAAGAGTTCACCTACCTCGGCTCAACTATCACCAGTAACCTGTCTCTCGATGCAGAAATCAACAAGCGCATGGGAAAGGCGTCCGCTGCTATGTCCAGACTGGCCAAGAGGGTGTGGGAAAATAGTGCACTGACATGGAACACAGAAGTCTGAGTGTTTCAAGCCTGTGTCCTCAGGACCTTGTTCTACAGCAGCGAGGCCTGGACAACGTACGTCAGCCAAGAGCGACGTCTCAACTCATTCCATCTACGCTGCCTCCGGAGAATCTTTGGCATCAGGTGGCAGGACTGTATCTCCAACATAGAAGTCCTCGAGGTGGCCAACATCCCCAGCATATACACCCTACTGAGCCGGCGGCGCTTGAGATGGCTTGGCCACGTGAGCCGCATGGAGAATGGCAGGATCCCCAAGGACGCATTGTACAGCGAGCTCATCACTGGTATCAGACCCACCGGCCATCCATATCTCTGCTTTAAAGATGTCTGCAAATGCGACATGAAGTCCTGTGACATTGACCACAAGTTGTGGGAGTCAGTTGCCAGTGATCGCCAGAGCTGGTGGACAGCCATAAAGGCGGGGCTAAGGTGTGGCGAGTCGAAGAGACTTAGCAGTTGGCAGGAAAAAAGACAGAAGTGCAAGGAGAGAGCCAACTGTGTAACAGCCCCGACAACCAATTTTATCTGCAGCACCTGTGGAAGAAAGTCTGTCATTCTAGAATTGGCCTTTAAAGCCACTCCAGGCACTGCTTCACAAACCACTGACCACCTCTAGACGCTTGTCTCTCGAGACAAGGAGGCCAAGGAAGAAGAAGGAGAAGATATTAAGCTAACTGGCCTGTAGTTTCCTGCTTTCTGTCTCCCCCCCCTTTTTGAATAAAGGAGTTACATTGGCTATTTATCAATCTAATGGAAACTTTCCCGAATTTAGCGGATTTTGGAAAATTAAAATCAACACATCAACTGTCTCACTAGCCACTTCTTTTAAAACCCTCGAATGAAGTTCATCAGAACCCGAGGACTTGCCAGCCCACAGCTCCAATAATTTGCTCAGTACTGCTTCCCTGGTGATTGTAATTTTCTTAAAGATACAGTCTCTTCCGGCGAACCAAAAAGACTAAAAATTACGCTCATCATCTTTGCTACTGATGTGCTTGATGTATCCCTCAGTTGGCGAATAATAGGAAATTTTTTGGTAATCAGTAGAAAATTGTTAGCTTTAACAGTAAATAAGTCAGTAGCTTTCCTTGACTGTGGATGTGATGGAACATCATGAGGATGAAGTGGCTCTCTGAATTGGCTTGGTTGATGCTCTTGACATGCATTGCACATCCTCACTACTCGCTCTATGTCGTTATTGATTCCTAGTTAGTAAATTGTCTCACATATGAGTTATCTTGACTTTTCAAAGCTCATGTGACCTTGATGCAATTGTGTAAGGATATCCTGATGAAGCGTTTCGGGTATTAGCTCCTGTCTACCCTTGAAAATAACATCGCTAGATATCCCTAGTCACGATATGGCCAAAAGATTCTCAGGTCTGTGGGAACCTCATGCACTCTATTCAGCCATCCACTGATAATGAGCTGCCATAATGCCCTTAGGACAGGATCCTCAGAAGTCTCTCTGGGGGTTTTTCACGTTTCTTCTATTTAAATCCCAGTCGGTCAATATCGTACACATCTTCTTATTCTACATCTATTTTGTGTACTTGGACAGCTAATGGTACATCTTCTGTCTTCCTGAGGTTGGGTAGTCTACTCAATGTGTCTGATATAACCATGAGGTTTCCAGGTTTATAACAAACTTCACAGTTGTACCCCTGTACCTTTGAAGATGTGATGGCACACTGGTGAGTGATTTATGCCAAATCATTGCCAACGGTTTGTGATCAGTCTCAACAAAGCGTTTGCCAAATAGGTACGTGTGGAATTTGGTGATACCGAATACTAATGTTAATGTTTCTCACAAGAATACACAAGAATTAGCAGCAGGAGTAGGCCATTCGGCCCCTCGAGCCTGATCCGTCATTCGATAAGATCATAGCTGATCTGATTGTCACCTCAACTCTACTTTCCTGTCTGCCTCCCATAACCCTTGACTCCCTTGTCAACCAAAAATCCAACTCAGACTTGAATATATGCAATGACCCAGCCTCCACTGCTCTCTGGGAAAGAGAACTTTCGTTCTATGTTCATATAGTTCACCTGAGTTGGTGACAAACTTTTGGAATGGATCACAATTAGTCTACCTTCCTGTAACAGGCATGCTGTGAGACGCTGTTGTGAAGCATATACCTCACGTGTAGTTTCTTTCCTTGGGTTGTAATATTGCAAACATACCTCAGCAGAAAGTGACTGTTTTAACAAATCGAACACGTGTTGATGACCCTTTGTGCCACAAGATGGCGTATCTTTCTTGAGAAGTTCACGCAGTGATGATGCTTTCTCAGAAAAATTCAAGATATATGGTGGTGGTAAGTTAAATAGACATAAACATCTCTGCAAGTCTTCCTTGTCTTGAGGAGTAGGCATTGATTGCACATCCTCAACTTTACTGGGATCTGGACGTATTCCAGTGTCAGAGTTGATTGACCCGAAAAAATTAATATGGCTCCCATTGATAGCACACCTTTTGCTATTAAACATGAGACCTTCTCTTCTAGTCATGTCCATTAGAATGTGAATTTTCTTGACATGCTGTTCCTTGCTATTTCCCATGACCGCTATGTCATCCACAATGCAAACACAGCCAGGAACGCTCTCGGTAATGTGCTCCATATAGGTTAGCACCTCAGCCTCACAGCTCCAGGGACCCGGGTTCGATTCTGGGTACTGCCTGTGTGGAGTTTGCAAGTTCTCCCTGTGACCGCGTGAGTTTTCGCCGGGTGCTCCGGTTTCCTCCCACAGCCAAAGACTTGCAGGTGATAGGTAAATTGGCCATTATAAATTGCCCCTAGTGTAGGTAGGTGGTAGGGAATATGGGATTACTGTAGGGTTAGTATAAATGGGTGGTTGTTGGTCGGCACAGACTCGGTGGGCCGAAGGGCCTGTTTCAGTGCTGTATCTCTAAATAAATAAATAAATCAATATACTGTTGGAACAGGTCTTGGCTCACTGACAGATGAAATGATAACTGTGGAAACCTCCCAAATGGTGTTCTAAATGTTGTTAGTTCCTGTGAATCCTCAGAAGGGTGAACTAACCAATAACCATGTTTCGTGTCCAACTTCGAGAAAGACTTGGCTCTAGCAAACATTGGATTGAGCTCTTCTAAAGTAGAAATTTTATGAGGACATGTTTTAGAACCATAGAACAATTATAGCACAGAAGGAGGCCATTCAGCCCATTGTGTCCATGCTGGCCAAAAAAACTAGCCGCTCAATCTAATCCCACCTTCCAGTACCTGGTCCATAACCCTGCAGGTTACAGCACTTCAGGTACATGTCCAGGTACCTTTTAAAAGAATTGAGGGTTTCTGCCTCCATCACTGTTCCTGGCAGTGAATTCCAGACACCCACCATGCTCTGGGGAAAAAGGATTTTCCTCATATCCCCTCTAATCTTAATACCAATCATCTTAAATCTGTTTCCCCAGTAACTGAACTGACCTCTCCGCCAGGGGAAACAGGTTCTTCCTGTCCACTCAATGTAGACCTCACATAATTTTGTATACCTCAATTAAGTCACCTCTCAGCCTCCTCAGTTCCAGGGAAAACAACCCTAGCCTATCAAATCTTTCCTCATAGCTGAAACTTTCAAGCCCTGGCAACATTCTTGTAAATCTCCTCTGTACTCTGTCCAGAGCAATTATGTCTTTTCTGTAATGTGGTGACCAGAACTGCATGCAATACTCCAACTGTGGCCTAACCAGCATTTTATGCAGTTCCAGTCATTACACCCTGATTTTGTATTCTATACCTCGGCCAATCAAGGAAAGCATTCCATATGCCTTCTTCACCACTCTAGCTACCTGTCCTGCCACCTCCAGGGACCTGTGGACATGCACTCCAAGGTCTCTCACTTCTACTACCCCTCTCAATATCCTCCCGTTTATTGTATACTCCCTCGCTTTATTTGCCCTCCCCAAATGCATTACCTCACACTTATGGTTTGAGTGCTTGATTTAATCTTCTGGGATCCAGGCATACTCAAATGGTACCATATTTCTTGATTACACTGGTTATGGAGCTACATCAATCAGTTGTTGCTGAATGTGGTGAATAATCCCTTGTCTTTCCATCATGTCAAGCTCAGCATTTAGTTCTGATGAAAGGTCACAGACCTGAAACGTTAACTTTGCTTCTCTGTCCACAGATGCTGCCGGACCTGCTGAGTATTTCCAGCACATTTTGTTTTGTTTCAGATTTCCAGCATCTGCAATATTTTGCTTTTATTTCAGCATTTAGCTTGTCCTTTATGTGGACACTGCACTATGTGGATCTATGAAGGGAACGGCATCGTCTTTCAGGTGAAGAACAGCGTCTCCTATAAAACTGCCCACGGTGTCAAATCTATCTGTGTATTTCTGTTGCAGATCTTGAATAGACTCAATGGGGGTCACACTTGCCTTGACTGTCTAGCATTGGCTCTTTACTGATCTCGTGAATCGTCACGATCTAGAGTTCACTGCATGCTGTTTGTCCTGCTACCACTGGATCATTGGTGTCAACAACATAGAAGACTTGTGGTGACCGTGCAGAACTTCCACATCTGCTCTTCAATGTCAATGTTCCTGCGCAGTTGATTGGTGAACCGTTATATGCGGTGAGTCTAGCTCTTGTTGGCTGTAACGTAGACTCCCACCTCACTAGCTACATATCTTTGAGTATCGTGTATCTAAGAGCTCTCTTGTAATTCAGTCATTCTGTAATAAAGAACCCTGTGTATAATTCACTGTTCACTATCAGAGTGCTTGGTACTCTGTGTTGAGAACTTAGTAAGACAATATGGTGGCAGTGGAACACAATGTGGTGACAGCTGAATGCAACAGAATAGCAGTAATGCAGAGGTGCTGAATGTGTTATTACAGAGACAGCGATCACAAGCGCAGTATCGTGGACGACGGTTTCTCCCATGCAAAACCATAAAAGTATGGGACAACACTGCAGAGAGCTGGAGGAAGCAATGGTGGCAGAGGAAGCTTGGAGGGGAACTTGCAAGTGGTGGTCTTCCCATGCATCTGCTGCCCTTGTCCTTGTAGGTGATAGAGGTCGCGGGTTTGGAAGGTGCTGTCAAAGGAGCCTTGGTGAGTTGCTGCAGTGCATCTTGTAGATGGTACACACTTGCAGTCACAGAACTCGACAAACAAGCAATAAAAATTAAGATAGCGATTGGCAAGGTCAATTTTAGGATCCATCAACTTGAACTGATGGCCTACAAACAACAGTCCAAAGAAAAAGGGATAGAGGATAATGGAGCTGGTTATCACATCACATGGGTTCCAGTGCCGTGCCTGGGTCCAAGGCCTCTGCAGTACCGGCAGTGGCCACTGCTCCTGGTGGCACTGATGCTAAGCTGCCAGCCCTGTGAATGGCCAACAGCCCTTGGAGGCGGGATCCCCGTCTTTAAAGGAACGGTGTGGGACACTTAGAGAAACGATGGAGGATCGCTTCAGGGAGGGGTGAGGGGGGTGCGTGGATGGTGGGTTGGGAGGCGGGCATGAAAGGCCAAGGTGGGGTTCCCTCTGCCGTTTCGGCCTGGCGCCGGGAGTCCTGTCTCCTCCACAAAATCCAGTCTATGTGTACTCCACTCACCCACTGAAGATGTGGAGTGGGTTGGCTGACACACAGAGGCATGTTTCAGGGTGGCTCAGGGACAGTGTGTGAGAGTGCACAGATTCTCAGATGTGACATTGGGGGTCCCGGTGGAGGTGGTCCAGAGGAGGAGGAATGTCCTGTCCTCACAGTTGGTGGAGAGGGGTAGTTGAAGGAACCCACTTCGCCCTCTTGTCTCTCTCTCCTGCAGTACTAGTGCTGCTCTGCCTGGTATATGTCCTCCTCACATTCCTCCTGCAGACCAAGGGGAGCCCCTCATAAGATGCCTGTGACCAAGCACTCCCTTTCTTCCCGTGACCCCTATAAGATGTCCAAAAAGGTCATGTAGCACAGCACTCACTCATTTCAAATGAAATCCTCAGAGAATTTCCAGAATAAATATTGATAGAGCATTGGTGAAGTCTTGTCTACTGCCAATCAGCTGGTCACAGTTAGGAAAGGGCATTATGTCATGCGCTATCCACCAAAATGTCATGTAGCCTCCTTAATGAACACTAGCAATCAGTTGGCCTTCCTAGCACATGTTTTCGTTGATTTACCAAGAATGCATCTCTACCAGTGTTTAAGCTTAAGACCCAATCTTAGCCACCTCAGAGGCTGTTTGGTGCCTTAATTATCCTGGGAAAATTGCCCCCATATATTTATAAATCTCAAGATTTCAGGGAATGTTCAACTGGAATGAGGAAACTGGGCCATCATAGTTTATTTAGGAGAAAGAACAAATTCTGTTCAGAGGGACAGAGTAATGTATTTTGATGTTTTGAACTTTGGATGGTATCCAACTGTTATTTTTAGCTCTTCACTCACCCATTCATCTCATTACTGGAGTAGAAACTAGGCTTAGTCTGTGGCTGACAGGATAATGAGACCCAGGTCATCCAAATATGACTTTGTTTATGTGGTGTTCAGAGCAGCTGTTACATCTGAGTCTGTGTTGAAGATGGACGGTACAGCTCAGGGCAAGGCTGTTATTGTACGTACCCACATACTCCAAATTATGGGGCAACATAACAAAATGAAATTATAACCACTGAAGGAAATGAGAAATGTCAATAACAGCCCTAGAATTCAACTTTTATTTTTGTTTTAATTGAGGCTGGGAAGTGCTTGGATATCTTTCAATGTTTGTTTGCCATTCAGAAATTATTGTTACTATTAATACTAAGTTCCATTGACTCTGATGACTCAGTGGGTAAATGCACTGCCCTGTGTGACACTGAATTATTCTAACTAGAAAACTCAGGTTCAGCTTCTGGTTTGTGTTGAATTAATTGATCTCAGCTGGGCTAGTAGCTGAAGGTTGCAATGGCATTATTTAGGCCTTTGGGTTGAGGAGAGGGGTAGAAATAAACACAGCTTGTGTTATTGTTCCTGACAGTTACTGGAATGCATGCGCGTGTGTTTGTGTCTGTGTGTGATTATCGGAAAATTTTAACATGATGGCGCACTGGGAGTCGGGAGGGACGGTAGCATGCGGGGAACCTGGAAGTAAGTGCAGTGTGTCTGTCAGTGGCTTTTTTACCCAACCACTGCATTTGCATTTGACGTTCGTGTTTCCCGACAAATTAACACGAGCGGGTGTAATGGTGACCTGCATGAGTCAATTTCAACTGAACTATTTAAAGGGACACAGTAAAGACGACACTTGATGGGCTGTGGAGATAGGGAAACAGAGGAAAACTGGAGCTATGGCATCCCAATGTGGCAAGGCTGTGCCTCACTTCACTGCTGTCTCCCTAGATTTGATCTTGTGGTATGTAAGGACCTGCAGGGAGATACTAGGGAGGAAGAAAGCTGCCTCAGAGAACAAGAAGGCATGGCTGGAGATTGCTGAGGAGTTAGCAACAGCAAAATGGTGCCACTGACACATACCCTCATCTTAATACAATATCACACCTATCCTTCACAGTCACCCTCCTCAAATGTTGTCCATCCATCCATTTAACACATTCCATTATTCTCAGTCATGGACCTGTTCTTTCCTTCCTTGCAAGTCAAGAGAACACAGAATATCAGGGAGAGGCAGAGAACTAGAGGAGGTGCTGGAGATAAGATGAGCCTCAACATGCCTGGCCATTAGAGATGAAAGATAGGGGACTGCCAGCTACCTGGTGATGGAATGAAATATCAGAAAGCCACTCGTGCTGACTTGATGTCACCAGCCAGTGAAATTTGATCATGTGCATAACCTTCTTACCTTGACAGTTCTAATTCATGTCTTTAAGCTCCCACAGGCCCATGAAGCGTCCTGTAAGAGGTGAGGTGATTCAGGAGGAGGAAGACGACTCCTCAGAGGGGGTCACTCACTCTGAGGCTGCACGTCACGGGACCCATGCAGACCATGCACCAGCTCGCATGTGCATACTTCAATGGGATTGATAAGCTATGTAGTTGGGTTTTCACCTGGTGTCTCACATATCACAAGTAAGCAAGAGCAGATAGTTGAGACAGGGACAGCAGTGGATAGTCCGCGTTGGAGGATGCAGGATGCTCCAAGCTTTGCTCAGCTGGACACAGATGCTGAACCTCGGGTCCACTGATGAAGAGGTTAATTCTGGAGCAACAGCAAAAATGTGCAAGTTGCTGGCAGCCTTTCCAGCTGCACTGTGCATGCTTGCAGAAATTGGAGGAATCCATCACAAGCATGAGTGCCATGATGTCGCAGGCCTTTGTGATGATGTCTTCAAGGAAAGAGTGGCCACCTGCATGGAGCATCAAACATGACAGAGTGCATGCAGGCCTTCTGCAATGATTTGCACACTCTGAATGCCACCTTAAATAGGGTTGATGAAATCCTAGCCTTCTCCCCTCAGTGCCCCATTGAAGTGCAGCAAAGTGCTGTCCAGCTCATTGCTAGGAGGGACGTATGGGTGGGACATGAGAGGGAAGATGGAGAAAGGGGACATGGAAGTGGGGGAGTTGGCTAAAGTGTTTCCACTTCTGACTCGTTGCCCCCACATCTTCAGTCAGTACCCCCATATGCTGCCTGGTGTCCTGATGGCTGAGACTGCCCCGGCATATGTGTAGTCTTTGCAGGGCCCTCACAGGCTGCAAAACCCTGAAGACATTGACCAAGAGCATCTCAACAGTCAGAGCAGGAATCCAGACAGTCTGCCTGTACCTCTGCTGAAGTCACAGGAGTTTCATCACATAAAAGTAGCAGAAAAAGAAAGAGTAAAGATTTGTAGATGCACAAGATTATGCACATGGGTGTTTAACTCAATGTTAGATTGTTAAATTTCTGTTTACGAGCTGCATAAATATTATTTGTTTAAATCACTTTCCAGCTTGTCCATTTTTGCCTGTTTCCTAGCAAGCATTCTGGAGACTCTGGCTGGTATGTATTGAAGGCCACTTCCAGATCTGTTGAGGCACCCGAAAGGCATCTTCAGCATCCCGATTGGTTCTTCAAAGACACATCATGCTGTCCCATGGTCACCAGATCCTCTAGCCGTCATTGATGCATCATTGATGAAAGGTCACAGACCTGAAACGTTAACTCTGTTTCTCTTTCCACAGACATTGCCTGACCTGCTGAGTATTTCCAGCACTTTCTGTTTTTATTTCAGATTTCCAGCATCCGCAGTATTTTGCTTTTATTATATTGCTATCCCATGGCTTTGATTGTAGTGTTTCCTGGGCCTCCTTGTTTGGGGTCCTTACGGGTGTCATCGGCCATGTTTTAAGTGGATAGCTCTTGTCTCCAAGCAGCCAGTAAGTCTGTTCTAAGGTGTGAAGAGCTCGGGGTGGTGGGGGGGGGGGGGGGGGGGGGGGTGGGGGGGGCGGGGTTTGCAGGATTGGCGAAGGATGAATGTATCTTGGTGGGTCCCTGGGAATCTTGCACCTGCATAATGATCTTTATGTGGTTGCAAACGAGCTATACATTGATGGAGTGGAAGCCCAGATGGTTCATGAGCACTCCTGGGTTATCTGGGGATACCTTCATTGCCACATGTGTGCAGGCAATGATGCCATGCACCTGTGGGAAGCCAGTCAGAGTGGCCTGAACGCCTGTTCATTCATCGATGCCAAACTATACACAATTGTCTTCCATAGCAAATATGGCATTGGTCACCCGAATGGACGCTGACTGTGAAATCCTGCAAATATCTCCTGCACATCTCTGGCAGGAGCCTGAGGAAAGGAAATTGAGGGCAGTGGTGATTTTCACAGCCACTGGCAAAGCGTGGCTACCAGATCCCCTTGGCTGCAAGTTTTCTTCCAGCAGGCTGCAAATGTCTGTAACGATCTGAAATGAGACCCTGAGCCTACTGAGACACTGGTGTTCAGCCATGTCCAGGAAGCTGATCCTCTGCCTGTACACCCTGTGTGGAGGGTATTGCCCCCTACAAGCCACATTTCTCTGCTCATCCTATCTCTCCTGTGGAGCAGCAGATCTGTGAGGAGAAGGCTGCTACTACACCTGCTGGTGGTGTTTCTGCTGCTGTTTCCACTGCTGCTGGTGCTCTTCCTGCTGCATCTACTGGTCATCTTGGTCCTCATCTGAGGTAAAAGGTAAAGCAACATAAGCAGTACTCATGCTGATCTGGTATATCACAGATGGCAAGTGGAGGTTGGATGTACAAACCTCCAATGTAGTGAAAGTCACATGTAACGCACTCTTAGAGCAAGTACTGAAAGCAAAACCGTTCACACAATTGGACAAGGAAGCGGCTATGAGGTCTAATGGGAATTTTTACCTATCATTTCTTCAGCCCCTCAATTGTCGTTGTGTTCTCGCCTCGCTTCCACAGCTGAGTTCCAGGAGGCCCAGGAAACCCATGCACCCACAGTTAAAGTTGAAATTCCCTGCTAAATAAAGCTCTTAATCACCTACTAACATATTGAATTGGCAACCGGCCTTTCCCAAGTAAGTTTCTCACGTGTGGCCAAGCATTGCAGTTAAATGCAGAAGTCAGTGGTTTGGAGCTGGCTTTCAGATGTGCTGCCAATTTCTGCGCTTTTAACCCACCAGCTCCCAATCCCATTCACTCTTGGAAGTTAAAATTCCCATCTTGTGTGTGTGGCATGTCTAAGTGTGTATGTGTGTGCCTGTGTATGTGTCAGGTGAGCACATAATAAGGCTTAGTTGTGATGCCTTCCACAGCTGACTTTCCTGCTAACATTCATTGTCTGGGCTGACACAGGAAGAATTGCTTTGATGAGGTGTCAGAAGCTGGTTAATATCTACTGAATAGATCCCAGCAGTTTCGGGGGAGGAGGAGATTACACAGGGATATTGCAGAGATATTTGATCTGCAAAAGACCAAATATATAAACATGGAATTTTTATTTAGGGGAGGTGGGGGAGGGAGAGGGGGAGGGGGTGGAACATTTCATGCTTTGTAATAGGCACTGGTGCTGGTGAATAGACCATTTTGCTGCTTTAACCCCAGTGCCAACACTGAGCACTCCCAGGACAGGTTTTAAGCTCAATAAAAGGTAAATATCCCTCGACACCATCAAGTTCTCCCAAGTCTACCAGATTAGGTATGGCAAGTTAGCATGAACTACCCTCTTCTGCATTAATGTGATTTTAGTTAGAGTCGCCAACCCTCCAGGATTCTCCTAGAGTCTCCAGAAATTGAAATTTAATTTCCTGGATATTGCAACAAGCAACTCAGAAGAAAAACATAGTGCCATTAGAAACATTGTGACCATGATTTTAAGCTCTGTAGCACCACTGGTGCCAGACACCCTGTCATGCAGACCCCCACCTGCCAAGAATGAGGCATATTAATTTTGTCATATGAACATTGATTTTAAACTGTTGCTGGAGTGAAGAAAGGACTTGTTAAAAAAAATCACCAGAAACTTGGCTGGAAAAATATTTGCATTCTAACAGACAGTAGTTGGAGAGACAAAGGACTATTCCCTGGTCCACTTAACCCAAAATGGACTGTGATCACCAAACATTGAAGGTGAGGAAGCTCACATTCCAGGATGACTGCTAAGATGGCAGAATCCACAAACAGAAGTGGTCAAACCAGCTAGTCACATGACTAATCTGCTGGGCAACCTGGGGTTTTTTGAATTGTGCCACAGCGAGAGGCAGAAGGCAGTTTGAAACTGAAGCTGAAACAAGCAAGTCTCCCACTTGGCTGTCTCTGTCTCTCACTTTCTCCCAGGCTACTGGACCCACGGAAAACACGTAAACCTCAAGAGGGAAAAGACTCCGACATCGAAACAAGTTGAAGCGTGAACTGGGCCCCAAAGAATAGCAGGACTGACCGGCAACCAAAGAGTTCATATTGAACTTAAAGGACTGTAACTACCAGGTATTGTCTCAAACTTTTCCCCTTTATTCCTTCCACTTTCTCCGTCTCCATCTGCGTGTGTGTTTATCGCGTATGCATGCTAGTGTGGTCGCATCGCATATTCGTAGTTGTTAACCCGATTAGAGTTTAAGATTAATACCTTCTACCTTCCTTGTTTAAAGCTAAGGAAACCTGTTTGATTTCTTTGCCTTACAATTGGAGCAGTGAGCAAGGATTCACTGAGAGGGAACTAAAAACATGGTGTTTCTAAAATTAAACCCTGTTGTGATTAAACTAGGCAAAGGCTGAGAGGGAACCCCGAGACCTTCTCACCTGGTCATAACATGCCTTGAAGCAATAAACTGATGCGGGCCGTGCTGCCAGCCACTTCCAGTGCATCCTGTACATTGTGCCATGCTGGGAAGGACGCTAGCGCAGGTGTGCCAAGCATGCACCGTCAGTGTGGCGGGAGGTCTGATTGTGACCATACCGGCTAATTTGATGCATGTTTCCACAAACTTGGTCTGAATGCATGTGCTAATCACTCTCAGCTGGATGTGCAGCATGAGGGACCTCTGACTAATGTTATTTAAAAGGCCTTGCATCCAACTTGCTGATGAGAACTTCTGACTTACTTCTGCTGTAGCAAAGTTAGGGGAATTGACGCAAATTGGTTTTGGAGGTTTTGTGGTGAGCTGCTGCAAACATTCAGTGTGGCTAGAGGATCTGGTGACCCAAGCTGCATGAGGTATGGTGGCTGTGGTTCAGTGCCTCTGGGTCTGCAGTATGACTAGGAAATCGGAGCAGAGGCTGCAGAGACGGGAAGCTCCACGAAGGGGGAGGAAGAGGAGGTCTCTGCACAGAAGGCCCTACCCACCTTGAGTTTTTCAACATCATTTCTCTTACCTCCACCTAACCCAGGAGCAATGCCTGAGGCAACTCAGGTTCAACAAGGAGGTGGTCACAGATCTGCACCACCTCCTTCAACACAAACTGGAGCTGCACACCAGGGCGAGGACAGTGCTGCCAGAGGCCATAAAAGTCACAGTGGCATTGAACATCCATGTATCCTGACCTTTCCAGGCAGAAGAGTGGAAATATCCACCCTCTTACAGTACGCTGTCAATTGATGCATTCAGGAGGTGATGGAAGCGATATATGCCAGGAAAGGCAAATACATAATTTTCTCCCTCAGGAAGGAGAAGCAGGATAAGTGGGCACATGGATTTACAGGGCACTGCGGACTCCCCCATGTCAATGGGGAGCAATATAGGAACAACAAGGCCTACCATTCAATTAATGTGCAACCATTAATGGGCGGCACAGTGGTGCAGTGGTTAGCACTGCAGCCTCACAGCTCCAGCGACCCGGGTTCAATTCTGGGTACTGCCTGTGTGGAGTTTGCAAGTTCTCCCTGTGACCGTGTGGGTTTTCTCCGGGTGCTCCGGTTTCCTCCCACAAGCCAAAAGACTTGCAGGTTGATAGGTAAATTGGCCATTATAAATTGCCACTAGTATAGGTAGGTGGTAGGGAAATATAGGGACAGGTGGGGATGTTTGGTAGGAATATGGGATTAGTGTAGGATTAGTATAAATGGGTGGTTGATGGTCGGCACAGACTCGGTGGGCCGAAGGGCCTGTTTCAGTGCTGTATCTCTAAACTAAACTAAACTAAACTAAACAGTACATCATGTTGGTGAATACCCACAATCCTGGCAGAGCTTCACGGAGGACCAGAGGGTGGCTGCTTGGAGACAAAGGTTACTCAATGTACAAGTGACAGATGACCACACTGCACCACCTATCCATCCGAGGACAATGCGGATATAACAAGAGCCATGGAGCCACCAGAAGTATCATGGAGCAGACCATTGGCATGCTGAAGGAATGTTTCTGATGTCTGGACCACTCAGAGAGAGCTGTTCAGTTCACACTGAAGCTTGCTTCCAAGTTCGTGGTGGTCTGCTGTGTCCTCCATAAGATCGCCATTATGAGGGCACAGCCATAAGAGAAAGACTTGCATTTATATAGTGCCTTTCATGACCACTGGATGTCACAAAGCGCTTTACAGCCAATGAAGTACATTTGAAGCTTAGTCACTGTTGTAATTTGGGAATTACAGCAGCCAATTTGCACACAGCAATCTCCCCAAAACAGCAACGTGATAATGACCAGATAATCGTTTTTTTGGGGATGTTGATTGAGGGATAACTATTGGCCAAGACACCAGGAATAACTCCCCTGCTCTTCTTTGGAATAGTACCATGGGATCTTTTACATCCACTCGAATTACATCTGAAAGACGGCACCTCCAGCAGCCTAGCACTCTTTCAGTACTACACTCGAGTGGCAGCCTTGACTGTTTTTGCTCAAATCCTGTAGTAGGTCTTAAACCCACAACCTTCCAACTCAGGGGTGAGAATGCTATCAACTAAGCCACACCTGACATCATTTATATAATGCCTTTCATGACCGCCTCTTAAAGTGCTTCACAACTAATGAAGTGTAGTTATTGTTGTAATGCAGGAAACATGGCAGCCTATTTGTGCACAGGAATCGGGAGGGCACCTCGGGAGGAGGAGAAGCAAGAAAAGGAGGCAGGGAGGATGCATCTGGGAACCGTTCACTTAGACGGGCTGTCTCATACTTCCTGCTCAGACTCCGGTTTCCATAGGACAACTTCCCTTTACCACCATGAATCCACCATTCCCCACTAATATGTCCATCTGAGATGCCCCATCACAGCCTCCCCTTGGACAACACTCTACAATAAAAGCCACGAACAAAAACCTTTCCATTAACATCATTATGCAGCAACACATCCAATTATACAAATAAAACTTAACTATTCACTTTTCTGCATTCCTTTAGTGCTTGTCTGGTGGGTGCATTTGCCTGGCCCACTGCTCCTATGCATTGCTACTCCAGTGTATGCAGCATGGCTGGTGGAAGGCTGCTGATTTCCACTGTGGGACACTGTAGTTGCCTTGCAGAACGCCCTTGAGTAGCTCTGGGCCGTGAGGGCTTGGCTTTGGACTACATCACCTTGGCATGGGTGGCAGCAGTCTGGGCTGCTGGCTTAGAGACCACAGCAAGGACTCTGGCAGAGTAGCAGTAGTGGGAGCACAAATGCTCCCATTGAGAGAGAGGACAACAGGTTCATGCTGCACAAAGCCACTGCCATGCTCATGTGACAGCACCTCAGCAATCCTAGTAATCTGTTGCAGGTCAGATTGCTGGACTGACACCTTTGAGCATTGAGATCTACAGTAATGATAGCAGCAGTTTGAGCCTGCATGACAGCATATCACATCTCATGACCTCCTTCTGGATCTTCCACTGCAGCACTGTGATATTACTGCAGTGACACTGAATCATGCCTGAATACATAAGTGCTGCCATGGAGTTGGCCACCACTTCCACTCTGGAGAGGATGGGTTCCAAACTCTGCATGATGCCCCGTGCCATGATGGATCCAGACCCTTCCGCATTTCTTGACAGTAACAGGAGGCTGTCTGATAGTTCTGTCAATGTACCAAGAATTTCTGTGTGCATGCTCATCAGCATTCTCCTGTATGCCACCCTGCCAAAGTCCTCATCCTCAACGTACAGGAGAGCACATCGTGAGCAGCAGATACCGTACATCAATTTGAAAGACGTACAAGTAAATTGCTATTTCGCCTGGAAGGATTGTTTGGGCCCCTGGAGGTAGGAAGGAATGAGGTAAAAAGGAAGGTGTTTGATCTGCTGTATTTGCATGGGAAGGTGCCATAGGAAGAGAAGGATGGATTAGATTAGCTAACTCATCACAGCCCAAGGCTCAAACCTGGACCTTCCTGCTCTATTTGGCTCAGAACTCTGTGGGCAAATACACTGAACCCTCGGGGAACTGCTTATAATCTATAGTTTTGACAATGCTTTGTTTCAGGAGGAGGTTCTTACAAGCAACATCTATTCTATACAGATATTGAGTATATTAAAATTCTTGAGAGAGAACAAGCAGCATTTATCCACGTTACTGGCAATATTCTTGTGTATGGAAATGCACAAATGATGATTTTATGAAATTAATTGGATGCTACAATTTCTAGGATACACATCTTGAAAAGAATAAGTTCATTAGCGATAGTCAGCACGGTTTTGTGACGGGTAGGTCGTGCCTCACAAACCTTATTGAGTTTTTCGAGAAGGTGACCAAACAGGTGGATGAGGGTAAAGCAGTGGATGTGGTGTATATGGATTTCAGTAAGGCGTTTGATAAGGTTCCCCACGGTAGGCTATTGCAGAAAATACGGAAGTATGGGGTTGAAGGTGATTTAGAGCTTTGGATCAGAAATTGGCTAGCTGAAAGAAGAAGGTGGTGGTTGATGGCAAATGTTCATCCTGGAGTTTAGTTACTAGTGGTGTACCGCAAGGATCTATTTTGGGGCCACTGCTGTTTGTCATTTTAATAAATGACCTGGAAGAGGGTGTAGAAGGGTGGGTTAGTAAATTTGCGGATGACACTAAGGTCGGTGGAGTTGTGGATAGTGCCGAAGGATGTTGTAGGGTACAGAGGGACATAGATAGTCTGCAGAGCTGGGCTGAGAGATGGCAAATGGAGTTTAATGCGGAAAAGTGCGAGGTGATTCACTTTGGAAGGAGTAACAGGAATGCAGAGTACTGGGCTAATGGGAAGATTCTTGGTAGTGTAGATGAACAGAGAGATCTTGGTGTCCAGGTACATAAATCCCTGAAGGTTGCTACCCAGGTTAATAGGGCTGTTAAGAAGGCATATGGTGTGTTAGCTTTTATTAGTAGGGGGATCGAGTTTCGGAGCCACGAGGTCATGCTGCAGCTGTACAAAACTCTGGTGAGTACGCACCTGGAGTATTGCGTGCAGTTCTGGTCACCGCATTATAGGAAGGATGTGGAAGCTTTGGAAAGGGTGCAGAGGAGATTTACTAGGATGTTGCCTGGTATAGAGGGAAGGTCTTACGAGGAAAGGCTGAGGGACTTGAGGTTGTTTTCGTTGGAGAGAAGGAGGAGGAGAGGTGACTTAATAGAGACATATAAGATAATCAGAGGGTTAGATAGGGTGGATAGTGAGAGTCTTTTTCCTCGGATGGTGATGGCAAACACGAGGGGACATAGCTACAAGTTGAGGGGTGATAGATATAGGACAGATGTGAGAGGTAGTTTCTTTACTCAGAGAGTAGTAGGGGCGTGGAACGCCCTGCCTGCAGCAGTAGTAGACTCGCCAACTTTAAGGGCATTTAAGTGGTCATTGGATAGACATATGGATGAAAATGGAATAGTGTAGGTCAGATGGTTTCACAGCTCGGCGCAACATCGAGGGCCGAAGGGCCTGTACTGCGCTGTAATGTTCTAATTCTAATTCTAATTCTAATTCTAATACTAGACTTAGGTTGTTAAGTTTTAAGTATGCTAGAGCTTGACTGGTAGTTTACATTGGAGCATGATTATCGGATAACCCTGGTCATTTGTTCTGTGAAGGGTGTTTAAGTGCTGTCTTCTTTGGGCCTCCTTATCTCGAGAGACAATGGATACGCGCCTGGAGGTGGTCAGTGGTTTGTGAAGCAGCGCCTGGAGTGGCTATAAAGGCCAATTCTGGAGTGACAGGCTCTTCCACAGGTGCTGCAGAGAAATTTGTTTGTTGGGGCTGTTGCACAGTTGGCTCTCCCCTTGCGCCTCTGTCTTTTTTCCTGCCAACTACTAAGTCTCTTCGACTCGCCACAATTTAGCCCTGTCTTTATGGCTGCCCGCCAGCTCTGGCGAATGCTGGCAACTGACTCCCACGACTTGTGATCAATGTCACACGATTTCATGTCGCGTTTGCAGACGTCTTTATAACGGAGACATGGACGGCCGGTGGGTCTGATACCAGTGGCGAGCTCGCTGTACAATGTGTCTTTGGGGATCCTGCCATCTTCCATGCGGCTCACATGGCCAAGCCATCTCAAGCGCCGCTGACTCAGTAGTGTGTATAAGCTGGGGATGTTGGCCGCTTCAAGGACTTCTGTGTTGGAGATATAGTCCTGCCACCTGATGCCAAGTATTCTCCGAAGGCAGCGAAGATGGAATGAATTGAGACGTCGCTCTTGGCTGGCATACGTTGTCCAGGCCTCGCTGCCGTAGAGCAAGGTACTGAGGACACAGGCCTGATACACTCGGACTTTTGTGTTCCGTGTCAGTGCGCCATTTTCCCACACTCTCTTGGCCAGTCTGAACATAGCAGTGGAAGCCTTACCCATGCGCTTGTTGATTTCTGCATCTAGAGACAGGTTACTGGTGATAGTTGAGCCTAGGTAGGTGAACTCTTGAACCACTTCCAGAGCGTGGTCGCCAATATTGATGGATGGAGCATTTCTGACATCCTGCCCCATGATGTTCGTTTTCTTGAGGCTGATGGTTAGGCCAAATTCATTGCAGGCAGACGCAAACCTGTCGATGAGACTCTGCAGGCATTCTTCAGTGTGAGATGTTAAAGCAGCATCGTCAGCAAAGAGGAGTTCTCTGATGAGGACTTTCCGTACTTTGGACTTCGCTCTTAGACGGGCAAGGTTGAACAACCTGCCCCCTGATCTTGTGTGGAGGAAAATTCCTTCTTCAGAGGATTTGAACGCATGTGAAAGCAGCAGGGAGAAGAAAATCCCAAAAAGTGTGGGTGCGAGAACACAGCCCTGTTTCACACCACTCAGGATAGGAAAGGGCTCTGATGAGGAGCCACCATGTTGAATTGTGCCTTTCATATTGTGTTGTACATGTTAATAAATAGAAACTACTTTGTCATTTGGGATGAAATGATAAGCGTGCCCCTTTTGGAAAGGATGAAAGGACCACAATACTCATCACAGAGCCGCAGTCAACATAAATGTAAAGTGACAACAAATGAGGCTGAGATCTTTGTTTAGTAAGCCCATCTGTATCATGTTAAGTGTACGGCTTTAACTTCTCTGTATTAGAAGTTAACGTAATACCTATACTGATATTAGCTTCATATCACATTGACGCAATGAATGACCATTTATATGTAAGCAAACAAAGCAAGCATTCTCTACCCAATAAACGTCAATGAGATGAGTGAATAGTTAGTTTGTTTTTGTGATGTTGGTTGGAGAAAGAATGTTGGCGAAGACATTGGGGGAACTTATTGCCCTTTTTTGAATATTGCCATGAGATCTTTAAGGACCACTGGTTTGGCTGCTCAATGCTCAGCTCTATTGGGCAGACCTAAATTGCATCAGGTTGCAATTATTTTAGAACTCTGATTAAATCTTTGAATGACGCTCCCACCTGTTTGGGGGAGGGGTGGAGGAAGGTGTGATGGCCACCTAAATTGAAGTGAATTCAAAAATCTCGTGGGGGCAAGCCTCAGTTGAGATGACAGTAGTAATTGTTGAAAAAATGGGGGTTCTCACTACTAACTTTTTCATGCTGAGAAGCAGGTAGTGAAGTGAAGGAAATCTGCTGTCCTTACCAGGTCTGGCCTACATGTGACTCCAGACCCACAGCAATGTGGTTGACTCTTAAAATGCCCTCTGAAATGGCCTAGCAAGCCATTCAGTTCAAGGCAATTAGGGATGGGCAATAAATGCTGACCCAGCCAGCAACACCCACATACCACAAACGAATAAAAAAACAAGTGAAAATCACCCACAATACATTATTGATATAAAGTCAGATCCAGTGTATTTTACCTAAATAGGTTGACATTTTCTCCTCTACTTACTTTCCCCTTCCAGGAAACTGTGTCACAGTTGGGAGGTTTGGGTGGGGTGGGGGGGCACGTTGGTGTGTTGGGAGGAGAAGGAGTCTGATGGTACATGTAGACTGCACCATACCTGGATGGGATAGGCTAGATGGACTGGTTGGCATCTCCCTGTGTATTTTTGCATGTTTCTATGTAATAAAGGCAGATGACAAAATACAGCAGAAAATAAAACAAGAAAAGTAACTAAAAACAGTCCTTTATCTGCTCATGTTAATATTGAACTAAGGCTCTCAATGTTTTCCTCCATCTTCTCCATGTCTCCCAATAACTCTGGATACCCAGATAACATAAACTGGAAAATAAAGGCTAAATTTCCACTTTTCATTTGGAGAATTTCGATAAAGGGCCATGGACCAAAAGGCACACAACAATTTTTGTTAATCTGTTTGTGATTATTGATCGCTTGTTTGCATACAAACATATGAATTATGAGCAGGAGTAGGCCACTTGGCCCCTCGAGCCTGCTCCGCCATTCAATAAGATCATGGCGAATTGATTCTAACCTCGACTCCACATTCCTGCCTACCCCGGATAACCTTTCACCCCTTGCTTAACAAGAATCTATTTACCTCTGCCTTAAAAATATTTAAAGATTTGGCTTCCACTGCCTTTTGAGGACAAGAGTTGCAAAGACTCACGACCCTCTGAGAGAAAAAAATTCTCCTCATCTCTGTCTTAAATGGGCGACCCTTATTTTTAAACAGTGACCCTAGTTCTAGCTTCCTCCACAAGGGGAAACATCCTTTCCACATCTACCCTGTCAAGACCCCACAGGATCTTATATGTTTCAATCAAGTCACCTCTTACTCTTCTAAATTCCAGCAGATACAAGCTTGGCCTGTCCAACCTTTCCTTATAAGATAATCCGCCTGTTCCAGTTATTATAAAAGCAAAATACTGCGGATGCTGGAAATCTGAAATAAAAACAAGAAACGCTGGAAATACTCAGCAGGTCAGGCAGCATCTGTGGAGAGAGAAGCAGAGTTCTGATGAAAGGTCACAGATCTGAAACCTTAATGGCCATTGACAGTCTCTCTGGACGAATGCTTTGTCTTTCACTGCTAGCATTAACACACTCTTTGCCTTTGTCCCATGACAGCTTTGTTATTTAATCTCTCCTGCCCTCTGCCCTATCACAGAAGTGTGAAGACCCTAAACAATGGGAACCTCTCTGAACTTCTTGATTCAGTGGGCTGAATTTTACCGACCTCTCCAACGTTGAGAGTAGTGGCGAGGGTAGTAGCAGAAAATGCCTCTGGGAGAGGCCTGCCAAGGACCTTGTAGCCGGGAAGGCACGGCCCCATATTGCCAGCAGTGGCAAGGCCTTGTGGTGCCCCCCCACACGCCGTTTTGACAGGAGCCCAATTTAAATATGTAAATTAATTTAAATAAAGGAATTAATTACCGTCGTGCTCCCGCCATCTGTCCCGGAGAGATATTGGTATTAGTGGCCAGCAATCCCATGCCTTCAGATGCCCGTCCAGGGATCCGAGACAGAACACTGGTGGAGAGGGGGGAGCAGGTAAATTTTTTAGTGAGGATGGTGGGGGTTGGGGAGCGGGATCATTGGTGTATGGGTTGGTGGGAAGGGTTGCAGTGCACAGTTTATGAACTTTGGGGGGTGGAGGCAAAGGTCAGGTGCACAAGGTAAGTATTTTGGTGGGGAGAGGGCGAGGAATTAATTCTATGTTTATGGGGGTGGGTGGGAGAGGGTCAAGATCAATTTATTTGATTTTTTAAAATCATTCTAGCTTTAAATATTTGAATTGAAAGTTAGGGCTCGAGGTCCATTAAAAATGGCGTCAGTGCATGCACAATGATGGCTGACGCATTGCCGGGGACAGACAGCCTGTCCTCTCCACGTCATCGGGGTGGGAGGTCCGCCGTGGCTATTTAAATGAGCCGCCGCGCTTAATATCGCAGCAGCTCCGCAACGTGCGGCCCATGAAGGCAGACCACCATTGTTTACGTCGCAGCGGAAGTATAAATTTCAGCCCAGCGTGTTTGCAGCTTCCTCAGTCAGGGGTTTAAGTTATTCATATTATTTCCCAGAACAAAGACAAGAGTTGGAGTTGGAAATAATTAGTTTAAATTTCTATCTGGAACATCCCACATGTACTACATTGCTTTGGAGATGGATGACGCAGGGGGTACCCATGGGTGTTTTGATCTGTGTGCTTGCTGACAGACTGGCAGTTGGCTTTTGGAAAGCTATTGGCTTTAGACAGGCAGTTGGTCATAGAGAAAGCAGTTGGCTTCGAAAGCAGCTGTGCTCAGGAGCACAGAGGCCATCAGGAACCAGGGATGTTTCTGTTTTGAATAAGGTCCATGTTCAAGCTAGAAAATCCAGAAATTAAGGAAATCGAAGTGAATTCCTAAGAGCTGTGGTACGCTTTGGATTGGTCCCAGGAGCAGTGTACAAACTGCCATGATTCTGTAATGTATAGGGGAACTCGTGGAGTGGAAGTAACAGTTAAACAGGAGTGTTCTGTTGAGATTTAGAGTTTAAAATATTTGTCTTCATGTTCTGTTACGATTTTAATTTTAAAATATAAAGTTTCCAAATTGTAGTATGAAGTTAATAGTGTTTTGCTTTGTTTAACTCTTGTACTGTAAAGTTTTTTTGTTGAAAATGTGAAATCTTGTGGTGCACTTCTTTCAGTAATAACAGGGAATTCGGCATTCTCTTTTTAAAAGTTAATGGTCGCTAATGGGATCCCCAACACAATATACAGCGGGAGAGTTTAAGAGGGTTAACTGAAGGCATGGTTGAAAATGGATTTTAGGAAGATTTGTAAAGGCGGAGAGAGATCAAGAGTGCCAAAGTAGTTTAGGGAGTTTCAACCAATAGATCAGCTGATGGCTGTTCCACCATTAGAGGACTGAAGAAATGAGGGTGCGCCAAAGGCCAATCAGAGCATCAAAGCTTTGGGGAGGATTCTGACTAAGGGGGAAGGTTCCTGAAGGCCATTGGACCTTGAGATCCTCCACTATTGGGGTAGAGACTAAAATATAAAAGGAGGAATATGAAAAGATCTGGGGGAATGGTGTTACAGGAGAGAATGTCAGCATCAGCACAGGCGCCGCTAGCCATATGGCCTCCCCCAAGTTATAATTTCTATCACTCTATGAAAACTTTCCTTCATTGAGTACAAGCCCAGGAGGTGGTTTATAAATATTGGTGCTGAGCTGACTTTAGGATGATGTGCCTTGTGAGAAGTGCCCCAAACACTGAGCCCGCTGCCCTATGTGTGATCTCTGGGTTTGGCTCAGGTTGGTCTTTGCCAACTGGTTTTGACATGCGAAGTCCAAGTACAGATCAGCTCTGACTGAGGTTTCCACTTGAGAGTTATCACCTTCACATGGTATATGAGTCCAAACCAGAATCCCAGGAGATGGGGGAACAATCGGGCCAGTTAAATGTTGCATTGGCTGATGAACCTGACCGTAGCTGGTGCAGTGCAGGGGAAATCTGGTTGCACTTTTCGGGTGAATATCAGTGGATTACAGGATTACTACTACTTACAGGTAGGATATTGGGGCATTACACCTATTACTACCAGTCACATAGATTATCAACGAGATATTGTATTATTATTGATTTTGAGGGGAATCTGAGTGTTATCAGTGTTGCTATTAGTTATCAGTGCAATATCAGTGAGTTACTCATCAAATTTCCTCCCGCCTTTGGTTTCCCCTCTGTGAATCACTCCCCTATTTTTTGTTTCTTCTCTTCCCTACCCTCGGGTTCTGTGCTTCGTCTGCATCTGGGTGGCTTCCTGATTCTTGGAACTTCTCACGTAACAGCTGCTAGTGTGACACCACTTGCAAAGATACTCAATTACTGGTGACCCTACCTTTGTAAGGTAAATGCACTGATATTTGTAGATGTTATGTTATCAGAATTTTAAGCCATCAGACCTCCAGGAATGCCTCCAACCAGAGTTGGTAACTCTAGTATACAACCAACTCTAAGTCTACCTTGGTAACTTCAACAATTTCGATCAAATTAGTGAGACAGACTTCTTTTTCTGAAGCTTTGTTAGGTGTCCCTGACATGCCCTACCCTCTCTAAGTAGTCAAATAGTGCATCACCTATGATTCCCTTAAGCATCGACCCTATTACTGACATTATTTAGAGACTATAGAATCGGAAGCCTATAGAGCAGGTCCAAGGGTTTATAAAGAAAAAAAACCAGCTCTGACAATCTGTAGAATAAGGAATGTGTGAAAGATCTGTGAAATTGAGAACAAATCCCAAGATGTGTTGAATTGAGAGCAAAGCCAAGATTCTGGAGAAAAAAGATTGGATCTGAGAGTCTATGGATTAAGGAGAGAGCCCTAGGGTTTATAAGATTCAGAATGAATCTGAAAGTCTTTAGAAACAAAGTGATATAGAATAAGAGAGAAGGCTACACAATAGAAAGTGAATGGGCAGAGTTTAGCATGTGAAAGGACACCACTGCCTGATGCGAATAAAGAGAGTTCAGTTATTAGTTTGTTGTCGGGCAGATTTTAGGAATGTATGTTACTGACTATTATGTATGGAAAATTGTGTGCTACCAGCAATTAGGCTCCTCACCATTACTGGGCATTCATAAAATCAGCCCATATAAGAAGAAAAGTTCAGTCCCTAGTTCCTCAATGAAAAAAACGTACCTACACTGGAACACTCGAGTTGAACACTGTAGTTATTCACTATTCCTACAGATGGACTGCCACTCTGCCAATTGGAATAATCCCACTGAGATCCATCTGCCCAGATGAAGATACCTGGTTAAATCAGAGTGCATGTTAAAAGAGAAAAATGTTAAGTGTTGTGCAGAGATATATGAAATAAGAAACAAACTATTGTACTGGTTAAGGGCATATAGTAATGATATTTACCATGTACTTCTCAGAGGCACCAACCCAAATACGATCAGCGTTCATTATACTCTTTGGCTTGTCTCCGAACTGTGAATGAGTCAAGCTGCCCATCAGGAACCAGTTTCCGATAGCATACCTGAAAAAGAAGAGAAATATGAATATCAGTGTTTATCAGATCAATTGAGAGAAATGATTGCCGAATATGCAATAATCAGACTAGTCTGGAGAGATGAGCACCATGGTGATAAAAAGGCATTGCACCAAATTCATAGAGAATACACTGGCATTGTCTCTCTGGAGAGTCCAAAAACTTGATGTGGCTGGGGAAAAGTTTTGAGAGATAACAAAACGTCCATGTGAAATTAAAAGACGTTGGGCTCAAAATTCTCTGGGCATGGGAGGACTGAAAAGCGATGCGATTCTGTCGAAGAAGGAGGGGGGCAATTAGGGGAGTAACTAATACCCACCGGAATTCTGCCCCAATTCCTGTGCTTAGGAAATGTCAATTGGGAAAGGAAAAGAAGACATATTACACGTAACCTCCTCCCCCTCCACCAGAAGCAATCTGGGAATGTGTCTGAGGGCATTCCTCAGCTCTTTTAGGAATCCTGCCAGGTTCATTCCTGTTGGGCCCAGCAGATCCCATATCTGCTGACAGTAAGATGGGTTCTGCTCTATCCCTCGAAAAGAAAATATGAACCAAAGGTAATTGATTACCGTCTGGATGCTGCCCACACCATAGGGAGTGAAGCTTAATTTTATTTAGATCTGATAAGGACTTTCGGTTCCTGCACTTGGAATGGCAGGGTGCCATTGTGACTTTCCCTGGGGTGGCAGGGTGAGCACTTCTGTTGGATCTGTTTCATGCTTGACAAATCCACTAAGAATTCTTCGAGGATGTAACTAGGAGAGTTGATGAGGGGGATCCAGTGGATGTGGTTTATTTGGACTTTCAGAAGGCTTTCGACAAAGAGATTAGTGTGTAAAATTAAAGCGCATGGGATTGGGGGTAGTGTATTGCGATGGATAAAAAATTGGTTGGCGGACAGGAAACAAACAGTAGGGATAAATGGGTCTTTTTCTGAATGGCAGGCAGTGACCAGTGGGGTACCGCAGGGATCGGTGCTAGGACCCCAGCTATTCACAATAATGATTTAGATGAGGGAACTAATTGTAATATCTCCAAATTTGCAGATGACACAAAACTGGGTGGGAGGGTGAGTTGTGAGGAGGATGCAGAGAGGCGTCAGGGTGATTTGGACAAGTTGAGTGAGTGGGCAAATGCATGGCAGATGCAGTATAATGTGAATAAATGTGAGGTTATTCACTTTGGTAGCAAAAACAGGAAGGCAGATTATTATCTGAACGGCTATAAACTGAGAGAGGGGAATATGCAACGAGACCTGGGTGTTCTCATACGCCAGTCGCTGAAGGTAAGCATGCATGTGCAACAGGCAGTAAAAAAGGCAAATGGTATGTTGGCCTTCATAGCGAGAGGATTCAAGTACAGGAGCAGGGATGTCTTGCTGCAATTATACAGGGCCTTGGTGAGGCCACACCTGGAATATTGTGTGCAGTTTTGGTCTCCTTATCTGAGGAAGGATGTTCTTGCTATAGAGGGAGTGCAGCGAAGGTTTACCAGACTGATTCCTGGGATGGCGGGACTGACGTATGAGGAGAGATTGAGTCGGTTAGGATTATATTCACTGGAGTTCAGAAGAGTGAGGGGGGATCTCATAGAAACCTATAAAATTCTAACAAGACTTGACAGGGTAGATGCAGGAAGGATGTTCCCGATGGTGGGGTGAGTCCAGAGCCAGGGGTCATAGTCTAAGGATACAGGGTAAACCTTTCAGGACTGAGATGAGGAGAAATTTCTTCACCCAGAGAGTGGTGAGCCTGTGGAATTCGCTACCACAGAAAGCAGCTGAGGCCAAAATATTCAAGAGGGAGTTAGATCTTGCTCTTGGGTCTAAAGGGATCAAAAGGTATGGGGCGAAAGCGGGAACAGGTTACTGAGTTGGATGATCAGCCATGATCATAATGAATAGCGGAGCAGGCTCCAAGGGCCGAATGGTCTACTCCTGCTCCTATTTTCTATGTATCTAAAAAAGAATCACCTCTGAGATCTCTTGCAAAACACCCCAGAAATGCAAATTTCAATTATCTTGATGCTGTTTTGATTACTTTGCTCAAGAAAAGGTTAAACCATAGTGCTGATTGTCATCAATGAAAATATCCACTGTTGGCAAGTGTTTTTTGAAATGCAGTTTATAATGTGTAATATGCCTGTGTTAATTTTAGAGCACAATACGTGCAGAACATCATTATTGGCATGTTTCAGTACTAAAGGGTTATTCCAGGAGAAAACTGGCTTGAGTTTGTAGTGCCCTTTAATGCCACAGTACAATGCACTGCACAAAGCAGTGGCCATTTCCTCAGTTACTGAGAAATATATAAAACTTTGCTCTCTCTCAATCTCTTCTATTCTCTTTTTGAGAGATGGAAAGAGAAAGGGTGAGACAGAAAGGGAGAGAGAAAGAGAAGCAAAATAGGAGAGGTGGCAGAGTATGCAAAACAGAAAAGGTAAGTAGAGAGAGAGTAAAGGGCAGGAAAGACTCAGGAGATGGGAAGGGAGCAAGGAAGAAAGAGTGAGATTGTAAGAATATGGCCAGATTTTAATCCAAATGTTGTACCTGCCTTGTAGGTCCCAGCAGTGGAGTGCTGCAATAAGCAGCAACATTTTTGCTCTTGAAGCCATCAGGGAGAAAATATTCCTGCCAAAGGCCAGTCGCTGGTTGGACTTGTTCCCTCCGGCTTTTATACACACCTAAGAAAACACCTCCATCTGAAAAACTGGACATGGGTGAATGGATTTGGTATTTACTCAAGAGAAGAAAGAAAAATACTTTAAAAGTAATAGGAGAGAATGAATGAATGTACAGCTGCTTCATATGATGCTGTCCACAAACTCTGAACAATCACAGCTCCCAGAATCTCAGACATATCACAAACACATGTGGAGTTTTCATTTGTCTGCATCCTCCTTACTCTTCTAGTTTAGTATTTCAATGGTTCTTGTTGAGCTTGAGTAAATAATTCAGTCCTTGGTTTGTTCACTTTGAGGAACGAATAGAAAAGTAGCAGTGTAGTTTAGACCTAATTAAGAACAATTATATAAATAATCACCTTGTATCTAAGGAGTTTATTTTAAGTTTCTAATTAGAATGGAGGGACTGCTGCAACCCATGTGGGAACTTCAGGCCGCCTCATGTATCTTGGAGGTTCATGTTTGCAGGAAGTGCCTTCAGCTGTTTGAACTCATGCTGAAGGTTTCTGAAATAAAAACAAGAAATGCTGGAGCCACTCAGCAGGTCTGGCAGCATCTGTGGAAAGAGAAGCAGAGTTAACGTTTCGGGTCAGTGACCCTTCTTCGGAACTCAGGTTTCTGAGTTTGAGGGGCAGCTGGATTTACTGTCGGACATACGGGTGGCTGAATGTTTCTGAATCACATGTTCTGGAAAGTGGCCACCCCACAGTTAGGTACTGTCGAACAACAGGTGGGTGGTCACCTGGAATGGTAAGAAGAGGTAGGCAGTGTGGGAATCCTTTGGGAGTGTGGCACTCTCAACCAACATTCAGCACTGAATACCGATGAGGGTGGAGACACCTCAAAGGAGTGCCGTTCTGAGCCTCGCACTGTGAGGCAAAGAACTGCACAGGGGGTTACAGCAAAGTGTAGGAATGCAATAGAAATTGGGGATTTGATAGTCAGGGGCACAGACAAGCAGTTCTGCTACCATCGACATGAGGCTTGTTTAGTAGGTTGCCTCCATGGGTAAGGAACGTCATCAAGAAGGTGTAGAACATTCTGAGGGAAGAAGGAGAAGAGCCTGAAGTCGTGGTCCATATCAGAAACAATGACAAAATTCCTCAGAAAAGAATTGAGGTTCCACAGTCAGAATTTAAGGAACTAGGGAGGAAGTTAAAAAGCAAGACCTCAATGCCAGCAAGAAAAGAAATAGGAGAGTATTGCAGGCTAATGCGCAGCTAGAGGCATGGTGCAGGAGGGACCTGTTAACTAATGCTGTGGGGAGGGTTTAAACTAATTTGGGAGGGGGTTGGGCACCCAGCTGTAGTGTTGAAAAGTTGAAACAAGGTGTACAAATGGTTGGGATATACAGTTAGAGTTAGAAATGAAGAATTAGGTGGGATCATAGAAAATACAAAGAGATCTAAGTTAGCTTTGGAGTGCATTTGTGTAAACGCATGGAGTGCAGTTAATAAGGTTGGTGGACTGCAGGCGTAAATACCACATGGGAATATGATGTAGGGGTGGTAACTGAGACCTGGTTCAAAAAATGGGGAGAATTGGGTACTTAATAGTCCTCACTACAAGGTATTCAGGAAAGATAGGGAAGGAAGAAAAGGAGGAGGCATTGCAGTTTAGATTAACAAAATATTACTGTGCTAGAAAGAATGTCTGTTAGGGATCAAGGAGAGAATCTATTTGGTTGGAGGTAAGAAACAATAAAGGAGCAATTACATTTTTTGTTGTATTTTTCAGGCCACCAATTAGTGGGAATGAGATAGAGAAGCAGATTTGCAACAAAATTACTGAGAGGTGCAAGAACTACATTGTAGCAAAAATGGGAGACTTTAATTAGCCCGGTATTGAATTAGGCAATGATTGTGTTAAGGGCAGAGAAGGGGAAGAATTTTTGAAGTATGTTCAGGAGAATTTTCTTGATCAGTATCTTTCTTGCACAATGAGAAAGGAGATATTGCTCGAACTAGTCCTGGGGAATGATGTGGGTCAAGTGGAGAATGTCACAGTTGGGAGCACCTCGGGAATAGTGACCATTGTATTTTAAGATTTAGATTAGTTATGGAGAAGGATAAGGAGCAATTGAGAATAAAAATACTTACTTGGAGGAGGGCTAATTTCTGCAAATTGAGTAGGGATCCTGCCAAAGACTGATAGGCAGGAATGTAATGGAGTAATGGGCAACCTTTATAGAGGAGATGGTTCTGGTACAGTCTAGGTTAGTTCCTACAAGGCAGAAAGGGAGGGCATTCAAATGAAGGAGTTAGAAAATAGGGTGAAACAGAAATAGCGGGTGATGACAGATGTCAACTTAATAATAGAAGGGAGAATTAGGCTGGATATAATACAGAGAGCAAGTGAAATAGGAAATAAGGGGAGAAAAGAGACAGTATGGGCTAAAAATTTGACAGTCCCCAAAAATAGGTGTGGGGATTGCGATGCACGATTAACACACCCCTGTTCAGAGTAATGGGGGCAGCCCAGAGCTAAATGCTCTGCCGAGTGGCTGCACACCTCAGCAAGGGGCGCAAGTCTGTGTGAGGCTAGCATGACTTAAAGCTAGCCTACATTACTCAAATGGGGTAGGCGGTGGCATAGTGGTATTAGCACTGGACTGGTAACTCAGAGACCCAGGGTATTTCTCTGGAGACATGGGTTCGAATCCCACCAGAGCAGAAGGTGGAATTTGATTTTAATTAATAAAAATCTGTAATTAAAAAAACTAGTATAATGATGAAACCATTGTCAATTGTTGTAAAAACCCATCTGGTTCACTAATGTCCTTTAGGGAAGGAAATCTGCTGTCCTTACCTGGTCTGGCCTACATGTGACTCCAGACCCACAGCAATGTGGTTAACTCTTACATGCCCTCTGAAATGGCCTAGCAAGCCACTCAGTTGTACCTAACCGCTACGAAGTCAATAAAAAGGAATGAAACCGGATGGACCACCCGGCATCGACCTAGGCACCGGAAACGACAACGGCAAACCCAGCCCTGTCGACCCTGCAAAGTTCTCCTTACTAACATCTGGGGGCTTGTGCCAAAGTTGGGAGAGCTGTCCCACAGACGAGTCAAGCAACAGCATGACATAGTCATACTCACGGAATCATACCTTCCAGACGATGTCCCAGACTTTCTCTGGGTATGTCCTGTCCCACCGGCAGGACAGACCCAGCAGAGGTGGTGGCATAGTGGTGGCATAGTGGTGTACAGTAGGGAGGGAGTTGCCCTGGGAGTCCGCAACATCGACTCTGGACCCCATGAAGTCTCATGGCATTAGGTCAAACATGGGCAAGGTAACCTCCGACTGATTACCACCTACCGCCCTCCCTCAGCTGATAACTCAGTACTCCACCACGTTGAACACCACTTGGAGGAAGCACTGAGGGTGGCAAGGGCACAAAATGTACTCTGGGTGGGGGACTTCAAGGTCCATCACCAAGAGTGGCTCGGTAGCACCACTACTGACCGAGCTGGCAGAGTCCTAAAAGGACATAGCTGCAAGACTGGGTCTGCGGCAGGTGGTGGGGGAACCAACATGAGGGAAAAACATACTTGACCATTTCCTCACTAATCTGCCTGCCACAGAAGCTTCTGTCCATGACTGTATTGGTAGGAGTGACCACCGCACATTCCTTGTGGAGATGAAGTCCCGTCTTCACATTGAGGATACCGTTCTTCGTGTTGTGTGGCACTATCACCGTGCTAATTGGGATAGATTTCGAACAGATCTAGCAATGCAAAACTGGGCATCCATGAGGCGCTGTGGGCCATCAGCAGCAGCAGAATTGTACTCAACCACAATCTGTAACCTCATGGCCCGGCATATTCCCCACTCTACCATTACCATCAAGCCAGGAGACCAACCCTGGTTCAATGAAGAGTGCAGGAGGGCATGCCAGAACATACCTCAAAATGAGGTGTCAACCTGGTGAAGCTACAACGCAGGACTGTCTGCGTGCCAAACTGCGTAGACAGCATGCAATAGACAGAACTAAGCGATCCCATAACCAACGGATCAGATCTAAGCTCTGCAATCCTGCCACATCCAGCCGTGAATGGTGGTGGACAATTAAACAACTAACTGGAGGAGGTGGCTCCACAAATATGCCCATCCTCAATGATGGGGGAGCCCAGCACATCAGTGCGAAAGATAAGGCATTTGCAACAATCTTCAGCCAGAAGTGCCGAGTTGATGATCCATCTCGGCCTCCTCCTGAAGTCCCTAGCATCACAGATGCCAGACTTCAGCCAATTCGATTCACTCCGCGTGATATCAAGAAACGACTGAAGGCACTGGATACTGCAAAAGCTATGGGCCCTGACAATATCCGTCAATAGTACTGAAGACCTGTGCTCCAGAACTTGCCGCGCCCCTAGTCAAGCTGTTCCAGTACAGCTACAACACTGGCATCTACCCTGCAATGTGGAAAATTGCCCAGGTATGTCCTGTACACAAAAAGCAGGACAAATCCAACCCGGCCAATTACCGCCCCATCAGCCTACTCTCTATCATCAGTAAAGTGATGGAAGGTGTCATCAACAGTGCCATCAAGCGGTACTTGCTTAGCAATAACCTGCTTAGTGACGCTCAGTTTGGGTTCCGCCAGGGCCACTTAGCTCCTGACCTCATTACAGCCTTAGTTCAAACATGGACAAAAGGGCTGAACTCAAGAGGTGAGGTGAGGGTGACTGCCCTGGACATCAAGACAGTATTTGACAGAATATGGCATCAAGCAGCCCTAGCAAAACTGAGGTCAATGGGAATCAGGGGGAAAATCCTCCGCTGGCTGGAGTCATACCTAGCGCAAAGGAAGATGGTTGTGGTTGTTGGAGGTCATTCATCTGAGCTCCAGGACATCACTGCAGGAGTTCCTCAGGGTAGTGTCCTAGGCCCAACCATCTTCAGCTGCTTCATCAATGACCTTCCTTCAATCATAAGGTCAGAAGTGGGGATGTTCGCTGGTGATTGCACAATGTTCAGCACCATACATGTCTCCTCAGATACTGAAGCAGTCCGTGTAGAAATGCAGCAAGACCTGGACAATATCCAGGCTTGGGCTGATAAGTGGTAAGTAACATTCGTGCCACACAAGTGCCAGGCAAGAGAGAATCTAACCATCTCCCCTTGACATTCAACAGCATTACCATCACTGAATCCCCCACTAACAACATCCTAGGGGCTACCATTGACCAGAAACTGAACTGGAGTAGCCGTATAAATACCATGGCTACAAGAGCAGGTCAGAGGCTAGGAATCCTGAGGCGAGTAACTCACCTCCTGACTCCCCAAAGCCTGTCAACCATCTACAAGGCACAAGTCAGGAGTGTAATGGAATACTCTCCACTTGCCTGGATGGGTGCAGCTCCAACAACACTCAAGAAGCTCGACACCACCCAGAACAAAGCAGCCCGCTTGATTGGCACCCCATCTACAAACATTCACTCCCTCCACCACCAACGCACAGTGGCAGCAGTGTGTACCATCGACAAGATGCACTGCAGCAATGCACCAAGGCTCCTTAGAAAGCACCTTCCAAACCCACAACCTCTACCAACTAGAAGGACAAGGGCAGCAAATACATGGGAACACCACCACCTGCAAATTGTCCTCCAAGTCACACACCATCCTGACTTGGAACTATATCACCGTTCCTTCACTGTCCCTGGGTCAAAATCCTGGAACTCCCTTCCTAACAGCACTGTGGGTGTACCTACCCCAAATGGATTGCAGCGGTTCAAGAAGGCAGCTCACCACCACCTTCTCAAGGGCAATTAGGGATGGGCAATAAATGCTGGCCTGGCCAGTGTCGCCCACATCCCATGAATGAATAATAAAAAAAAAACCTTGATGTTTGTAGTGTACATTAATGATTTCGACGTGAATATAGGAAGTAAGTTCGCAGATGACAAGAAAATTGGTGGTGTAGTGAATCATAAGTTTTTGACCTACAGAAGGTTAAAGATGATGCAGCATGGCAGATAACGAGCTCCCAGATTGTCTGATACAGCATTCAAGGCCCTGGTGCAGGTGGTGGCAGAAGGAGAGAGGTTCTGTTCCGACAGGGGACCAGGAGTCCCTCTGGACAAGCACTTAGAAGGGAATGGGATCAGATAGCCATGGAGGTCAATGCAAACAGTTTTGTCCCAAGGATTTGGATGCCATGCCAAAAGAAGTTTAATGACTTCGTACAAGTGGTTAAGATCAGTGAATTCACATTCAAATGCCATATCCTTTCTACTGAGACACTAGCCTCACACACTGCTCAGTGCACCACATCCCATCACTCACCTCCCAAGATTCTCTTTCAAGCATAACTCATCTAACATTCAAAGCTGCACCTCACCCTCACATACATAACACTGCTACAAGCTTCACACTCACATCTCACAGCTTGTCTACATGACCAGCTAGTCAACCATGACAGCCACATCACCCGAACAGATCATACCACACTCACTGACACACTTTCCCCTTTCTTGCAGGAAAAGACGCATAATCGCAGGAGCAGCACCTAATTAGTGGGAGATAGGCACGGCTGCATGTCCTCACCCAGATGGGAAGATGGTGGTCGCCATCACTGGAGCAGCCGTCACTGAGACCATGGCCAATGGCGGGGCTGTGACCATAGAAAACTACGGTATGTTCGTACCTACTCCACCTCCTCACATCTGACTTCCTTCTCACCTCACAATCTCTTCTGTGTGCAAACTGCAGATGGTTTAAGGATGCGCTTTCTGCTCCCCTACCCTCCCCTCACCATAGCACTACCTTGGTGCCCTTCTCCTTTCAGATACCCAATAACTGACACCTGGCCAGGGACCGGTATGGAAGCAGGAAGACCAAGAGGAGCAGAATACTGATGATGAAGAAAGACCGTCATTCAATCTCACCCTCAGCCACTAGCTCAGATATCGGCACTGCATGTTCTTTAGAGGGCATAGAGGCAGGATCTGCACATGGTGAGTCACCAGCACAAGTCACCTGCAGACCCAGCAATTGCTTGTCAGCCAGCCCAGACTGCAGCCGCCCATGTTGAGACAGTACAATACAATGTTGGACCTTCTAGGCCCAGAGCTACTGAAGGGTGTCCTACAAGGCCATCGGTAGTCTCCCCTACTGAAAGTCAGCTGCCTTCCACCAGCAATGCTGCAGCCACTGGGGTAGCACAGTGTAGGAGCTCTCAGACAGGCAAAGACACTTGCAAGATAGGCACTAATGGAATGCACAAGGGTTATTAGTTGAGTTTTGTATGGAATATTTGGATGTTTGTTGGATAAAGTTGATATGGAATGGTTGTTTTGTGCTGGCTTTTATTTCAGAATTGTGGTCAACAGGATGCTGTGATTGATCAGGGATAGTCAGCATGACTTTGTCAGGGGGGAGATTGTGTCTAACAAACTTGATTTAATTTTTTGAGGCAGTGAGTAGATGTGTAGATGAGGGTAAAACAGTTGATGGACTTCAGTAAGGCTTTTGATATGGTCCCGCATGGGAGATTGGCTAAGAAGGTAACAGCCCATGGGATCCAAGGCAATTTGGTAAATTGGATCCAAAATTAGCTTAGTGGCAGGAGGTAGAGGGTGATGTCGAGGGTTGTTTTTGCGAGTGGAAGCCTGTGACCAGTGGTGTACCACAGGGATCGGTGCTGGGACCCTTGCTGTTTGTAATGTACATTAATGATTTCTTCGTGACCATAGGAGATCAGTAAGTTCGCAGATGACATGAAAATTGGTGGTGTCGTAAATAGTGAGGAGGAAAGCCTTAGATTACAGGACGATATAGATGGGCTGGTAAGATGGGCAGAACAGTGGCAAATGGAAATCAATCGTGAAAAGTGTTTGGTGATGCATTTTGGGAGGACTAACAAGGCAAGAGAATATACAATGGCTGGTAGGACCCGAGGAAGTACAGAGGGTCAGAGGGACCTTTGTGTACTTGTCCATAGATCACTGATGGCAGCAGCACAGGTAGATAGGGTGGTTAGGAAGGCAGATGGGATACTTGCCTTTATTAGCCAAGGCATAGAATGTAAGAGCAGGGAGGTTATGATGGTGCTGTATAAAACGCTAGTTAGGCCACAGCTGGAGTACTGTGTACAGTTCTGGGCACCACACTATAGGAAGGATGTGATTGCATTGGAGAGGGTGCAGAGGAGATTCACCAGGATGTTGCCTGGACTGGAGCATTTCAGCTATGAAGAGAGACTGGAAAGGCTAGGGTTGTTTTCCTTAGAGCAGAGACGGCTGAGTGGGGGGATCTGATTGAGGTATACAAAATTATGAGGGGCATAGATAGGATAGATAGGAAGAAACGTTTTCCTTGGCGGAGGGGTCAATAACTCGAGGGCATAGATTTAAAGTAAGGGGCAGGAAGTTTAGAGGAGATTTGAGGAAATATTTTTTCATCCAGAGGGTGGTTTGAATCTGGAACACACTGTCTGAAGGGGTGGTAGAGGCAGGAAGCCTCACAACATTTAACTTGAAACAATAGCATACAAGGCTATGGGCCAAGTGCTGGAAAATGGGATTAGAATAGTTAAGTGCTTGATCGGCATGATGGGCCAAAAAGCCAGTTTCTGTGCTGAATCACTCTATGACTCTATGACTCTATGATCCATAATAGAGGGATGGTAAGGTGACTGTTGTACAATGGTGATCTGAAGTTGTGTTTTTGGGAACCGAAGTCAAATGAGATGCTTGCCAGCCAGAACTCAGATGTGCCGACTGCTTCCTCCCTTCCTTCTCTTCCTCCTCCTCCTTTTCCTCCTTCTCCTCCTCCTCTTGCTCCTCCCCCTCCTCCTCCTACTCCTCAGTTGCTCACCAGTTCCCTGCTGGCAAGGCTGTGCCCTCGTGATGGCCAGGTTGTGGAACATGCAGCAGACCATGAATTGGGACACCCACTCCGGTGAGTACTAGAGGGCTTCTCCAGAACAGTCAAGGCAGTAGAACTGTTGCTTCAATGCCCGGTGGTTTGCTTGATGATGTTTCTCATAGCAGCATGGCTCTAATTATTCATTTGCTGGCTGCGTGTGGTTGGGTTGTGGATTGGAATCATGAGCCAGGTATGGAATGGATAGCTCTCGTCACAAGGCAGCCATACCTTCCATCACTTAGTGGTGATCAAGAGTAGATTAATGGGGCAGTAATTGGCTGGATTGGATTTGTCCTGCTATTTGTGGACAGGACATACCTGGGCAATTTTCCACATTGTCTGGTAGATACCTCTGTTGTAGCTGCGCTGGAACATCTTGGCTGGGGGTGTGACCAGTTCTGAAGCAAAAATCTTTAGTAGTACTGCTGGGATGTTGTGAGCACCATTCGCCAACCAGAGTCAGACAGAGCAAGAGAAAGAGAGGAGCACGGCAGGAGTGGAGGTTTAAAAAGCGCGCAAAAAGTCTAGAGTCAGAGACTGGAGTCAGACAGAGTGAGAGAGAGGAGCACGGCAGGAGTGGAGATTTAAAAAGCATGCCAAAAGTCTAGAGTCAGAGACTGGAGTCAGACAGAGCGAGAGAGAGGAGCACGGCAGGAGTGGAGGTTTAAAAAGTGCGCCAAAAGTCTAGAGTCAGAGACTGGAGTCAGACAGAGCGAGAGAGAGGAGCACGGCAGGAGTGGAAATTTAAAAAGTGCGCCAAAAGTCTAGAGTCGGAGACTGGAGTCAGACAAAATGAGAGGGAGGAACATGGCGGAAGTGGAGTTTTAAAAAGCGCGCCAAAAGTCTACAGTCGGAGACCGGAGACAGACAGAGCGAGAGAGAGAGAGAGGAGCAGAGGAAAAATCGAGAAGTGACATCAGAGTGACATCACAATCAACAGAGAGAGTAGGGAAGAAGCTACCTGTTTGGTGAGTATCTGGTAAATGATTAATGGCCATTCTAATCCTAACATTTAAAATAGTAAAGTGATAAGCTTCATAAAATATATTAAAAAAAGGAAAATAAAATAAATAATTGAATAAAATAATTAAGTAGTTAATTAAAATACATTAAGGATGGCAGGACAGGTGTGTGTCACGGCTGCAGCATGTGGGAGCTTCTGGATGCCAGTGTGATCCTGGTGGCAGAGAGCAGTCTATACCAGACCTAGTATTGTGCAACGAGATAGGATTAATTAATGACCTCATAGTTAAGGTGTCCCTAGGTAGCAGTGATCATAATATGATTGAATTTTACATTCAGTTTGAGGGAGAGAAGAGTGGGTCCAAGACTAATATTTTAAACTTAAATAAGGGCAATTATGAAGGCATGAAAGCAGAGCTAGCTGAAGTGAACTGGCAAATCAAGTTAAGGGATAGGTCAATAGAGATGTAGTGGCAGATATTTAAGGGGATATTTCAGAATACACAGAATAGATACATTTCAACGAGAAAGAAAAATTCCAAGGGTGGGACCCGCCATCCGTGGTTAACTAAAACAGTTAAAGATAGTATCAAACTTAAAGAAAAAGCCTTTAATTGCGCAAAGATGGGAGGCAGGTCAGATGATTGGACAGAATATAAAAAACAGCAAAGAAAAGATTGTTAAGGAAGGTAAAATTAGAGTACGAGAGAAAGCTAGCTAGAAATATAAAGACAGATAGTAAGAATTTCTATAAGTATTTAAAAAAGAAAAGAGTTAACAAAGTTAGCGTTGGTCCTATAGAAAGTGAGTCTAGGGAATTAATAATGTATAATAAGGAGATGGCAGATGAATTGAACAGATATTTTGCATCGGTCTTCACTATTGAGGATACAAGTAACATCCCAGTATTAGCTGTAAGTCAGGAAATGGAAGGGAGGGAGGAACTCAAGAAAATTACAATCACCAGGGAAGTGGTATTGAACAAATTGTTGGAGCTGCGGGCTGACAAGTTCCCGGGTCCTGATGGACTTCATCCTAGGGGTGTTAAAAGAAGCGGCCAGTGAGATAGTTGATGCGTTAGTTTTAATTTTCCAAAATTCCCTTGATTTGGGGAAGGTTCCTTTAGATTGGAAAATAGTGAATATAACTCCTTTATTTGAAAAGACAGGGAGACAGAAAGTAGGAAACTACAGGCCAGTTATCTTAACATCTGTCTTAGGGAAAATGTTAGAAGCTATTATTAAAGACGCTATAGCAGGGCATTTAGAAAAATTCAAGGTAATCAGGCAGAGTCAACATGGTTTTGTGAAAGGGAAATCATGTTTAACCAATTTATTAGAGTTCTTTGAGGGAGTTACATCTGTTGTGGATAAAGGGGAACCGGTGAATGTGTTAAAAAAAAAGACAGAGATAAGGAGATATTTTGTCTCTCAGAGGGTCATGAGTCTTTGGAATTCTCTTCTTCAAAAGCGTACAAGAAGAGAGACATTGGGGTGCTTGTAATATAAATCTTTGAAGGTGGCAGGACAGTTTAACAAAGCAGTTAATAAAACATATAGACCCTGGGCTTTATAAATAGAAGCATAGAGTACGAAAGTCATGTAGTTATGCTAACCCCTTATAAAACACTCGTCCAGCTCCAGCTGCAGTATTGTGTCCAATTCTGGGCACCAAACTTTACGGAGGATGTGAAGGATTTGGAGTGGGTACAGAAGAATAGTTCCAGTGATGAGGGATTACCGTTACATGGGTAGATTGGAGAAGTTGGGGTTGTTGCCCTTAGAGCAGAGAGGATCAGAGGAGATTTGATGGAGATGTTTAAAATCATGGAGGATTTAATCAGAGTAAATAAAGAGAAAATGTTTCCAATGGCTGAATAGTCAATAACCAGAGGGCACAGATTTAAGGTGATTACCAAAAGAACCGGAGGCAAAATGAGGAAAAACATTTTTACGCAATGATAGTGATTAGGATTTGTAATATACTGCCTGACAGGGTGGTGGATACAGATTAAATAGTAACCCTCAAAAGGGAATTGGTAAATACTTGATGGAAAAAAAAATTGCAGGCGTATGGAGGAAGAGTGGGGGAATGGGACTAACTGAATTGCTGTTCGAAAGCTGGCGCAGACTCGATGGCCTGAAAAGCCTGTTTCCATGCTGTACTTTTTTGTGATTGTAAGATTTTCCACACTTTCTACATTAATGGGCAGAAACACTAGCCTGACTTCATATTAATATCCTGTTTCAATGGATAATGCAATAGTTGAAGAAGAGCTGGGTTGGACTGGAAACCTCTGGAGCAGGGTTGTCCAATATATGATCTGTGGGTCAGGATCCGGCCTGCCGAAGGTTTCCATCTGGCCTGCAGATGTAAACTGTAAGTGAGGCCGTTCCTCATCTACCCCAGGGGTCCATGACTGGAGATGAGAAATTCCACATTGTCAGACCAGCTTTTAAAAAAGATCGCAAGTCAGTTTCACAGCTGACAGATCCTGACATTGGGAATAGCAGTTTCTGAATGTCGGACAGATTTGAGGTTTTCCGGTGGCCTTTAAAAAGCTGCGAATCTGTCCGAAGTTCAGAAACTGCTGTTCCCGATGTCAGGATCTGTCAACTGTGAAACTGTTTTGAGGTTTTAAAAAAAACGGATCAATTATCTGCTGAGCAGTCCCGCTCACTGCAACTGTCAGGGAGAGAGAGAGAGAAAGGGGGAACAGAGTGAGCGATAAGGGGGGGACAGAGAGAGAGAGAGAGAAGGGGGAATAGAGAGAGAGAAAGGGGGACAGAGAGAGAGATATAAGGGGGACAGAGAGAGAGGAGGCAGAGAGAGAGAGGGAAAGAGGGTCAGAGAGGGGCAGAGAAAGTGGGAAATGAGAGAGGGAAAGGGGGATAGAGAGAGAGGGGCCAGAGAGAGAGGGACAAAGAGAGAAAGGGAAAGGGGAACAGAGAGAGAGAGAGGGAAAGGGGGACAGAGAGGGGGGCAGAGAGAGAGGGCAGAGAGAGAAGGGAAACAGAAAGATCAAGAGAGGACAGATAGACAGAGAGAGAGAGAGAGAGAGAGGGTAGAGAGAGAGGGAGAGAGAATGATCAAGATCACTCCTGCCAGAATGACATCTACCAGAATATTCCACATCACTAGAACAAGTGTGCAGGAAAACATTGACTACTTGTGCAAGCAAAAAAATGCCAAGTATCTCACTAAATCAGTGTCCAACATAGTGACCAGAAAGTAGTCAATAAATTAGTTTTCTCATTTAAAGCTTCTTCACAAAAATGCAACTTTGTTGTTGTTTTGATTAGTAGTATGATAAATTTTAATGCCTTTATCTTTCCGAAATTGTCTTACCAGCCTCCCCCATGTAAGACAAAAAATTGTAATGTGGCCCCCCACACGTAAAGGTTGTACAACCCTGCTCTGGAGAAACAGATCAGGGTGGAGAGAACAAACACAAGTGGTTGCTTTTAATGTGAGCACATAGTAATCACAAAAACAATCAAAAGGCTGATTAATGGCACCAGACTTTGTACTCCTAGGTGTATTTAGCTGCCTGTCCCCAATTTAGTCTTGTCAATCTGTGTAGGAACAGAGACCAAGGGGATTATGTACACAAATCAGTGAGGTAACAGGGCAAGTCGAGAAAGTGTTTAAAAAGGCATATGGGTTCCTGGGCTTTATAAGTAGAAGCATGGAATACGTAAGCAAGGAAGTTGTGATGAACCTTTATAAAACTCTGATTTGGCCTCAGCTGGAGTATTGTGTCCAAATTTAGGCACCACACTTTAGGAAGGATGTGAAGGCATTAGAAAGGGTACTGTAAAGATTTACAAGAATGGTTTCAGTGATGAGGGACATCATTACATGGATAGATTAGAGAAGCTGGTATTGTTCTCCTTAGCGAAGGGAAGGTTGAAAGGAGACTTGATAGAGGTGTTCAAAATCATGAGGAGTTCAGCCAGAGTAGATAGAGAGAAACCGTTCCCATTGGCAGAAGGACACTGAAGTAAGAGGAATGGCTATAGAACCAACAGTGACATGAGGAAAACCTTTTTTACGCAGCTGGTGGTTAGGATTTTGAATACCTGAGAGTGTAGAGAAGGCAGATTCTATTGTGGTTTTCAAAAGGGAATTGGATAAGCACCTGAAGAGAAAAAGTTTGCAAGGCTAGGGGAAAGGGTAGTGGAGGAGGTGGCCTTGGACTAGCTAAATTGCTCTTGCGGAGAGCTGGCACGGACATGACAGATCGAGTGGCCTCTTTCTCTGCTGTAACCATTCTATGATTCTATGATGATTAATGTCACATCATATTTCCCCATGGTTGTTGTTTGCTCTGATATGGATAGTACAGCTTTGGCACTGGTTACTGTATGGAAACATTTCCACCATGCACTTGGAAATAAAATTAAAAATAGCTTTCTAAGCTATAGAATGTAACCAGGCACGATAACACACACACACACACACAAACCAACAATCTACATCATGTAGTACACTGTAATAAAACATTAATATAGGAACATCAGTGCAGATTTAAAATCAAGCAAAGCCATTTCACCACCAAAGCAAAATACTGTGGTTACTGGAAATCTGAAATAAAAACAGGAAACGCAAGAAATACTCAGCAGCTCTGGCAGTATCTGTGGAGTGAAAAAGTGAGTTAACTTTCCAGGTCTGTGACCTTTCATCAGAACTGTATGATGTGCTGCATGTGCTAAGACATCCGAAAAGCATTTGAGAATTTTTTATATGAACGGCTATTGGTTAAAAAATAAATTGTGGGGATTCAGGATAAACTGTGGGCACTTATCAGAGAAATTCCTTTGTAGGGGTGGGTGGGAGTGGAAGTACTGAGTGGGGTAGCCCAGGCATTTGGGTCTACTACTGTTTCTAATTTTGATCAACAACTTGAATTCAGAAACTTGATGCAATTTGATGAAATTTGAAATGATACCAACTGGGGACACGACCAATTCTGAGCAGATTTCTCACAAAACCCAAAATGAGTTGAACAAAATATAGCTGTGGCATTAAAATGACAAATCAAATTTAATTCAGACAAGGCTAACATAGGAAGATAAGTTGGACAACATGTAAGCGCTGAAAGTCTACAGACCATTGAGCTGCTTTAAGTGAGTACCTCCAGCACCAAACCTGCCGAATTATCCAGAGTCAGGGGAGATCACATAATTGAAATATTCTGGTTCTGCCACGAAGGCTACTTTGGGCACTTGCCCACCCATAGAGGTTGGAAAATCCAGGGATCGGGTGCCTAATTTGTGGCAGGGGAACTGGGTTCCTTCCCTGAAAAGTTGTTTCCAATGTCACATCAGCCCCTGGGGAGGCAGTGACATAGTGGTAATATCACTGAGCTAGTAATCCAGAGGCCCAGGCTAAAGCCCTGAGGACATGAGTTAATATCCTACCACAGCAGCTGGTGGAACTTAAATTCAATTAATTAATAAAAAGAAATCTGGAATTGAAAACTAGTCTCAGTAATGAAACCATTATCGACTCTGGTTTGGCCGTAACAGGGTTTAACTTTTAAAATGCAGTGTTTTTAACTTAACACCTCGGTGGATCCTTGCACACTGCTCTCTAATTATAATTGTAAATGAACCAACCAGACAGGTTTTCTCAGGTTTAAACAAGACATGTAAGTTTATTAACCTTATCACTCTATAACTCGGTTAAAATTACTAAACCACGCGATGCAACCAAGCTAACATGCATACGACAGAAACACACACACAAATAGATGCAGGGGGGGAGAAAGAATAGAAAGAATTAAAAGGGGAGGTTTAAGTAGGGTTGGCAATAAATAGAATTCAATTACTGTCTTTTTTGGTTTGGGTGTAAAGTCCTTGGTTGGAGTTGAGGTCTTGCAGTTCTTACTGGGGCCCAGTGCACATTTTCAAACTTGTTTCTCTGTACCAGAAGGCTGCAGAGGTTCTCTTTCTTGAGACTTAAGCTGCTTCCATGGGTCCCTGGGCCTTTGCTTGAGAGAGAGAGACAGGGAGAGAGAGCTTTCTTCTCTTTGGTCTTCAACTTGCAGTCTGTCCAAACCTTTTTGTGAGGCACAATTCAAACAGTTCCAGTCTGCTCAGCAGGTAAGTCTAGTGACCAGAACTTTGTTTGAAACCGCATCTTCTGCGAGGGTTGTTGATTCTCAAAGTTCTCCAGTCACACTTGGTGGGGTGCGGAGTTCTGCCTCTTACACAGCCAAAAGAGGTTGATTATTATGATTGCCCAGATCAATCTTGTTAATTGAATCAGTGAGCTCTTCCATTGTCTTTCTATTCAACTGTCTCTCAGAATGCAAATGTGCAGCCAAGTTTCAACTGTCTAACTCTGCGGTCTTTTTTAAACAAGTTCTGTGCAATGTCCAGTAAAAGGGTTCGAATGGTGTTCCATCTGGGAAATTAATATGTTTCCATTTGGCAGGTGTGGTTTTCGACACACACCTCCATCTCTCGCAAAATGAAATGCGACATCAGGAGAGTATTTCATTATAAATTAGAAGGCAGAGAAAATACAGGAAAGCACACATGCATTTGTCTCATTCTTTCTCATTCATTCAAAAATCTTTAAATTATTTCAACCTGTCTTTCCTTTGTAGCAGTGCTGCATTAAACTGCCCCTTTTCCTTGAGGTGGGTCTGAGATAGTTATGTGTTGTCCAAGGGGCTTAAAGTTTCTTCACTATCAGCCTGCAATACATTGGGAATGGGCATCCCAATAAACATGTCATTTTTGAGGAGGTTTGAGGTTTGCACATTTCAATGATTGTCTAGGCTGCCTTTGTTCCTGTTGGGGTCTGCAGGTGGATGGTTAGATTTCATTAACCCTGGTTTGGAGCTCTGATCATAGGAGGCAGCAGTGGGTGAATCTACTCAATTTCGGTGCTCTGGTGAGTCATGCAAGTGCTGTTCACTTCAGTGTATCATTGGTTCCCTTTTCTCCTGACTGTGGGGAAGGATTCTTTGCTGGTCTTCCCTTTGTCCTCTGGGACATTCCTGCTAGCAGGCATTCATCCAGATTACACTGCACTCCCCTGCAGCACTTCGACTAGGCGAGGCATCACTCTCATGGTTTCTCTGCCCTCTTGAGGACTTTCTTTGTCCCTACAGATTTCTGAAAATGCTGTTAGAAACCCTGGTGGGGTGCTTCTGGTGTCTGCATTTACATAGGAGGATGTGAGGTCTACGTTTTCCAACATTTTGGGGTTGGCTGACCAGACAGTAGGGGTTTTCATTTGGGAATCCTCCCAGACCTCCTTTAATCTGTTCACGTTGTCCCTTTTTCCCCTTTCCTCTCGAACATTTTGCCAGCCCTGTCCCTGTCAGTCCCCTTTTGTTCTCAGCAGTGGTCCCTTACAATTCACTAGCCCTCTGCTGGAGGGTTTCCTAGAAACCGATACAGAAATTATGGGTACAGATTTCACTGCAGGTTGGGGTTTTCCCTCAAGCTGGCACATGTGGCAACTCCTACAGTACTCCACCACATCTTTGTGGAGTTTTGGCCAGTCAAACTGCTGTCATATGCGGGCTTTGGTTTTTTGTATACCGACATGTACAGCCATTGTAATCTCATGGGCCATTCTTAATATGTCCCTCTGGTACCTCTGTGGCACCACTACCTGGTGAACCACTGTCCACTCTTTGTCCTCAGGTCTGTGAGCAGAACTCCATTTCCTCATCAGTACCTCATTCTTTAAATAGTAGCAATCAGGGACTCCCTCTGCTTCACTTTCAGACTGGGTAGCCTGTGCTAACTCTCTCAATACTGGGTCAGCTCACTGAGCCTCAGCTAAGGAAGATCCATTTAATCCATTCCCTAACTGGGTCCTCTAACTTTCCAAAGAAAGTTTCAGACAGACAAACCTCATGGTCATCTGTCTGCAGTGCCAATTCAATCTTTTCTGGTGGAGCTGGTTTGGTCATGGCTCGATTCACTACACATTCAGGGAAACTGCAGGGGTTCATCTCCTGCCAATGCCCTGTCTCTCTGACCTCCTTCGGTCTTTCTTTCACTACTGGGGAAGCTACCACCTTTGCCCCCACCAGATCATTACCCAGGAGCAGGCCAACCCTGTCCATAGGCAAACTAGGGACAATCCCTACAGTCACCGGTCCCTTTAGTTTAGAGATACAGCACTGAAACAGGCCCTTCGGCCCACCGAGTCTGTGCCGACCATCAACCACCCATTTATACTAATCCTACACTAATCCCATATTCCTATCACATCCCCACCTGTCCCTATATATTTCCCTACCACCTACCTATACTAGGGGCAATTTATAATGGCCAATTAACCTATCAACCTGCAAGTCTTTGGCATGTGGGAGGAAACCGGAGCACCCGGAGGAAACCCACGCAGACACAGGGAGAACTTGCAAACTCCGCACAGGCAGTACCCAGAATCAAACCCGGGTCTCTGGAGATGCGAGGCTGCGGTGCTAACCACTGCGCCACTGTGCCGCCCCACTAGATCACACTCCAAGTGTAAAGGCAGATGTACACTGCCCTCCAATACCATTCACCACCATTCTGGTGTTTACTGCACTCTCTGGGGGGAAGGTCATGCCTTTTCCCAGCAAAAAGGGTCTGGTGGCTGCTGTATACGTTAATATTGTTATGGGTTTGCTTGCCCCACTCGTGGGGTATGGGGTGACACTCCCTTGGGATACAAAATCCTGATAGCCTTCAGGGATCCTAGTACCTTTTCCCACACTCACAGCAGTACTTTTTCTGGGTCTTACTGCAGCTGCAGTTAAAGCCACAGCTTGTTCTGCTGCACTTTCCATCAGGGTCCCTTCTTCTTCACTGAGTGGGTGTGCCCTGATTAACGCTACAAGCTTTCCTCGTAGTTTCCAGCAGTCAGCTCTTAGATGACCGGCTTTATTAAAATGGAAGCACTTGGGTCTCCGGGTCTCACTCCTACTTACAGCACTATCCTTGTTGGCTGGAGGAGGGCCCCCTGTGTGTCCAAATTTTCTTTCTCTCCCAGGTCTGCTTGGGCTCCCATCATCTTCCCACCCTTTGTCCTTTACGGATTTGTGGGGGTGACGAGGAAAGTTTTCCCCCTGGGAAACTGACTTGTATATTAGAGCAAACCCATCAGCCAGAACTGTAGCTTGCCTCGCTCTATGTACTTTTTGTTCCTCCACATGGGTCTTTATAGAGAGGGCGAGAGAGCTTTTAAATTCCTCGAGGAGAATTACCTTTCTGAGGTTTTCATAACTGGGCTGCACTTTAAGAGCCCTCAACCACTGGTCAAAAGTCAGCTGCTTACTTCTCTCAAACTCCAAGTAAGTTTGATCAGCTTATTTCCGAAGGGTTCGGAACTTCTGGCAGTAGGCTTCCAGTATGAGCTCATGTGCCCCGAGAATAGCATTTTTAGTTACTTCATAATTTGATGAACTCTCATCTGGCAACAGGGAATAAACCTCATGGGCTTTACCTGTGAGCTTGCTTTGTAGCAGTAGAGTGCAGTTCTCAGTTGGCCACTTTAACTGCCTTGCAGATTTCTCAAAAGATACAAAAATGCTTCCACCTCTCCCTCACTGAATCTTGAACTCAGTTGGGAAATTTCAAAAGCTTAGCGCACAGCCCCGCATTACTTGTATTCTCCATGCTTTCACAGGAGTTACTCTGTCGCCCGCTAGCTAACTCAAGCCGCCTCAGCTCTCTTTCCTCTTGTTCTTCCCGGAAGGTTGTCTCTCTCTCTCTCTCTTCTCTCTCTCTTTCCCTGTCTTCTAATACAGGTTTCCTCTGTTCCAATTGTATCTTTGCCATTATTACCCTCTCTGACTTGAATTCTAACCCTGCATTTGATTCTACAGATTCGAGGGAAAAGTGGTTGGTCACTAGTCTTAGGTGTTCCAATTTCCTAGCTTTGACATTGAAAGTGATCCCACACTGTTCAGCCATATTCCTCAACTCCTCCATAGATAGTGGTTTTAACTTATCCCAACTTACCTCACCCTGGCTTGGGGAATTACTGTCTTCGGTCGCGGACATGCTAGTGTTCTAGCACATGCAACCACAAGAAAACCTGCACTTAAATCATTTCTCTTTTTGATTGGGATCAATTTGATTTCCCACTTCCAATTTCTTGTTTGTCTGTGGGTCCAAGCCGGATGCTAGCCCCCAAATTTCTGCTACAACTGGGTAAGCAAGATTGCCCCTTTCCTGGTTTGGCTGTAATAGGGTTTAACTTTTAAAAGCAGTGTTTTTAGCTTAACACCTCAGTGAGTCCTTGCTCACTGCTCTCTAATTGTAATTGTAAATGAACCAACCAGACAGGTTTCTCAGGTTTAAACAAGATAGATGTAAGCTTATTAATCTTAACACTCTAACTCGGTTAAAATTATTATACTACACGACGTAACCAAGCTAGCTTGCATACGAGAGAAACACACACACAAATAGCTACAGAGGGGGAGAAAGAATTAAAAGGTGAGGTTTAAGTAGGGCTGGCAATAAATAGAATTCAGTTACTGTCTTTTTTGGTTTGGATGTAAAGTCCTTGGTTGGAGTCGAGGTCTTGCAGTTCTCTCTGGGGCCCAGTGCACACTTTCAAACTTGCTTCTCTGTACCAGAAGGCTGCAGAGGTCCTCTGTCTTGAGGCTTAAGCTGTTTCCATGGGTCCCTGGGCCTTTGCTTGAGAGAGAGAGATAGTGAGAAAGAGAACTTCCTTCTCTTTGGTCTTCAAATTGCAGTCTGCCCAAAACTTTCTGTGAAGCACAATTCAAATAGTTCCCAGTCTGGCCAGCAGGTAAGTCATGTGACCAGCTCTTTGTTTGAAAACGCATCTTCTGCGAGGGTTGTTGATTCTCAAAGTTATCCAGTCACACTTGGTGGGGTGCGGAGTTCTGCCTCTTACACAGACAAAAAAGGTTGATTATTATGATTGCCCAGACCAATCTTGTTAATTGAATCAGTGGACGCTTCCATTGTCTTTCTATTCAACTGTTTCTCAGAATGCAAATGTGCAGCTATGTTTCAGCTGTCCGACTCTGTGGTCTTTTTTAAACAAGTTCTACGCAATGTCCAATAAAAGGGTTCAAATAGTGTTACATCTGGAGAAATTAATATGTTTCCATTTGGCAGGTGTGGTTTCCATCACATTGTTGTAAAATCCCATCTACTTCACTAATTTCCTTTAGAGAAGGAAATCTGCTGTCCTTACCTGGTCTGGCCTACATGTGACTCCAAAGGAGGACCAAGGGATTGATTAAGAAGGGGACAATAGAGTACGAGAGCAACCTTGTGGGGAACATAACAACTGACTGTAAAAGGTTCTACAGGTATGTGAACAGAAAAAGATTGGTGAAGACAAATGTAGGTCCCTTACAGTCTGAAACAGGGGAATTTATTATGCGGAACAAAGAAATGGCTGACTAACTAAATGCATATTTTGGTTCTGTCTTCACAAAGGAGGACACAAATATCATACCAGAAATGTTGGGGAACACAGGGCTTAGTGAGAGAAAGGAACTGAAGGAAATCAGTATGAATAGAGAAATGGTGTTGGGGAAATTGATGGGATTGAAGGCCGATAAATCCCCAGGGCCTGATGGTATGCTTCCCAGAGTACTTAAGGAAGCGGCCCTAGAAATAGTGGATGCATTGGTGGTCATCTTCCAAGATTCTATAGACACTGGAACAGTTCCTACAAATTGGAGGGTAGCTAATGTAACCCCACTATTTAAAAAGGGAGGTAGAGAGAAAGCAGGGAATTATAGACCAGTCACCCTGATATCGGTAGTGGGGAAAATTCTAGAGTCCATTATCAAAGATTTTAAAGCAGAGCACTTAGAGAACAGTGGTAGAATCAGGCAGAGTAAGCATGGATTTACGAAAGGGAAATCATGCTTGGCAAATCTACTGGAATTCTTCGAGGATGTAACTAGTAGAGTTGATGAGAGGGAGCCAGTGGATGTGGTTTATTTGGACTTTCAGAAGGCTTTCAACAAAGTCCCACAGAAGAGATTAGCACGTAAAATTAAAGCGCATGGGATTGGGGGTAATGTATTGCGATGGATAGAAAATTGGTTGGCAGACAAACAAAGAGTAGGGATAAATGGGTCTTTTTCCGAATGGCAGGCAGTGACTCGTGGGGTACCACAGGGATCGGTGCTAGGACCCCAGCTATTCACAATATATATTAATGATTAGGTGAGGGAACTAAATGTAATATCTCCAGATTTGCAGATGACACAAAACTGGGTGGGAGGGTGAGTTGTGAGGAGATTGCAGAGAGGATTCAGGGTGATTTGGACAAGTTGAGTGAGTGGGCTAATGCACAGCAGATGCAGTATAATGTGGATAAATGTGAGGTTATCCACTTTGGTAGTAAAAACAGGAAGGCAGATTATGATCTGAACGGCTATAAACTGAGAGAGGGGAATATGCAGTGAGACCTGGGTGTTCTCGTACACCAGTCGCTGAAGGTAAGCATGCAGGTGCAACAGGCAGTAAAAAAGGCAAATGGTATGTTGGCCTTCATAGCGAGAGGATTCGAGTACAGGAGCAGGGATGTCTTGCTGCAATTATACAGGGCCTTGGTGAGGCCACACCTGGAATATTGTGTGCAGTTTTGGTCTCCTTATCTGAGGAAGGATGGTCTTGCTATAGAGGGAGTGCAGCGAAGGTTTATCAGACTGATTCTGGGATGGCGGGGCTGACGTATGAGGAGAGATTGAATCAGTTAGGATTATATTCGCTGGAGTTCAGAAGACTGAGGGGGGATCTCATAGAAACCTATAAAATTCTAACAGGACTTGACAGGGTAGATGCAGGAAGGATGTTCCCGATGGTGGGGGAGTCCAGACCAGGGGTCATAGTCTAAAGATACGGGGTAAACCTTTCAGGACTACGATGAGGAGAAATTTCTTCACCTAGAGAATGGTGAGCCTGTGGAATTCGCTACCACTGGAAACAGTTGAGGCCAAAACATTGTACGTTTTCGAGAAGGGAGGGTCTAAAGGGATCAAAGGGTATGGGGTGAAAGTGGGAACAGGTTACTGAGTTGGATGATCAGCCATGATGATAACGAATGGCGGAGCAGGCTTGAAGGACCAAGTAGCCTACTCCTGCTCCTATTTTCTATGTTTCTATGTTTCAAATCCACAGCAATGTGATTGACTTTTAACTGCCCTCTGAAATGGCCTAGCAAGGCACTCAGTTGTCAAGGGCAATTAGGGATGGGCAAAAAATTCTGACCTTGCCAGCAATGCCCATATCCCTTGAAAGAATTTTTAAAAATCTTAAAATTGGCAACAAATTTGAGATTGCAGGTCATGACTTGTTTCGACCCTAGGTAGGCTTCACTTCCACTAGACCAGGGGTCAGCAGCCTTTTTTTTTTAACCTGAATTGACTTTTTAAAAGAATTGCTGAAAATAAAAACTTTTGGGAGCCACAAAATAAAAGTTCAACATTTCTAAACCAAATACTTGGCAAATTGCCATGTGTCTCTTGTAGAATGCATATGTTGCATATATAATAAATAAAATATATGTATTGAATTCATGTATCAATAAAAAAAATTCAACATTTAAATAGACCTAACTGAATTGTTACATTTTTTGACTTTTTTAACTATAAATTTGCCAGTAAAGTCATTTTTAAAACAAACTATAACTTAAGATGTGCAGATTTGAGACATTTTTTTCGGCTATTAAATCTCATGATTTAAAAAAAACTTCTAAAAGCACATTCAGAATGATTTATTACCTCAGCTATGTTAGAACCGATTATGGTTGGAACCATAAAACCAGTTCATCAAACCAAAGTCATTATCTATAGTCATGGTGTTGCTATACCATTTGAACAAAATTATTTAGAGCATAATGATGCTTTTCATTAAAATAATCATTTAAAATCATAACGTAAAGCATAATGATTAGCTTTTTAATCCCCACAATTAATACATTGCTCTTACTTTTCTTGACTTAAGTCTTTTTTAGGCATTTTCCGTGTTAACGTGATCCAAGTGGAAAAGGTCGGGAGCTGCAAACGAGGTGTTAAAGAGCTACAAGAGGTTCCAGAGCCACAGGTTGCAACTGCCTGTCCTGGACAACGGGCTGGTATGCTGCTGTCACTTGTTTTACTTACCCATTGCTTTTCCCCCAGACAACGATGAAGAAACCTATGAATCTCCACCGACCACCAGCCCCCTGCCTTCCCCCACTCCATACCCCTTCTATAGATATAGCTCTTGGGTCTAAAGGGATCAAAGGGTGTGGGGTGAAAGCGGGAACAGGTTACTGAGTTGGATGATCAGCCATGATCATAATGAATGGCGGAGCAGGGTCGAAGGGCCAAATGGCCTACTCCTGCTCCATTTTTCTATGTTTCTATGATGTTAGGAAACATGTTCGGGGAGGTTGGGGGCTCCATCCAAAACAAGGCCTTGTGGAAACTATTGAAGAAGGCCGGGTCCTGGCCTACTTCATGATCCTTCCACCCCACTCCCACTGGACCTATGGCAGGAGAGTACCAGAAGAGCCTAGTTTATGAATAGCATTGAATAAGCTAAGGATAAAGTTGAAAGAAACCTAGGACCTGAGTAAACTTGGCTCGCGAACAGAGCAGAGATCAACAAAGCAAATAGAATACTGATATATATAACAAAAGCAGTAGTCATGCTCAACCTGTATTGTGCACCAGCCACACCACACCTTCAACATTGTGTCCAGCCTGATCATTAAAACAGAAAGGAAGAATCATGCCTTGAAGACAGAGTCACAAGGCTCCTTACTGTCAGAGGTCTGGGTTATGAGGAAAGAATGAACTTGGACAATTTCACCTTAAAAGGTGCCAGCTGAAAGATGACCTTATAGAAAGTATATACGACAGTAGAAGGTATGGAAAATAAACCTAGATTAATACTTGAAATTAAATTGTGGGCAACACAAAGCTTCAGGCTAGTAATAGACAAACTCATGACCGACGCCAGCAAGTTCTTCATGCAAAGTGTAGTGAATACAGAGGATGGACTTTGAGATAGAACATTGAAGGTAAAACCCTGAAATCATTTACAAATCAATTTAAAGGGGGCAAGAGGAAGGGGGCAGATATTGTTGTCTTTCTAGATGGATGAACAAAGACAGGCTAAATGGCCTTCCTCATCAGTATTATCATACGAACATATGAATTAGGAGCAGGAGTAGGCCACTCGACCCCTTGAGCCTGCTCCACCATTCAATAAGTTCATGGCTGAACTGATTACTTCACATTTCCACCTACACCCGATAACCTTCCACCCTCTTGCTTATCAAGAATCTATCTACCTCTGCCTTATAAATATTCAAAGGCTCTGCTTTGACTGCCTTTTGAGGAAGAGAATTCGAAAGACTCATGACTCTCTGAGGAAATAATTTCTCCTAATTTCTGTCTTAAATGGGCGACCCCTTATTTTTAAACAGTGACCCCTAGTTTGAGATTCTCCCACAAGGGGAAACATCCTTTCCACATCCACCCTGTCAAGACCCCTCCGGATCTTATATTTTTCAATCAGGTTGCCTCTTAATCTTCTAAATTCCAGCGGATACAAGCCTAGCCTGTCCAATCTTTTCTCGTAAGACAGCCCCCCATTCCAGGTATCAGTCTAGTAAACTTTCTCTGTACTGCCTCCAACACATTTACATCCTTCCTTAAATAAGGAGACAAGTACTGTATACAGTACTCCAGATGTGGCCTCACCAATGTCCTGTATAGTTGAAGCATAACCTCCCTGTTTTTGTATTCAATTCCCCTCGCAATGAACGATAGCTTTCTATTAGCTTTCCTAATTACTTGCTGTACAAGCATACTAACCTTTTGCGATTCGTGCACTAGGACACCCATATCCCTCTGTATCCCAGAGCTCTGCAATCTCTCACCATTTAGATAATATGCTTCTTTTTTATTCTTCCTGCCAAAGTGGACAATTTCCCGCTTTCCCACATTAAACACCATTTGTCAGGTCTTTTCCCACTCACTTAACCTATCTATATCCCTTTGTAGCCTCCTTATGTCCTCTTCACAAGTTACTTTCCTACCTATCTTTGTGTCATCAGCAAATTTAGCAACCATACCTTCATCCAAGTCATTTATATAAATTGTAAAAAGTTGAGGCCCCAGCACAGATCCCTGTGGCACACCACTCGTTACATTTTGCCAACCAGAAAATGACCCATTTATGCCTACTCTCTGTTTCCCTGTTAGCTAGTCAATCTTCTATCCCTGCCAATATGTTACCCCCTACACAACGAGCTTTTATTTTCTGCAATAACCTTTGATGTGGCACCTTATCAAATGCCTTCTGGAATTCTAAGTACAATACATCCACTGGTTCCCCTTTATCCACAGCACTTGTAACTCCCTCAAGGCACTCCAATAAATTGGCTAAACATGATTTCCCTTTCACAAAACCATGTTGACACTACCTGATTACCTTGAATTTTTCTAAATGCCCTGCTATAACATCTTTAATAATAGCTTCCAACATTTTCCCTAAGACAGATGTTAAGCTAACTGACCTGTAGTTTCCTGCTTTTTGTCTCTCTCCCTTTTTGAATAAAGGAGTTATATTCGCTATATTCCAATCTAAAGGAACCTTCCCCGAATCTAGGGAATTTTGGAAAATTAAAACTAATGCATCAACTATCTCACTGGCCGCTTCTTTTAACACCCAAGGACGAAGTCCATTAGGACTCGGGGACTTGTCAGCCTGCATCTCCAACAATTTGTTCAGTACCACTTCCCTGGTGATTGTAATTTTCTTGAGTTCCTCCCTCCCTTCCATTTCCTGACTTACAGCTAATACTGGGATGTTACTTGTATCCTCAATAATGAAGACCGATGCAAAATATCTGTTCAATTCATCTGCCATCTCCTTATTATCCATTATTAATTCCCCAGACTCACTTTCTATAGGACTAATGCTCACTTTGTAAACTTTTCTTTTTGAAATATCTATAGAAACTCTTACTATCTGTCTTTATATTTCTAGCTAGCTTTCTCTTGTATTCTAATTTTACCTTCCTTATCAATCTTTTCTTTGCTGTTTTTTATATTCTGTCCAATCTTCTGACCTGTCTCCCATCTTTGCACAATTATATGCTTTTTCTTTAAGTTTGATACTATCTTTAACTGTTTTCGTTAACCACGGATGGCGGGTCCCACCCTTGGAATTTTTCTTTCTCGTTGAAATGTATCTATTCTGTGACTATCTTGTGATTGATTCCTCTATAATATGAGTAATTTTTTACAGAATCATATAGTTATCAGGAAATTGCTTGAGTGGTTAGCACCGCAGCCTCACAGCTCCAGGGACCCGGGTTCAATTCTGGGTACTGCCTGTGTGGAGTTTGCAAGTTCTCCCTGTGTCTGCGTGGGTTTTCTCCGGGTGCTCCGGTTTCCTCCCACAAGCCAAAAGACTTGCAGGTTGATAGGTAAATTGGCCATTATAAATTGTCACTAGTATAGGTAGGTGGTAGGGAAATATAGGGACAGGTGGGGATGTTTGGTAGGAATATGGGATTAGTATAAATGGGTGGTTGATGTTCGGCACAGACTCGGTGGGCCGAAGGGCCTGTTTCAGTGCTGTATCTCTAATCATGTGTTCATAGGAGGAAGCAGTTGTTTTTGAAGAAAACTTGAGTCATGCTGCAGCCAATGTCCCAACAGTTGTTCAAATAGACAGTAAACCTCAACACTCTCAAATGGACTTATTCTGACAGACTTCATTTCAGTCCTCTAATTGATCTAATTGGAGTACATTGACAGTCCCCATTCACAGTTGTACATGATGATATATGGTGGTTGGATTACTGAAGTGTTTGCATATGCTGTGTAAGATATTGAAGTGGGACCAGAAGGGTATTAGAATGTATTAATAAGTTTAGAAGAATCACTGTAGTTGTGAGGGGCCCGTTGAATGATGGGATGCTTGACCATTATGCTGGAACTGTACAACTCTACTTAATTGCCTTCACAGTCTGTGTAAACATGCTGTCCTTGTTTCACTAATCAAAGATATAAAGGAAAGGCTGGAGATGAGACAAGCAGTAAACTATGGGAGCTGGCAGATTCAAGTTTTGGGAGGAGATAGCAGCAGAGTGTTTGCGGGGCAATACAATCCAGGTTATTGATCAAGCTACAGACCTGGAATGTGTCGGGATAGTGCGAACAAATGAGTAATGGCTATTGTATTCTATAAATGTGTGCTACAGACTCTGTTTCACTGAGAAGCTCTTTGGGTGAACCAAGGGCTTCTTCCTTACATATTCTTGAAAAACTAAAGTCCTTATTTGCTTTAATCCTGTGAGTGATTATATTTTCTCCACAACAATATTAAGGGCAACTTTGATTTGGGCCATGGCTGGGGTACTCAACATATAGAAACATAGGGAGTAATGAATGTTTGAGGAGGTTTGCTGTTAGGTGGGTTTTGAGTACTTGTAATGCATTGCCCAATACATCTGCTTGTAACTAGGTATGAATAGCCCTTCTCACTGGTAACAAAGTTGTAGCTGCTGCAGCAACTTCCGTTGTTTTGCCATCTTAGACCAGCTTAGTTATATTTTTGTCAGGTTCCTTCAATGTGATTGGCTGGATGATTACTAGCAAGACCTGGAAGTGGCAGAGCAAGACTACACCTTCTTCTGGCAGGGCAGGGATCCTGAAGAACCAAGACAGCATGGAGTGGGCTTCGCCATCAGAAACTCCTTGCTCAGCATGATAGAGCCTCCCTCAAATGGCTCGGAACGCATACTGTCCATCCGACTGCTCACCACCTCTGGTCCAGTACACCTACTCAGCATCTATGCTCCAACACTCTGCTCCGCACCTGAAGCTAAAGACCAGTTCTATGAACAACTCCATAACATCATTAGCAGCATCCCCAACACCGAACACCTATTCCTGCTGGGGGACTTTAATGCCAGGGTTGGGGCCGACCATGACTCATGGCCCTCCTGCCTTGGGCGCTATGGCGTTGGAAGGATGAATGAGAACGGGCAGAGACTGCTTGAGTTGTGTACCTATCATAACCTCTGCATCACCAACTCGTTCTTTCACACTAAACCCTGTCACCAGGTTTCATGGAGGCACCCAAGATCACGTCGTTGGCACCAGCTAGACCTCATTGTCACAAGGCGAGCCGCCTTAAACAGTGTTCAAATCACACGCAGCTTCCACAGTGCGGACTGCGACACCGACCACTCCCTGGTGTGCAGCAAGGTTAGACTCAGACCAAAGAAGTTGCATCATTCCAAGCAGAAGGGCCACCCGCGCATCAACACGAGCAGAATTTCTCACCCACAGCTGTTAGAAAAATTTCTAAATTCACTTGTAACAGCCCTTCAAAACACTCCCACAGGGGATGCTGAGACCAAGTGGGCCCACATCAGAGACGCCATCTATGAGTCAGCTTTGACCACCTACGGCAAAAGTGCGAAGAGAAATGCAGACTGGTTTCAATCTCATAATGAAGAGCTGGAACCTGTCATAGCCGCTAAGCGCATTGCACTTTTGAACTACAAGAAAGCCCCCAGCGATTTAACATCCGCAGCACTTAAAGCAGCCAGAAGTACTGCACAAAGAACAGCTAGGCGTTGCGCAAACGACTACTGGCAACACCTATGCAGTCATATTCAGCTGGCCTCAGACACCGGAAACATCAGAGGAATGTATGATGGCATGAAGAGAGCTCTTGGGCCAACCATCAAGAAGATCACCCCCCTCAAATCTAAATCGGGGGACATAATCACTGACCAACGCAAACAGATGGACCGCTGGGTTGAGCACTACCTAGAACTGTACTCCAGGGAGAATGCTGTCACTGAGACTGCCCTCAATGCAGCCCAGCCTCTACCAGTCATGGATGAGCTGGACATACAGCCAACCAAATCGGAACTCAGTGATGCCATTGATTCCCTAGCCAGCGGAAAAGCCCCTGGGAAGGACAGCATTACCCCTGAAATAATCAAGAGTGCCAAGCCTGCTATACTCTCAGCACTACATGAACTGCTATGCCTGTGCTGGGACGAGGGAGCAGTACCCCAGGACATGCGCGATGCCAACATCATCACCCTCTATAAAAACAAAGGTGACCGCGGTGGCTGCAACAACTACCGTGGAATCTCCCTGCTCAGCATAGTGGGGAAAGTCTTTGCTCGAGTCGCTCTGAACAGGCTCCAGAAGCTGGCCGAGCGCGTCTACCCTGAGGCACAGTGTGGCTTTCGTGCAGAGAGATCGACTATTGACATGCTGTTCTCCCTTCGTCAGATACAGGAGAAATGCCGTGAACAACAGATGCCCCTCTACATTGCTTTCATTGATCTCACCAAAGCCTTTGACCTCGTCAGCAGACGTGGTCTCTTCAGACTACTAGAAAAGATCGGATGTCCACCAAAGCTACTAAGTATCATCACCTCATTCCATGACAATATGAAAGGCACAATTCAACATGGTGGCTCCTCATCAGAGCCCTTTCCTATCCTGAGTGGTGTGAAACAGGGCTGTGTTCTCGCACCCACACTTTTTGGGATTTTCTTCTCCCTGCTGCTTTCACATGCGTTCAAATCCTCTGAAGAAGGAATTTTCCTCCACACAAGATCAGGGGGCAGGTTGTTCAACCCTGCCCGTCTAAGAGCGAAGTCCAAAGTACGGAAAGTCCTCATCAGAGAACTCCTCTTTGCTGACGATGCTGCTTTAACATCTCACACTGAAGAATGCCTGCAGAGTCTCATCGACAGGTTTGCGTCTGCCTGCAATGAATTTGGCCTAACCATCAGCCTCAAGAAAACGAACATCATGGGGCAGGATGTCAGAAATGCTCCATCCATCAATATTGGCGACCACGCTCTGGAAGTGGTTCAAGAGTTCACCTACCTAGGCTCAACTATCACCAGTAACCTGTCTCTAGATGCAGAAATCAACAAGCGCATGGGTAAGGCTTCCACTGCTATGTCCAGACTGGCCAAGAGAGTGTGGGAAAATGGCGCACTGACACGGAACACAAAAGTCCGAGTGTATCAGGCCTGTGTCCTCAGTACCTTGCTCTACGGCAGCGAGGCCTGGACAACGTATGCCAGCCAAGAGCGACGTCTCAATTCATTCCATCTTCGCTGCCTTCGGAGAATACTTGGCATCAGGTGGCAGGACTATATCTCCAACACAGAAGTCCTTGAAGCGGCCAACACCCCCAGCTTATACACACTACTGAGTCAGCGGCGCTTGAGATGGCTTGGCCATGTGAGCCGCATGGAAGATGGCAGGATCCCCAAAGACACATTGTACAGCGAGCTCGCCACTGGTATCAGACCCACCGGCCGTCCATGTCTCCGTTATAAAGACGTCTGCAAACGTGACATGAAATCGTGTGACATTGATCACAAGTCGTGGGAGTCAGTTGCCAGCATTCGCCAGAGCTGGCGGGCAGCCATAAAGACAGGGCTAAATTGTGGCGAGTCGAAGAGACTTAGTAGTTGGCAGGAAAAAAGACAGAGGCGCAAGGGGAGAGCCAACTGTGCAACAGCCCCAACAAACAAATTTCTCTGCAGCACCTGTGGAAGAGCCTGTCACTCCAGAATTGGCCTTTATAGCCACTCCAGGCGCTGCTTCACAAACCACTGACCACCTCCAGGCGCGTATCCATTGTCTCTCGAGATAAGGAGGCCCAAAAGAATAAGTTTAGAAGAATCACTGTAGTTGTGAGGGGCCCGTTGAATGATGGGATGCTTGACCATTATGCTGGAACTGTACAACTCTACTTAATTGCCTTCACAGTCTGTGTAAACATGCTGTCCTTGTTTCACTAATCAAAGATATAAAGGAAAGGCTGGAGATGAGACAAGCAGTAAACTATGGGAGCTGGCAGATTCATGTTTTGGGAGGAGATAGCAGCAGAGTGTTTGCGGGGCAATACAATCCAGGTTATTGATCAAGCTACAGACCTGGAATGTGTCGGGATAGTGCGAACAAATGAGTAATGGCTATTGTATTCTATAAATGTGTGCTACAGACTCTGTTTCACTGAGAAGCTCTTTGGGTGAACCAAGGGCTTCTTCCTTACATATTCTTGAAAAACTAAAGTCCTTATTTGCTTTAATCCTGTGAGTGATTATATTTTCTCCACAACAATATTAAGGGCAACTTTGATTTGGGCCATGGCTGGGGTACTCAACATATAGAAACATAGGGAGTAATGAATGTTTGAGGAGGTTTGCTGTTAGGTGGGTTTTGAGTACTTGTAATGCATTGCCCAATACATCTGCTTGTAACTAGGTATGAATAGCCCTTCTCACTGGTAACAAAGTTGTAGCTGCTGCAGCAACTTCCGTTGTTTTGCCATCTTAGACCAGCTTAGTTATATTTTTGTCAGGTTCCTTCAATGTGATTGGCTGGATGATTACTAGCAAGACCTGGAAGTGGCACCATCTTCACAAAAATGTATTTTGCAAACCTTCTCTATTGGAATAAGAGAGAAGAATCATGTCATTTTTGTTCTGAGTGTTATAAGTGACACAGCAAAGCCTTTCAGCACAATATATATTATTGTACATCTGTAAAAATAAAACATTTGCCAAAACGTTATTTCATATGAAGACAATGCACCTTTAATTGATGTCAAGCAAGTAATTGATGTGTCTATTTCATGTGGTTTGGGTTTACTGAAAGAGATAGGGTTTTGTTTCTTTCTGTCAACATTTATTTAATCCAGACACATACAACAGGAAACTGCAATCTCAATGCACAGAAAAGCTGAAAATATCAAACCCAATGATCGCATCAGTTTATTCAGAGAACAAAGGATGTGGTTACGTTTTTTTTTCCTCTTTAAGTTTTAAACTTACCATCTGTTACAAGCATGGTGGATAAATGGTAACCAGTGTATTTGGATGAGGTGTCACGTAAAAGGTTCCAACACAAAATAAAGAGCTCATGGTGTTGGGGGTAATATGGATAGAGGATTGGCTAACTAACAGGAAACAGAGTCAGGATAAATGTGGCATTTTCAGGTTGGCAAACTGTAACTAGCGAGTGCCACAGGGATCAGTGCTGGGGCCACAACTATTTTCAATCTATATTAATGACTTGAATGAAGGGACTGAGTGTATTGTAGCCAAATCTACGGATGATACAAAGATAGGTAGGAAGGCAGGTTGTGAGGAGGACACAAAGTGGCTGCAAAAAGATGTAGAGAAGTTAAGTAAGTGGGCAAAAATTTGGCAGATGGAGCAAAATGTGGGAAAATGTGAGGTTGTCCACTTTGGTGTGAAGAATAGAAAAGCAGAGTATTAATTACATGGAGAGAGACATCAGAATGCTGCAGTACAGAGGGAACTGGGTGTCCTTGTGCATGAATCAAAAGACATTAGCTTGCAGGTACAGCAAGTAATTAGGAAGGCAAATGGAATGTTGGCACTTATTGCAAGGGAGTATAAAATGGAGATGGAGTATAAAAGTAGGAAAGTCTTGTTACAACTGTGCAGGGGATTGGTAAGTCCGCACCTAGAGCACTGCGTAAATTTTTGATTTCCTTTCTTAAGAAGGGACATACTTGCAGGTCAGCGAAGGTTCAGTAGGCTGATTCCTGGGATGAAGGGGTTGCCTTATGAGGAAAGGTGTGCAGGTTGGGCCTACACATTTAAGTTTAGAAGATGGAGAGGTGATCTTAATGAAATGTATAAGATTCTGAGGGGGCTTGACAGGGTTGATGCTGAGAGGATGTTTCCCCTTGTGGGTGAATCTAGAACTAGGGGGAATAGTTTCAGAATAAGGGGTCATCATTTAAGATGGAGATGAGGAGGAATTTCTTCTCTCAGAGGGTCATTAGTGTTTGGAATTCTCTTCCCCAGCAAGCAGTGGAGGTTGGGTCATTGAATATATTCAAGGCTGAGTTAGACAGATTTTCAATCTACAAGGGAGTCGAGGATTATGGGGCAGGCAGGAAAGTGGACTTAAGGCCACAATCAGATCAGCTATGATCTTATTGAATGGTGGAGCAGGCCCGAGGGGCTGAATGGCCCACTCCTGCTCCTAGTTCTTATGTCCTTATGTAGAAGCCAATGAACTTCCTGGTAAACGTGACACACTCCATTTCCAGTTGACTGCCTCAGGTTATAATCTGTGGGCTAAAAATTGGGTAGGCCTGTTTTTCAGGCATGACGGGGTGGCGGTGGGGTGTTGGTAGGGGATGGGGGTCACTATTCATGACCTGCATATGCCTGTTCAGATTGAAGCTGGCAACACATAAACTTTACCTACCCACCTCATCAGAATGATTGTGGTATAAAAGCAAAATACTGCAGATGCTGGAAATCTGAAATAAAAACAAGAAATGCTGGAACCGCTCAGCAGGTCTGGCAGCATCTGTGGAAAGAGAAGCAGAGTTAACGTTTTGGGTCAGTGACCCTTCTTTGGAACCGGTTGTGGTGTTTGTTTGAGAAGCTCCAGCACTGCTGTCTGCTCCTGAACGCTGCCTGTGGCCCCTGTATATAGCAGGAGGGCCCAGCAACATTGTCTTCAGATCACATGGTACAGCCAGTCTATGATTCCTAACGGCAGGCTGTATCTTAAAGGGAAGCTGCACAAAATTAGTGCTGCAATGTAAATTATTGCCAAGTAAACACCAAGACAGAGGGATTCATTGTGACAGATGCGACGCTAGAGGCATTGGCATTGCAGCTGGGCAGGAGGAGAGACACAATGGGTCTGTGGGAGCCAGGAGACCCTAAAGGTCGACCCTCAGAAGGGAGTGGGAGCAGGTGGCTAGCAAGGTCAGGTCTCAGAGTCTGAAGCCGAGGACCTGACACCAGTATCACAAGAAGTCTAATGACCTCATGTGGGTGGTCAATGTCAGTGAATGCATCTTCACATCATATGTCACACCCACCAGCTCCACCAGCCTCTCACTCTGATTAATGCACCACACCCCCATCACTCACCCAGCACCACTCTCTGGCACTCAGGACTCATGTCTAATATCCAGATACTCCACCTCACCCTCACACACCTACCAAAGCTGCCAGCTTCACACACATCTCTTGCTGCCTTTACATACCTCTAGCTATTCAGCTGTGGCAGGCACATCACCCAAACACAGTGCTACATAACCACTGACATTCTGCCTGCTCTCTTGCAGGACAAGGTGGCACACGATAGAAAGGTGCAGAGCAGAACTGTTGGGGGACAAGGACGCCTGGATCTCCTGAGCCCTACACAAGAGATGGCCCTCTGCATTATGGGGCTGGCTGCGAGCGATCCTGTGGTATTGTTATGACTGAGGTGAGAGGAGTGCACTGTTAATTCAGTCCCACTTCTCCACGGGTCAGAGCATAGCAATAATGTTTCCCACCTACCGAAAACCAACCAATTACATACTCTATTTGTCCCTCAGAATAAAGCACACCAACCAGGTTTCTTTAATCAACAACAAAATTAACTACTTATTATAAAAACAAGTCTTAACCAATAATGAGATAACTCTATATACGAAAAACTCCTTATTTCCCTAGCCCTCATGCAAGCACACACACAGACATTCAAAAAAAAAAGTTAACTCGGAAAAAATGATTTTTGGTTTACAGCTCTTTCATAGGAATGAAAGGAATAATAAAATAGCTTAGGTTGTCACGTTCTGGTGGGAAGTTCTTCGGTTGGTAGGTATCCCAGAGTTGAATAGTTGGGTGCCGCTCAAAGTCTCTCCAGGCGAGGTTGATGAACAGTCTGAGATGGTTAGGTGTTCAAGGCAATTCAACTGCAACAGGCTTCACATAGGTCTTTCATCAGGGGTGCAGCAACAAGTCTTAGGTTTTAAAGCAGCAGTATAGCAGTAGAAGATTTCTTCAGCTTTCAGGATTTCTTAAAACACAGGAGGCAACAGGAACCACACTTGATGCAGGAATCTGCTACCTTTGAAATACAGAATTTCTTCTCAAGAGGTGCAGAATTCCTTGACAGACAGAAGTAACACTTTTTCTGGGTTTTCCTCTCTGATCTCCAGGCAGATCAAAAATCTAATTTCAAATGCCTGCTCTTTGAGCAACTCACTGGTTTTTTTTAAAGGGTCCAAAGTGAAAGCAAAACCTTTCTGAACAGATCACATATCCAGACATAGAGTCTCCCTTGTCATTCAAAGAGTGGCTCTGAGGAGATGAAACCCCTTGCTGGTTTCCTTGAAATTGCCTGCTTTTCTGTCCTTGTATAGAAAGTCAGCTTCCTTTCAAAACATCCAAAAATTTCAGCCATTTGCAGGTGTCAATGTCCATTGTGAAAATCCTTTTTCAGTTTTTTAAAACACACAGCATTCTATGTTTTTAATACAAAAACAAAAGCCTTGTAACAGTATCCAGCATCGCTGACAACATGAGGATGGTGGTATGTTGCTGCCTTATGCCCCTTCTCAACTCGCAGCACACCCTTATCCTGCTATCTGGCTTGATAAGCAAGCTGCTGAGGGTATGGACATGGACCTCTTGCTTCCCACACACTTCCCTTTCTTCACACTAACCTTCCCCTTCTGATTTTCTGCTTTCAGACACCTGAGAACTGCTATCTGCCCAACTACAGGATACCTAGGAGGAGGAGAGAGAGCAACAGCACAGCACTTAATGTGGCACTTGCAGTCACCAGCTCAGATACTGAAGGGAATTTTATGCTCTCCCCCGCGGCGGGTTTAGAGGCATGGAGAACATAAATTTGGGTGGGATGGTGATGGGTGGGAGGGTTCCCGCCACCATCCCACCTCGACCAAAATTTAGTCCAGGGCGGGAAGACCTGTGAATGACCTTCTTGGCCCACTGCCATTTGAGGCCTTTAACTGGGCAATTAACACCAATTAAGGGAATTAAGCCAATTAATTAGCCGTGCGGTGGACGGCCCTGTCACCGCACAGGAAGCACAGCGCGCAAAACTGTGTGGACTGCTTCCTAGCTCTGGCATGGGGGTGTGGGTCTTAATTAAAAGGCACTTAGTGCCTGTACGAGGGACCCGGCATCAGGAAGGGGTAGGCGGGCCTGCTGAGATCCACTCTTGCTGCCAAACCCCGCTACACCCCCCTCCCCCTGTGACCCCCACCCCTCAAGACCCCTCCCGCTCTGACCTACCTGTGACCTGGGTCGAGCGATGCTCCTCGACCTCCAGTAGCTGCTCCTCCAGCAGCAGCCACCGCCTCCGCGGTGTCGCTGCAGCTGCTGCCCTCTGATTGGCCGCAAATCTCCAAGAGCAGGACTTCTGGTGACGGGGTCCTTAATCCTGTGGAAGGCCCACTGCTGTTCACTTAAGTGCCTGTTTGACACTAGATTTGGTGGGCCTTCCAGAGAAGAGGCAACGGAGGGAACTCTGAGTCACTTTTTCCTGACGTCAAGACCCTTGCCGCCATCTTTTTTGTTGAGTACCATAAATCATGGCATATAAGTTGACCCGTCGTTTAAGACAACCCCATTTTTCTGGCTCCAAAAATCATATTTTTGGGTATACTTGGCATATAAGTCGACCTCCCTTTTCAGCCATGACATGCTACATAACTTGCATCAGTAATCAGCCTCAATTTTTCACCCCACAATTGCATGTTTTATTTACCTTACGACAGGACGCAAGGGATCAATCAGATGATGCGGGCTGTGTTACTAAGATGTGTGAGTGTTTAAGATACGCCCACTCAGAGCCTTGAATTGCATAAGGTAAATGTCTGAACCACTGGAACTGAAAGTTATTTAAGACTTAAACTTATCTTGATATTTGTTGCTTTTGATATTTCAACATAATTTTGGTTTCTGTAAAGATTTATTTCTGGTCTTATCGGAGGATTTTAAGTTAAAAATGGCTTAGTGATGTTTGTATATATCTGTCCCATTGTGAAACTAAGAACTGTGAATTATTCTTGCTAAGGTAAAAGGAAACTCCAGTACTTTGTAGAATTAATTTATTCAATAAACTGTGCCACATTAATTTAATATGAATTACCGGTGGTTTTTTTCACATTTCAAAAGAACGATCTCTCACACCAGTGGTTCACATTTTATACTCAGCCTATAAGTTGATCCCCATTTTAGAACAATATTTGGAGGCTTTAAAGGTCGACTTATACGTTGCGATCGATGGTAAGTAATGCAAACCCTGCCTGGACATTCATTACTCAAATTTAGGATCCTGGCATGTATTCAGTCACTTGGGCTGTGTGATGTCAGGATAGCACCGAATCAGACCCTTCCACCGCATGCAGACTTCAAAGCTACCTACACCCTTACCCTGGCAGAATTTGGCGTGGGCCACACAGGAAGCGGCTGGCACAAGGTCGCCGTAGCGATGCTACAAGGGAAGTTTGAACCCTGTCACCTTTTTCTGACTGCTTTAAACTCACACCCAGGCAGTGACAAATGCAGCTCCTCTGGTCCTGTACAGTATGAAGCACAGGGAGAACCAATGATCCCAATAACACATCTGGGGAGGCTATAGATTAAATTCAAACCCAAGAATGGATAAGAAACTGGTTGTAGGTAGGAAATGCTGAATGTGGTATCTCAAAGCTCAGTGCTGTTTCTAATTTACAAAACAACCGAGATTCAGAAACTCAATGCAAACTGTCAACTTTATAGATGATAACAAACTTATGAGTTACAGTGGAGTCAGAAGAGGCAGCTTTGAACCATAGAACCATAGAAAAGTTATGGCACTGAAAGAAGCCATTCAGCCCATCGTGTCTGCGTCAGCTGAAAAATTAGCCTCCCAATCTAATCCCACCATCCAGCACTTGGTCTGTAGCCTTGCAGGTTACAGCACTTAAGGTGCAAGTCTTGGTACCTTTTAAATGAGTTGAGGGTTTCTGCCTCCACCATTGATCTGGAAAGTGAATTCCAGACATCCACCACCCGCTGGGTAAAAAGGTTTTTCCTCATGTCCCCTCTAATCCTTCTACCAATCACCTTAAATCTGTGCCCCCGGTAATTGACCTCTCCACTAGGGGAAACAGGTCTTTCCTGTCCACTCTATCTAGGCCCTTCATCATTTTGTACACCTCAATTAAGCCCCCCTCAGCCTCCTCTGTTGTAAGGAAAATAACCTAAGCCTATCCAATCTTTCCTCACAGGTGCAATTTTCTAGCCTTGGCAACATTCTTGTAAATCTCCTCTGTACTCTCTCCAGAGCAATTATGTCCTTCCTGTAATGTGGTGACCAAAACTGCACGCAATACTCCAACTGTGGCCGAACCAGCATTTTATACAGTACCAGTATTACATCCCTGCTTTTGTATTCTATACTTTGGCCAATAAAGGAAAGCATTCCATATGCTGCCTTCACCAATTTGTCTACCTGTCCTGACACCTTTAGGGACTTGTGGACATGCACGTCAAGGTCTCTCACTTCCTCTACCCCTCTCAATATCCTCCAGCTTAATGTGTATTCCCTTGCTTTGTTTGCCCTCCTCAAATGCATTACCTCACATTTCTCTGCATTGAATTCCATTTGCCACTTTTCCATCCACTCAACCAAACCACTGATATCATTCTGGAGTCTACGGTTATCCTCTTGACTATCGAACTCCACGGCCAGTTTTTGCGTCATCTTCAAATTTCCAAAACATGCCTCCCACATTTAAGTCCAAATCCTTTAATATATACCACAAACAGCAAGGGACCACTGGAAACTGCCTTCCATTCACCATAAACCTTTGTTTCCTGTCACTGAGCCACTTTTGGATCCAACTCACCACATTCCCTTGTATCATACGGGCTTTTACTTTTCTGAGTCCTAGGACTCTTTGTAGACTTGGCACTAAAAGCGTCCAACCAATCAACAAATTCAATAGGATGTTGAACTACAGAGCCAAAAGAGTAGAATATAGATCAGAGGAGGTGGTGATCAAACTTAAATAGCAATCCACTAAGACAACACCTTGAATATTGTAATAATAAAAGTAAAATAATGTAGATGCTGGAAATCTGAAATAAAAACAGGAAGTGCTGGAAGTGCTCAGCCAGTCAGGCAGCATCTGTGGAGAGAGAAGCAGAGTTAACATTTCAGATCAGTGAGTTCTAATGAAAGGTCACAGACCTGAAACGTTAACTCTGCTTCTCTCTCCACAAATGCTGCCTGACCTGCTGAGTATTTCCAGCATTTCTTGTTTTTATTATCTTGAATACTGTGTCTCCTTCTGGTTACCAGGAAACAAAAGAGACATTCAAGTGCAGGAGGCAATGGAGAGAAGAACCACGAGGCTGATCCCCAGAGAAAGTTAACTGAATATTACTTTAAATTAAACTGCAGGAATATAACACTGGGTAACAGGTTCAAACTACCATAGGGCACTTTGAGGACAGACATCAGAGGCCTGATATTCCTTCGCAGTCAGGAAACTAACATTGGGACCATTTCTGGATCCCGATCCTGCCCCCGGGTATGGGGAGAAGCAGTAATAGCCCCTGATTTTCACAGGGCTGCAAATTGGTTGGAGGGTGATTTGGGCAGCCAATAGAGACTGTGAGGGTGGAAATGGAGGTGTGACTATGCAAGTACAGGCCCAATTTAAACAGACCACGGAAACCATTACCATGGCTGCTGTTTTCCTGAAGGATTGGATATAGCAGTGATGGGAGAGAAAAGGCAGAGGGCTAGCACCCGAGCTTTGTCGTTGCCGACCAGGAGGTCCTCCTGGAGGCAATGAGGGTGAGGAGCGAGGTCCTTTATCTGGAGGGCAGCAGGAGAAGGTCACCCTCCCAAACCAGGCAGGCCTGGATTGAGGTGGCGGAGACTGTGAGCAGACAGGGTGTGGTCAGGAGGAACAGGGCCAGAAAGGTTCAATGACCTTATCCGCTCTGGCAAGGTGAGTGCAACGCCAGACCCTCATGACAGGCCTCTGGGTATTCAACCCCCAGCAGACACACCAGCTGAGCAGCATGAGGGCACATGCTGCTCCTGAACATGGAGGAATGTGTGTTCAGGCTGCCTACTGACCCAACAGCAAGTCATAGCACCATGGTGCTGTTGACGACTTGCTAGCACTGATACATGCAGCCTCCTGTGTCAATAAGTCGCTGGCAGAAGCCATAGAGGACAGCAGTGCCTTATCTCTCTCTCTTTTGTCCTTGCAGGAGAAAAGGGTTTATAATGCCTGAGAAAGGGTGCTAACCAGAGGAGGACCGTCCTGTCCTCACATCCTAACTGCCATGGGGGAGGGAGCCATGGAGTTTGCCAGCGTAATCCCGCTGGAGCAAGTTGGGAAAGGTGAGATGGACATTCCTGGAGGAGAGGGTGAAAAGATATTGCTATCTGTGGATGAGGGGGTGGAATGCACTCCTCCCTGTTTGACAGCATGCCAAAGCCTCAGCTGCATTGGGATGCATTAGCACTTCAGAGGCTTCTGCTCTCCAAGGCAAGTTCTCATGATCTCTTCTTGGTGTCCCACAGGTTCTGATGTTAAGTGGGAAGGACAGAGTCCTGTGGCAGCACTGACGCAAGCTCTGGAAGCTGAGAGGTCAGAGCAAGCACCGTCCATCCTAAAAGTGTACCCTCCATCTGTGCAGGCACACTCACATTGGTGGATTTTTAATGTCAATTAGATAGGGTGCCACTGGGTGAAGAGCAAGTCATTAGTGAGCAGGAGGAGGTGAGAGAGGCAGTGGCAACTGTGGGCAGTTTCCCTCAGAGGATGAAGGACAGACATAGCCCTGCTCAGTTGGGCATAGATGCAGGGCCTTGGGAGTCACAAGTAAGAAAGTTCTACTTAGACCAGCAGCAACAGATGTGTTCCACATGTCAGAGTTCCCTGAGGAAGTGTGGGATCATGGACTAAGAATGGAGGAATCCATTCAGTTCAGGTGCACCACCATGGCTCAGGGATTTGAGCACATGAGCTGCTCTATTGAGAGAGAGGTCAACCTCATGGAAAGCCATATGTGGCAGCACTCTGAGTGCATGTAGATACAGTGCACTGGCATGCACAGAATGCATGCCACACTCTGCAGGGTTGACTATTTAGTGGCGCTGGTGTCACAGAGATTTTTGGAGCGGATGCCGGTTGCACCCAGCTGGTGCTTCCCTCCAGCCATCTGGAGCACCATCCAAGGGCTGAGGCAGTCACTGAGGAGGATAAGGGTGCCACCTCTCATGGGCACCATCATCATCATCAGCCTTCTTGGCCCCTCCGACTGAGGGACCATCTGTGCAGCAGGACCCTGTGATGGAGGCTGACCCTGAATTGATGCCAGTGCAGCAGCCTCTGGAGATGCCCCATTGGCACCTCCACAACAAGGATGACCACCATGTGCATCTCAGCTGGAAGCAGAGACAAATCAGCAGGCTGCCTCCACCTCAGCCGAGTCTACAAAGGGAGAAGTGGCTGAGAGCAGAGGCCACTGCATCAGGCAGAGCACTTAGTGGTTCACTGTGGTTTGTTTCAGCTGTAAATGTGCACTTTTTCCTTAATTCTACACAATATAAATATTGACACAGGATGCCAGATGTGTGAGCTTGCATTGTTTAATGGTGATATTGGAAAAGAGGGAAGGGGTGGTAAAGGGAAGCAAGGGTCCTTGAAGGGGGTCAGTGAAACCTATGGACAGACGTGAATCATTCATTGATGATAAGAGTTGATCTATTCCAGGCTGTGAACTCAATGTAAGTGTTCTCACAGGCAGCTCAAAGTAAGTTCCAGACCATGCCATCCCCCTGGGTTAGAAGGGTTCAGCTGAAATGTGCCTGGATCAGATGATCTCTGATGTTGAAGGCATTCTGACAGGACCCTCAAGTCCCAGGCCTGGGAACTTCCCTGTGCAGCTGGGACACCTCTGTGTTCTGCATCTTCCTCCTCCTCTTCCTCCTCCTCTTCCTCCTCCTCTTCCACATCCTGCTTCTACTCTTCCTCGATGAGCTATGTTTTTCCCAGGCTTCACCTCTTTAAAGTCCACACCTATCTAGGGTTCCGATGAAGGGTCACTGACCTGAAACGTTAACTCTGCTTCTCTTTCCACAGATGCTGCCAGACCTGCTGAGTGGTTCCAGCATTTCTTGTTTTTATTTCAGATTTCCAGCATCCGCAGTATTTTGCTTTTATCTAGGGGGCGTCCTGTTGTAGACAGCGCAGCAGACCACTACAATGCACCAGAGCCTTGCAGGAGTGTATTGACGAGCATTACCCGTATGGACAGGAACCGGAACCACAACTTCAGAAGTCAGATGGCCTGCTCGCTGGTGGCCCTTGTGAGCAGATGGCATTGGTTTTCGCGCCTCTGGGCCCCTGACTCGGGGTCGCGTAGAGGGGTGAGTAGTCATCTGTTCAAGGGTTATCCCTTGTTCCCCAGAATCCATCCAAGGAGTTTGGGAGGTGGAATGAAGAGCTGCAGCAGCCTGGACTGCCAGAGGATGAAGGTGTCATGGTAGCTGCCAAGAAAGCGAGTGCACACATGCAGATCTTGTTGTGGTCGCAGACTAGTTGAACGTTGAGGGAGTGGAAGCCCGGCCTGTTGATGAATCTCACTGGCTGGTCACTCGGTGCCTGATGGCCACATGGGTGCAATCAATGATGTTCTGCACCTGAGGGAATCCACTGATAGAGACAAAACCCACTGCCCTTTGCGACTGCGAGGCTTCATCTGTCTGGAATTGAATGTAATGTCCAGCTCTCATAAATCAGTGACTGTGAGATGCAGTGGTGTGCAGCCATTTGCGAGACACCACCAAGGTCCGCTGCTGATCCTTGGAAGGCGAAGAGGTTCAAGACCACAGAGAATTTGATGGCTACTGGCAGGGCATGATAAGCAGTGCTGCCATGTGGACACAAATCTCTGTGACCGTCTGCCTGGAAAGTCACAGTCTCCTGTGGCACCGGTTCTCCAACATGTCCAGGTAGCTCTGTCTTTGGCAGTAGATCCTATGCTGAGGGTATGACCTCTGTTGCCTTCCTGCTCCTTTTCCCACTCTGCTGCCCTTCTCATGCCCAGGGCTCTGCCTCTGCTGCTGAGGATGTTGTTCCTCATTGCCACTAGGCCCAAAATCTGAGAGTCACACTTCCATTGCCAACTATTGCCTTACTTTCACTCAGCTGAACTCCCAATAATGTCTGGACACCTTAGCGGCTTCTGTTATGTCCCTGTGATACCTGCAGGGTCACGACCCCCTGCACTGTCCAGGCATGTACAGACCACTCTCCCCACAACCTCTTCTCGCACAATGGCACCTGTGTGCCAATGACTGAGTGCTCTTCTCAGCTGTGCTCCATATTATGGGCTCACCTAAGTTGATGGTGCAGCCATGACTGGCTCCTTCCTGAGTTGCCGCTTCCATGCACCTGATCTGTCCCTGACCAGTGGGCAGCCCGTGCCACCACCCCCCCCCCTCCCCCCCGCCAAAATCCCGAACTGGCCCTGAACAAGCTCACAATGAGCTCCTTAACTACATTAATTGGCCTCATTGCAGAATCGAGCAGGTTGCCAGGGCCCGCCTACCCCCGTCCTGATGGAACTCGCCAGCAACAGAAACAGTGACGGGATGTTTTTCAGGCTGGAGGAAGGTTTGTAGTGGAGTTTCCCAGAGATCAGTGTTGGGACCCATGCTTTTCCTGATATATATTAATGACCTACAGGGTAATTATTGACCTTGGTGTACAGGGCACAATTTCAAAGTTTGCAGATGATACGAAACATGGAAGCATTGTGAACTGTGAGGAGGATAGTGTAAAACTTCTAAAGGACATAGACAAGTTGGTGGAATGGGCAGACAGGTGGCAGATGAAGTTCAATGCAGAGAAATGTGAAGTGATTCATTTTGGTAGGAAGAACATGGAGAGACAATATAAAATAAAGGGTACAATTCTAAAGGGGGTGCAGGAGCAGAGGGACCTCGGTGTATATGTGCATAAGTCATTGAAAGTGGCAGGACAGATTGAGAGAGTGGTTAATAAAGCATACAGTATCCTGGGCTTTCTGAATAGGGGCATCGAGTACAAGAGCATGGAAGTTATGTTGAACTTGCATAAGACACTAGTTCAACCTCAGCTGGAGTATTACGTCCAGCTCTGGGCGCCGCACCTTAGGAAGGATGTGAGGGCATTGGAGAGAGTACAGAAAAGATTTACAAGAATGGTTCCAGGGATGAGGAATTTCAGTTATGAAGATAGACTGGAGAAGTTAGGACTGTTTTCCTTGGAGAAGAAAAGGCTGAGAGGTGATTTGATAGAGGTATTCAAAATCATGAGGGGTCTGGACAGAATAGATAGAGAGAAGCTGTTCCCACTCGTGAAAGGATCGAGAATGAGAAGGCACAGATTTAAAGTATTTGGTAAGAGAAGCAAAAGTGACATGAGGAAAAACTTTTTCACGCAGCAAGTGGTTAAGGTCTGGAATGCACTGCCTTAGAATGTGGTGGAGGTAGGTTCAATTGAAGCATTCAAAAGGGAATTAGACAGTTATATGAAAAGTAAGAATGTGCAGGGTTATGGGGAGAAGGCGGGGGAATGGGACTGAGGGAATTGCTCTTTCAGAGAGCTGCTGTGGACATGATGGGCCGAATGGCCTCCTTCTGCACTGTAACAATTTTGTGATTTTGTGATTCTGTGAACTGGCTTGCCGGGCAACGGTGCTATTTTTGGCACCAACCTGCCTCCATTCCCACCCACAGCCAGACCTCAAAATCCTGAAAAGAGTAATAAACATCCAGAAAGAGCAGTGGAGTGAATAACTGTTATCATTTAATAAACAATAGGGAGAAACTGTTAGGATCACTCTGGTTAGATGAATCAAATGGATCAAATGGCTTTCCTCTTTCATTATTATCTTGTGATCCAATATTCCAACTTGCTTACAATTCTGTGCACAGTGAGGGCACTGATCGCAATAATACACCAAGAATCCAACCCACCCTTGAAGTAGAGCACAGGTAGAGGTAGTAATCTCAATTGTACATCCAGGAAGCATTACACATGAAGATTAGTCACTTGGGAAAGGCATTAGAGGGCTGCCATCCCCAATGGAACTGCATCCCTGTATGATTTTAAGAGAGGAGGAGAGAAAATGTTCGAGCGAAAGAATTCAACTCAATTCTGCATGTACTAACAAAACATTTTAAGAATAGCATTACATTAGAACTGAGGCGTCAGCGAAAATCAAATACAGGAAAGGCTTTGTAATACAAGTGCTGGTTAAAATAAAACAAGATCGTGGAGAGCTCTGCTCAGACTTGTTAGGGGCTGGCAGAGATCACCACAGTGGCATCCGTATTAAAGGGCCTGCCGGTGTGTTTAAACCACAATGACAATCATCCTGTTATATAAAGATTGAATTTGATGTGTCAGATTGTATCAGAGTAGGTTTCAATAATAGTAAAGGGTGTAGAAATCACAGTGTTACATGTGAAGAATCACAAAGAACGAGCTAAAAATAAGACTTTTGCCAAATTAAATTTGGGGACAGGGATACAGATTGATTTATCTTTGCTTTAGTTATAGCGTATATTGAAAAATAAGAATTGCTTTAAGTTGGATTTGTTCAGCTTTGAATCTATTTAAAGTGAGACCCTTGGGGATGATTGTATTTCCCTTGAAAGCAATGCACCATTCTGATATTGTGCTTCATTGAATAGGCTTCAGTAGGACCCTGAGGCTCAGCTAAAGAGCAAACAAAAAGAGATTGAGTCAGGCTCACCAACAGAAACCAAACCACACAAATATTAACTGCACTCAAAAGCATCAAGTGTATTTCCTGTAACAGCCAGCAATATGATTGCCCACAGTACCAAGGCGTGCACTAGGCAAAGGTGCAATTGGAAGGGTGGAAATGCACAACAACATGATAGAGGGTGGCAACTGGGTAACAGCAGGATACAGAAAGTGGCCCCTAGTAACAATGTAATAAGTGGAGAGGTAGCTGTGCAACAGAGTGATACAGAGTGTAGCCCCTGCTAACAGCCTGATGCAGCGAGAGAATCCTGGTAACAAAGTGATACAGAGAGTGAACCCTGAAAACAGTGTAATACAGAGAGTGAACCCTGGTAACAGTGTGATACAGAGCTTGAACGCTGATAACAATGTGATATAGAGAGTGAACGCTGATAACAATGTAATATAGAGAATGAAGCCTGGTAACAGTGTGATACAGAGAGTGAACCCTGATAACAATGTGATACAGAGAGTGAACCCTGGTAACAGTGTGATACAGAGAGTGAACCCTGATAACAATGTGATATAGAGAGTGAACACTGATAACAATGTGATAGAGAGAGTGAACCCTGGTAACAGTGTGATACAGAGAGTGAACCCTGATAACAATGTGATATAGAGAGTGAACACTGATAACAATGTGATAGAGAGAGTGAACCCTGATAACAATGTGAAAAAGAGAGTGAACCCTGATAAAAATGTGATATAGAGAGTGAACGCTGGTAGCAGTGTGATACAGAGAGTGAACCCTGATAACAATGTGATATAGAGAGTGAACCCTGATAACAATGTGAAAAAGAGAGTGAACCCTGATAAAAATGTGATACAGAGAGTGAACCCTGTTAACAGTGTGATCCAGAGAGTGAACACTGGTAGCAGTGTGATATTATGCGTGAACACTGTTAGCAATGTGATAGAGAGAGTGAACCCTGTTAACAGTGTGATACAGAGAGTGAACCCTGTTAACAATGTGATACAGAGAGTGAACCCTGATAACAATGTGAAAAAGAGAGTGAACCCTGATAAAAATGTGATATAGAGAGTGAACGCTGGTAACAATGTGATACAGAGAGTGAACCTTGGTAACAGTGTGATACAGAGAGTGAACCTTGGTAACAATGTGAGACAGAGAGTGAACCCTGTTAACAGTGTGAGACAGAGAGTGAACCCTGATAACAATGTGATACAGAGAGTGAACACTGGTAGCAGTGTGATATTATGCGTGAACACTGTTAGCAATGTGATAGAGAGAGTGAACCCTGTTAACAGTGTGATACAGAGAGTGAACCCTGTTAACAATGTGATACAGAGAGTGAACCCTGATAACAATGTGAAAAAGAGAGTGAACCCTGATAAAAATGTGATATAGAGAGTGAACGCTGGTAACAATGTGATACAGAGAGTGAACCTTGGTAACAGTGTGATACAGAGAGTGAACCTTGGTAACAATGTGAGACAGAGAGTGAACCCTGTTAACAGTGTGAGACAGAGAGTGAACCCTGATAACAATGTGAAAAAGAGAGTGAACCCTGATAAAAATGTGATATAGAGAGTGAACGCTGGTAACAATGTGATACAGAGAGTGAACCTTGGTAACAGTGTGATACAGAGAGTGAACCTTGGTAACAATGTGAGACAGAGAGTGAACCCTGGTAACAGTGTGATACAGAGAGTGAACCCTGTTAACAATGTGATACAGAGAGTGAACCCTGATAACAATGTGAAAAAGAGAGTGAACCCTGATAAAAATGTGATATAGAGAGTGAACGCTGGTAACAATGTGATACAGAGAGTGAACCTTGGTAACAGTGTGATACAGAGAGTGAACCTTGGTAACAATGTGAGACAGAGAGTGAACCCTGTTAACAGTGTGATACAGAGAGTGAACCCTGTTAACAATGTGATACAGAGAGTGAACCCTGATAACAATGTGAAAAAGAGAGTGAACCCTGATAAAAATGTGATATAGAGAGTGAACGCTGGTAACAATGTGATACAGAGAGTGAACCCTGGTAACAGTGTGAGACAGAGAGTGAACCCTGGTAACAATGTGAGACAGAGAGTGAACCCTGGTAACAGTGTGATACAGAGAGTGAACCTTGGTAACAGTGTGATACAGAGAGTGAACCCTGGTAACAATGTGAGACAGAGAGTGAACCCTGGTAACAGTGTGATACAGAAAGTGAACCCTGGTAACAATGTGATACAGAGAGTGAACCCTCGTCACAACGTGTGATGCAGAGAGTGAACACTGCAAACAGTGTGATACAGAGAGTGAATCTGGTAACAGTGTCATACAGAGAGTGAACCCTGGTCATTGTGATACAGAGAGTGAACTCCATTAACAATTTGATACAGAGAGTGATCCCTGGTCACATTGTGATACAGAGAGTGAACCTTGGTAACAGTGTGATAGAGTGAACTCCGGTAACAGTTTGATACTGAGAGTGAACCCTGGTTACAGTGTGTTATAGAGAGTGAACCCTGTTAACAGTGTGATACAGAGAGTGAACCTTGGTTACAGTGTGTTACAGAGAGGGATCCCTGTTAACAGTGTGATACAGAGAGTGAACCCTGGTAACAGTCTGATACTATGAGTGAACACTGCTAACAATGTGATATGGAGAGTGAACCCTGATAACAATGTGATACAGACAGTAGCCCCTGGTAACAGTGTGATACAGAGAGTGAACCTTGGTAACAGTGTGATACAGCGAGTGAAGCCTGGTAACAGTGTGATACAGAGAGTGAACCTTGGCAACTGTGTGATACAGCGAGTGAACCCTGGTAACAGTGTGATACAGAGAGTGAATCTGATAACAGTGTGATACAGAGAGTGAACCCTGGTAACAATGTGATACAGAGAGTGAACCTTGGTAACAGTGTGATACAGAGAGTGAATCCTGCTAACAATGTGATACAGAGAGTGATCCCTGGTAACAGTGTGATTTCAGAGAGTGAACCCTCGTAACAGGGTGTGATGCCGAGAGTGAACACTGCAAACAGTGTGAAACAGAGAGTGAACCCTCGTAACAGTGTGTGATGCAGAGAGTGAACACTGCAAACAGTGTGATACAGAGAGTGAATCTGGTAACAGTGTGTTACAGAGAGTGAACCCTGCTAACAATGTGATACAGAGAGTGATCCCTGGTAACAGTGTGATTTCAGAGAGTGAACCCTCGTAACAGGGTGTGATGCCGAGAGTGAACACTGCAAACAGTGTGATACAGAGAGTGAACCCTCGTAACAGGGTGTGATGCAGAGAGTGAACACTGCAAACAATGTGATACAGAGAGTGAACCCTCGTAACAGTGTGTGATGCAGAGAGTGAACACTGCAAACAATGTGATACAGAGAGTGAACCCTCGTGACAGTGTGTGATGCAGAGAGTGAAAACTGCAAACAGTGTGATACAGAGAGTGAATCTGGTAACAGTGTGATACAGAGAGTGAACCCTGGTAAGAGTGTGATGCAGAGAGTGAATCTGGTAACAGTGTAATGCAGAGAGTGAAGCCTGGTAAAAGTGTGATGCAGAGAGTGAACCCTGGTAAGAGTGTGATGCAGAGAGTGAATCTGGTAACAGTGTAAAGCAGAGAGTGAAACCTGATAACAGTGTGATACAGAGAGTGATCCCTGGTCACAGTGTGATGCAGAGAGTGAATCCTGATAACAGTGTGATGCAGAGAGTGAACCCTGGTAACAGTGTGATACAGAGTGTGATCCCTGGTAACAATGTGATACAGAGTGTGAACTCTGGTAACAATGTGATATAGAGAGTGAATCTCGTAACAGTGTGATGCAGAGAGGGAACCCTGGTAACAGTGTGATACAGAGTGTGAACCCTGGTAACAATGTGATATAGAGAGTGAATCTCGTAACAGTGTGATGCAGAGAGTGACCCCTGATAATAGTGTGATGCAGAGAGTGAATCCTGATAACAGTGTGATGCAGAGAGTGAACCCTGGTAACAGTGTGATACAGAGTGTGATCCCTGGTAACAATGTGATACAGAGTGTGAACCCTGGTAACAATGTGATATAGAGAGTGAATCTCGTAACAGTGTGATGCAGAGAGGGAACCCTGGTAACAGTGTGATACAGAGTGTGAACCCTGGTAACAATGTGATATAGAGAGTGAATCTCGTAACAGTGTGATGCAGAGAGGGAACCCTGGTTACAGTGTGATACAGAGTGTGATCCCTGGTAACAATGTGATACAGAGTGTGAACCCTGGTAACAATGTGATATAGAGAGTGAATCTCGTAACAGTGTGATACAGAGAGGGAACCCTGGTAACAGTGTGATACAGAGTGTGAACCCTGGTAACAATGTGATATAGAGAGTGAATCTGGTAACAATGTGATATAGAGAGTGAATCTGGTAACAATGTGATACAGAGAGGGAACCCTGGTAACAATGTGATATAGAGAGTGAACCCTGGTAACAATGTGATGCAGAGAGTGAACCCTGGTAACAATGTAATATAGAGAGTGAATCTGGTAACAATGTGATGTAGAGAGTGAATCTCGTAACATTGTGATGCAGAGAGGGAACCCTGGTAACAAAGTGATATAGAGAGTGAACCCTGGGAACAGTGTGATACAGAGTGTGAACCCTGGTAACAATGTGATACAGAGTGTGAACCCTGGTAACAATGTGATATAGAGTGTGAACCCTGGTAACAGTGTGATATAGAGAGTGAATCTGGTAACAATGTGATGCAGAGAGTGAACCCTGGTAACAATGTGATATAGAGAGTGAATCTGGTAACAATGTGATGCAGAGAGTGAACCCTGGTAACAATGTGATACAGAGTGTGAACCCTGGTAACAATGTGATACAGAGTGTGAACCCTGGTAACAATGTGATATAGAGTGTGAACCCTGGTAACAATGTGATACAGAGTGTGAACCCTGGTAACAATGTGATATAGAGTGTGAACCCTGGTAACAATGTGATACAGAGTGTGAACCCTGGTAACAATGTGATACAGCGTTTGAACCCTGGTAACAATGTGATATAGAGTGTGAACCCTGGTAACAATGTGATACAGAGTGTGAACCCTGGTAACAATGTGATATAGAGAGTGAACCCTGGTAACAGTGTGATACAGAGTGTGAACCCTGGTAACAATGTGATATAGAGAGTGAACCCTGGTAACAGTGTGATACAGAGTGTGAACCCTGGTAACAGTGTGATACAGAGAGTGAACCCTGTTAACAATGTGATACAGAGAGTGAACCCTGATAACAATGTGAAAAAGAGAGTGAACCCTGATAAAAATGTGATATAGAGAGTGAACGCTGGTAACAATGTGATACAGAGAGTGAACCTTGGTAACAGTGTGATACAGAGAGTGAACCTTGGTAACAATGTGAGACAGAGAGTGAACCCTGTTAACAGTGTGAGACAGAGAGTGAACCCTGATAACAATGTGAAAAAGAGAGTGAACCCTGATAAAAATGTGATATAGAGAGTGAACGCTGGTAACAATGTGATACAGAGAGTGAACCTTGGTAACAGTGTGATACAGAGAGTGAACCTTGGTAACAATGTGAGACAGAGAGTGAACCCTGGTAACAGTGTGATACAGAGAGTGAACCCTGTTAACAATGTGATACAGAGAGTGAACCCTGATAACAATGTGAAAAAGAGAGTGAACCCTGATAAAAATGTGATATAGAGAGTGAACGCTGGTAACAATGTGATACAGAGAGTGAACCTTGGTAACAGTGTGATACAGAGAGTGAACCTTGGTAACAATGTGAGACAGAGAGTGAACCCTGTTAACAGTGTGATACAGAGAGTGAACCCTGTTAACAATGTGATACAGAGAGTGAACCCTGATAACAATGTGAAAAAGAGAGTGAACCCTGATAAAAATGTGATATAGAGAGTGAACGCTGGTAACAATGTGATACAGAGAGTGAACCCTGGTAACAGTGTGAGACAGAGAGTGAACCCTGGTAACAATGTGAGACAGAAAGTGAACCCTGGTAACAGTGTGATACAGAGAGTGAACCCTGGTAACAATGTGAGACAGAGAGTGAACCCTGGTAACAGTGTGATACAGAAAGTGAACCCTGGTAACAATGTGATACAGAGAGTGAACCCTCGTCACAACGTGTGATGCAGAGAGTGAACACTGCAAACAGTGTGATACAGAGAGTGAATCTGGTAACAGTGTCATACAGAGAGTGAACCCTGGTCATTGTGATACAGAGAGTGAACTCCATTAACAATTTGATACAGAGAGTGATCCCTGGTCACATTGTGATACAGAGAGTGAACCTTGGTAACAGTGTGATAGAGAGAGTGAACTCCGGTAACAGTTTGATACTGAGAGTGAACCCTGGTTACAGTGTGTTATAGAGAGTGAACCCTGTTAACAGTGTGATACAGAGAGTGAACCTTGGTTACAGTGTGTTACAGAGAGGGATCCCTGTTAACAGTGTGATACAGAGAGTGAACCCTGGTAACAGTCTGATACTATGAGTGAACACTGCTAACAATGTGATATGGAGAGTGAACCCTGATAACAATGTGATACAGACAGTAGCCCCTGGTAACAGTGTGATACAGAGAGTGAACCTTGGTAACAGTGTGATACAGCGAGTGAAGCCTGGTAACAGTGTGATACAGAGAGTGAACCTTGGCAACTGTGTGATACAGCGAGTGAACCCTGGTAACAGTGTGATACAGAGAGTGAATCTGATAACAGTGTGATACAGAGAGTGAACCCTGGTAACAATGTGATACAGAGAGTGAACCTTGGTAACAGTGTGATACAGAGAGTGAATCCTGCTAACAATGTGATACAGAGAGTGATCCCTGGTAACAGTGTGATTTCAGAGAGTGAACCCTCGTAACAGGGTGTGATGCCGAGAGTGAACACTGCAAACAGTGTGAAACAGAGAGTGAACCCTCGTAACAGTGTGTGATGCAGAGAGTGAACACTGCAAACAGTGTGATACAGAGAGTGAATCTGGTAACAGTGTGATACAGAGAGTGAACCCTGCTAACAATGTGATACAGAGAGTGATCCCTGGTAACAGTGTGATTTCAGAGAGTGAACCCTCGTAACAGGGTGTGATGCCGAGAGTGAACACTGCAAACAGTGTGATACAGAGAGTGAACCCTCGTAACAGGGTGTGATGCAGAGAGTGAACACTGCAAACAATGTGATACAGAGAGTGAACCCTCGTAACAGTGTGTGATGCAGAGAGTGAACACTGCAAACAATGTGATACAGAGAGTGAACCCTCGTGACAGTGTGTGATGCAGAGAGTGAAAACTGCAAACAGTGTGATACAGAGAGTGAATCTGGTAACAGTGTGATACAGAGAGTGAACCCTGGTAAGAGTGTGATGCAGAGAGTGAATCTGGTAACAGTGTAATGCAGAGAGTGAAGCCTGGTAAAAGTGTGATGCAGAGAGTGAACCCTGGTAAGAGTGTGATGCAGAGAGTGAATCTGGTAACAGTGTAAAGCAGAGAGTGAAACCTGATAACAGTGTGATACAGAGAGTGATCCCTGGTCACAGTGTGATGCAGAGAGTGAATCCTGATAACAGTGTGATGCAGAGAGTGAACCCTGGTAACAGTGTGATACAGAGTGTGATCCCTGGTAACAATGTGATACAGAGTGTGAACTCTGGTAACAATGTGATATAGAGAGTGAATCTCGTAACAGTGTGATGCAGAGAGGGAACCCTGGTAACAGTGTGATACAGAGTGTGAACCCTGGTAACAATGTGATATAGAGAGTGAATCTCGTAACAGTGTGATGCAGAGAGGGAACCCTGGTAACAGTGTGATACAGAGTGTGATCCCTGGTAACAATGTGATACAGAGTGTGAACCCTGGTAACAATGTGATATAGAGAGTGAATCTCGTAACAGTGTGATACAGAGAGGGAACCCTGGTAACAGTGTGATACAGAGTGTGAACCCTGGTAACAATGTGATATAGAGAGTGAATCTGGTAACAATGTGATATAGAGAGTGAATCTGGTAACAATGTGATACAGAGAGGGAACCCTGGTAACAATGTGATATAGAGAGTGAACCCTGGTAACAATGTGATGCAGAGAGTGAACCCTGGTAACAATGTAATATAGAGAGTGAATCTGGTAACAATGTGATGTAGAGAGTGAATCTCGTAACATTGTGATGCAGAGAGGGAACCCTGGTAACAAAGTGATATAGAGAGTGAACCCTGGGAACAGTGTGATACAGAGTGTGAACCCTGGTAACAATGTGATACAGAGTGTGAACCCTGGTAACAATGTGATATAGAGTGTGAACCCTGGTAACAGTGTGATATAGAGAGTGAATCTGGTAACAATGTGATGCAGAGAGTGAACCCTGGTAACAATGTGATATAGAGAGTGAATCTGGTAACAATGTGATGCAGAGAGTGAACCCTGGTAACAATGTGATACAGAGTGTGAACCCTGGTAACAATGTGATATAGAGTGTGAACCCTGGTAACAATGTGATACAGAGTGTGAACCCTGGTAACAATGTGATATAGAGTGTGAACCCTGGTAACAATGTGATACAGAGTGTGAACCCTGGTAACAATGTGATACAGAGTTTGAACCCTGGTAACAATGTGATATAGAGTGTGAACCCTGGTAACAATGTGATACAGAGTGTGAACCCTGGTAACAATGTGATATAGAGAGTGAACCCTGGTAACAGTGTGATACAGAGTGTGAACCCTGGTAACAATGTGATATAGAGAGTGAACCCTGGTAACAGTGTGATACAGAGTGTGAACCCTGGTAACAGTGTGATATAGAGAGTGAATCTGGTAACAATGTGATATAGAGTGTGAACCCTGGTAACAGTGTGATATAGAGAGTGAATCTGGTAACAATGTGATGCAGAGAGTGAACCCTGGTAACAATGTGATATAGAGAGTGAACCCTGGTAACAGTGTGATACAAAGTGTGAACCCTGGTAACAGTGTGATATAGAGAGTGAATCTGGTAACAATGTGATATAGAGAGTGAACCCTGGTAACAGTGTGATACAAAGTGTGAACCCTGGTAACAGTGTGATATAGAGAGTGAACCCTGGTAACAGTGTGATACAGAGTGTGAACCCTGGTAACAATGTGATATAGAGAGTGAACCCTGGTATCAGTGTGATACAGAGTGTGAACCCTGGTAACAATGTGATATGGAGAGTGAATCTCGTAACAGTGTGATGCAGAGAGGGAACCCTGGTAACAGTGTGATACAGAGTGTGAAGCATGGTAACAATGTGATATAAAGAGTGAACCCTGGTATCAGTGTGATACAGAGTGTGAACCCTGGTAACAATGTGATATAGAGAGTGAACCCTGGTAACAATGTGATATAGAGAGTGAATCTGGTAACAATGTGATGCAGAGAGTGAACCCTGGTAACAATGTGATATAGAGAGTGAACCCTGGTAACAATGTGATGCAGAGAGTGAACCCTGGTAACAATGTGATATAGAGAGTGAACCCTGGTAACAATGTGATATAGAGAGTGAACCCTGGTAACAGTGTGATACAGAGTGTGAACCCTGGTAACAATGTGATATAGAGAGTGAATCTGGTAACAATGTGATATAGAGAGTGAATCTGGTAACAATGTGATACAGAGAGGGAACCCTGGTAACAATGTGATATAGAGAGTGAACCCTGGTAACAATGTGATGCAGTGAGTGAACCCTGGTAACAATGTAATATAGAGAGTGAATCTGGTAACAATGTGATGTAGAGAGGGAACCCTGGTAACAAAGTGATATAGAGAGTGAACCCTGGGAACAGTGTGATACAGAGTGTGAACCCTGGTAACAATGTGATACAGAGTGTGAACCCTGGTAACAATGTGATATAGAGTGTGAACCCTGGTAACAGTGTGATATAGAGAGTGAATCTGGTAACAATGTGATGCAGAGAGTGAACCCTGGTAACAATGTGATATCGAGTGTGAACCCTGGTAACAGTGTGATACAGAGTGTGAACCCTGGTAACAATGTGATATAGAGAGTGAATCTGGTAACAATGTGATGCAGAGAGTGAACCCTGGTAACAATGTGATATCGAGTGTGAACCCTGGTAACAGTGTGATACAGAGTTTGAACCCTGGTAACAATGTGATATCGAGTGTGAACCCTGGTAACAATGTGATACAGAGTGTGAACCCTTGTAACAATGTGATATAGAGAGTGAACCCTGGTAACAGTGTGATACAGAGTGTGAACCCTGGTAACAATGTGATATAGAGAGTGAATCTGGTAACAATGTGATGCAGAGAGTGAACCCTGGTAACAATGTGATATAGAGAGTGAACCCTGGTAACAGTGTGATACAGAGTGTGAACCCTGGTAACAGTGTGATATAGAGAGTGAATCTGGTAACAATGTGATATAGAGAGTGAACCCTGGTAACAGTGTGATACAAAGTGTGAACCCTGGTAACAGTGTGATATAGAGAGTGAACCCTGGTAACAGTGTGATACAGAGTGTGAACCCTGGTAACAATGTGATATAGAGAGTGAACCCTGGTATCAGTGTGATACAGAGTGTGAACCCTGGTAACAATGTGATATAGAGAGTGAATCTCGTAACAGTGTGATGCAGAGAGGGAACCCTGGTAACAGTGTGATACAGAGTGTGAAGCATGGTAACAATGTGATATAGAGAGTGCACCCTGGTATCAGTGTGATACAGAATGTGAACCCTGGTAACAATGTGATATAGAGAGTGAATCTGGTAACAATGTGATACAGAGAGGGAACCCTGGTAACAATGTGATATGGAGAGTGAACCCTGGTAACAATGTGATGCAGAGAGTGAACCCTGGTAACAATGTGATATAGAGAGTGAATCTGGTAACAATGTGATATAGAAAGTGAACCCTGGTAACAATGTGATATAGAGTGTGAACCCTGGTAACAGTGTGATATCGAGAGTGAATCTGATAACAATTTGATGCAGAGAGTGAACCCTGGTAACAATGTGATATAGAGTGTGAACCCTGGTAACAATGTGATATAGAGAGTGAATCTGGTAACAATATGATGCAGAGAGTGAACCCTGGTAACAATGTGATATAGAGAGTGAATCTGGTAACAATGTGATGCAGAGAGTGAACCCTGGTAACAATGTGATATCGAGAGTGAACCCTGGTAACAGTGTGATACAGAGTGTGAACCCTGGTAACAATGTGAAATAGAGAGTGAATCTGGTAACAATGTGATGCAGAGAGTGAACCCTGGTAACAATGTGATATCGAGAGTGAACCCTGGTAACAGTGTGATACAGAGTGTGAACCCTGGTAACAATGTGATATAGAGAGTGAACCCTGGTAACAATGTGATATAGAGAGTGAACCCTGGTAACAATGTGATATAGAGAGTGAATCTGGTAACAATGTGATGCAGAGAGTGAACCCTGGTAACAATGTGATATAGAGAGTGAATCTGGTAACAATGTGATGCAGAGAGTGAACCCTGGTAACAATGTGATGCAGAGAGTGAACCCTGGTAACAATGTGATATAGAGAGTGAACCCTGGTAACAATGTGATATAGAGAGTGAATCTGGTAACAATGTGATGCAGAGAGTGAACCCTGGTAACAATGTGATGCAGAGAGTGAACCCTGGTAACAATGTGATATAGAGAGTGAATCTGGTAACAATGTGATGCAGAGAGTGAACCCTGGTAACAATGTGATGCAGAGAGTGAACCCTGGTAACAATGTGATATAGAGAGTGAACCCTGGTAACAATGTGATATAGAGAGTGAATCTGGTAACAATGTGATGCAGAGAGTGAACCCTGGTAACAATGTGATATAGAGAGTGAATCTGGTAACAATGTGATGCAGAGAGTGAACCCTGGTAACAATGTGATATAGAGAGTGAATCTGGTAACAATGTGATGCAGAGAGTGAACCCTGGTAACAGTGTGATACAGAGTGTGAACCCTGGTAACAGTGTGATATAGAGAGTGAACCCTGGTAACAATGTGATATAGAGAGTGAATCTGGTAACAATGTGATATCGAGAGTGAACCCTGGTAACAGTGTGATACAGAGTGTGAACCCTGGTAACAGTGTGATATAGAGAGTGAATCTGGTAACAATGTGATGCAGAGAGTGAACCCTGGTAACAATGTGATATAGAGAGTGAACCCTGGTAACAATGTGATGCAGAGAGTGAACCCTGGTAACAATGTGATATAGAGAGTGAATCTGGTAACAATGTGATGCAGAGAGTGAACCCTGGTAACAATGTGATATAGAGAGTGAACCCTGGTAACAGTGTGATACAGAGTGTGAACCCTGGTAACAGTGTGATATAGAGAGTGAATCTGGTAACAATGTGATATAGAGAGTGAACCCTGGTAACAGTGTGATACAGAGTGTGAACCCTGGTAACAATGTGATATCGAGAGTGAACCCTGGTAACAGTGTGATACAGAGTGTGAACCCTGGTAACAGTGTGATATCGAGAGTGAATCTGGTAACAATGTGATGCAGAGAGTGAACCCTGGTAACAATGTGATACAGAGTGTGAACCCTGGTAACAGTGTGATATAGAGAGTGAATCTGGTAACAATGTGATATAGAGAGTGAACCCTGGTAACAGTGTTATACAGAGTGTGAACCCTGGTAACAATGTGATATCGAGAGTGAACCCTGGTAACAGTGTGATACAGAGTGTGAACCCTGGTAACAGTGTGATATAGAGAGTGAATCTGATAACAATGTGATGCAGAGAGTGAACCCTGGTAACAATGTGATATAGAGAGTGAACCCTGGTAACAATGTGATGCAGAGAGTGAACCCTGGTAACAATGTGATATAGAGAGTGAATCTGGTAACAATGTGATGCAGAGAGTGAACCCTGGTAACAATGTGATATAGAGAGTGAATCTGGTAACAATATGATGCAGAGAGTGAACCCTGGTAACAATGTGATGCAGAGAGTGAACCCTGGTAACAATGTGATATACAGAGTGAATCTGGTAACAATGTGATGCAGAGAGTGAACCCTGGTAACAATGTGATATAGAGAGTGAATCTGGTAACAATGTGATGCAGAGAGTGAACCCTGGTAACAATGTGATATCGAGAGTGAACCCTGGTAACAGTGTGATACAGAGAGTGAACCCTGGTAAAAGTGTGATATAGAGAGTGAATCTGGTAACAATGTGATATAGAGAGTGAACCCTGGTAACAGTGTGATACAAAGTGTGAAGCCTGGTAACAGTGTGATATAGAGAGTGAATCTGGTAACAAAGTGATGCCGAGGGTGAACCCTGGTAACAATGTGATATAGAGAGTGAACCCTGGTAACAGTGTGATACAGGGTGTGAACCCTGGTAACAATGTGATATAGAGAGTGAACCCTGGTATCAGTGTGATACAGAGTGTGAACCCTGGTAACAATGTGATGCAGAGAGGGAACCCTGGTAACAGTGTGATACAGAGTATGAAGCCTGGTAACAATGTGATATAGAGAGTGAACCCTGGTATCAGTGTGATACAGAGTGTGAACCCTGGTAACAATGTGATATAGAGAGTGAACCCTGGTAACAATGTGATGCAGAGAGTGAACCCTGGTAACAATGTGATATAGAGAGTGAACCCTGGTAACAGTTTGATACAGAGTGTGAACCCTGGTAACACTGTGATCTAGAGAGTGAACCCTGGTAACAATGTGATATAGAGAGTGAATCTGGTAACAATGTGATGCAGAGAGTGAACCCTGGTAACAATGTGATATAGAGAGTGAACCCTGGTAACAGTGTGATATAGAGAGTGAATCTGGCAACAATGTGATACAGAGTGTGAACCCTGGTAACAGTGTGATATAGAGAGTGAATCTGGTAACAATGTGATGCAGAGAGTGAACCCTGGTAACAGTGTGATACAGAGTGTGAACCCTGGTAACAATGTGATATAGAGAGTGAACCCTGGTAACAGTGTGATACAGAGTGAGAACCCTGGTAACAATGTGATATAGAGAGTGAACCCTGGTAACAGTGTGATATAGAGAGTGAATCTGGTAACAATGTGATGCAGAGAGTGAACCCTGGTAACAATGTGATATAGAGAGTGAATCTGGTAACAATGTGATGCAGAGAGTGAACCCTGGTAACAATGTGATATAGAGAGTGAACCCTGGTATCAGTGTGATACAGAGTGTGAACCCTGGTAACAATGTGATATAGAGTGTGAACCCTGGTAACAATGTGATATAGAGAGTGAATCTGGTAACAATGTGATACAAAGTGTGAACCCTGGTAACAGTGTGATATAGAGAGTGAATCTGGTAACAGTGTGATGCAGAGTGTGAACCCTGGTAACAATGTGATATAGAGAGTGAACCCTGGTAACAGTGTGATACAGGGTGTGAACCCTGGTAACAATGTGATATAGAGAGTGAACCCTGGTAACAGTGTGATACAGGGTGTGAACCCTGGTAACAATGTGATATAGAGAGTGAACCCAGGTATCAGTGTGATACAGAGTGTGAACCCTGGTAACAGTGTGATATAGAGAGTGAATCTGGTAACAATGTGATGCAGAGAGTGAACCCTGGTAACAATGTGATACAGAGAGTGAACCCTGGTAACAGTGTGATACAAAGTGTGAACCCTGGTAACAATGTGATATAGAGAGTGAACCCTGGTATCAGTGTGATACAGAGTGTGAACCCTGGTAACAATGTGATATAGAGAGTGAACCCTGGTATCAGTGTGATACAGAGTGTGAACCCTGGTAACAATGTGATATAGAGAGTGAATCTCGTAACAGTGTGATGCAGAGAGGGAAGCCTGGTAAAAGTGTGATACAGAGTGTGAAGCATGGTAACAATGTGATATAGAGAGTGAACCCTGGTATCAGTGTGATACAGAGTGTGAACCCTGGTAACAATGTGATATAGAGAGTCAACCCTGGTAACAATGTGATATAGAGAGTGAATCTGGTAACAATGTAATGCAGAGAGTGAACCCTGGTAACAATGTGATATAGAGAGTGAACCCTGGTAACAATGTGATGCAGAGAGTGAATCCTGGTAACAATGTGATATAGAGAGTGAATCTGGTAACAATGTGATACAGAGAGGGATCTCTGGTAACAATGTGATGCAGAGAGTGAACCCTGGTAACAATGTGATATAGAGAGTGAATCTGGTAACAATGTGATATAGAGAGTGAACCCTGGGAACAGTGTGATACAGAGTGTGAACCCTGGTAACAATGTGATACAGAGTGTGAACCTTGGTAACAATGTGATATAGAGAGTGAATCTGGTAACAATATGATGCAGAGAGTGAACCCTGGTAACAATGTGATATAGAGAGTGAACCCTGGTAACAGTGTGATATAGAGAGTGAATCTGGTAACAATGTGATGCAGAGAGTGAACCCTGGTAACAATGTGATATAGAGAGTGAACCCTGGTAACAATGTGATATCGAGAGTGAACCCTGGTAACAGTGTGATACAGAGTGTGAACCCTGGTAACAATGTGATATAGAGAGTGAACCCTGGTAACAGTGTGATACAGACTGTGAACCCTGGTAACAGTGTGATATAGAGAGTGAATCTGGTAACAATGTGATACAAAGTGTGAACCCTGGTAACAGTGTGATATAGAGAGTGAATCTGGTAACAATGTGATGCAGAGAGTGAACCTTGGTAACAATGTGATATAGAGAGTGAACCCTGGTAACAGTGTGATACAGGGTGTGAACCCTGGTAACAATGTGATATAGAGAGTGAACCCTGGTATCAGTGTGATACAGAGTGTGAACCCTGGTAACAATGTGATGCAGAGAGTGAACCCTGGTAACAATGTGATATAGAGAGTGAATCTGGTAACAATGTGATGCAGAGAGTGAACCCTGGTAACAATGTGATATAGAGAGTGAACCCTGGTAACAATGTGATGCAGAGAGTGAACCCTGGTAACAATGTGATATAGAGAGTGAACCCTGGTAACAATGTGATGCAGAGAGTGAACCCTGGTAACAATGTGATATAGAGAGTGAACCCTGGTAACAGTGTGATACAGAGTGTGAACCCTGGTAACAATGTGATATAGAGAGTGAACCCTGGTAACAGTGTGATACAGAGTGTGAACCCTGGTAACAATGTGATATAGAGAGTGAATCTGGTAACAATGTGATATAGAGAGTGAATCTGGTAACAATGTGATACAGAGTGTGAACCCTGGTAACAATGTGATATAGAGAGTGAATCTGGTAACAATGTGATGCAGAGAGTGAACCCTGGTAACAATGTGATATAGAGAGTGAACCCTGGTAACAGTGTGATGCAGAGAGTGAACCCTGGTAACAATGTGATATAGAGAGTGAATCTGGTAACAGTGTGATGCAGAGAGTGAACCCTGGTAACAATGTGATATAGAGTGTGAATCTGGTAACAGTGTGATACAGAGTGTGAACCCTGGTAACAATGTGATATAGAGTGTGAATCTGGTAACAATGTGATGCAGAGAGTGAACCCTGGTAACAATGTGATACAGAGTGTGAACCCTGGTAACAATGTGATATAGAGAGTGAATCTGGTAACAATGTGATGCAGAGAGTGAACCCTGGTAACAATGTGATATAGAGAGTGAACCCTGGTAACAATGTGATGCAGAGAGTGAACCCTGGTAACAATGTGATATAGAGTGTGAATCTGGTAACAATATGATGCAGAGAGTGAATCTGGTAACAATGTGATATAGAGAGTGAACCCTGGTAACAATGTGATATAGAGTGTGAATCTGGTAACAATGTGATGCAGAGAGTGAACCCTGGTAACAATGTGATATAGAGTGTGAATCTGGTAACAATGTGATGCAGAGAGTGAATCTGGTAACAATGTGATATAGAGAGTGAACCCTGGTAACAATGTGATGCAGAGAGTGAACCCTGGTAACAATGTGATATAGAGTGTGAATCTGGTAACAATGTGATGCAGAGGGTAAACCCTGGTAACAATGTGATGCAGAGAGTGAACCCTGGTAACAATGTGATATAGAGAGTGAACCCTGGTAACAATGTGATGCAGAGAGTGAACCCTGGTAACAATGTGATATAGAGTGTGAATCTGGTAACAATGTGATGCAGAGAGTGAACCCTGGTAACAATGTGATATAGAGAGTGAACCCTGGTAACAATGTGATGCAGAGAGTGAACCCTGGTAACAATGTGATATAGAGTGTGAATCTGGTAACAATGTGATGCAGAGAGTGAACCCTGGTAACAATGTGATATAGAGTGTGAATCTGGTAACAATGTGATGCAGAGAGTGAACCCTGGTAACAATGTGATATAGAGTGTGAATCTGGTAACAATGTGATGCAGAGAGTGAACCCTGGTAACAATGTGATATAGAGAGTGAACCCTGGTAACAATGTGATGCAGAGAGTGAACCCTGGTAACAGTGTGATATAGAGTGTGAATCTGGTAACAATGTGATGCAGAGAGTGAACCCTGGTAACAATGTGATATAGAGAGTGAACCCTGGTAACAATGTGATGCAGAGAGTGAACCCTGGTAACAATGTGATATAGAGTGTGAATCTGGTAACAATGTGATGCAGAGAGTGAACCCTGGTAACAATGTGATATAGAGAGTGAACCCTGGTAACAATGTGATGCAGAGAGTGAACCCTGGTAACAATGTGATATAGAGTGTGAATCTGGTAACAATGTGATGCAGAGAGTGAACCCTGGTAACAATGTGATATAGAGTGTGAATCTGGTAACAATGTGATGCAGAGAGTGAACCCTGGTAACAATGTGATATAGAGTGTGAATCTGGTAACAATGTGATGCAGAGAGTGAATCTGGTAACAATGTGATGCAGAGAGTGAATCTGGTAACAATGTGATGCAGAGAGTGAATCTGGTAACAATGTGATATAGAGAGTGAACCCTGGTAACAATGTGATATAGAGAGTGAACCCTGGTAACAATGTGATGCAGAGAGTGAACCCTGGTAACAATGTGATATAGAGAGTGAACCCTGGTAACAATGTGATGCAGAGAGTGAACCCTGGTAACAATGTGATATAGAGAGTGAACCCTGGTAACAATGTGATGCAGAGAGTGAACCCTGGTAACAATGTGATATAGAGTGTGAATCTGGTAACAATGTGATGCAGAGAGTGAACCCTGGTAACAATGTGATATAGAGTGTGAATCTGGTAACAATGTGATGCAGAGAGTGAACCCTGGTAACAATGTGATGCAGAGAGTGAACCTGGTAACAATGTGATATAGAGTGTGAATCTGGTAACAATGTGATGCAGAGAGTGAACCCTGGTAACAATGTGATATAGAGAGTGAACCCTGGTAACAATGTGATGCAGAGAGTGAACCCTGATAACAATGTGATATAGAGTGTGAATCTGGTAACAATGTGATGCAGAGAGTGAACCCTGGTAACAATGTGATATCGAGTGTGAATCTGGTAACAATGTGATGCAGAGAGTGAACCCTGGTAACAATGTGATATAGAGTGTGAATCTGGTAACAATGTGATGCAGAGAGTGAATCTGGTAACAATGTGATGCAGAGAGTGAATCTGGTAACAATGTGATGCAGAGAGTGAACCCTGGTAACAATGTGATATAGAGTGTGAATCTGGTAACAATGTGATGCAGAGAGTGAACCCTGGTAACAATGTGATATAGAGTGTGAATCTGGTAACAATGTGATGCAGAGAGTGAACCCTGGTAACAATGTGATATAGAGAGTGAATCTGGTAACAATGTGATATAGAGAGTGAATCTGGTAACAATGTGATATAGAGAGTGAATCTGGTAACAATGTGATACAGAGTGTGAACCCTGGTAACAATGTGATGCAGAGAGTGAACCCTGGTAACAATGTGATATAGAGAGTGAATCTGGTAACAATGTGATGCAGAGAGTGAACCCTGGTAACAATGTGATATAGAGAGTGAACCCTGGTAACAATGTGATGCAGAGAGTGAACCCTGGTAACAATGTGATATAGAGAGTGAACCCTGGTAACAATGTGATGCAGAGAGTGAACCCTGGTAACAATGTGATATAGAGAGTGAACCCTGGTAACAGTGTGATACAGAGTGTGAACCCTGGTAACAATGTGATATAGAGAGTGAACCCTGGTAACAGTGTGATACAGAGTGTGAACCCTGGTAACAATGTGATATAGAGAGTGAATCTGGTAACAATGTGATATAGAGAGTGAATCTGGTAACAATGTGATACAGAGTGTGAACCCTGGTAACAATGTGATATAGAGAGTGAATCTGGTAACAATGTGATGCAGAGAGTGAACCCTGGTAACAATGTGATATAGAGAGTGAACCCTGGTAACAGTGTGATGCAGAGAGTGAACCCTGGTAACAATGTGATATAGAGAGTGAATCTGGTAACAGTGTGATGCAGAGAGTGAACCCTGGTAACAATGTGATATAGAGTGTGAATCTGGTAACAGTGTGATACAGAGTGTGAACCCTGGTAACAATGTGATATAGAGTGTGAATCTGGTAACAATGTGATGCAGAGAGTGAACCCTGGTAACAATGTGATACAGAGTGTGAACCCTGATAACAATGTGATATAGAGAGTGAATCTGGTAACAATGTGATGCAGAGAGTGAACCCTGGTAACAATGTGATATAGAGAGTGAACCCTGGTAACAATGTGATGCAGAGAGTGAACCCTGGTAACAATGTGATATAGAGTGTGAATCTGGTAACAATATGATGCAGAGAGTGAATCTGGTAACAATGTGATATAGAGAGTGAACCCTGGTAACAATGTGATATAGAGTGTGAATCTGGTAACAATGTGATGCAGAGAGTGAACCCTGGTAACAATGTGATATAGAGTGTGAATCTGGTAACAATGTGATGCAGAGAGTGAATCTGGTAACAATGTGATATAGAGAGTGAACCCTGGTAACAATGTGATGCAGAGAGTGAACCCTGGTAACAATGTGATATAGAGTGTGAATCTGGTAACAATGTGATGCAGAGGGTGAACCCTGGTAACAATGTGATGCAGAGAGTGAACCCTGGTAACAATGTGATATAGAGAGTGAACCCTGGTAACAATGTGATGCAGAGAGTGAACCCTGGTAACAATGTGATACAGAGTGTGAATCTGGTAACAATGTGATGCAGAGAGTGAACCCTGGTAACAATGTGATATAGAGAGTGAACCCTGGTAACAATGTGATGCAGAGAGTGAACCCTGGTAACAATGTGATATAGAGTGTGAATCTGGTAACAATGTGATGCAGAGAGTGAACCCTGGTAACAATGTGATATAGAGTGTGAATCTGGTAACAATGTGATGCAGAGAGTGAACCCTGGTAACAATGTGATATAGAGTGTGAATCTGGTAACAATGTGATGCAGAGAGTGAACCCTGGTAACAATGTGATATAGAGAGTGAACCCTGGTAACAATGTGATGCAGAGAGTGAACCCTGGTAACAATGTGATATAGAGTGTGAATCTGGTAACAATGTGATGCAGAGAGTGAACCCTGGTAACAATGTGATATAGAGAGTGAACCCTGGTAACAATGTGATGCAGAGAGTGAACCCTGGTAACAATGTGATATAGAGTGTGAATCTGGTAACAATGTGATGCAGAGAGTGAACCCTGGTAACAATGTGATATAGAGAGTGAACCCTGGTAACAATGTGATGCAGAGAGTGAACCCTGGTAACAATGTGATATAGAGTGTGAATCTGGTAACAATGTGATGCAGAGAGTGAACCCTGGTAACAATGTGATATAGAGTGTGAATCTGGTAACAGTGTGATGCAGAGAGTGAACCCTGGTAACAATGTGATATAGAGTGTGAATCTGGTAACAGTGTGATACAGAGTGTGAACCCTGGTAACAATGTGATATAGAGTGTGAATCTGGTAACAATGTGATGCAGAGAGTGAACCCTGGTAACAATGTGATACAGAGTGTGAACCCTGATAACAATGTGATATAGAGAGTGAATCTGGTAACAATGTGATGCAGAGAGTGAACCCTGGTAACAATGTGATATAGAGAGTGAACCCTGGTAACAATGTGATGCAGAGAGTGAACCCTGGTAACAATGTGATATAGAGTGTGAATCTGGTAACAATATGATGCAGAGAGTGAATCTGGTAACAATGTGATATAGAGAGTGAACCCTGGTAACAATGTGATATAGAGTGTGAATCTGGTAACAATGTGATGCAGAGAGTGAACCCTGGTAACAATGTGATATAGAGTGTGAATCTGGTAACAATGTGATGCAGAGAGTGAATCTGGTAACAATGTGATATAGAGAGTGAACCCTGGTAACAATGTGATGCAGAGAGTGAACCCTGGTAACAATGTGATATAGAGTGTGAATCTGGTAACAATGTGATGCAGAGGGTGAACCCTGGTAACAATGTGATGCAGAGAGTGAACCCTGGTAACAATGTGATATAGAGAGTGAACCCTGGTAACAATGTGATGCAGAGAGTGAACCCTGGTAACAATGTGATACAGAGTGTGAATCTGGTAACAATGTGATGCAGAGAGTGAACCCTGGTAACAATGTGATATAGAGAGTGAACCCTGGTAACAATGTGATGCAGAGAGTGAACCCTGGTAACAATGTGATATAGAGTGTGAATCTGGTAACAATGTGATGCAGAGAGTGAACCCTGGTAACAATGTGATATAGAGTGTGAATCTGGTAACAATGTGATGCAGAGAGTGAACCCTGGTAACAATGTGATATAGAGTGTGAATCTGGTAACAATGTGATGCAGAGAGTGAACCCTGGTAACAATGTGATATAGAGAGTGAACCCTGGTAACAATGTGATGCAGAGAGTGAACCCTGGTAACAATGTGATATAGAGTGTGAATCTGGTAACAATGTGATGCAGAGAGTGAACCCTGGTAACAATGTGATATAGAGAGTGAACCCTGGTAACAATGTGATGCAGAGAGTGAACCCTGGTAACAATGTGATATAGAGTGTGAATCTGGTAACAATGTGATGCAGAGAGTGAACCCTGGTAACAATGTGATATAGAGAGTGAACCCTGGTAACAATGTGATGCAGAGAGTGAACCCTGGTAACAATGTGATATAGAGTGTGAATCTGGTAACAATGTGATGCAGAGAGTGAACCCTGGTAACAATGTGATATAGAGTGTGAATCTGGTAACAATGTGATGCAGAGAGTGAACCCTGGTAACAATGTGATATAGAGTGTGAATCTGGTAACAATGTGATGCAGAGAGTGAATCTGGTAACAATGTGATGCAGAGAGTGAATCTGGTAACAATGTGATGCAGAGAGTGAATCTGGTAACAATGTGATATAGAGAGTGAACCCTGGTAACAATGTGATATAGAGAGTGAACCCTGGTAACAATGTGATGCAGAGAGTGAACCCTGGTAACAATGTGATATAGAGAGTGAACCCTGGTAACAATGTGATGCAGAGAGTGAACCCTGGTAACAATGTGATATAGAGAGTGAACCCTGGTAACAATGTGATGCAGAGAGTGAACCCTGGTAACAATGTGATATAGAGTGTGAATCTGGTAACAATGTGATGCAGAGAGTGAACCCTGGTAACAATGTGATATAGAGTGTGAATCTGGTAACAATGTGATGCAGAGAGTGAACCCTGGTAACAATGTGATGCAGAGAGTGAACCCTGGTAACAATGTGATATAGAGTGTGAATCTGGTAACAATGTGATGCAGAGAGTGAACCCTGGTAACAATGTGATATAGAGAGTGAACCCTGGTAACAATGTGATGCAGAGAGTGAACCCTGATAACAATGTGATATAGAGTGTGAATCTGGTAACAATGTGATGCAGAGAGTGAACCCTGGTAACAATGTGATATCGAGTGTGAATCTGGTAACAATGTGATGCAGAGAGTGAACCCTGGTAACAATGTGATATAGAGTGTGAATCTGGTAACAATGTGATGCAGAGAGTGAACCCTGGTAACAGTGTGATATAGAGTGTGAATCTGGTAACAATGTGATGCAGAGAGTGAACCCTGGTAACAATGTGATATAGAGTGTGAATCTGGTAACAATGTGATGCAGAGAGTGAACCCTGGTAACAATGTGATATAGAGTGTGAATCTGGTAACAATGTGATGCAGAGAGTGAATCTGGTAACAATGTGATATAGAGAGTGAATCTGGTAACAATGTGATATAGAGAGTGAATCTGGTAACAATGTGATACAGAGTGTGAACCCTGGTAACAATGTGATATAGAGAGTGAATCTGGTAACAATGTGATGCAGAGAATGAACCCTGGTAACAATGTGATATAGAGAGTGAACCCTGGTAACAGTGTGATGCAGAGAGTGAACCCTGGTAACAATGTGATATAGAGAGTGAATCTGGTAACAGTGTGATGCAGAGAGTGAACCCTGGTAACAATGTGATATAGAGTGTGAATCTGGTAACAGTGTGATACAGAGTGTGAACCCTGGTAACAATGTGATATAGAGTGTGAATCTGGTAACAATGTGATGCAGAGAGTGAACCCTGGTAACAATGTGATACAGAGTGTGAACCCTGGTAACAATGTGATATACAGAGTGAATCTGGTAACAATGTGATGCAGAGAGTGAACCCTGGTAACAATGTGATATAGAGAGTGAACCCTGGTAACAATGTGATGCAGAGAGTGAACCCTGGTAACAATGTGATATAGAGTGTGAATCTGGTAACAATGTGATGCAGAGAGTGAATCTGGTAACAATGTGATATAGAGAGTGAACCCTGGTAACAATGTGATATAGAGTGTGAATCTGGTAACAATGTGATGCAGAGAGTGAACCCTGGTAACAATGTGATATAGAGTGTGAATCTGGTAACAATGTGATGCAGAGAGTGAATCTGGTAACAATGTTATATAGAGTGTGAATCTGGTAACAATGTGATGCAGAGAGTGAACCCTGGTAACAATGTGATATAGAGAGTGAACCCTGGTAACAATGTGATGCAGAGAGTGAACCCTGGTAACAATGTGATATAGAGTGTGAATCTGGTAACAATGTGATGCAGAGAGTGAACCCTGGTAACAATGTGATATAGAGTGTGAATCTGGTAACAATGTGATGCAGAGAGTGAACCCTGGTAACAATGTGATATAGAGTGTGAATCTGGTAACAATGTGATGCAGAGAGTGAACCCTGGTAACAATGTGATATAGAGAGTGTACCCTGGTAACAATGTGATGCAGAGAGTGAACCCTGGTAACAATGTGATATAGAGTGTGAATCTGGTAACAATGTGATGCAGAGAATGAACCCTGGTAACAATGTGATATAGAGAGTGAACCCTGGTAACAATGTGATGCAGAGAGTGAACCCTGGTAACAATGTGATATAGAGTGTGAATCTGGTAACAATGTGATGCAGAGAGTGAACCCTGGTAACAATGTGATGCAGAGAGTGAACCCTGGTAACAATGTGATATAGAGAGTGAACCCTGGTAACAATGTGATGCAGAGAGTGAACCCTGGTAACAATGTGATATAGAGTGTGAATCTGGTAACAATGTGATGCAGAGAGTGAACCCTGGTAACAATGTGATATAGAGAGTGAACCCTGGTAACAATGTGATGCAGAGAGTGAACCCTGGTAACAATGTGATATAGAGTGTGAATCTGGTAACAATGTGATGCAGAGAGTGAACCCTGGTAACAATGTGATATAGAGTGTGAATCTGGTAACAATGTGATGCAGAGAGTGAACCCTGGTAACAATGTGATATAGAGAGTGAACCCTGGTAACAATGTGATGCAGAGAGTGAACCCTGGTAACAATGTGATATAGAGAGTGAACCCTGGTAACAATGTGATGCAGAGAGTGAACCCTGGTAACAATGTGATATAGAGTGTGAATCTGGTAACAATGTGATGCAGAGAGTGAACCCTGGTAACAATGTGATGCAGAGAGTGAACCCTGGTAACAATGTGATATAGAGAGTGAACCCTGGTAACAATGTGATGCAGAGAGTGAACCCTGGTAACAATGTGATATAGAGTGTGAATCTGGTAACAATGTGATGCAGAGAGTGAACCCTGGTAACAATGTGATATAGAGTGTGAATCTGGTAACAATGTGATGCAGAGAGTGAACCCTGGTAACAATGTGATATAGAGTGTGAATCTGGTAACAATGTGATGCAGAGAGTGAACCCTGGTAACAATGTGATATAGAGAGTGAACCCTGGTAACAATGTGATGCAGAGAGTGAACCCTGGTAACAATGTGATATAGAGTGTGAATCTGGTAACAATGTGATGCAGAGAGTGAACCCTGGTAACAATGTGATATAGAGAGTGAACCCTGGTAACAATGTGATGCAGAGAGTGAACCCTGGTAACAATGTGATATAGAGTGTGAATCTGGTAACAATGTGATGCAGAGAGTGAACCCTGGTAACAATGTGATATAGAGTGTGAATCTGGTAACAATGTGATGCAGAGAGTGAACCCTGGTAACAATGTGATATAGAGTGTGAATCTGGTAACAATGTGATGCAGAGAGTGAATCTGGTAACAATGTGATGCAGAGAGTGAATCTGGTAACAATGTGATGCAGAGAGTGAATCTGGTAACAATGTGATATAGAGAGTGAACCCTGGTAACAATGTGATGCAGAGAGTGAACCCTGGTAACAATGTGATGCAGAGAGTGAACCCTGGTAACAATGTGATATAGAGAGTGAACCCTGGTAACAATGTGATGCAGAGAGTGAACCCTGGTAACAATGTGATATAGAGAGTGAACCCTGGTAACAATGTGATGCAGAGAGTGAACCCTGGTAACAATGTGATATAGAGTGTGAATCTGGTAACAATGTGATGCAGAGAGTGAACCCTGGTAACAATGTGATATAGAGTGTGAATCTGGCAACAATGTGATGCAGAGAGTGAACCCTGGTAACAATGTGATATAGAGAGTGAACCCTGGTAACAATGTGATGCAATGAGTGAACCCTGGTAACAATGTGATATAGAGTGTGAATCTGGTAACAATGTGATGCAGAGAGTGAACCCTGGTAACAATGTGATATAGAGAGTGAACCCTGGTAACAATGTGATGCAGAGAGTGAACCCTGATAACAATGTGATATAGAGTGTGAATCTGGTAACAATGTGATGCAGAGAGTGAACCCTGGTAACAATGTGATATCGAGTGTGAATCTGGTAACAATGTGATGCAGAGAGTGAACCCTGGTAACAATGTGATATAGAGCGTGAATCTGGTAACAATGTGATGCAGAGAGTGAACCCTGGTAACAATGTGATATAGAGTGTGAATCTGGTAACAATGTGATGCAGAGAGTGAACCCTGGTAACAATGTGATATAGAGTGTGAATCTGGTAACAATGTGATGCAGAGAGTGAACCCTGGTAACAATGTGATATAGAGTGTGAATCTGGTAACAATGTGATGCAGAGAGTGACCCCTGGTCACAATGTGATATAGAGTGTGAATCTGGTAACAATGTGATGCAGAGAGTGAACCCTGGTAACAATGTGACATAGAGAGTGAATCTGGTAACAATGTGATGCAGAGAGTGAACCCTGGTAACAATGTGATATAGAGAGTGAATCTGGTAACAATGTGATGCAGAGAGTGAATCTGGTAACAATGTGATGCAGAGAGTGAACCCTGGTAACAATGTGATATAGAGAGTGAACCCTGGTAACAGTGTGATACAGAGTGTGAACCCTGGTAACAATGTGATGCAGAGAGTGAATCTGGTAACAATGTGATGCAGAGAGTGAATCTGGTAACAATGTGATATAGAGTGTGAATCTGGTAACAATGTGATGCAGAGAGTGAACCCTGGTTACAATGTGATATAGAGTGTGAATCTGGTAACAATGTGATGCAGAGAGTGAACCCTGGTAACAATGTGATATAGAGTGTGAATCTGGTAACAATGTGATGCAGAGAGTGAATCTGGTAACAATGTGATATAGAGTGTGAATCTGGTAACAATGTGATGCAGAGAGTGAACCCTGGTTACAATGTGATATAGAGTGTGAATCTGGTAACAATGTGATGCAGAGAGTGAATCTGGTAACAATGTGATATAGAGTGTGAATCTGGTAACAATGTGATGCAGAGAGTGAACCCTGGTTACAATGTGATATAGAGTGTGAATCTGGTAACAATGTGATGCAGAGAGTGAACCCTGGTAACAATGTGATATAGAGAGTGAACCCTGGTAACAATGTGATGCAGAGAGTGAACCCTGGTAACAATGTGATATAGAGAGTGAACCCTGGTAACAATGTGATGCAGAGAGTGAACCCTGGTAACAATGTGATATAGAGTGTGAATCTGGTAACAATGTGATGCAGAGAGTGAACCCTGGTAACAATGTGATATAGAGTGTGAATCTGGTAACAATGTGATGCAGAGAGTGAATCTGGTAACAATGTGATATAGAGTGTGAATCTGGTAACAATGTGATGCAGAGAGTGAACCCTGGTTACAATGTGATATAGAGTGTGAATCTGGTAACAATGTGATGCAGAGAGTGAACCCTGGTAACAATGTGATATAGAGTGTGAATCTGGTAACAATGTGATGCAGAGAGTGAACCCTGGTAACAATGTGATATAGAGAGTGAACCCTGGTAACAATGTGATGCAGAGAGTGAACCCTGGTAACAATGTGATATAGAGAGTGAACCCTGGTAACAATGTGATGCAGAGAGTGAACCCTGGTAACAATGTGATATAGAGTGTGAATCTGGTAACAATGTGATGCAGAGAGTGAACCCTGGTAACAATGTGATGCAGAGAGTGAACCCTGGTAACAATGTGATATAGAGAGTGAACCCTGGTAACAATGTGATGCAGAGAGTGAACCCTGGTAACAATGTGATATAGAGTGTGAATCTGGTAACAATGTGATGCAGAGAGTGAACCCTGGTAACAATGTGATATAGAGAGTGAACCCTTGTAACAATGTGATGCAGAGAGTGAACCCTGGTAACAATGTGATATAGAGTGTGAATCTGGTAACAATGTGATGCAGAGAGTGAACCCTGGTAACAATGTGATATAGAGTGTGAATCTGGTAACAATGTGATGCAGAGAGTGAACCCTGGTAACAATGTGATATAGAGTGTGAATCTGGTAACAATGTGATGCAGAGAGTGAACCCTGGTAACAATGTGATATAGAGAGTGAACCCTGGTAACAATGTGATGCAGAGAGTGAACCCTGGTAACAATGTGATATAGAGTGTGAATCTGGTAACAATGTGATGCAGAGAGTGAACCCTGGTAACAATGTGATATAGAGAGTGAACCCTGGTAACAATGTGATGCAGAGAGTGAACCCTGGTAACAATGTGATATAGAGTGTGAATCTGGTAACAATGTGATGCAGAGAGTGAACCCTGGTAACAATGTGATATAGAGTGTGAATCTGGTAACAATGTGATGCAGAGAGTGAACCCTGGTAACAATGTGATATAGAGTGTGAATCTGGTAACAATGTGATGCAGAGAGTGAATCTGGTAACAATGTGATGCAGAGAGTGAATCTGGTAACAATGTGATGCAGAGAGTGAATCTGGTAACAATGTGATATAGAGAGTGAACCCTGGTAACAATGTGATATAGAGAGTGAACCCTGGTAACAATGTGATGCAGAGAGTGAACCCTGGTAACAATGTGATATAGAGAGTGAACCCTGATAACAATGTGATGCAGAGAGTGAACCCTGGTAACAATGTGATATAGAGAGTGAACCCTGGTAACAATGTGATGCAGAGAGTGAACCCTGGTAACAATGTGATATAGAGTGTGAATCTGGTAACAATGTGATGCAGAGAGTGAACCCTGGTAACAATGTGATATAGAGTGTGAATCTGGTAACAATGTGATGCAGAGAGTGAACCCTGGTAACAATGTGATATAGAGAGTGAACCCTGGTAACAATGTGATGCAGAGAGTGAACCCTGGTAACAATGTGATATAGAGTGTGAATCTGGTAACAAAGTGATGCAGAGAGTGAACCCTGGTAACAATGTGATATAGAGAGTGAACCCTGGTAACAATGTGATGCAGAGAGTGAACCCTGATAACAATGTGATATAGAGTGTGAATCTGGTAACAATGTGATGCAGAGAGTGAACCCTGGTAACAATGTGATATCGAGTGTGAATCTGGTAACAATGTGATGCAGAGAGTGAACCCTGGTAACAATGTGATATAGAGCGTGAATCTGGTAACAATGTGATGCAGAGAGTGAACCCTGGTAACAATGTGATATATAGTGTGAATCTGGTAACAATGTGATGCAGAGAGTGAACCCTGGTAACAATGTGATATAGAGTGTGAATCTGGTAACAATGTGATGCAGAGAGTGAACCCTGGTAACAATGTGATATAGAGTGTGAATCTGGTAACAATGTGATGCAGAGAGTGAACCCTGGTAACAATGTGATATAGAGTGTGAATCTGGTAACAATGTGATGCAGAGAGTGAACCCTGGTAACAATGTGACATGGAGAGTGAATCTGGTAACAATGTGATTCAGAGAGTGAACCCTGGTAACAATGTGATATAGAGAGTGAATCTGGTAACAATGTGATGCAGAGAGTGAATCTGGTAACAATGTGATGCAGAGAGTGAACCCTGGTAACAATGTGATATAGAGAGTGAACCCTGGTAACAGTGTGATACAGAGTGTGAACCCTGGTAACAATGTGATGCAGAGAGTGAATCTGGTAACAATGTGATGCAGAGAGTGAATCTGGTAACAATGTGATATAGAGTGTGAATCTGGGAACAATGTGATGCAGAGAGTGAACCCTGGTTACAATGTGATATAGAGTGTGAATCTGGTAACAATGTGATGCAGAGAGTGAACCCTGGTAACAATGTGATATAGAGTGTGAATCTGGTAACAATGTGATGCAGAGAGTGAATCTGGTAACAATGTGATATAGAGTGTGAATCTGGTAACAATGTGATGCAGAGAGTGAACCCTGGTTACAATGTGATATAGAGTGTGAATCTGGTAACAATGTGATGCAGAGAGTGAATCTGGTAACAATGTGATATAGAGTGTGAATCTGGTAACAATGTGATGCAGAGAGTGAACCCTGGTTACAATGTGATATAGAGTGTGAATCTGGTAACAATGTGATGCAGAGAGTGAACCCTGGTAACAATGTGATATAGAGTGTGAATCTGGTAACAATGTGATGCAGAGAGTGAATCTGGTAACAATGTGATATAGAGAGTGAACCCTGGTAACAATGTGATGCAGAGAGTGAATCTGGTAACAATGTGATATAGAGTGTGAATCTGGTAACAATGTGATGCAGAGAGTGAATCTGGTAACAATGTGATATAGAGAGTGAACCCTGGTAACAATGTGATGCAGAGAGTGAACCCTGGTTACAATGTGATATAGAGTGTGAATCTGGTAACAATGTGATGCAGAGAGTGAACCCTGGTAACAATGTGATATAGAGTGTGAATCTGGTAACAATGTGATGCAGAGAGTGAATCTGGTAACAATGTGATATAGAGTGTGAATCTGGTAACAATGTGATGCAGAGAGTGATCCCTGGTAACAATGTGATGCAGAGAGTGAATCTGGTAACAATGTGATATAGAGTGTGAATCTGGTAACAATGTGATGCAGAGAGTGAACCCTGGTAACAGTGTGATACAGAGTGTGAACCCTGGTAACAATGTGATATAGAGAGTGAACCCTGGTAACAGTGTGATGCAGAGAGTGAACCCTGGTAACAATGTGATATAGAGTGTGAATCTGGTAACAATGTGATGCAGAGAGTGAATCTGGTAACAATGTGATGCAGAGAGTGAATCTGGTAACAATGTGATGCAGAGAGTGAATCTGGTAACAATGTGATATAGAGAGTGAACCCTGGTAACAATGTGATATAGAGAGTGAACCCTGGTAACAATGTGATGCAGAGAGTGAACCCTGGTAACAATGTGATATAGAGAGTGAACCCTGGTAACAATGTGATGCAGAGAGTGAACCCTGGTAACAATGTGATATAGAGAGTGAACCCTGGTAACAATGTGATGCAGAGAGTGAACCCTGGTAACAATGTGATATAGAGTGTGAATCTGGTAACAATGTGATGCAGAGAGTGAACCCTGGTAACAATGTGATATAGAGTGTGAATCTGGTAACAATGTGATGCAGAGAGTGAACCCTGGTAACAATGTGATATAGAGAGTGAACCCTGGTAACAATGTGATGCAGAGAGTGAACCCTGGTAACAATGTGATATAGAGTGTGAATCTGGTAACAATGTGATGCAGAGAGTGAACCCTGGTAACAATGTGATATAGAGAGTGAACCCTGGTAACAATGTGATGCAGAGAGTGAACCCTGATAACAATGTGATATAGAGTGTGAATCTGGTAACAATGTGATGCAGAGAGTGAACCCTGGTAACAATGTGATATCGAGTGTGAATCTGGTAACAATGTGATGCAGAGAGTGAACCCTGGTAACAATGTGATATAGAGTGTGAATCTGGTAACAATGTGATGCAGAGAGTGAACCCTGGTAACAATGTGATATAGAGTGTGAATCTGGTAACAATGTGATGCAGAGAGTGAACCCTGGTAACTATGTGATATAGAGTGTGAATCTGGTAACAATGTGATGCAGAGAGTGAACCCTGGTAACAATGTGATATAGAGTGTGAATCTGGTAACAATGTGATGCAGAGAGTGAACCCTGGTAACAATGTGATATAGAGTGTGAATCTGGTAACAATGTGATGCAGAGAGTGAACCCTGGTAACAATGTGATATAGAGTGTGAATCTGGTAACAATGTGATATAGAGAGTGAATCTGGTAACATTGTGATATCGAGAGTGAATCTGGTAACAATGTGATACAGAGTGTGAACCCTGGTAACAATGTGATATAGAGAGTGAATCTGGTAACAATGTGATGCAGAGAGTGAACCCTGGTAACAATGTGATATAGAGAGTGAACCCTGGTAACAGTGTGATGCAGAGAGTGAACCCTGGTAACAATGTGATATAGAGAGTGAATCTGGTAACAGTGTGATGCAGAGAGTGAACCCTGGTAACAATGTGATATAGAGTGTGAATCTGGTAACAGTGTGATACAGAGTGTGAACCCTGGTAACAATGTGATATAGAGTGTGAATCTGGTAACAATGTGATGCAGAGAGTGAACCCTGGTAACAATGTGATACAGAGTGTGAACCCTGGTAACAATGTGATATAGAGAGTGAATCTGGTAACAATGTGATGCAGAGAGTGAACCCTGGTAACAATGTGATATAGAGAGTGAACCCCTGTAACAATGTGATGCAGAGAGTGAACCCTGGTAACAATGTGATATAGAGTGTGAATCTGGTAACAATGTGATGCAGAGAGTGAATCTGGTAACAATGTGATATAGAGTGTGAATCTGGTAACAATGTGATGCAGAGAGTGAACCCTGGTAACAATGTGATATAGAGTGTGAATCTGGTAACAATGTGATGCAGAGAGTGAATCTGGTAACAATGTGATATAGAGAGTGAACCCTGGTAACAATGTGATGCAGAGAGTGAACCCTGGTAACAATGTGATATAGAGTGTGAATCTGGTAACAATGTGATGCAGAGAGTGAACCCTGGTAACAATGTGATGCAGAGAGTGAACCCTGGTAACAATGTGATATAGAGAGTGAACCCTGGTAACAATGTGATGCAGAGAGTGAACCCTGGTAACAATGTGATATAGAGTGTGAATCTGGTAACAATGTGATGCAGAGAGTGAACCCTGGTAACAATGTGATATAGAGAGTGAACCCTGGTAACAATGTGATGCAGAGAGTGAACCCTGGTAACAATGTGATATAGAGAGTGAACCCTGGTAACAATGTGATGCAGAGAGTGAACCCTGGTAACAATGTGATATAGAGTGTGAATCTGGTAACAATGTGATGCAGAGAGTGAACCCTGGTAACAATGTGATATAGAGTGTGAATCTGGTAACAATGTGATGCAGAGAGTGAACCCTGGTAACAATGTGATATAGAGAGTGAACCCTGGTAACAATGTGATGCAGAGAGTGAACCCTGGTAACAATGTGATATAGAGTGTGAATCTGGTAACAATGTGATGCAGAGAGTGAACCCTGGTAACAATGTGATATAGAGAGTGAACCCTGGTAACAATGTGATGCAGAGAGTGAACCCTGATAACAATGTGATATAGAGTGTGAATCTGGTAACAATGTGATGCAGAGAGTGAACCCTGGTAACAATGTGATATAGAGTGTGAATCTGGTAACAATGTGATGCAGAGAGTGAACCCTGGTAACTATGTGATATAGAGTGTGAATCTGGTAACAATGTGATGCAGAGAGTGAACCCTGGTAACAATGTGATATAGAGTGTGAATCTGGTAACAATGTGATGCAGAGAGTGAACCCTGGTAACAATGTGATATCGAGTGTGAATCTGGTAACAATGTGATGCAGAGAGTGAACCCTGGTAACAATGTGATATAGAGTGTGAATCTGGTAACAATGTGATGCAGAGAGTGAACCCTGGTAACAATGTGATATAGAGTGTGAATCTGGTAACAATGTGATGCAGAGAGTGAACCCTGGTAACAATGTGATATAGAGAGTGAATCTGGTAACAATGTGATGCAGAGAGTGAACCCTGGTAACAATGTGATATAGAGAGTGAATCTGGTAACAATGTGATGCAGAGAGTGAATCTGGTAACAATGTGATGCAGAGAGTGAACCCTGGTAACAATGTGATATAGAGAGTGAACCCTGGTAACAGTGTGATACAGAGTGTGAACCCTGGTAACAATGTGATGCAGAGAGTGAATCTGGTAACAATGTGATGCAGAGAGTGAACCCTGGTAACAATGTGATGCAGAGAGTGAATCTGGTAACAATGTGATATAGAGTGTGAATCTGGTAACAATGTGATGCAGAGAGTGAATCTGGTAACAATGTGATATAGAGAGTGAACCCTGGTAACAATGTGATGCAGAGAGTGAATCTGGTAACAATGTGATATAGAGTGTGAATCTGGTAACAATGTGATGCAGAGAGTGAACCCTGGTAACAGTGTGATACAGAGTGTGAACCCTGGTAACAATGTGATATAGAGAGTGAACCCTGGTAACAGTGTGATACAGAGTGTGAACCCTGGTAACAATGTGATATAGAGCGTGAATCTGGTAACAATGTGATGCAGAGAGTGAACCCTGGTAACAATGTGATATAGAGTGTGAATCTGGTAACAATGTGATGCAGAGAGTGAACCCTGGTAACAATGTGATATAGAGTGTGAATCTGGTAACAATGTGATGCAGAGAGTGAATCTGGTAACAATGTGATATAGAGAGTGAACCCTGGTAACAATGTGATGCAGAGAGTGAACCCTGGTAACAATGTGATATAGAGTGTGAATCTGGTAACAATGTGATGCAGAGAGTGAACCCTGGTAACAGTGTGATACAGAGTGTGAACCCTGGTAACAATGTGATATAGAGAGTGAACCCTGGTAACAGTGTGATACAGAGTGTGAACCCTGGTAACAATGTGATATAGAGTGTGAATCTGGTAACAATTTGATGCAGAGAGTGAACCCTGGTAACAATGTGATATAGGGTGTGAATCTGGTAACAATGTGATGCAGAGAGTGAATCTGGTAACAATGTGATGCAGAGAGTGAATCTGGTAACAATGTGATATAGAGAGTGAACCCTGGTAACAATGTGATGCAGAGAGTGAACCCTGGTAACAATGTGATATAGAGAGTGAACCCTGGTAACAATGTGATGCAGAGAGTGAACCCTGGTAACAATGTGATATAGAGTGTGAATCTGGTAACAATGTGATGCAGAGAGTGAACCCTGGTAACAATGTGATATAGAGAGTGAACCCTGGTAACAATGTGATGCAGAGAGTGAACCCTGGTAACAATGTGATATAGAGTGTGAATCTGGTAACAATGTGATGCAGAGAGTGAACCCTGGTAACAATGTGATATAGAGTGTGAATCTGGTAACAATGTGATGCAGAGAGAGAACCCTGGTAACAATGTGATATAGAGAGTGAACCCTGGTAACAATGTGATGCAGAGAGTGAACCCTGGTAACAATGTGATATAGAGAGTGAACCCTGGTAACAATGTGATGCAGAGAGTGAACCCTGGTAACAATGTGATATAGAGTGTGAATCTGGTAACAATGTGATGCAGAGAGTGAACCCTGGTAACAGTGTGATACAGAGTGTGAACCCTGGTAACAATGTGATATAGAGAGTGAACCCTGGTAACAGTGTGATACAGAGTGTGTACCCTGGTAACAATGTGATATAGAGTGTGAATCTGGTAACAATGTGATGCAGAGAGTGAACCCTGGTAACAATGTGATATAGAGAGTGAACCCTGGTAACAGTGTGATACAGAGTGTGAACCCTGGTAACAATGTGATATAGAGAGTGAATCTGGTAACAATGTGATGCAGAGAGTGAATCTGGTAACCATGTGATGCAGAGAGTGAACCCTGGTAACAGTGTGATATAGAGTGTGAATCTGGTAACAATGTGATATAGAGTGTGAATCTGGTAACAATGTGATATAGAGTGTGAACCCTGGTAACAGTGTGATACAGAGTGTGAACCCTGGTAACAATGTGATATAGAGAGTGAACCCTGGTAACAGTGTGATACAGAGTGTGAACCCTGGTAACAATGTGATATAGAGTGTGAGTCTGGTAACAATGTGATATAGAGAGTGAACCCTGGTAACAGTGTGATACAGAGTGTGAACCCTGGTAACAATGTGATATAGAGAGTGAACCCTGGTAACAGTGTGATACAGAGTGTGAACCCTGGTAACAATGTGATATAGAGTGTGAATCTGGTAACAATGTGATGCAGAGAGTGAATCTGGTAACAATGTGATATAGAGTGTGAATCTGGTAACAATGTGATATAGAGAGTGAACCCTGGTAACAGTGTGATACAGAGTGTGAACCCTGGTAACAATGTGATATAGAGAGTGAACCCTGGTAACAGTGTGATACAGAGTGTGAACCCTGGTAACAATGTGATATAGAGTGTGAGTCTGGTAACAATGTGATATAGAGAGTGAACCCTGGTAACAATGTGATATAGAGAGTGAATCTGGTAACAATGTGATATAGAGAGTGAACCCTGGTAACAGTGTGATACAGAGTGTGAACCCTGGTAACAATGTGATATAGAGAGTGAACCCTGGTAACAGTGTGATACAGAGTGTGAACCCTGGTAACAATGTGATATAGAGAGTGAACCCTGGTAACAATGTGATATAGAGAGTGAACCCTGGTAACAATGTGATGCAGAGAGTGAACCCTGGTAACAATGTGATATAGAGAGTGAACCCTGGTAACAATGTGATGCAGAGAGTGAACCCTGGTAACAATGTGATATAGAGTGTGAATCTGGTAACAATGTGATGCAGAGAGTGAACCCTGGTAACAATGTGATATAGAGTGTGAATCTGGTAACAATGTGATGCAGAGAGTGAACCCTGGTAACAATGTGATATAGAGAGTGAACCCTGGTAACAATGTGATGCAGAGAGTGAACCCTGGTAACAATGTGATATAGAGTGTGAATCTGGTAACAATGTGATGCAGAGAGTGAACCCTGGTAACAATGTGATATAGAGAGTGAACCCTGGTAACAATGTGATGCAGAGAGTGAACCCTGATAACAATGTGATATAGAGTGTGAATCTGGTAACAATGTGATGCAGAGAGTGAACCCTGGTAACAATGTGATATAGAGTGTGAATCTGGTAACAATGTGATGCAGAGAGTGAACCCTGGTAACTATGTGATATAGAGTGTGAATCTGGTAACAATGTGATGCAGAGAGTGAACCCTGGTAACAATGTGATATAGAGTGTGAATCTGGTAACAATGTGATGCAGAGAGTGAACCCTGGTAACAATGTGATATCGAGTGTGAATCTGGTAACAATGTGATGCAGAGAGTGAACCCTGGTAACAATGTGATATAGAGTGTGAATCTGGTAACAATGTGATGCAGAGAGTGAACCCTGGTAACAATGTGATATAGAGTGTGAATCTGGTAACAATGTGATGCAGAGAGTGAACCCTGGTAACAATGTGATATAGAGAGTGAATCTGGTAACAATGTGATGCAGAGAGTGAACCCTGGTAACAATGTGATATAGAGAGTGAATCTGGTAACAATGTGATGCAGAGAGTGAATCTGGTAACAATGTGATGCAGAGAGTGAACCCTGGTAACAATGTGATATAGAGAGTGAACCCTGGTAACAGTGTGATACAGAGTGTGAACCCTGGTAACAATGTGATGCAGAGAGTGAATCTGGTAACAATGTGATGCAGAGAGTGAACCCTGGTAACAATGTGATGCAGAGAGTGAATCTGGTAACAATGTGATATAGAGTGTGAATCTGGTAACAATGTGATGCAGAGAGTGAATCTGGTAACAATGTGATATAGAGAGTGAACCCTGGTAACAATGTGATGCAGAGAGTGAATCTGGTAACAATGTGATATAGAGTGTGAATCTGGTAACAATGTGATGCAGAGAGTGAACCCTGGTAACAGTGTGATACAGAGTGTGAACCCTGGTAACAATGTGATATAGAGAGTGAACCCTGGTAACAGTGTGATACAGAGTGTGAACCCTGGTAACAGTGTGATATAGAGAGTGAATCTGGTAACAATGTGATACAGAGTGTGAACCCTGGTAACAATGTGATATAGAGTGTGAATCTGGTAACAATGTGATGCAGAGAGTGAACCCTGGTAACAATGTGATATCGAGTGTGAATCTGGTAACAATGTGATGCAGAGAGTGAACCCTGGTAACTATGTGATATAGAGTGTGAATCTGGTAACAATGTGATGCAGAGAGTGAACCCTGGTAACAATGTGATATAGAGTGTGAATCTGGTAACAATGTGATGCAGAGAGTGAACCCTGGTAACAATGTGATATCGAGTGTGAATCTGGTAACAATGTGATGCAGAGAGTGAACCCTGGTAACAATGTGATATAGAGTGTGAATCTGGTAACAATGTGATGCAGAGAGTGAACCCTGGTAACAATGTGATATAGAGTGTGAATCTGGTAACAATGTGATGCAGAGAGTGAACCCTGGTAACAATGTGATATAGAGAGTGAATCTGGTAACAATGTGATGCAGAGAGTGAACCCTGGTAACAATGTGATATAGAGAGTGAATCTGGTAACAATGTGATGCAGAGAGTGAATCTGGTAACAATGTGATGCAGAGAGTGAACCCTGGTAACAATGTGATATAGAGAGTGAACCCTGGTAACAGTGTGATACAGAGTGTGAACCCTGGTAACAATGTGATGCAGAGAGTGAATCTGGTAACAATGTGATGCAGAGAGTGAACCCTGGTAACAATGTGATATAGAGAGTGAATCTGGTAACAATGTGATACAGAGTGTGAACCCTGGTAACAATGTGATATAGAGTGTGAATCTGGTAACAATGTGATATAGAGAGTGAATCTGGTAACAATGTGATATAGAGAGTGAACCCTGGTAACAATGTGATATAGAGAGTGAATCTGGTAACAATGTGATACAGAGTGTGAACCCTGGTAACAATGTGATACAGAGTGTGAGTCTGGTAACAATGTGATATAGAGACTGAACCCTGGTAACAATGTGATATAGAGAGTGAATCTGGTAACAATGTGATATAGAGAGTGAACCCTGGTAACAATGTGATATAGAGAGTGAATCTGGTAACAATGTGATGCAGAGAGTGAACCCTGGTAACAATGTGATACAGAGTGTGAACCCTGGTAACAATGTGATATAGAGTGTGAATCTGGTAACAATGTGATGCAGAGAGTGAACCCTGGTAACAGTGTGATACAGAGAGTGAATCTGGTAACAATGTGATATAGAGTGTGAGTCTGGTAACAATGTGATATAGAGAGTGAACCCTGGTAACAATGTGATATAGAGTGTGAGTCTGGTAACAATGTGATATAGAGAGTGAACCCTGGTAACAATGTGATATAGAGAGTGAATCTGGTAACAATGTGATGCAGAGAGTGAACCCTGGTAACAATGTGATATAGAGAGTGAACCCTGGTAACAGTGTGATACAGAGTGTGAACCCTGGTAACAATGTGATATAGAGAGTGAACCCTGGTAACAGTGTGATACAGAGTGTGAACCCTGGTAACAATGTGATATAGAGAGTGAATCTGGTAACAATGTGATACAAAGTGTGAACCCTGGTAACAGCGTGATATAGAGAGTGAATCTGGTAACAATGTGATATAGAGAGTGAACCCTGGTAACAATGTGATATAGAGAGTGAATCTGGTAACAATGTGATACAAAGTGTGAACCCTGGTAACAGTGTGATATAGAGAGTGAATCTGGTAACAATGTGATGCAGAGAGTGAACCCTGGTAACAATGTGATATAGAGAGTGAACCCTGGTAACAGTGTGATACAGGGTGTGAACCCTGATAACAATGTGATATAGAGAGTGAACCCTGGTAACAGTGTGATGCAGAGAGTGAACCCTGGTAACAGTGTGATACAGAGTGTGAACCCTGGTAACAATGTGATATAGAGAGTGAACCCTGGTAACAGTGTGATACAGAGTGTGAACCCTGGTAACAATGTGATATAGAGAGTGAATCTGGTAACAATGTGATACAAAGTGTGAACCCTGGTAACAATGTGATATAGAGAGTGAATCTGGTAACAGTGTGATGCAGAGAGGGAACCCTGGTAACAATGTGATGCAGAGAGTGAACCCTGGTAACAATGTGATATAGAGATTGAACCCTGGTAACAGTGTGATACAGGGTGTGAACCCTGGTAACAATGTGATATAGAGAGTGAACCCTGGTATCAGTGTGATACAGAGTGTGAACCCTGGTAACAGTGTGATATAGAGAGTGAATCTGGTAAGAATGTGATACAGAGTGTGAACCCTGGTAACAGTGTGATATAGAGAGTGAATCTGGTAAGAATGTGATACAGAGTGTGAACCCTGGTAACAATGTGATACAGAGTGTGAACCCTGGTAACAATGTGATATAGAGAGTGAACCCTGGTAACAGTGTGATACAGAGTGTGAACCCTGGTAACAATGTGATATAGAGTGTGAGTCTGGTAACAATGTGATATAGAGAGTGAACCCTGGTAACAGTGTGATACAGAGTGTGAACCCTGGTAACAATGTGATATAGAGAGTGAACCCTGGTAACAGTGTGATACAGAGTGTGAACCCTGGTAACAATGTGATATAGAGTGTGAATCTGGTAACAATGTGATGCAGAGAGTGAATCTGGTAACAATGTGATATAGAGTGTGAATCTGGTAACAATGTGATATAGAGAGTGAACCCTGGTAACAGTGTGATACAGAGTGTGAACCCTGGTAACAATGTGATATAGAGAGTGAACCCTGGTAACAGTGTGATACAGAGTGTGAACCCTGGTAACAATGTGATATAGAGTGTGAGTCTGGTAACAATGTGATATAGAGAGTGAACCCTGGTAACAATGTGATATAGAGAGTGAATCTGGTAACAATGTGATATAGAGAGTGAACCCTGGTAACAGTGTGATACAGAGTGTGAACCCTGGTAACAATGTGATATAGAGAGTGAACCCTGGTAACAGTGTGATACAGAGTGTGAACCCTGGTAACAATGTGATATAGAGAGTGAACCCTGGTAACAGTGTGATACAGAGTGTGAACCCTGGTAACAATGTGATATAGAGTGTGAATCTGGTAACAATGTGATGCAGAGAGTGAACCCTGGTAACAGTGTGATACAGAGAGTGAATCTGGTAACAATGTGATATAGAGTGTGAGTCTGGTAACAATGTGATATAGAGAGTGAACCCTGGTAACAATGTGATATAGAGTGTGAGTCTGGTAACAATGTGATATAGAGTGTGAGTCTGGTAACAATGTGATATAGAGAGTGAATCTGGTAACAATGTGATGCAGAGAGTGAACCCTGGTAACAATGTGATATAGAGAGTGAACCCTGGTAACAGTGTGATACAGAGTGTGAACCCTGGTAACAATGTGATATAGAGAGTGAACCCTGGTAACAGTGTGATACAGAGTGTGAACCCTGGTAACAATGTGATATAGAGAGTGAATCTGGTAACAATGTGATACAAAGTGTGAACCCTGGTAACAGCGTGATATAGAGAGTGAATCTGGTAACAATGTGATATAGAGAGTGAACCCTGGTAACAATGTGATATAGAGAGTGAATCTGGTAACAATGTGATACAAAGTGTGAACCCTGGTAACAGTGTGATATAGAGAGTGAATCTGGTAACAATGTGATGCAGAGAGTGAACCCTGGTAACAATGTGATATAGAGAGTGAACCCTGGTAACAGTGTGATACAGGGTGTGAACCCTGATAACAATGTGATATAGAGAGTGAACCCTGGTAACAGTGTGATGCAGAGAGTGAACCCTGGTAACAGTGTGATACAGAGTGTGAACCCTGGTAACAATGTGATATAGAGAGTGAACCCTGGTAACAGTGTGATACAGAGTGTGAACCCTGGTAACAATGTGATATAGAGAGTGAATCTGGTAACAATGTGATACAAAGTGTGAACCCTGGTAACAATGTGATATAGAGAGTGAATCTGGTAACAGTGTGATGCAGAGAGGGAACCCTGGTAACAATGTGATGCAGAGAGTGAACCCTGGTAACAATGTGATATAGAGATTGAACCCTGGTAACAGTGTGATACAGGGTGTGAACCCTGGTAACAATGTGATATAGAGAGTGAACCCTGGTATCAGTGTGATACAGAGTGTGAACCCTGGTAACAGTGTGATATAGAGAGTGAATCTGGTAAGAATGTGATACAGAGTGTGAACCCTGGTAACAGTGTGATATAGAGAGTGAATCTGGTAAGAATGTGATACAGAGTGTGAACCCTGGTAACAATGTGATACAGAGTGTGAACCCTGGTAACAATGTGATATAGAGAGTGAACCCTGGTAACAGTGTGATACAGAGTGTGAACCCTGGTAACAATGTGATATAGAGTGTGAGTCTGGTAACAATGTGATATAGAGAGTGAACCCTGGTAACAGTGTGATACAGAGTGTGAACCCTGGTAACAATGTGATATAGAGAGTGAACCCTGGTAACAGTGTGATACAGAGTGTGAACCCTGGTAACAATGTGATATAGAGTGTGAATCTGGTAACAATGTGATGCAGAGAGTGAATCTGGTAACAATGTGATATAGAGTGTGAATCTGGTAACAATGTGATATAGAGAGTGAACCCTGGTAACAGTGTGATACAGAGTGTGAACCCTGGTAACAATGTGATATAGAGAGTGAACCCTGGTAACAGTGTGATACAGAGTGTGAACCCTGGTAACAATGTGATATAGAGTGTGAGTCTGGTAACAATGTGATATAGAGAGTGAACCCTGGTAACAATGTGATATAGAGAGTGAATCTGGTAACAATGTGATATAGAGTGTGAACCCTGGTAACAGTGTGATACAGAGTGTGAACCCTGGTAACAATGTGATATAGAGAGTGAACCCTGGTAACAGTGTGATACAGAGTGTGAACCCTGGTAACAATGTGATATAGAGAGTGAACCCTGGTAACAGTGTGATACAGAGTGTGAACCCTGGTAACAATGTGATATAGAGAGTGAACCCTGGTAACAGTGTGATACAGAGTGTGAACCCTGGTAACAATGTGATATAGAGTGTGAGTCTGGTAACAATGTGATATAGAGAGTGAACCCTGGTAACAATGTGATATAGAGAGTGAATCTGGTAACAATGTGATACAGAGTGTGAACCCTGGTAACAATGTGATATAGAGTGTGAATCTGGTAACAATGTGATATAGAGAGTGAACCCTGGTAACAATGTGATATAGAGAGTGAATCTGGTAACAATGTGATACAGAGTGTGAACCCTGGTAACAATGTGATACAGAGTGTGAGTCTGGTAACAATGTGATATAGAGACTGAACCCTGGTAACAATGTGATATAGAGAGTGAATCTGGTAACAATGTGATATAGAGAGTGAACCCTGGTAACAATGTGATATAGAGAGTGAATCTGGTAACAATGTGATGCAGAGAGTGAACCCTGGTAACAATGTGATACAGAGTGTGAACCCTGGTAACAATGTGATATAGAGTGTGAATCTGGTAACAATGTGATGCAGAGAGTGAACCCTGGTAACAGTGTGATACAGAGAGTGAATCTGGTAACAATGTGATATAGAGTGTGAGTCTGGTAACAATGTGATATAGAGAGTGAACCCTGGTAACAATGTGATATAGAGTGTGAGTCTGGTAACAATGTGATATAGAGAGTGAACCCTGGTAACAATGTGATATAGAGAGTGAATCTGGTAACAATGTGATGCAGAGAGTGAACCCTGGTAACAATGTGATATAGAGAGTGAACCCTGGTAACAGTGTGATACAGAGTGTGAACCCTGGTAACAATGTGATATAGAGAGTGAACCCTGGTAACAGTGTGATACAGAGTGTGAACCCTGGTAACAATGTGATATAGAGAGTGAATCTGGTAACAATGTGATACAAAGTGTGAACCCTGGTAACAGCGTGATATAGAGAGTGAATCTGGTAACAATGTGATATAGAGAGTGAACCCTGGTAACAATGTGATATAGAGAGTGAATCTGGTAACAATGTGATACAAAGTGTGAACCCTGGTAACAGTGTGATATAGAGAGTGAATCTGGTAACAATGTGATGCAGAGAGTGAACCCTGGTAACAATGTGATATAGAGAGTGAACCCTGGTAACAGTGTGATACAGGGTGTGAACCCTGATAACAATGTGATATAGAGAGTGAACCCTGGTAACAGTGTGATGCAGAGAGTGAACCCTGGTAACAGTGTGATACAGAGTGTGAACCCTGGTAACAATGTGATATAGAGAGTGAACCCTGGTAACAGTGTGATACAGAGTGTGAACCCTGGTAACAATGTGATATAGAGAGTGAATCTGGTAACAATGTGATACAAAGTGTGAACCCTGGTAACAATGTGATATAGAGAGTGAATCTGGTAACAGTGTGATGCAGAGAGGGAACCCTGGTAACAATGTGATGCAGAGAGTGAACCCTGGTAACAATGTGATATAGAGATTGAACCCTGGTAACAGTGTGATACAGGGTGTGAACCCTGGTAACAATGTGATATAGAGAGTGAACCCTGGTATCAGTGTGATACAGAGTGTGAACCCTGGTAACAGTGTGATATAGAGAGTGAATCTGGTAAGAATGTGATACAGAGTGTGAACCCTGGTAACAGTGTGATATAGAGAGTGAATCTGGTAAGAATGTGATACAGAGTGTGAACCCTGGTAACAATGTGATATAGAGAGTGAATCTGGTAACAATGTGATGCAGAGAGTGAACCCTGGTAACAATGTGATACAGAGAGTGAACCCTGGTAACAGTGTGATACAGGGTGTGAACCCTGGTAACAATGTGATATAGAGAGTGAACCCTGGTATCAGTGTGATACAGAGTGTGAACCCTGGTAACAAAGTGATATAGAGAGTGAATCTCGTAACAGTGTGATGCAGAGAGGGAACCCTGGTAACAGTGTGATACAGAGTGTGAAGCCTGGTAACAATGTGATATAGAGAGTGAACCCTGGTATCAGTGTGATACAGAGAGTGAACCCTGGTAACAATGTGATATAGAGAGTGAACCCTGGTAACAATGTGATGCAGAGAGTGAACCCTGGTAACAATGTGATATAGAGAGTGAACCCTGGTAACAATGTGATGCAGAGAGTGAACCCTGGTAACAATGTGATATAGAGAGTGAACCCTGGGAACAATGTGATGCAGAGAGTGAACCCTGGTAACAATGTGATGCAGAGAGTGAACCCTGGTAACAATGTGATATAGAGTGTGAACCCTGGTAACAGTGTGATACAGAGTGTGAACCCTGGTAACAATGTGATATAGAGAGTGAACCCTGGGAACAATGTGATGCAGAGAGTGAACCCTGGTATCAATGTGATATAGAGAGTGAACCCTGGTAACAATGTGATGCAGAGAGTGAACCCTGGTAACAATGTGATATAGAGTGTGAACCCTGGTAACAATGTGATACAGAGTGTGAACCCTGGTATCAGTGTGATACAGAGTGTGAACCCTGGTAACAATGTGAGAAAGAGAGTGAATCTGGTAACAATGTGATGCAGAGAGTGAACCCTGGTAACAATGTGATATAGAGAGTGAACCCTGGTAACAATGTGATGCAGAGAGTTCTTTTTTCTTTTCTTTTCTTCTTCTTTTGGGCCTCCTTATCTCGAGAGACAATGGATACGCGCCTGGAGGTGGTCAGTGGTTTGTGAAGCAGCGCCTGGAGTGGCTATAAAGGCCAATTCTGGAGTGACAGGCTCTTCCACAGGTGCTGCAGAGAAATTTGTTTGTTGGGGCTGTTGCACAGTTGGCTCTCCCCTTGCGCCTCTGTCTTTTTTCCTGCCAACTACTAAGTCTCTTCGACTCGCCACAATTTAGCCCTGTCTTTATGGCTGCCCGCCAGCTCTGGCGAATGCTGGCAACTGACTCCCACGACTTGTGATCAATGTCACACGATTTCATGTCGCGTTTGCAGACGTCTTTATAACGGAGACATGGACGGCCGGTGGGTCTGATACCAGTGGCGAGCTCGCTGTACAATGTGTCTTTGGGGATCCTGCCATCTTCCATGCGGCTCACATGGCCAAGCCATCTCAAGCGCCGCTGACTCAGTAGTGTGTATAAGCTGGGGATGTTGGCCGCTTCAAGGACTTCTATGTTGGAGATATAGTCCTGCCACCTGATGCCAAGTATTCTCCGAAGGCAGCGAAGATGGAATGAATTGAGACGTCGCTCTTGGCTGGCATACGTTGTCCAGGCCTCGCTGCCGTAGAGCAAGGTACTGAGGACACAGGCCTGATACACTCGGACTTTTGTGTTCCGTGTCAGTGCGCCATTTTCCCACACTCTCTTGGCCAGTCTGAACATAGCAGTGGAAGCCTTACCCATGCGCTTGTTGATTTCTGCATCTAGAGACAGGTTACTGGTGATAGTTGAGCCTAGGTAGGTGAACTCTTGAACCACTTCCAGAGCGTGGTCGCCAATATTGATGGATGGAGCATTTCTGACATCCTGCCCCATGATGTTCGTTTTCTTGAGGCTGATGGTTAGGCCAAATTCATTGCAGGCAGACGCAAACCTGTCGATGAGACTCTGCAGGCATTCTTCAGTGTGAGATGTTAAAGCAGCATCGTCAGCAAAGAGGAGTTCTCTGATGAGGACTTTCCGTACTTTGGACTTCGCTCTTAGACGGGCAAGGTTGAACAACCTGCCCCCTGATCTTGTGTGGAGGAAAATTCCTTCTTCAGAGGATTTGAACGCATGTGAAAGCAGCAGGGAGAAGAAAATCCCAAAAAGTGTGGGTGCGAGAACACAGCCCTGTTTCACACCACTCAGGATAGGAAAGGGCTCTGATGAGGAGCCACCATGTTGAATTGTGCCTTTCATATTGTCATGGAATGAGGTGATGATACTTAGTAGCTTTGGTGGACATCCGATCTTTTCTAGTAGTCTGAAGAGACCACGTCTGCTGACGAGGTCAAAGGCTTTGGTGAGATCAATGAAAGCAATGTAGAGGGGCATCTGTTGTTCACGGCATTTCTCCTGTATCTGACGAAGGGAGAACAGCATGTCAATAGTCGATCTCTCTGCACGAAAGCCACACTGTGCCTCAGGGTAGACGCGCTCGGCCAGCTTCTGGAGCCTGTTCAGAGCGACTCGAGCAAAGACTTTCCCCACTATGCTGAGCTATGAGCTATGCAGAGAGTGAACCCTGGTAACAATGTGATATAGAGAGTGAACCCTGGTAACAGTGTGATACAGAGTGTGAACCCTGGTAACAATGTGATATGGAGAGTGAATCTGGTAACAATGTGATATACAGAGTGAACCCTGGTAACAATGTGATGCAGAGAGTGAACCCTGGTAACAATGTGATATAGAGAGTGAACCCTGTTAACAGTGTGATACAGATTGTGAACCCTGGTAACAATGTGATATAGAGAGTGAATCTGGTAACAATGTGATATCGAGAGTGAATCCTGGTAACAATGTGATATGGAGAGTGAACACTGGTAACAATGTGATATAGAGAGTGAACCCTGGTAACAGTGTGATATAGAGAGTGAATCTCGTAACAATGTGATGCAGAGAGGGAACCCTGGTAACAATGTGATAGAGAGAGTGATCCCTGGTCACAGTGTGATGCAGTGAGTGAATCTGATAACAGTGTGATACAGAGAGTGATCCCTGGTCACAGTGTGATGCAGAGAGTGAATCTGATAACAGTGTGATACAGAGAGTGATCCCTGATAACAGTGTGATACAGAGAGTGATCTCTGATAACAGTGTGAAAGAGAGAGTGATCCCTGATAGCAGTGTGATACAGAGAGTGATCCCTGATAACAGTGAACAGTGTGATGCAGTGAGTGAATCTGATAACAGTGTGAGACAGAGAGTGATCCCTGGTCACAGTGTGATGCAGAGAGTGAATCTGATAACAGTGTGATACAGAGAGTGATCCCTGATAACAGTGTGATACAGAGAGCGATCCCTGATAACAGTCTGATACAGAGAATTAACCCTGGTCACAGTGTGATGCAGCGAGTGAATCTGATAACAGTGTGAAACAGAGAGTGATCCCTGGTCACAGTGTGATGCAGAGAGTGAATCTGATAACAGTGTGATACAGAGAGTGAATCTGATAACAGTGTGATACAGAGAGTGATCCCTGATAACAGTGTGATACAGAGAGCGATCCCTGATAACAGTCTGATACAGAGAATTAACCCTGGTCACAGTGTGATGCAGCGAGTGAATCTGATAACAGTGTGAAACAGAGAGTGATCCCTGGTCACAGTGTGATGCAGAGAGTGAATCTGATAACAGTGTGACACTGAGAGTGATCCCTGAAAACAGTGTGATACAGTGAGTGAACCTGGTAACACTGTGCTCCAGAGAGTGATCCCTGGTCACAATGTGATACAGAGAGTGATCCCTGGTCACAGTGTGATGCAGAGAGTGAATCTGATAACAGTGTGACACAGAGAGTGATCCCTGGTCACAGTGTGATGCAGAGAGTGAATCTGATAACAGTGTGATACAGAGAGTGATCCCTGGTCACAGTGTGATGCAGTGGGTGAATCTGATAACAGTGTGATGCAGTGAGTGATCCCTGATAACAGTGTGATGCAGTGAGTGAATCTGATAACAGTGTGATACAGAGAGTGATCCCTGATAACAGTGTGATGCAGTGAGTGAATCTGATAACAGTGTGATAAAGAGAGTGATCCCTGATAACAGTGTGATACAGAGAGTGATCCCTGGTCACAGTGTGATGCAGTGGGTGAATCTGATAACAGTGTGATGCAGTGAGTGATCCCTGATAACAGTGTGATGCAGTGAGTGAATCTGATAACAGTGTGATACAGAGAGTGATCCCTGATAACAGTGTGATGCAGTGAGTGAATCTGATAACAGTGTGATGCAGTGAGTGAATCTGATAACAGTGTGATACAGAGAGTGATCCCTGGTCACAGTGTGATGCAGAGAGTGAATCTGATAACAGTGTGACACAGAGAGTGATCCCTGAAAACAGTGTGATACAGTGAGTGAATCTGATAACAGTGTGATAAAGAGAGTGATCCCTGATAACAGTGTGATACAGAGAGTGATCCCTGGTCACAGTGTGATGCAGTGAGTGAATCTGATAACAGTGTGATACAGTGGGTGAATCTGATAACAGTGTGATGCAGTGAGTGATCCCTGATAACAGTGTGATGCAGTGAGTGAATCTGATAACAGTGTGACACAGAGAGTGATCCCTGAAAACAGTGTGATACAGTGAGTGAATCTGATAACAGTGTGATAAAGAGAGTGATCCCTGATAACAGTGTGATACAGAGAGTGATCCCTGGTCACAGTGTGATGCAGTGAGTGAATCTGATAACAGTGTGATGCAGTGGGTGAATCTGATAACAGTGTGATGCAGTGAGTGATCCCTGATAACAGTGTGATGCAGTGAGTGAATCTGATAACAGTGTGATACAGAGAGTGATCCCTGAAAACAGTGTGATACAGAGAGTGAATCTGATAACAGTGTGATACAGAGAGTGAATCTGATAACAGTGTGATACAGAGAGTGATCCCTGGTCACAGTGTGATGCAGTGAGTGAATCTGATAACAGTGTGATAAAGAGAGTGATCCCTGAAAACAGTGTGATACAGAGAGTGAATCTGATAACAGTGTGATACAGAGAGTGAATCTGATAACAGTGTGATACAGAGAGTGATCCCTGGTCACAGTGTGATGCAGTGAGTGAATCTGATAACAGTGTGATACAGAGAGTGATCCCTGATAACAGTGTGATGCAGTGAGGGAATCTGATAACAGTGTGATAAAGAGAGTGATCCCTGAAAACAGTGTGATACAGAGAGTGAATCTGATAACAGTGTGATAAAGAGAGTGATCCCTGAAAACAGTGTGATACAGAGAGTGAATCTGATAACAGTGTGATACAGAGAGTGAATCTGATAACAGTGTGATACAGAGAGTGATCCCTGGTCACAGTGTGATGCAGTGAGTGAATCTGATAACAGTGTGATACAGAGAGTGATCCCTGATAACAGTGTGATGCAGTGAGTGAATCTGATAACAGTGTGATACAGAGAGTGATCCCTGATAACAGTGTGATGCAGTGAGTGAATCTGATAACAGTGTGATGCAGTGAGTGAATCTGATAACAGTGTGATACAGAGAGTGAATCTGATAACAGTGTGATACAGAGAGTGATCCGTGATAACAGTGTGATGCAGTGAGTGAATCTGATAACAGTGTGATACAGAGAGTGATCCCTGGTCACAGTGTGATGCAGTGAGTGAATCTGATAACAGTGTGATACAGAGAGTGATCCCTGATAACAGTGTGATGCAGTGAGTGAATCTGATAACAGTGTGATACAGAGAGTGATCCCTGATAACAGTGTGATGCAGTGAGTGAATCTGATAACAGTGTGATACAGAGAGTGATCCCTGGTCACAGTGTGATGCAGTGGGTGAATCCGATAACAGTGTGATACAGAGACTGATCCGTGATAACAGTGTGATGCAGTGAGTGAATCTGATAACAGTGTGATACAGAGAGTGATCCCTGGTCACAGTGTGATGCAGTGAGTGAATCTGATAACAGTGTGATACAGAGAGTGATCCCTGATAACAGTGTGATGCAGTGAGTGAATCTGATAACAGTGTGATACAGAGAGTGAATCTGATAACAGTGTGATACAGAGAGTGATCCCTGGTCACAGTGTGATGCAGTGGGTGAATCCGATAACAGTGTGATGCAGAGAGTGATCCCTGGTCACAGTGTGATGCAGTGGGTGAATCCGATAACAGTGTGATACAGAGAGTGATCCCTGATAACAGTGTGATGCAGTGAGTGAATCTGATAACAGTGTGATACAGAGAGTGATCCCTGATAACAGTGTGATGCAGTGAGTGAATCTGATAACAGTGTGATACAGAGAGTGAATCTGATAACAGTGTGATACAGAGAGTGATCCCTGATAACAGTGTGATGCAGTGAGTGAATCTGATAACAGTGTGATACAGAGAGTGATCCCTGGTCACAGTGTGATGCAGTGGGTGAATCCGATTACAGTGTGATACAGAGAGTGATCCCTGATAACAGTGTGATGCAGTGAGTGAATCTGATAACAGTGTGATACAGAGAGTGATCCCTGATAACAGTGTGATGCAGTGAGTGAATCTGATAACAGTGTGATACAGAGAGTGATCCCTGGTCACAGTGTGATGCAGTGAGTGAATCTGATAACAGTGTGATACAGAGAGTGATCCCTGGTCACAGTGTGATGCAGTGAGTGAATCTGATAACAGTGTGATAAAGAGAGTGATCCCTGGTCACAGTGTGATGCAGTGAGTGAATCTGATAACAGTGTGATACAGAGAGTGATCCCTGATAACAGTGTGATGCAGTGAGTGAATCTGATAACAGTGTGATACAGAGAGTGATCCCTGGTCACAGTGTGATGCAGTGAGTGAATCTGATAACAGTGTGATACAGAGAGTGATCCCTGATAACAGTGTGATGCAGTGGGTGAATCTGATAACAGTGTGATACAGAGAGTGATCCCTGGTCACAGTGTGATGCAGTGGGTGAATCTGATAACAGTGTGATGCAGTGAGTGAATCTGATAACAGTGTGAAACAGAGAGTGATCCCTGGTCACAGTGTGATGCAGTGGGTGAATCTGATAACAGTGTGATGCAGTGAGTGAATCTGATAACAGTGTGATACAGAGAGTAATCCCTGATAACAGTGTGATACAGAGAGTGATCCCTGGTCACAGTGTGATGCAGTGAGTGAATCCGATAACAGTGTGATACAGAGAGTAATCCCTGATAACAGTGTGATACAGAGAGTGATCCCTGGTCACAGTGTGATGCAGTGAGTGAAACTGATAACAGTGTAATACAGAGAGTGATCGCTGATAACAGTGTGATGCAGAGAGTGAATCTGATAACAGTGTGATACAGAGAGTGATCCCTGGTCACAGTGTGATGCAGAGAGTGAATCTGATAACAGTGTGAAACAGAGAGTGATCCCTGGACACAGTGTGATGCAGGGAGTGAATCTGATAACAGTGTGATACAGAGAGTGATCCCTGGTCACAGTGTGATGCAGAGAGTGAATCTGATAACAGTGTGAAACAGAGAGTGATCCCTGGACACAGTGTGATGCAGGGAGTGAATCTGATAACAGTGTGACACAGAGAGTGATCCCTGAAAACAGTGTGATACAGTGAGTGAATCTGATAACACTGTGATACAGAGAGTGATCCCTGGTCACACTGTGATACAGAGAGTGATCCCTGGTCACAGTGTGATGCAGTGAGTGAATCTGATAACAGTGTGATAAAGAGAGTGATCCCTGAAAACAGTGTGATACAGTGAGTGAATCTGATAACAGTGTGATGCAGAGAGTGATCCCTGGTCACAGTGTGATGCAGTGGGTGAATCTGATAACCGTGTAATACAGAGAGTGATCCCTGAAAACAGTGTGATGCAGTGAGTGAATCTGATAACAGTGTAATACAGAGAGTGATCTCTGAAAACAGTGTGATGCAGTGAGTGAATCTGATAACAGTGTGATACAGAGAGTGATCCCTGATAACAGTGTGATACAGTGAGTGAATCTGATAACAGTGTGATACAGAGAGTGATCCCTGAAAACAGTGTGATGCAGTGAGTGAATCTGATAACAGTGTGATACAGAGAGTGATCCCTGAAAACAGTGTGATGCAGAGAGTGAATCTGATAACAGTGTGATAAAGAGAGTGATCCCTGATAACAGTGTGATGCAGAGAGTGAATCTGATAACAGTGTGATGCAGAGAGTGATCCCTGGTCACAGTGTGATGCAGTGAGTGAATCTGATAACAGTGTAATACAGAGAGTGATCCCTGAAAACAGTGTGATGCAGTGAGTGAATCTGATAACAGTGTGATACAGAGAGTGATCCCTGAAAACAGTGTGAAACAGAGAGTGATCCCTGATAACAGTGTGATGCAGTGAGTGAATCTGATAACAGTGTGATAAAGAGAGTGATCCCTGAAAACAGTGTGATACAGAGAGTGAATCTGATAACAGTGTGATAAAGAGAGTGATCCCTGAAAACAGTGTGATACAGAGAGTGAATCTGATAACAGTGTGATACAGAGAGTGAATCTGATAACAGTGTGATACAGAGAGTGATCCCTGGTCACAGTGTGATGCAGTGAGTGAATCTGATAACAGTGTGATACAGAGAGTGATCCCTGATAACAGTGTGATGCAGTGAGTGAATCTGATAACAGTGTGATACAGAGAGTGATCCCTGATAACAGTGTGATGCAGTGAGTGAATCTGATAACAGTGTGATGCAGTGAGTGAATCTGATAACAGTGTGATACAGAGAGTGAATCTGATAACAGTGTGATACAGAGAGTGATCCGTGATAACAGTGTGATGCAGTGAGTGAATCTGATAACAGTGTGATACAGAGAGTGATCCCTGGTCACAGTGTGATGCAGTGAGTGAATCTGATAACAGTGTGATACAGAGAGTGATCCCTGATAACAGTGTGATGCAGTGAGTGAATCTGATAACAGTGTGATACAGAGAGTGATCCCTGATAACAGTGTGATGCAGTGAGTGAATCTGATAACAGTGTGATACAGAGAGTGATCCCTGGTCACAGTGTGATGCAGTGGGTGAATCCGATAACAGTGTGATACAGAGACTGATCCGTGATAACAGTGTGATGCAGTGAGTGAATCTGATAACAGTGTGATACAGAGAGTGATCCCTGGTCACAGTGTGATGCAGTGAGTGAATCTGATAACAGTGTGATACAGAGAGTGATCCCTGATAACAGTGTGATGCAGTGAGTGAATCTGATAACAGTGTGATACAGAGTGTGAATCTGATAACAGTGTGATACAGAGAGTGATCCCTGGTCACAGTGTGATGCAGTGGGTGAATCCGATAACAGTGTGATGCAGAGAGTGATCCCTGGTCACAGTGTGATGCAGTGGGTGAATCCGATAACAGTGTGATACAGAGAGTGATCCCTGATAACAGTGTGATGCAGTGAGTGAATCTGATAACAGTGTGATACAGAGAGTGATCCCTGATAACAGTGTGATGCAGTGAGTGAATCTGATAACAGTGTGATACAGAGAGTGAATCTGATAACAGTGTGATACAGAGAGTGATCCCTGATAACAGTGTGATGCAGTGAGTGAATCTGATAACAGTGTGATACAGAGAGTGATCCCTGGTCACAGTGTGATGCAGTGGGTGAATCCGATTACAGTGTGATACAGAGAGTGATCCCTGATAACAGTGTGATGCAGTGAGTGAATCTGATAACAGTGTGATACAGAGAGTGATCCCTGATAACAGTGTGATGCAGTGAGTGAATCTGATAACAGTGTGATACAGAGAGTGATCCCTGGTCACAGTGTGATGCAGTGAGTGAATCTGATAACAGTGTGATACAGAGAGTGATCCCTGGTCACAGTGTGATGCAGTGAGTGAATCTGATAACAGTGTGATAAAGAGAGTGATCCCTGGTCACAGTGTGATGCAGTGAGTGAATCTGATAACAGTGTGATACAGAGAGTGATCCCTGATAACAGTGTGATGCAGTGAGTGAATCTGATAACAGTGTGATACAGAGAGTGATCCCTGGTCACAGTGTGATGCAGTGAGTGAATCTGCTAACAGTGTGATACAGAGAGTGATCCCTGATAACAGTGTGATGCAGTGGGTGAATCTGATAACAGTGTGATACAGAGAGTGATCCCTGGTCACAGTGTGATGCAGTGGGTGAATCTGATAACAGTGTGATGCAGTGAGTGAATCTGATAACAGTGTGATACAGAGAGTGATCCCTGGTCACAGTGTGATGCAGTGGGTGAATCTGATAACAGTGTGATGCAGTGAGTGAATCTGATAACAGTGTGATACAGAGAGTAATCCCTGATAACAGTGTGATACAGAGAGTGATCCCTGGTCACAGTGTGATGCAGTGAGTGAATCCGATAACAGTGTGATACAGAGAGTAATCCCTGATAACAGTGTGATACAGTGAGTGATCCCTGATAACAGTGTGATGCAGTGAGTGAAACTGATAACATTGTAATACAGAGAGTGATCGCTGATAACAGTGTGATGCAGAGAGTGAATCTGATAACAGTGTGATACAGAGAGTGATCCCTGGTCACAGTGTGATGCAGAGAGTGAATCTGATAACAGTGTGAAACAGAGAGTGATCCCTGGACACAGTGTGATGCAGGGAGTGAATCTGATAACAGTGTGATACAGAGAGTGATCCCTGGTCACAGTGTGATGCAGAGAGTGAATCTGATAACAGTGTGAAACAGAGAGTGATCCCTGGACACAGTGTGATGCAGGGAGTGAATCTGATAACAGTGTGACACAGAGAGTGATCCCTGAAAACAGTGTGATACAGTGAGTGAATCTGATAACACTGTGATACAGAGAGTGATCCCTGGTCACACTGTGATACAGAGAGTGATCCCTGGTCACAGTGTGATGCAGTGAGTGAATCTGATAACAGTGTGATAAAGAGAGTGATCCCTGAAAACAGTGTGATACAGTGAGTGAATCTGATAACAGTGTGATGCAGAGAGTGATCCCTGGTCACAGTGTGATGCAGTGGGTGAATCTGATAACAGTGTAATACAGAGAGTGATCCCTGAAAACAGTGTGATGCAGTGAGTGAATCTGATAACAGTGTAATACAGAGAGTGATCCCTGAAAACAGTGTGATGCAGTGAGTGAATCTGATAACAGTGTGATACAGAGAGTGATCCCTGATAACAGTGTGATGCAGAGAGTGAATCTGATAACAGTGTGATGCAGAGAGTGATCCCTGGTCACAGTGTGATGCAGTGAGTGAATCTGATAACAGTGTAATACAGAGAGTGATCCCTGAAAACAGTGTGATGCAGTGAGTGAATCTGATAACAGTGTGATACAGAGAGTGATCCCTGATAACAGTGTGATGCAGTGAGTGAATCTGATAACAGTGTGATACAGAGAGTGATCCCTGAAAACAGTGTGATGCAGTGAGTGAATCTGATAACAGTGTGATACAGAGAGTGATCCCTGATAACAGTGTGATGCAGTGAGTGAATCTGATAACAGTGTGATACAGAGAGTGATCCCTGAAAACAGTGTGATGCAGTGAGTGAATCTGATAACAGTGTGATACAGAGAGTGATCCCTGAAAGCAGTGTGATGCAGTGAGTGAATCTGATAACAGTGTGATACAGAGAGTGATCCCTGAAAACAGTGTGATGCAGTGAGTGAATCTGATAACAGTGTGATACAGAGAGTGATCCCTGAAAACAGTGTGATGCAGTGAGTGAATCTGATAACAGTGTGATACAGAGAGTGATCCCTGGTCACAGTGTGATGCAGTGGGTGAATCTGATAACAGTGTGATACAGAGAGTGATCCCTGATAACAGTGTGATGCAGTGAGTGAATCTGATAACAGTGTGATACAGAGAGTGAATCTGATAACAGTGTGATGCAGTGAGTGAATCTGATAACAGTGTGATGCAGAGAGTGATCCCTGAAAACAGTGTGATGCAGTGAGTGAATCTGATAACAGTGTGATACAGAGAGTGATCCCTGATAACAGTGTGATGCAGTGAGTGAATCTGATAACAGTGTGATACAGAGAGTGATCCCTGAAAACAGTGTGATGCAGTGAGTGAATCTGATAACAGTGTGATACAGAGAGTGATCCCTGATAACAGTGTGATGCAGTGAGTGTATCTGATAACAGTGTGATACAGAGAGTGATCCCTGAAAACAGTGTGATGCAGTGAGTGAATCTGATAACAGTGTGATACAGAGAGTGATCCCTGATAACAGTGTGATGCAGTGAGTGAATCTGATAACAGTGTGATACAGAGAGTGATCCCTGAAAACAGTGTGATGCAGTGAGTGAATCTGATAACAGTGTGATACAGAGAGTGATCCCTGATAACAGTGTGATGCAGTGAGTGAATCTGATAACAGTGTGATACAGAGAGTGATCCCTGAAAACAGTGTGATGCAGTGAGTGAATCTGATAACAGTGTGATACAGAGAGTGATCCCTGATAACAGTGTGATGCAGTGAGTGAATCTGATAACAGTGTGATACAGAGTGTGATCCCTGAAAACAGTGTGATGCAGTGAGTGAATCTGATAACAGTGTGATACAGAGAGTGATCCCTGAAAACAGTGTGATGCAGTGAGTGAATCTGATAACAGTGTGACACAGAGAGTGATCCCTGGTCACAGTGTGATGCAGTGGGTGAATCTGATAACAGTGTGATACAGAGAGTGATCCCTGATAACAGTGTGATGCAGTGAGTGAATCTGATAACAGTGTGATACAGAGAGTGAATCTGATAACAGTGTGATGCAGTGAGTGAATCTGATAACAGTGTGATACAGAGAGTGATCCCTGGTCACAGTGTGATGCAGTGGGTGAATCTGATAACAGTGTGATACAGAGAGTGAATCTGATAACAGTGTGATACAGAGAGTGATCCCTGGTCACAGTGTGATGCAGTGGGTGAATCTGATAACAGTGTGATACAGAGAGTGAATCTGATAACAGTGTGATGCAGTGAGTGAATCTGATAACAGTGTGATACAGAGAGTGATCCCTGATAACAGTGTGATGCAGTGAGTGAATCTGATAACAGTGTGATACAGAGAGTGATCCCTGATAACAGTGTGATGCAGTGAGTGAATCTGATAACAGTGTGATACCGAGAGTGATCCCTGGTCACAGTGTGATGCAGTGGGTGAATCTGATAACAGTGTGATACAGAGAGTGAATCTGATAACAGTGTGATACAGAGAGTGATCCCTGGTCACAGTGTGATGCAGTGGGTGAATCTGATAACAGTGTGATGCAGTGAGTGAATCTGATAACAGTGCGATACAGAGAGTGATCCCTGGTCACAGTGTGATGCAGTGGGTGAATCTGATAACAGTGTGATACAGAGAGTGAATCTGATAACAGTGTGATGCAGTGAGTGAATCTGATAACAGTGTGATACAGAGAGTGAATCTGATAACAGTGTGATGCAGTGAGTGAATCTGATAACAGTGTGATGCAGTGGGTGAATCTGATAACAGTGTGATACAGAGAGTGAATCTGATAACAGTGTGATGCAGTGAGTGAATCTGATAACAGTGTGATACAGAGAGTGATCCCTGATAACAGTGTGATGCAGTGAGTGAATCTGATAACAGTGTGATGCAGTGAGTGAATCTGATAACAGTGTGATGCAGTGGGTGAATCTGATAACAGTGTGATACAGAGAGTGAATCTGATAACAGTGTGATGCAGTGAGTGAATCTGATAACAGTGTGATGCAGTGAGTGAATCTGATAACAGTGTGATACAGAGAGTGATCCCTGGTCACAGTGTGATGCAGTGGGTGAATCTGATAACAGTGTGATACAGAGAGTGAATCTGATAACAGTGTGATGCAGTGAGTGAATCTGATAACAGTGTGATACAGAGAGTGAATCTGATAACAGTGTGATGCAGTGAGTGAATCTGATAACAGTGTGATGCAGTGGGTGAATCTGATAACAGTGTGATACAGTGAGTGAATCTGATAACAGTGTGATGCAGTGAGTGAATCTGATAACAGTGTGATACAGAGAGTGATCCCTGATAACAGTGTGATGCAGTGAGTGAATCTGATAACAGTGTGATGCAGTGAGTGAATCTGATAACAGTGTGATGCAGTGGGTGAATCTGATAACAGTGTGATACAGAGAGTGAATCTGATAACAGTGTGATGCAGTGAGTGATCCCTGATAACAGTGTGATGCAGTGGGTGAATCTGATAACAGTGTGATACAGAGAGTGAATCTGATAACAGTGTGATGCAGTGAGTGAATCTGATAACAGTGTGATACAGAGAGTGATCCCTGATAACAGTGTGATGCAGTGAGTGAATCTGATAACAGTGTGATGCAGTGAGTGAATCTGATAACAGTGTGATGCAGTGGGTGAATCTGATAACAGTGTGATGCAGTGGGTGAATCTGATAACAGTGTGATACAGAGAGTGATCCCTGATAACAGTGTGATGCAGTGGGTGAATCTGATAACAGTGTGATACAGAGAGTGATCCCTGATAACAGTGTGATGCAGTGGGTGAATCTGATAACAGTGTGATACAGAGAGTGATCCCTGATAACAGTGTGATGCAGTGGGTGAATCTGATAACAGTGTGATACAGAGAGTGATCCCTGATTACAGTGTGATGCAGTGGGTGAATCTGATAACAGTGTGATACAGAGAGTGATCCCTGGTCACAGTGTGATGCAGTGGGTGAATCTGATAACAGTGTGATACAGAGAGTGATCCCTGATAACAGTGTGATGCAGTGGGTGAATCTGATAACAGTGTGATACAGAGAGTGATCCCTGATAACAGTGTGATGCAGTGGGTGAATCTGATAACAGTGTGATACAGAGAGTGATCCCTGATAACAGTGTGATGCAGTGGGTGAATCTGATAACAGTGTGATACAGAGAGTGATCCCTGATAACAGTGTGATGCAGTGGGTGAATCTGATAACAGTGTGATACAGAGAGTGATCCCTGATAACAGTGTGATGCAGTGGGTGAATCTGATAACAGTGTGATACAGAGAGTGATCCCTGGTCACAGTGTGATGCAGTGGGTGAATCTGATAACAGTGTGATACAGAGAGTGATCCCTGATAACAGTGTGATGCAGTGAGTGAATCTGATAACAGTGTGATACAGAGAGTGATCCCTGGTCACAGTGTGATGCAGTGGGTGAATCTGATAACAGTGTGATACAGAGAGTGAATCTGATAACAGTGTGATGCAGTGAGTGATCCCTGGTCACAGTGTGATGCAGTGGGTGAATCTGATAACAGTGTGATACAGAGAGTGATCCCTGGTCACAGTGTGATGCAGTGGGTGAATCTGATAACAGTGTGATACAGAGAGTGAATCTGATAACAGTGTGATGCAGTGAGTGATCCCTGGTCACAGTGTGATGCAGTGGGTGAATCTGATAACAGTGTGATACAGAGAGTGATCCCTGATAACAGTGTGATGCAGTGAGTGAATCTGATAACAGTGTGATACAGAGAGTGATCCCTGGTCACAGTGTGATGCAGTGGGTGAATCTGATAACAGTGTGATACAGAGAGTGATCCCTGATAACAGTGTGATGCAGTGAGTGAATCTGATAACAGTGTGATACAGAGAGTGATCCCTGGTCACAGTGTGATGCAGTGGGTGAATCTGATAACAGTGTGATACAGAGAGTGATCCCTGATAACAGTGTGATGCAGTGAGTGAATCTGATAACAGTGTGATACAGAGAGTGATCCCTGGTCACAGTGTGATGCAGTGAGTGAATCTGATAACAGTGTGATACAGAGAGTGATCCCTGGTCACAGTGTGATGCAGTGGGTGAATCTGATAACAGTGCGATACAGAGAGTGATCCCTGGTCACAGTGTGATGCAGTGGGTGCATCTGATAACAGTGTGATACAGAGAGTGATCCCTGATAACAGTGTGATGCAGTGAGTGAATCTGATAACAGTGTGATACAGAGAGTGGTCCCTGGTCACAGTGTGATGCAGTGAGTGAATCTGATAACAGTGCGATACAGAGAGTGATCCCTGGTCACAGTGTGATGCAGTGGGTGAATCTGATAACAGTGTGATACAGAGAGTGATCCCTTGTCACAGTGTGATGCAGTGGGTGAATCTGATAACAGTGTGATACAGAGAGTGATCCCTGATAACAGTGTGATGCAGTGAGTGAATCTGATAACAGTGTGATACAGAGAGTGATCCCTGGTCACAGTGTGATGCAGTGGGTGAATCTGATAACAGTGTGATACAGAGAGTGATCCCTGGTCACAGTGTGATGCAGTGGGTGAATCTGATAACAGTGTGATACAGAGAGTGATCCCTGATAACAGTGTGATGCAGTGAGTGAATCTGATAACAGTGTGATACAGAGAGTGATCCCTGGTCACAGTGTGATGCAGTGAGTGAATCTGATAACAGTGTGATACAGAGAGTGATCCCTGGTCACAGTGTGATGCAGTGAGTGAATCTGATAACAGTGTGATACAGAGAGTGATCCCTGGTCACAGTGTGATGCAGTGGGTGAATCTGATAACAGTGTGATACAGAGAGTGATCCCTGATAACAGTGTGATGCAGTGAGTGAATCTGATAACAGTGTGATACAGAGAGTGATCCCTGGTCACAGTGTGATGCAGTGAGTGAATCTGATAACAGTGTGATACAGAGAGTGATCCCTGGTCACAGTGTGATGCAGTGGGTGAATCTGATAACAGTGTGATGCAGTGAGTGAATCTGATAACAGTGTGATACAGAGAGTGATCCCTGATAACAGTGTGATGCAGTGAGTGAATCTGATAACAGTGTAATACAGAGAGTGATCCCTGATAACAGTGTGATGCAGTGAGTGAATCTGATAACAGTGTGATACAGAGAGTGATCCCTGGTCACAGTGTGATGGAGTGAGTGAATCTGATAACAGTGTGATACAGAGAGTGATCCCTGATAACAGTGTGATGCAGAGAGTGAATCTGATAACAGTGTGATACAGAGATTGATCCCTGGTCACAGTGTGATGCAGTGGGTGAATCTGATAACAGTGTGATACAGAGATTGATCCCTGGTCACAGTGTGATGCAGTGAGTGAATCTGATAACAGTGTGATAAAGAGAGTGATCCCTGATAACAGTGTGATGCAGTTAGTGAATCTGATAACAGTGTGATAAAGAGAGTGATCCCTGATAACAGTGTGATGCATTTAGTGAATCTGATAACAGTGTGATAAAGAGAGTGATCCCTGATAACAGTGTGATGCAGTTAGTGAATCTGATAACAGTGTGATAAAGAGAGTGATCCCTGATAACAGTGTGATGCAGTTAGTGAATCTGATAACAGTGTGATAAAGAGAGTGATCCCTGATAACAGTGTGATGCAGTTAGTGAATCTGATAACAGTGTGATAAAGAGAGTGATCCCTGATAACAGTGTGATGCAGTTAGTGAATCTGATAACAGTGTGATAAAGAGAGTGATCCCTGATAACAGTGTGATGCAGTTAGTGAATCTGATAACAGTGTGATACAGAGAGTGATCCCTGGTCACAGTGTGATGCAGAGAGTGAATCTGATAACAGTGTGATACAGAGAGTGATCCCTGGTCACAGTGTGATGCAGAGAGTGAATCTGATAACAGTGTGATACAGTCATTGAACCCTGGTCACAGTGTGATGCAGAGAGTGAATCTGATAACAGTGTGATACAGAGAGTGATCCCTGGTCACAGTGTGATGCAGTGGGTGAATCTGATAACAGTGTGATACAGAGAGTGATCCCTGATAACAGTGTGATGTAGAGAGTGATCCCTGATAACAGTGTTATACAGAGAGTGATCCCTGGTCACAGTGTGATACAGAGAGTGATCCCTGATAACAGTGTGATACAGAGAGTGATCCCTGATAACAGTGTGATGTAGAGAGTGATCCCTGATAACAGTGTTATACAGAGAGTGATCCCTGGTCACAGTGTGATGCAGAGAGTGATCCCTGATAACAGTGTGATACAGAGAGTGATCCCTGGTCACAGTGTGATACAGAGAGTGATCCCTGATAACAGTGTGATACAGAGAGTGATCCCTGGTCACAGTGTGATACAGAGAGTGATCCCTGATAACAGTGTGATACAGAGAGTGATCCCTGATAACAGTGTGATGCAGAGAGTGATCCCTGATAACAGTGTGATGCAGAGAGTGATCCCTGTTAACAGTGTGATGCAGAGAGTGATCCCTGTTAACAGTTTATGCAGGGTGAACTCTGCTACTAGCTGATGTACTGATTAAATCTTTCTGGTGTTACCTTGTGAATATTTTGTGAATATAACAGATCTAGTTACAAATTTTCATTATTATAGGCTCTGCACATGGAAGGAGCTTCTGACATTGCATTTTGTTCATAATGGGGATACTTCTAAGAATCTCACTCTGAAAGGTGGATGAACAGGGTGAAGGAATAAAGAGAAATGCAGCAGAGCAAAATTACTCCTAGAAATCCTTCCCTTTCCAGCAGAGTTTTAAACCCAGCTCCACAAGAAGACTTGCAATCAACTGTTGGAGCTCGCACAGCATTTCCTGTCACAGTCAAGATCACTGCAGCCTTGAACTTTTTTTGCATCTGGCTTGTTCCAGGCTGCCACAGGGTATATCAGTCAGACTGCTGTTCATTCTTGCTTTAAACGGGTGACTGATGTCATTGCTAAAGCAAACTCATACATCACTTGTGGAGATACAGATGCAGCAAGACAGGGCACTGGAGTTCCCACTGCATGCAGAATTCAACAAAGAACAAAGAAAATTACAGCACAGGAACAGGCCCTTCGGCCCTCCAACCCTGCGCCGATCCAGATCCTCTATCTAAACATGTCGCCTATTTTCTAAGGGTCTGTATCTCTTTGCTTCCTGCCCATTCATGTATCTGTCTAGATACATCTTAAAAGACGCTATTGTGCCTGCGTCTACCACCTCCGCTGGCAACGCGTTCCAGGCACCCACCACCCTCTGCGTAAAGAACTTTCCACGCATATCCCCCCTAAACTTTTCCCCTCTCACTTTGAACTCGTGACCCCTCGTAATTGAATCCCCCACTCTGGGAAAAAGCTTCTTGCTATCCACCCTGTCTATACCTCTCATTATTTTGTACACCTCAATCAGGTCCCCCCTCAACCTCCGTCTTTCTAATGAAAATAATCCTAATCTACTCAACCTCTCTTCATAGCTAGCGCCCTCCATACCAGGCAACATCCTGGTGAACCTCCTCTGCACCCTCTCCAAAGCATCTACATCCTTTTGGTAATGTGGCGACCAGAACTGCACGCAGTATTCCAAATGTGGCCGAACCAAAGTCTTATACAACTGTAACATGACCTGCCAACTCTTGTACTCAATACCCCGTCCGATGAAGGAAAGCATGCCGTATGCCTTCTTGACCACTCTATTGACCTGCATTGCCACCTTCAGGGAACAATGGACCTGAACACCCAAATCTCTCTGTACATCAATTTTCCCCAGGACTTTTCCATTTACTGTATAATTCACTCTTGAATTGGATCTTCCAAAATGCATCACCTCGCATTTGCCCTGATTGAACTCCATCTGCCATTTCTCTGCCCAACTCTCCAATCTATTTATATTCTGCTGTATTCTCTGACAGTCCCCTTCACTATCTGCTACTCCACCAATCTTAGTGTCGTCTGCAAACTTGCTAATCAGACCACCTATACTTTCCTCCAAATCATTTATGTATATCACAAACAACAGTGGTCCCAGCACGGATCCCTGTGGAACACCACTGGTCACATGTCTCCATTTTGAGAAACTCCCTTCCACTGCTACTCTCTGAATCCTGTTGCCCAGCCAGTTCTTTATCCATCTAGCTAGTGCACCCTGGACCCCATGCGACTTCACTTTCTCCATCAGCCTACCATGGGGAACCTTATCAAACGCCTTACTGAAGTCCATGTATGTGACATCTACAGCCCTTCCCTCATCAATCAACTTTGTCACTTCCTCAAAGAATTCTATTAAGTTGGTAAGACATGACCTTCCCTGCACAAAACCATGTTGCCTATCACTGATAAGCCCATTTTCTTCCAAATGGGAATAGATCCTATCCCTCAGTATCTTCTCCAGCAGCTTCCCTACCACTGACGTCAGGCTCACCGGTCTATAATTACCTGGATTTTCCCTGCTACCCTTCTTAGACAAGGGGACAACATTAGCAATTCTCCAGTCCTCCGGGACCTCACCCGTGTTTAAGGATGCTGCAAAGATATCTGTTAAGGCCCCAGCTATTTCCTCTCTCGCTTCCCACAGCAACCTGGGATAGATCCCATCCGGACCTGGGGACTTGTCCACCTTAATGCCTTTTAGAATACCCAACACTTCCTCCATCCTTATGCCGACTTGACCTAGAGTAATCAAACATCTGTCCCTAACCTGAACATCTGTCATGTCCCTCTCCTCGGTGAATACCGATGCAAAATATTCCCCAAGTCCAGGGCATCATTGACTGTGTCCACACCACCCTGAGTGCTCTATCACACAACACGAGCACTTTCATGAATGGTAAAGGGCTCCTGTCTATTAACGTTCAGCTGGTGTATGATGACCAGCAGAGCACCATACAGGTCAGCGCACACTTATCTGGCAGCTGCAATGATGCTTTCATATTGCATTGGTCATTCATTCCCTCATTAGTTGCTCTTGTATAGCATGCTATATCCTGGCTGGACAATTACGGATGAGCAACAAATGCTGGCTTGCCAGCCATGCCCGCATCTCATGAAAGAATTTTTAAAAACCCAATATATTTTCCAGTATTTTCAGCCTATGATTAAAACATCTGCTCAAATATCAAAATTGATATTCATGTCACCTAATATTAAGAGATCACCAAATACTATAGGAACAGTGCGCACAAAGGGCTGGATTTTATCCAGTCAGCAGGAGCAGAATTGGAGGCCTGGGGGGACCCTAAGATCAGGGTGGATGCACTCGCCTGGAAACCTGACGTCGTGACATTGGTTCTGAATTTTGTCAGCAGAGGGACTGCAATTTGAATTGGTGAACAGCAGGTTAGAATGCATTTGCATTGAATTGAAACCGATTTTATGGGCGGGTTTCCAATTTAGTCAATGGCGCACGGGGATCATATGCCTTCAAATCGCCAGCTGTTTAAAGGTGGTGGAACCAAGGCAAGGCTGCAGTGACACTGTGGGAAAGCAGTCATGGTGAACAGCACAATTTTCAAAGAGCAATCCAGCGAGCCCGACCAGTCTGCTGTCCCACAGTATACAACTATCAGGCATGCAGTGCGCAGAGGAAAAACTTTGTGATTTGAGGAAGAAACCTTTTCGGCCCACAGGGAAATTTTGCCGGGCCCAGTGCAGGACATTTGTTTTTCATTTTCGAATAGCTGCCTCACCTATTCATTGTGCCGGTCCTCTGAGGAGCTGGCTGCTCTCATCGGCAAGGCAGCAGCAGCAAGCCACATCCTCGCTGCCACTTGCTTTGCCTCTGGCACCTGGCAGGCGGCTGTCACCTCTTGCAGATGCTCACAGCTCACCTCTTGCCCAATTCGGGAATTACCATTTGAAGATCTTGTCGCGAGAGTAATGCAAGCTGAAGTGAGGGGCTTGGACCTGGAAATCTTCTGGATGTTGGGTTCCCAATCCTGTTTTGAAAATCCAGGCCCCCAGTCTTTGTGGCCTCCACCATCACCACCCCCACCCCCCCCCCCCCCCCCCCACAACCCCCACCCCCGTGCTGTGCAGTCTCAGAGGTAGAGAGGACCAGGATCCAGCTGGGCATGCCAATGAAGTTCAAATAAGGGAGTGTCGGCAGTCGGCCCACCAAGAAGAGTATATCCATGCGAGAGAGTGTACCAGACTTGCTTCAACTACCTGCAATTGTCCGAGTGGCAGTCTCAGCATAGACTATGGCTCTCCAGGGGGGCTGTCACTGCTGCACCCTGCTGCAGGACGAGCTGCGACCCTTGGGCCTGAGCTCAGGCAGAGATGCCTGAGGCTCTGAAGTTCGCCGTGACACTCAACATTTACACGTGTAGCTCTTTCTAGGGATCCACTGGGAACATGTGTGGGGTGTTCCACCACTGCATCAAAGAGGTGACAAATGCCATGTTCAAGAGGGCTGGCGACTGTGTGCGATACTGGACCCTCGCAGGCAGGCTGAGAGGGTCGTTGGCTTCAGAGCCACTGCTGGATGCCCCCAGGTGCAAAGTGTCATTGATTGCACACATTTGGCCCCAAAGGCTTCCACGAGTCAGCTAGTGACTTTCATCAATAGGAAGGGCTTCCATTCTATTGACTTCCAACTGGTCTGCAACCACCGGAAGTGCATTCTGCAGATGTGTGCCGCTTCCCAGAAAGCAGCCATGATGCCTAAATACTTGACAGTCCCAGGTGCTACAGCTTTTCAACCCCCTACTTGCCTTCGGGGATGGATTCTCAGGGACATGGGGTACACATTGAAGACTTGGTTACTTGCCGCTGTAAGGAAACTACACACTGCAGCAGAGCAGAGATACAACATCTGCCATGGGTCCACCTGAGTGACCATCGAGCAGGGCATTGGCTGCTGAAGATGAGATTCCAGTGCCTTGATCGATCTGGTGGAGTCCTGTGGCTGCCACCGTTTGTATATTTGCTTAGCCTAGTTTGGAGAGATTACTGAATCTTCAGTGATTTTAACATTAACTAATTTATTACATTTTAATTATTGTTACAACCAAGGTGGGAGGGTAGAGCAGAAGCCCTGGTAATGGGTAGAAAAGTGACAAACGCTCCTTTGATTGGCCAAGGCCAGTAGTAGCAGAACACCTGGGATGGGCAGAAAAACTAACAAGCTTTGTGGTTGTGTGTCAGTGTTTGCGTGTATTATCTTCTGGAAGGAGATAAAGTCAAGTGCTGCTGAACTGTCAAAAAAGGACAAAAGACTACAACCCTTTACATTGTCAATTCAGTCCCACTTCTCCACAGGTCACAACATATTTTAAAAAGTTCTCCCACTTATCAATACGGTTATTCATATACTCAATTTTTTTCCCTAGAATGGAACAGGTTTCTTTATTGAACAACAAAATTATCAGTTTATTACAAAAAAAGTCTTAATTAATATTGTAGTAAAACATAAATACACAGAGGAAATTTTTAAAAACCCCAACATTAAATTTTGAAAGTTCCCTTTTTTACCTTAGCATCTCACACTCATGCACACACACATATATGTATACTGGTTAATCGAAAAAATAAAAACGGATTTTTCGATCAGAGCTCTGTTACAGACAAAAACCATTTGGGTTAACTACTTGTTCATTTTTAAAGGAAACAGCAGGTGAGATATGTTGTCATACATACAGGTATACAGGCGAACTTCCAAGTACATGTAGACAGGTCACTAGAATCTTCCAGAACAGATCTTTTCAGGCGACGTTGAGAATCACTTTTAGCAGGCTTTCTTCAAATACAGGAAACAAGATGAATCAACACAGTGGACTTCACAGGGTCTTTTATGGAGTTTTGGGCAGTGAGCTGGGTTGTAGTCTTTTGTCCTTTTTTGACAGTTCAGCAGCACTTGACTTTATCTCCTTCCAGAAGATAATACACGCAAACACTGACACACAACCACAAAGCTTGTTAGTTTTTCTGCCCATCCCAGGTGTTCTGCTACTACTGGCCTTGGCCAATCAAAGGAGCGTTTGTCACTTTTCTGCCCATTACCAGGGCTTCTGCTCTACCCTTAACCTAAGTCATGTGACAACCAGCAACACTGCTACCAATCTGGCTCCCTCAGTGTCCTCTTGATGACTTCCTTTTTAAACAAAAAAACCTGGTCCAACATTTAGTTTTTAACAAAAAACAGAATCATTTTCATAACACTATATACAGCTTTACATAAGTCTGTGTGACTCCTCTGAAGCCATGCTACTTCTCCCTCCAATCTGTTTCACATGTGATCTCTTATATCATCATGGTGGGAGGTATTCCTCACACTGTCTCAAACATTAATCCTTTCAACACTTTTACTCCCCCAAGTCTTTATCCATATATATATTTCTGCATTCATTTTTTATTTTTACAAACTACCCCATCTCCCCCAAGTCCCTGACATCACAGATTCAATCTGTCAGGAGGCTTCATAACTCTCCTTGATCATAGAAACAATCATAGAAACTTTATGGCACAGAAAGAGGCCACTTGGCCCATCATGTCTGTGTTGGCTGAAAATAATCCACCCAGTCTAATCCCACCTTCCAGCATTTGGTTCGCAGCCCAGCAGATTACGGCACTTGAGGTGCATATCCAGACTCCTTTTGAATGGGTTGAGGGTTTCTGCCTCAACTACCCTTTCAGGCAGTGAGTTCCAGACCATCACCCCCCTCTGGGTGAAAAAGTCTATCCTCATCTCCCCTCTAATATTTCTACCAATCACTTTAAATCTATGCCCCCTAGTCACTGACCTCTCTGCTAAGGTGAATAGGCCCTTCACCTCCACTTTATCGAGGCCCCTCAAAATTTTGTACATTTCAATCAGATCTTCCCTCGGCCTTCTCTGTTCCAAGGTGAACAACCCCAGCCTATCCAATCTTTCCTCATAGGTGCATTTTTCCAGTCCTGGCAACATCCTCATAAATCTCCTCTGTACCCTCTCTAGTGCAATTGCATCCTTTCTGTAATGAGGTGACCAGAACTGCACACAGTACTCAAGTTGTGGCCTAACCAATGAGTTATACAGTTCCAACATAACCTCCTGGCTCTTACGTTCTATACCTCGGCTAATAAAGGAAAGGATTCCATATGCCTTCTTAACCACCTTATCGACCTGTCCTGCCAATTTCAGGGAAGTGTGGACATTCACTCCAAGGTCCCTCACTTCCTCTACACTTCTCAATATTTTCCCATTAGTCGTGTATTCCTTTGCCTTGTTTGACCTCCCCAAATGCATCACCTCACACTTCTCTGGGTTGAATATCATTTGCCACTTTTCTGCCCATCTGACCAGTCCATTGATATCTTCCTGCAGCCTGCAGCTATTCTCCTCACTATCTACCACATGGCCAATCTTTGTGTCATCTGCAAGCTTGATCATACCCCCTACATTTACATCCAAATCATTAATATATACCACAAAAAGCAGGGGACCCAGTACTGAGCCCTGCGGAACGTTGCTGGAAACAGCCCTCCAGTCACAAAAACACCTGTTTGTTTCCTGCCACTGAGCCAATTTTGTATCCACCTTGCTGCATTTCCCTGGATTCCAAGGGCTTTTTTTTAACCAGTCTGCCACATGGGACCTTGTCAAAGGTCTTGCTAAAATCCATGTAGACCACATCAACTGCATTACCCTCATCTTTCTTCCTTGTTACTTCTTCAAAGAATTCTCAAAGAACTCACTGAGGGGTATGCTAAAAGTTAAAAGTTAAACCCTGTTATGCCCATATCAGGAAAGGGATCCTTTCCTCACTCGGTCGTAACAATGTTTTCTTGACATTCATCAAATTTGTCTGATGTCTCATTAATGCCCTGTGCAAAAACATTGTCTGCTATTGCTCCGATGCAATACAGCAATGTGTTAACTGTATTTGGAAGCAATTCTGCATCTCAAAAATCTTTTTCGCCAGAGTGACCAATTTTCAGGTTTATTTGGTCCTTCCATATGTCCAAACCTCTCTCGTATTGTGAATTTAAGATCCATGGCTTTCTATTTGGTTTACTTTCTTTTTAAAATTTTCAGCCTCGCACTAATTCCCACTATGGTTACCATTTCTCCCTGTGCAATCTCACCGCTAGACTCTGTATTTCTTTCTTTCTTTGATCACAGTTTTGCAGCATTTTTTGCTATACTTCTTTTGCGCCCTTCACTTAGAGTATCAAGTATTTGCAGCCTCTTTGTGTTTTTGCTCGCTTGCAGTCGCCACATGTAATGGCGCTGACCTCAGATCCGCCCTCGCTAAGGACTTTTGGTTTTCCTGGTGCTGCCCGCCTAGTGTAGTTAGGAACAGATTTTTACCCTCTTTAAGGGTAGCTCACCAGATCCCCGACCGTCACTTGGTTCTCCGACTTGAAGCCTGCAATCGCTGGGCCAGAATTTTTTCACTGACCATCCACCTCTGTGGTGCAGCCTGAATGCCTCTACAAGCCGATTCTCCGATTCTCCGTGCCTCCTTCACCCACGGAGCAGCTCTGGAGCTTTTTCACAGCCTCTTCTCGAGTTCTGCTGTTCTGGCGCCTTTTCTCCAGGTCAGCTTTCTTTAAAGTATTTTTCAAATTCTTCCGGGTGTTACATGGTACGAGCCACCACTGTTCACCATGTTGTATGCTTGGTTAGCCTGCCATCATTTGTGTATTTGGTTAGTCTAGCTAGGAGAGATTACTGAATCTTCAGTGATTTTAACATTAACTCATTTACATTTTAACTATATACAGCTTTACATGACTCCTCTGAAGCCGTGCTGCGTCTCCCTCCAGTCTCTCTCACATGTGATCTCTTACATTAACATGGTGGGAGGTATTCCTCACACTGTCTCAAACATTAACCCTTTCAACCTTTATACTACGGCCACCAGCTCAGGGGGAGGGGGTGCAGTCGCAGTTCACAAAAGTACACAGAAATTTATTTATGGCTGATTCATGAGCTGCCTCCAGAGGCCCCTTTAAGATCCTGTGTACAGTTCATCCATTGGTACTGAAAATAGCAGACAGGGTCCTCCAGGCAACATAGGAACCCGATTTGCATAATCAAACAGGCTCTCCTACCTGTTTCCAGTGGGATCACTGGCAGGCTTGTCTGAAATTTTTATTGGATAGGGTTTGGGCTGCCAAGGAGCAAGTGATTTTATTTTTACTTTCTAAATTCAGGGTGCCCATTTTTCGAGTGTAAATGGAAGGGGTGGGAGATTAAGATTACCCCCCTACCACCCCTTGCCTACCTGTCTTTTTCACTGTTTTGATGAGTGATGGTGGAATACATAATTAGAATGGCCAATCAAAACATTTTTGGATACTAATTAGTATAACCAGTTAAAACTCTATCATGGCTGTGGCTGCAGCACATCATTTTGAAAGCAGCTGTATTGAAAGTGAGGAAGGAAACAAGTCTCAGACTATAAACAACGACAAGGCACTTAACAATTAGATCTGTAGAATGCAATGTTCCACCAAGATAATGTTATCTCCTGGTACGTACAGCCAAAAGGTACATTAGCTAGAATTAAATCTAGAGGGGTTTTGTTTTGCAGAGTCAGGAAAGACCACTGTGTAGGGTCCTCCTGCCATAGTGAACCAAGGGGCTGGAACCCGTATGCTGTATGCACCAAAATATGGTTTTGCTGTGTCATGCAAATGTGCATTGCATGTAAAATGGAATGGAAGGGTTGTGAGGCAACTTACATTCTGTATTGAAGAAAACTGATTTCTTTTGCACTTTTTGGAATGTCAACTTGGAACTGTTTTGTAATGTATTTTTTTTTACAGATTTTTATGAATAAAGTATATTTTTGGAGGAAAAAAAATAATATCCATTTCTCAGATGCAACTAAATCTAATTGCAACAGTAGCAGGGTATAAAGAAAGTGATCATGACATTAGCAGTGTGGGAGAAGTGGTTGATAATAAGTGTTAGTTTTTATATTCTGAATTCGAAGGGGGTTTATGTAATTTAGCAATTCTTTCTCACTTTGCATTTGTTTCAGGTCACAGCAGAGACAGCAAGCCAGTCACCACTGACAGGCCTGTGCCATTGCTGCTTGTGAGCCTGGTTCTAAGAGGAAATATATGGGAGTGGCCCAGAGTGACCGGTACAGCAAGGTTAGTAATCCTTAACGTGCAAAGGAAAATGAATCTGTTTTCAGGATTGAGTAGCATTTACCAGTGAGGAACACCGGCCTTGAACTACACTGGATCTGTAAATAAGACATGTGCAACTTCCACAAAAGCAGCTGCTTATTCTGTTATTTAACAAGCAGCAGATTTGAAGTTGCAACTTCTTATTTGTGGTGTGGTAGGATGTGGGTTCATGACTGAAATATTTCTGCTAATTCCATACCTGAGCTCTGCCATCAGAGTGACTGCAGGCAGAAGAAAAATATTTATTTTGTAAAAGTTAGATACCAGTTTCAATAAGACAGAAGAGATAGGGGATCAGTGACAATCTAATTGGTAGAGCAGTATTGAGCAGCAATTATTGCCTTCCTACATGGAGATATGGATCAGGCAGGATCAGAGGGAGGATAGGATCAGAGCAAGCATTCAGGTCCAGCAAGCAGTTAGGAAGGCCAACGGTATGTTGGCCTTCATTGCAAGAGGATTTGAGTACAGGAGCAAGGATGTCTTACTGCAGTTATACAGGGCCTTGGTGAGACCACATCTGGAGTATTGTGTGCAGTTTTGGTCTCCTTATCTGAGGAAGGATGTTCTTGCCGTGGAGGGAGTGTAAAGAAGATTTACTAGGCTGATTCCTGGGATGGCAGGATTGACGTATGAGGAGAGATTGGGTCGACTAGGCCTATATTCACTAGAGTTTAGAAGAATGAGAGGGGATCTCATAGAAACCTATAAAATTCTAACAGGACTACACAGGCTAGATGCAAGGAGGATGTTCCTGAAGGCAGGGGAGTCCAGAACCAGGGGTCACAGTCTCAGGATATGGGGTTTGCAATTTAGAACTGAGATGAGGAGAAATTTCTTCAGTCAGAGGATGGTGCACCTATGGAATTCTCTACCCAGAAGACAGTTGAGGCCAAGTTATTAAATATATTCAAGAAGAAGATAGATATATTTCTTAATGCCAAAGGGATCAAGGGATATGGGGAGAAAGCAGGAACAGGGTACTGAATTAAACCATCAGCCATGATCTTTTTTGAATGACGGAGCAGGCCCGAAGGGCTGAATGGCCTACTCCTGCTCCTATTTTCCATGTTTCTATGTTTCTATGACTGCAGTAGGTGCCCCCTTGCCTCTGACCCTGCCTCAGGGGGCCACATTAAATCCCGGTCATATCATTATACAGCACAGAAGGGGACCATTCAATCATCGTGTCTGTGCCAGCTATCTGAAGGAGCTATCCAAATAGTCCCATTCTGCTGCTGTTTTCTCATAGTCCTGCAAATTTTTCCCCATCAAGTATTTATGGGTATATCTGGAATGCACGGTATGAAAGGGTGGTGCAGGAAAATTCAATAGTAACTTTCAAAAAGTAACTGGATAAATATTTGAAGAAAATGCAGTGCCATGGGGAAACAATAGAGAAGTGGGACTAATTGGAAAGTTCTTACATAATGTCAGAACAGGTACAGAACAACTCGACACATGATCTGTGGGTGCTTAATAGGGCAGCATAGAGGGATGATTTCTGAGTCTCACACAAACTAGTCCCAATCTGGGTGTGTTGAATACAAAAACTGAGTGCAACAAAAAAATGGGGGAAAATCCATTCTCTGCTGAGAATCCAGAACTGACATTTCTTAGGTTGATAAGCAGAAAAATTTGCCCTGCAAAAGAAGTGAGTGCAGAACATTTCAAAAATCGAATTATTACATTGTTGGGAAATATCAGTGCTGTGACCTTTACTATAGTGACCTTTAATGTATGTCCAATATTGATGTGCCCTTACTACCAGCTCACAAAAAAATCCAGGCCACACAAACAAGTGAATCAGAGTTAATTAAAAAAACACACTTTCCAATTCCCCGAAAAATGAATATAATCTCATAACTGATGCTGGAACCTCAATTCCAATTGTGATGAGTCCAAAAAAGAGGCCCATAAATATAAGATAATTACTAATAAATCCAAAAGGGAATTCAGGAGAAACATATTTGATCAGAAAGTGGAACTCACTACCTCATCGAATGATTGAGATAAATAGTATCGATGCATTTGTAGGGCATGAGATTTCCCAACGAAGTCTCACTTAGGTTCGGAGCTGTATCTAGACATAACAGGTGTTACGCCAATGTGATTTGCTGAGTGATAGTTTTTTTTTAATCCACAGACTGGAGATCTGAATTTATATTTTTTTAAAGCCATTTTTAAAAGACAAGCTGCCAGCAAAGTCATCTTTTTAGCTGATGATCACCTAATTGCAACACTGTATCCTACACTGCAATGCTTGTGAGGAGAAAGACGAAATGTCTGCTAAGTCCCCAATAAGAACCAAGACCCATGTAGTTTAAAGGAACTACCTTTTCTCTCAGCAAGAAGAAATACTGCTAACTGCTATGTTTGAATCATTGAGTGACTATGTGACAAGCCCCTTCCCATCTGTGGTTTTAAGCTGGTGTTTGCAGCAGAGGGGAAGCAGCTGGATGCTGACATGAGCAGACCCTAAGTGGAGGTCCCCCTCTCTCTCCATTCTAGCTTGAAAGCTTTCAAATCTTGCTGGTTGACTGACCACCTTTGCATACTCTGGCTACAATCCGAAATCCCGTTGGAGGAAATCATCCATGTCACTATCTCCAAGGGACTCACCGAACCTCTTCAAACTAAAAGCCTCCGGACCACTGAATTGAGCTAGAAACCAGCTGAATCACCAAACTCCACAGACTGTATACCTTTTTTTATGGACTCTAACTCAACCAGTCTACCTTTCCCCACTCTGTAACATATTTGTGTGTGTGTAAACCTCTAGTATGTGTGAGTGTGAGTGAAAGTTGGCACATTGTTTATTATTTTATTAGTTCGGTTTAGGTACAATAAAGTTAACCTCTTTCTTTGTTAACTCAAGAAAACCTGTCCGATTGATTCTTGTCATGATCATAGCAACTAAGTAATCAACACCTACTGAATTTGCCAGTATATCCACTTTAAGAAAAAATTAAACCTGTTGTGGTCAAACAAGGAGAGGGAGAAGAGGGAAGCCCTTCGACCCCTCCTCATTTGACCGTAGCAGAAATCTAGGGGTTCAAGTCTGGGATCAAACCCAAAGACAAATAGGAAATTGGAAGCGGGAAACCAAATTGATCCCTAGCAATGAGTTAAAAACTTCAATACAGGTTTTCTTGTGGTTTTCAATGCTAGGATACTAAAATGTCCACATTCAAGGCCAGTACCTTCCCAGAACAGAGTGAAGTAACTTGAACCAGATTAAAAGCCTTTGTTTTGAAGAGTTGAGGAATGTAGCTGGGCAATTAGAGATTACTAACTGTCCATAAGCTAGGAAGTCTGAAATCCTAAAACTTGTGGCCAACCATTTTAAAATTGACACTGAAGACCCGGAGATAGGCATAGAATCTGAAACAGACAAACATTAGCTAAGGTACAACTATGACAGAGGAGACCAGAATTAGAATTCCAGAAGCAGAAAGACCAGTGAAAATTTCAGGAAAGGGAAAAAGAACGGGAGGAAAGGGAAAAAGAAAGTGTTTTCCAAAGGGAGTTAAGGCAGCTCAAACTGAATAGGGGAAGACCCAATGCAACCAGTGAAGGCACCACTAGTGAGAAGGTTACCCCTAGCTCAGGGCCAGATGCTGAGCTCTTAAAGTTCTCCCAACTAAAACCAAAGTTCAATGAGGGGGATGTGGAAACATTTTCATCTCTTTTGAAAAGCTTGCAAAACAGTTGCAGTGGCCAGTAGACAACTGGACACTGTTATTGCAAAGCAAACTAACAGGAAAAGCCCATGAGGTTTATTCACTGTTGTCTGATGAGAGTTCATCAGATAATGAGATGACTAAAAATGCTATCCTGAGTGCATATGAACTAGTACCAGAGGTGTACTGCCAAAAGTTCCAAATTTTCTGAAAGCAGCTGGAACAAACTTACATCGAGATCGAAAGGGTTAAGCAACTTGTTTTCAACCGATGGATGTGGGCACTTAAGATAGAGTCCACCTATGGAAACCTCAGAGAGGTGATCCTCCTTGAGGAATTCAAAAACTCGCTTCCGCTTTCCGAACGAAACAACATGGAGGAACAAAATGTTCCAAGAGCCATATACACTTATTCACAAGCCTTTGCCCCAAGGGAAACCCTTCCCTAGTCACTTCCAAAAACCTGAAAAGGATAGAAGGTGGGAGGGTGATAAGTGGATGAACAGCCATGGGAAAGAAGGGAGAGCTGGAAACACAGTGGGCCCTCCTCAGGTCAAAAAGGAAGGTGATCAGAACAGGAGTGATGCCCGAAAGCCTGTATGATTCCATTGTAACAAGGCAGGTCACCTTCGAGCTGACTGCTGGAAGTTATGGGGAAAACCCATAGGGTTTAGTCAGGGTACATCAGACCAGTGCAGGAAAAGGGGCCCTGATGGAAAACAGAGCAGACTAGGCTGTGGCTTTAACTGCGGCAGTAAAACCTGGTAAACCTACCGCTGAGAGTGTGGGAAAATGTAACAAAATCCCTGAGAGTTACCAGGATTTTGTGTCCAGAGGAAAAGTGGTCCCATACCCCTTGAGTGAGGTGAGTTAGCCCATATTCATATTTAGGGATACAGGGGCCACCTAATCCTTTCTGCTGGGAAAAGGCATGACTTTTCCCCCAGAGGGTGCATTGAATGCTAGAGTGCTAGTAAATGGTATCGGAGGAAAGTATATGCCTATACCTTTATACTGAGTGCACCTGGAGTGCGACCTTGTTTCAGGACCGGTAACCATGGGGATTATTCCTAGTTTACCTGTGGATGGGGTCGAACTGCTCCTGGGTAACAATCTGATGGGAACGAAGGTGGTAGCTTCCCCTGTAATTTTAGAGAGACTGAAACATGTGAGGGAGACAGAGCAGTTACAGGAAAAGGTCCCTGGCAATTTTCCTGACTGTGTGGTAACCTGGTCCATGGCCAAACAAGCTCCATCAGAGGAGGCTGAACTGGCACTGCAGACAGATGACCCTACTGTCTGTTTTTCTGAAACCGTCTTTGGGAAGTTAGAGGACCCAGAGGATGGGTTAAACAGGTCTTCCTTGCTCGAGGCTCAGCAAGTCGACCCAGGGTTAAAAAAGTTAGCACAGACTGGCCAAACTGAAGCTGAAGCAGAGGGAGTTCCAGAGTGCCACTATTTAAAGGATGAGGTGCTGATGAGGAAGTGGAGACCTCCTCACAGACCTGCAGATGAAGAGTGGACAGTGGTTCACCAGGTAGTGGTACCACCAGGTACCGTAGCAAAATATTGAGAATAGCCCACGAGATTCCAATGCCTGGATATGTTAGTATCAGAAAAACCCAAGCCCACATTAGACAGCATTTCAACTGCCATAATGCCACATGGATGTGGTGGAGTTTTGTAAGACTTGCCACATGTGCCAGGTTGTGGAGAAACTTCAACCTGCAATAAAACCTTTTAGGGAACCATTCAGTAGAGTGCTGGTAGATTGTGTGGGCCCCTGCCGAAAACAAAAGGGGGCTACCAGTATCTTCTCACCATTATGGATGTGGCTATCCCTCTAAGAACTATCTCTGCCAAGGTAGTGGTGGAGGGGCTAACCCAATTCTTCACCTGATGTGGGCTGCCTGCTGAGATCCAGTCAGATCTGGGCACAAATTTTATGTCCAGTATTTTTCTAAAGGTCATGAGTAATCTGGGCATAATGCAGCTAAAGTCCTCAGCTTACCACCCACAGTAACAAGGGGCTTTCGAGCAGTACCACCAGACCCTAAAGACAATGATCAGTACATACTGCTATGAGTACCCCCATGACTAGGACAAATAGCTGGGATTTCTTCTGTTTGCTGCCATGGACTCACCCAATGAGTCCACTGGCTTTAGTCCCTTTGAATTAGTTTATGGACACAAGGTGAGAGGTCCTCTAAAACTAATCAAGGAGAGGTTTTTGGTACACAGGGTTGAATCTTCCCTGTTGGACTACAACTCCATGTTCTGAGAACAGCTCACAAGAGCCTGTGCAGTGACTCAGGAACACATAAAAACCTCCCAGACTGCTATGAAAAGGCAGGCGGATAAACATGCCAAAGACTGAACATTGCAGCCCGGAGACTATGTGTTAGCGCTATTACCAATACAGGGAGAGCCATTGAAGGCCAGGTTCAGTGGCTCGTACAGAGTAATAAAGAGAATTAGCCAGGTGAATTATATAATTGACACCCCAGATTGTAGGAAAAAGCAAAGGCTGTGCCACATCAATATGTTAAAATGGTATCACAGCCGGGAAGGGGACAAACAAGCACAAGTCTGTCAGAGCAGTTGGACTTCCCCAGTTGTATTCGTGCACAATCCCGAATAAAAAAAATGAACCAGAGTATGGCTATGACTGTGAGACTGATGACTGTGTGTGTACAGTTTCTTTATAATTTGTAGCCTCAAAATGAAATGTTCCTGTTGTAACGTTTCATTTCACGTGGTGGGGAGGTGTTACACCAATGTGTTTTCGTGAATGATAATTTTCTTTAATCCACTGACTGGAGATCTGAATTTATATTTTTTTTGGGAGACATTTTTAAAAGACAATCTGCCAGCAGTGTCATCCTTTAAGCTTAAGATGATCACCTAATTTGCAACATTGCATCATACACTGAATGCTTTTGAGGAGAGAGATGAAATGTCTGCTAAGTCCCCAGTAAGAACCAAGACCAAGGAAGTTGTTCTTTTCGCAAGAAATACTACTGATATGTTTGAATCACTGAGTGACTGTCATGTGACAAGCTCCTCCCCATCTGGTTTTAAGCTGGTGTTTTCTCTGCATCAGAGAAAAGCAACTGGACTTAAAGCCTGGCTCAGGTATCAAATTAAAACCCGACCCGGCCCCGACCCGACATCAGCCAACCCGAACCCAACCCGAGCCCTTTAATTATTTTTCATGCCCGACCCGACCCGACATGAATCTCCTTCATGTGTTCCGGCAGTAGGCTATTCCTGCAGCTGGAGTTGTGGGGAATCATGGTATGCCTGATCCCATGACCTCCCGGAAGCAGTGTCCAGCCCAACCAGACCCGAGCCCGAATGCTGGACTCGGAATTTTGACTCGACCCGACCCGAACCCAACACATGTAGTCGGGTCTAGTCGGGTTTGGGTCAGGTAGCCAGGCTCTAACTGGATTCTGGCATGAGCAGACCCTAAGTGGGGGTCCCCCTCTCTCTCCATTCTAGCTTGAAATCTTTCAAATCCTGCTGGTTGACTGACCACCTTTGCATACTCTGGCTACAATCCGAAATCCCGTTGGAGGAAATCATCCGCATCGCTATCTCCAAGAGACTCACTGAACCAATCATCTACCTCCTCAAACTAAAAGTCTCAGGACCACTGAATTGAGCTAGAAGCCAGCCAAATCACCAAACTCCACAGACTGTATACTTTTTTATGGACTCTAACTCAACCAATCTACCTTTCCCCACTCTGTAACCTATTTATGTGTATGTAAACCTCTAGTGTATGTGTGAGAGTGAAAGTTGGCACATTGTTTATTATTTTATTAGCTTCATTTAGGTACAATAAAGTTAACCTCTTTCTTTGTTACCTCAAGAAAACCTGTCTGATTGTTCCTTGTTATGATCATAGCAAGTAAGTAATCAAACCCCTACTGAATTGGCCAGTCCATCCACTTTAAGAAAAAATTAAACCTATTTTGGTGAAACAAGGAGAGGGAAAAGGGGGAAGTCCTCAACCCCTCCTCACTTGACCGTAACAGAGGAATGAGTGACTCAACACCAAATAATGTGTTAAAACAGTTGTTTTATTGAGTAATTATTAAGTAATTATTCAACAATTATTAATGATAAAAAAGAAAGAAAGATAACTTCATTAAAAATTGGGCGGCACAGTGGCGCAGTGGTTAGCACCGCAGCCTCACAGCTCCAGGGACCCGGGTTCGATTCCGGGTACTGCCTGTGTGGAGTTTGCAAGTTCTCCCTGTGTCAGCGTGGGTTTTCTCCGGGTGCTCCGGTTTCCTCCCACAAGCCAAAAGACTTGCAGGTTGATAGGTAAATTGGCCATTATAAATTGTCACTAGTATAGGTAGGTGGTAGGGAAATATAGGAACAGGTGGGGATGTTTGGTAGGAATATGGGATTAGTGTAGGATTAGTATAAATGGGTGGTTGATGTTCGGCACAGACTCGGTGGGCCGAAGGGCCTGTTTCAGTGCTGTATCTCTAATCTAATCTAAAAAGAAAGGAAGGAAAAGAGTATAGAAAGACAAAGAAAACTTATCGCTCAACAGCTATAACCCCAAATTAATCTGTTCAAGGCAGTTCTCTAAAAGGGTACCGCTTTCCCCCTTGGTACAGACATTACCAAGTCTCCGTAGAACCTTGCACAGGGGTGGAGCCTCTGGTCAGTCATTCTGTCAGCGTCCTTTCCTCCGTAGGCTTCAGTTGATGTCTAGTCCACTCCAGCTACAGCCTCAAACGTTGGATGCTGTGCCCTTTAAGTCCAATTTCTGGCTCCATTTCAGCTTTCCGAGGTTTCCATCCAGACTTTCTCAAAACAAAGGTCCGACAACCATGAATTCTTATCAAATTCTTCTCACAGGCGCTACGAGGCCGTTCAGGTTGTTTACATATTCTTTGATGGTGTCTCTCATCTGCCATCAATTAGGTTATACTGTCTATTAAAAAACTCCATCTTCTGATACCACACCATTGTGCATCACCCCATGTGCAAGGTTATCCATTGTCCGGCTTTTAGTTCAAGGGTCATCGAATACCGTAAGAACTGATTTCTGTTTAAACAATGGAAGCCAAGTGTTATTTTCAAGATCGTAGTTTAGACAAAACAACAGCTGTGCATAGTTTGACCTGACCAGCATGAAAACTAAAGGAAAAAGTTCTTGGGAAAAACAAGTTCATGGTTAATAATACTATTTATTGCCATTGATTACATAATTGATTAATTACTTGACTTAATCAGAGTACAATCACACTCAGTGTTAAATCAATGTCTACAAAGTAACCTTTAAAAATTCACGACAGATTCAATACAGCTTTTTAAAAAAAATCAAAAGCAAGGCAGAAGTAAAATGCAAAAACATAAAAATAGTGGCTGCAGGCCTCAGGCCTACACATTTAAGGGGAAGCTAGCTAAGTACATGAAAAAGAATGGAATAGAAAGATATGTTGATAGGTGGGATGAAATAAATAGAGTGGGAGGAGGCTCATGTAGAGCATACCCACTGAGATGGCCTGTTTCTATGCCATAAATTCCATGTTATTCTATGTTATTCCAGATAATTGACTGGAATAATTCTGTGTGACTGTGCAGTATTTACCAGACAGCCCTTTAGTCCTCTCCGGTGAGTGTTAATCTGTCAGGTTATTATGGGAACTTGCACCAAAAAAGATAATTGAAAAATGATTAACAAAACTAAAAATTATACAAGCTGTCCCATTGTCTCAGTTCGTAAATGCACCACCTAATGTGATACTGGCGAATGTAAGAGAAGAGTGAGCCTGGATTTGATTCCTAGTCTACGGTGAGTTAGTCAATGCAGTTGAAGCCACAGTTATCTGGGCTAAGGAAGGGAAAAGTCAACTAAAGTTCACTCTTCTGATAGTTAGCCAGTCACCCTTACTGGAAATTACATTTTTGTGAACTTCAAGTGAGGAAACAGCTGGGGTTGGCTGTGATGTACCCCTCCTCTCCAAAGGATAGCTTGCAATGCTCACACTGAAGGCTCAGAATTCAGTAATACCCATTTGAGTGAGGTACGTTGCATTCTGGTGTCTTATTGTAGGGTCATCGTTGCTTCTGAAACTGTGTCCCAACAAGAATTATCACCTTCAGGGAAGAAAAATGAAAAGTGCACTCTATGCAAAAGGGTTGTATTAAACCTAGAGCTAAACCCTGGGCCATGAAACCACAAAAGATGACCCTCATACACAGATAAACTATTTAACATTCTCAGGCTGTTAGAACTTTCAACAGTGGCAGTACACAATGGCAGTTGTTGGCAATGGAGTGGAAACACAAGTAGGGTGTATAACTGTTATCTGTCAGCAGTGTATAACTGGGAGCTGTCATCTCCATGCAACTTATCAGCTGAAAAAGGAACAGGTCTAGACATGGCAACTTTTAGAAAAGATAAGGTCAAAGAAGAAAATTATACTCGCCTGATTTCTCCTGCCTGCTCCCAACCCCATTCCTATTCCCCTACATCAGCAGTTCTAAATGTTATAAAGGGAGATACACTTCACTGTTACTGGTACCTTCTTCGCATGCTTTATGCTTGTGTTTAGGCTGCTTTTGACCAATAGGAATAAAACATTAAATGAGATAACCTTTATTTATAAAGCAGCTTTAATATATAATATTCTGGGACACTTCACATAGAAGAATCAAACAGCCTAAGGGGAAAGAGTTGGGAGAATTTGAGTGATATAATTGTTTAAAAAATAGGTTTTATTTATTTAGAGATATAGCACTGAAACAGGCCCTTTGGCCCACTGAGTCTGTGCCAACCAGGAACCACCCATTTATACTAACCCTACAGTAATCCCATATTCCCTACCACCTACCTACACTAGGGGCAATTTACAACAGCCAATTTACCTATCACCTGCAAGTCTTTGGCAGTGGGAGGAAACCGGAGCACCCGACAAAAACCCACACGGTCACAGGGAGAACTTGCAAACTCCGCATAGGCAGTACCCAGAATTGAACCCGGGCCCCTGGAGCTGTGAGGCTGCGGTGCTAACCACTGTGCCACTGTGCCGTTTTGAGGATATCTTTAAAGGCATGAAGAGAATGAACAAGGTGGAGAGGGTTAGAAAGGGATTTCCACAAAATAAGGGCAAGTTAGCTGAAAGGTTCTGTAGCAGAAAGGAGCAGGGATGTACAAGAGGCCGGATCCAGAGGAACAAAGGGCATGGCAAGATTACTGACAGATGTAGTGAGGTGAGGGCATGAGGGGTTTAGAATTCACTTTATGCAATGCTAGGACAGGGGTGATGGATAAGCAGGACTTCTACAAATCAGGATGTGGAATTTTGGATGAGTTGGAGTTTCTGTAAGATGGAATTCAGGAGGTCAATGTGGAGCGTGTAGGAGGTCTGGGGGAATGAAAACAAGTGGCAATTGAATGACACAGGTAACTATATAAATATCTCATTTGTGATATTTAGGATTATGGAGGAATTCAGTAGAATTTACTTTCCCTTTGAGACTTATATATCCATTTAGAATGGGAGCACATTGGGATGAAGGAGCTCTTAAAGTAGCAATTTGTTTTACTCCTTAAGCTGCGTTTGTTTAAAACGCTTCAAGTGGTACAAGATGAGAGAAGGCATGTAGGGATAGCAGCAGGCACCAGACCACACAGGCCTTGGCCAAAGATCAAAGTCAGCTACCTCAGTTTGAAGGACAGAGCTTTGCCATCAGCAGCAAGGATTCCTTACAACATCGGGACAACACTGCCAGTGATTGGCAAGATCACCACTGTCCTCAATTGTGATCCTTGAGGCTCAGTCCTGACCAGCTCTACAATGTCAGCTAACATACTGCCTGCACAGCAGACATGCTTTGGCCAGTATGGTCAGCACTGTCATCGTATTTCCCACTGAATAGCATGACCAAACTGAGGAGAAAAAAGGTTAGGCAGCGAGTTGTTACAATCTGGAATGCCTGTATGGGTGGTGGAAGCAGATTCAAATTAACTTTCAAAAAGGAACTGGATAAATATTTGAAAGAGCAGTGGAGTAGGCCTAATTGGATAGCAGTTTCAAAGAGCAACAGGCACAGTTCTCCTTCTGTGCTCTGCCATTCTATGCTTCTATGACCAGTGTCACTTCATTGCTGCATTTTCCACAGTACAGCTGGGTGACATTGATGAATGCCATGTAGGCAACCCACAGCCCATACTTGATATTAGTTAATGATCTGATTCTTATTTAAGCGCTCTACTGGGAACAAAATACAGTGAGAGCTGCAAGGTAAAGTGAAGGTTTGGCATGAGTGGGCAGTAAATGTGGAAATTGAAAGACAACAGATGTGGCATTGAATCTTGGGTCATCTACCTGATACATGATCCAACTGAACAGTCATCTTGCAAAATTCCTTCAAGTTTGTCATCTTTGCCTGCATCTGTTCCTATATCCTGCATGTACTGTAGACAACGTCTGCAAACGCGACATGAAATCCTGTGACATTGATCACAAGTCGTGGGAGTCAGTTGTCAGCGTTCGCCAGAGCTGGCGGACAGCCATAAAGGCGGGGCTAAAGTGTGGCGAGTCAAAGAAACTTAGCAGTTGGCAGGAAAAAAGAGAGGCACAAGGGAAGAGCCAACTGTGTAACAGCCCCGACAATCAAATTTTTCTGCAGCACCTGTGGAAGAGTCTGTCACTCTAGAATTGGCCTTTATAGCCACTCCAGGCGCTGCTCCACACACCACTGACCACCTCCAGGCACTTACCCATTGTCTCTCGAGATAAGGAGGCCAAAGAAGAAGAAAACTGTAACAGCATTGAGCTTGACAGTCAACTTCTGTCAGACAAGTACCTGTTGCCCTCTAAGAAGGGTGCCCTGAAGTATGAACAGGACAATCCTCTTCATACCCATCTCTTGTAGCAGTGTGGCCACTTTGCTAGGCATTAAACTGGGTTTCAAAATCATTTTCAAGACTTTAAAAAGGATCCACCAATTTTTTTTATCCTCTTAAAGGGCAACTTACACTTAAGTGGCTGCTTCTCTTTCATTTTTTGCTGCGGCCCTTTAAGCAAACACACGTCAATGATATTTATGTGCTGGCCTGGCAGCATCCAATAAGTGAGCTCATTGTTTTACCCGCACATAATTTGACCTTGGACGGTGGCTCTGGCAGCTTTTCAGCTGGGGGTCACTGAATCAGCCCCGCAGCAGGTACCCAGGAGTGAGTTACACAGTAGAACATAATTGGAGGCTCTGTAATGTCATAACCTGCAGGAGTTTATTCAAGTTTTTTGATAGATGATATTGTGACAGTGACATCACCATACAGGCAGGAAACAGACGATCTGAATGCATGACAGAACATATTGGGAATTCAGAAGCACAGAAACACTGCATGTAAGAACTCTCCATCTATGTATATATAGAAACGCATATGCACAACTCCATCACCTCCCCAAATATACCCCCACACACAAACACACACACACAAAACTCCCCAAACATACACAACATTCCCCCTACACACACAAACACACAGCCCCTTCACACACAAACAAATACACAAACCACCAAACACACATACACGCACACACCCAATCCACACACCCTCTCCCCCACACACAAATGTCTCTTCCCCACACTCACACTGACACACAACTCCATACACACACATACACACCAGGCTAATCCAGTAGTAGAGACCCTCAATGTGACACTCCACTCAATTTGAGACCGTTGTGATGCAGACGGCCTACCAAATAGCAAATGGAGGGATCTTTAATGTGTTACACACTTTAACGCACAGAGTTGGGGTTAGAGAAACATAGACTGTTGCAAATATGCTGCTGCACAAAATGGGAGCCAGTACTGGAGTATGTGTAAGGATGTTCCTAGTAGCAGTTAAAATATGAGTGTGGTTTGTGGTGACTTGTTTCCCTGGACTGACGTTACAGAACAAAACTGTGCTGGACTTAAAATATCTTGATGTGGTCAGCCTGTGGCAAATCAATGCTGGCTGAGGATTTGTAAAAGGCATTTCTCAGAAAATCCTCCAACAGACATGTAAAATCATGCACAAGGTGAAGAGTGTGGGATACAGAACAAAGAGAGAAGTACAGCTGAAACAAAGCAAATGAGTCTCAAGAACAAAACTTCACCAGTTCACACAGCAGGACAGTCATCAAGCTGCTCACACAAATGCGGCTTTCCACTGTTGTTGCAGACTGTAGTGACTCATCATTATAGAGGCACCGTCCAATTCAAATACATTGTATACATGACTAATCGATGCTGGTAGCACCAGAAATCTCTCACAGACATCAATGAAATATCAAATACTGTTAGATGTTTGAGGAAAAATATCTAATTCCGATCGCACAAAGTAAAGCTGTTGGCATAGATTCTGGAGTATTAAAACTAGCCGCAGAATACTGATGGACTTACACAGTAATGGAAAATGTTTTGCACCCATAAGACTGACAGTCAGGATTTCTCACTGCTCTTTTGGAGGCATTAATATCTAGTCCCTGTACAAAAAATCAGGAGACATTTTAATTTCATCAAATTCCTTCTAATCCAGACTCATTCTCGATGGGTATTTGCTGACATTCTAAAATAGAATTTACCTTCCTAAGAGTAATAAATAACCGTAAAATAATAATGTGCATGATATTTTTGTGAATCTGATGCTGCTTTTATGTTAAAGTGGTGTTACTGACAATGGCCTTGACCGCAGAAGCAAACGGGGGAACATAAATGATATAGTGTGGCTGCCTGCAAAAGACTCGAGGACTACTTCAGGAGGTGGTTTTCTAAAATGCAAAATAATTAAATGCTGGAAATACTTAGCAGGTTAGGCAGCATCTGTGGAAGAAAAAATGTCACTTTTTTGACTGCACCCTTTGTCATAACAATGGACAGAATTTTCAATGGGATGCGGAGGTGGGATCGTAGGCAGGTGAGCCCACAATTTCCCACTATTGGCCGGTGTGCCAGTCTGCCGTCATGTTCCCACCTCTGGGCAATTTTCGTTGAGGCTGGATCAAGGGGGATTATAGCTACTCAACCGCCAGTGGTAGGTGGCCAGTTAAGCCAATTAAATTGCCCATTGAGGGGACTTGTCAGAAGCTGTCTGGAATTTTCCAGATGGCAGGCGTGCCCCAGCTGAGGCCAAAGCCTGGGTGATGAATTGAGGTGACCTCCCAGCGGCAGATGGCAGGGCCAGTGATGCCTCATTGAATTTAGACCCCCACCCCCAGCCGTGATTGACAGAGGGTCACAACTGCGGCCGCAGGCCGTTCTGTGGAGTGTGCCCCCTCCAAAATGATGGTCTGGCAGCTGTGGCCACTTTTTATCTTTTTATCTATTTTTATCTTTTATCTTCCATCTTGAGGCACCCTCGCATTCCCCTACCTACATTGGCAGCTCCCAGCTCTGGGTGCACAGACACAATGGGCCAAAGGGCCTGTATATGTGCTGTATAACTCTATGACTCTATGACTGTGGGGCTGCTGATTTTTCAGTGCCAGATGGCCTCCTAGGAGCATAGGAAAATAGGAACAGGAGTAGGCCATTCAATCCATCAAGCCTGCCCCGCCATTCAATATGATCCCACACTATCCTCATATCCCCTTGTGTCATTTGTATTTAGAAATCTGTCAATCTCTGCTTTAAACATGCTCAATGACTGAGCTTCCACAGCCCTTTGGGGTAGAGAATTCCAAAGATTCACAACCCTCTGAGTAAAGAAATTTCTCCTCATCTCTCTCGAAGTGGCTTCCCCCTTATTTTGAAATTGTGTCCCCTGATTCTAGACTCCTCAACCAGGGGAAACATCTTAGCTGCATCTACCCTGTCTATTCCTTTAAGTATTTTGTAGGTTTCAATGAGATCACCTCTCATTCTTCAAAACTCTAGAGAATACAGGCCCAGTTGCCCAATCTTTCTTCATAGGACAGTCCCACCATCCCAGCAACAAGTCTGGTGAATCTTTGTTGCACTCTCTCAATGGCAATAATATCCTTCCTAAGGTAAGGAGACCAAAACTGCACACAGTACTCCAAGTGCGGTCTAACCAAGGTTCTATACAATTGAAGCAAGACTTCACTACTCCTGTACTCAAATCCTCTTGCGATAAAGGCTAACATACCGTTAGCCTTCCTAATTGCTTGCTGCACCTGCATGTTAGCTTTCAGTGACTTGTTGACAAGAACACTCAGGTCCCTTTGTACATCTACACTTTCTAATCTCTTACCATTTAAGAAATACTCTGCACATCTATTCCTCCTACCAAAGTGGATAACCTTACATTTTTCCTCATTATATTCCATCTGCCACGTTCTTGCTCACTCACTATGTTTCTCCAAATCTCCTTGAAGCTGCTTTGCATCTTCCTCACAACACACATTCCCACCTAGTTTTGTGTCATCCGCGAACTTGGAAATACTGCATTTGGTCCCCACATCATCCAGATCATTGATATATATTGGCCTTGCAGTCTTAGTCGCCCTCCTGTCATTCTTAATTGGACAGGGCTCCCAGAGGCGGCCACTTAATTAGCCGCCTCCTTGAAAAGCAGCCTCTGGGTCCTGACGCCAGCATTTGTGGGTTCCTGACCAGCATTTCCTCCCGACGGCAGGATTGGGACTTGTGATTGAAAATTCAGCCCAGGGTCTCTGAGACTGTTCCTGCTGGCACCATAAACTAACTTTCTACATAACTCACATATTAAGTCTTCTTATAATAACACACTTCACATGTGGACCTGTCAATGTCATGTGCAGGGAGCAATGTTCCCACTAAGCTGCACAACTGCCCAACCCAAAAGCCCCTGCACAAAAAAATTTAAAGGGGCCATTCACTTAAATAAATCATGTGCACTCCAAAATAAATAGAGGGTACGTCAGTGGGGAGCCCAAAAGATTAAGGAGAAAACCATTTTTATTGTATTTCTGCTTGTTGGTTATATTACTTCTTCAAATTTAGAGGATGGCAAAATAAACTCTCTTCCAGACTCCCTCCACCACAAGTGCACCATGGCTGCTGTGTGTACCATAAAGGCCTGCTCAGGTTGGGAAAAAGAACCTGACTCGAACCCAACCCAACCACAGCGGACCCGAGCCCGACACGGCCTGAGTCCCTCCAATTTTGCCCCAAACCCAACCCGACCCGAGCCCGCCCCGACTCGCCCCGACCATCCCTTTATTACCTTCGGACTCGGAACCTCCAGGAAGCTGCAGCGCATGCATGATGACATCACTGTGATGTCACGCACTCACTGCACAGACTCAGTTTCGTCCCGGACTCCCAGCTCAGGTAAGTTTTTTAATTTCAATACTTACCAGCGGAGCACTTACTGTGTGACTCCGGCCCGACCCGACCCGACCTGACCTGGACTTGGCTCGACCCGACCCGAGCCCGAAAGCCAGATCCGGAAGAGGGGCCCGACCTGACCCGAACCGAACCCGACACATGTCGTCGGGTCCCGTCGGGTTCGGGTCGGGTAGCAAGCCTCTAGTGTACCATCCACAAGATGCACTGCAGCAACTTGCCAAGGTTCCTTTGACAGCACTTTCCAAACCCATGACCTCTACCACCTAGAAGAACAAGGGCAACAAGCACAAGGGAACACCACCTGCAAATTCCCTCAAGACACAAACCATCCTGACTTGGAAATATATTGCTGTTCCTTCATCACGGGGTACAATTCCTGGAACTCCCTCCCTAACAGCACTGTGGGTGTACCTACAGCACAAGTACTGGTTCAAGAATATGGCTCACCATCACCTTCTGGAGGCAGTTAGGGATGGGCAATAAATGTTGGCCTAGCCAGCGACACCCACATCCTTTGAACAAATAAAAAAAGCCTATAAGTTGCCAAATAGATTTATTAAACAACCAAAGGATGTGAACAGAAGCAACAACACTATAGATTTACTGGAGTTACAGGCTTAACGGTCCCTTCTCAGAAATCAGCAACAAATAAATTGCTGAACTGCAGTGTTAACTGAATATCAGGTCTCTGAATATTAATCTTTATGTGGCCGCTTGCTGCTGGCTAACCATCTGGTCAGACTCTCTGGTCTTTCTATGAATCTCTGATTGCTCAGTTAAACTACCTAATTGCAATAAGACAGAATAAAAAATACTTTTCACCTTGTATTGGAACTCTTCATATTCCTCTTCTTCCACTGATTTTGATTTGTAACATTACATCAGCAGCAATAACAATGGGCCTTTAGTGCCTGTAACATGGTAAAACATTCCAAGGTGCATCACAGGAGTGATTATCAAATAAAGTTTGACACTGAGCTACATAAGGAAACATTAGGACAGGTGACCAAAAGCTTGGTTAAAGGGGTAGGTTTAAAGGAGTACCTTAAACGAGGAGAGAGAGATAGAGAGGCAGAGAGGTTTAGGGAGGGAATTTCAGAGCTTAGGGCCGAGGCAGCTGAAAGCATGACTGCCAATGATGGAGCAATTAAAAGCGGGGATGCATAAGGGGTCAGAATTGCAGGAGCACAGAAATTATGGACAGTTGTAGGGCTAGAGGACATCACAGAGATAGGGAGGGGGCGAGGCCATGGAGAGATGTGAAAACAAGGATGAGAATTTTAAAATCAATGCATTGATGGACTGGGAGGCAATGTAGGTCAGTGAGCACAGGATGATGGGTGAATGGGACTTGGTGCGAGTTAGGATATGGGCTACAGAGTTTTGGATAGCTCGAGCTTATATGGGTTGTAAGATCGGAGGCTGGCCAGGGGAGTGTTGCAATAGTCAAGACTGGAGATAACAAAAGCATGGATGAGGGTTTCAGCAGTGGATGAGCTGAGGCAAGGGAGGAGTTGGGTCATGTTACGGAAATAGCAGTCAGAAGTAAGGTGGAGGGAGAGGATATATGGTCAGAAGCTCATTGCGGGGTCAAATATGACACCAAGGTTGTGAACAGTCTGGTTCAGCCTCAGACAGTTGCCAGGGAGAGGGATAGCATTGTGGCTAGGGAATGGAGTTTGTGACAGGGACCAAAGACAATGGCTTTGGTCTTCCCAATATTTAGTTGGAATAAATTTCTGCTCATCCAGTACTGGATGTCAGATAAGCAGAGACAGTGAACATGTCGAGAGAGGTGGTGGTGAGGTAGAGCTGAATCACTGCATAATCCAAATTACCACTACGGTATACACAGTGCAATACTTTGTAGTAGTTGGGTATACCCTGCACAATACAACATTTTACCAGGTATACACAGTACAACACAATGCAGTACTTGAGCATACAGAATAGAGCATAATGTAATTGTTGAATAAATATACACAATTCAATGTAGCACCTGGATCTGTAAGAGACAATGCAATCTCTTACTCAGAGACATAATCACATTATCACAGAATTGTTACAGCGCAAAAGGAGGCCATTTGGCCTATCGTAACTGCACCAGCTCTCCAAAAGACAAATTCACTTAATGTCACCCCTTCACCCCTGCCTTCTCCCCGTAACCCTGCACAGTCTTCCTTTTCATATGACAGTCTAATTCCCTTTTGAATGCTTCAATTGAACCTGGCTCCACAACACTCTCAGGCAGCGCATTCCAGACCTTTTGCTGTGTGAAAATGTTTTTCCTCATGTCACTTTTGCTTCTCTTACCAAATACTTCAAATCTGTGCCCTCTCGTTCTCGATCCTTTCATGAGTGAAAACAATTTCTCTCTATCTACTGTGTCCAGACCCCTCATGATTTTGAATACCTCTATCAAATCACCTCTCAGCCTTCTCTTCTCCAAGGAAAACAGTCCCAACTTCTCCAATCTATCTTCATAACTGAAATTCCTCTTCACTGGAACCATTCTCATGAATCATTTCTGTTCTCTCTCCAATGCCTTCACATCCTTCCTAAAGTGTGGCGCCCAGACCATAAGAACATAAGAACAGGATGCAAAACTCCAGCTGAGGCTGAACAAGTATCTTATACAAGTTCAACATAACTTCCTTACTCTTGTACTCGATGCCCCTATTAATAAAGCCCAGGATACTGTATGCTTTATTAACCACTCTCTCAACCTGTCCTGCTGCCTTCAATGACTTATGTACATATTCACCTAGGTCCCTCTGCTCCTGCACCCTCTTCAGAATTGTACCCTTTATTTTATATTGTCTCTCCATGTTCTTCCTACCAAAATGAACCACTTCACATTTCATTTGTCACCTGTCTGCCCATTCCACCAACTTGTCTATGTCCTTTTGAAGTTCTACACTATCCTCCTCACAGTTCACAATGCTTCCATGTTTTATATCATTGGCAAACTTTGAAATTGTGGTCTATACACCAAGATCTAGGTCATTAAAATATATCAGGAAAAGCAAGGGTCCCAACACTGACCCCTGGGGAACACCACTACAAACCTTCCTCCAGCCCAAAAAACATCCATTAACCACTACTCTTTGTTTTCTGTCACTCAGCCTGTTTCAAATCCATGTTGCTACCATCCCTTTTATTCTATGACTTATAACTTCTCACAAGTCTGTTGTGTGGCACTGTATGGAAGTCCATGTACACCACATCAACTGCATTGCCCTCATCAACCCTCTCTGTTACCTCTTCAAAAAACTCCAGCAAGTTATAAACATGACTTTCCCTCAAGAAATCTATACTGGTTTTCCTTAATTAACCCACATTTGTCCATATGACAATTAATTTTGTCCCAAATTAATCTTTCTAGAAGTTTCCCCACCACTGAAGCTAAACTCACTCGCCTGTAGTTGCTGGGTTTATCTTTACACCCTTTCTTAAACAAGGGTGTAATGTTTGCAATTCTCCAGTCATCTGGCACTACCCCTCAGTCTAAGGAAGACTGAAAAAATATGGCCAGTGCCTCCGCTATTTCCACTCTCACTTCCCTCAGTATCCTTGGATGCATCTCATCCAGTCCTTATCCATTTTAAGTACAGACAGCCTAACCAACACCTCCGCCTTATCGATTTTAAACCCTTTTAGTGTCTGAATTATCTCCTCTTTCGCCATTACCAATGCAATATGGAATCTGGGTACACACAGTATAATGTAGTAACCAAGGCCGAGATCTTGAGGAGGCAGTGGGTTCCTGGCGCCACAACAAAAAGCTGGGGGGAGCCCCGCCTCGACCTTTTTGTACCCGCTGGCGCGATCGTCCGTTGTTTAGGCGGCAAAGTTTCCAGTTCCAGGATCTCCATCCCTTTGAAGAGGGGGATCCTGCCTCCAAGAGCTGCCAGCCAATCAGAGGGCTGGCGGCTCAGCAGTATCGGCAGCGCCACTGGAAGCAGTAGCCACTGCTGGTACTGCAGAGGCCTTGGACCAAGGCCTAGTGCTGGAACCCCAGAGCTCAGGTAAGTGAGGCGAGGTAACCAGGGCTAGTCTGGAAGGCCTCGGTGAGGGGTAGAGGGTTGAGCGTGAGGTCCGGGGGAAGGAGGTCCAAGGAGGTGGTACTTTTGCCAGCGGGGCTCTCCATGGCTCACAGATTGCCCACAGAGGAGGGACCCACCAGCTGAGAGGGAGGACACCTCATTTTACAAGGCATCCTCCCCACATGGCGGAGGCCCCCCCCCCCCCGCCAATTGTTAGATCCCAACGGGGGCGGGAAGAAGCCCTTTAGTGACCGTTAATAGGCAACTTAAGGGCTTCAATTGGTCTCTGGGCAGGAAGGCCATCGTCAGCCAAACCTGCCCCTGGCAAAATCACTTGGTGACGGGGCGGCAATGGGCCCTCCACCCTCCACCACCCATCGCGATTCTATAGGCCCCCCACCTCTGACCTCGCCTCAGTGGGGCCCATAAAATCTAGTCCCAAGTATAAATAGCACAACATAATGGCTTGAATTTTGTGATCAGTGGCAGAGGCATGATGCTCACCATTGACCTCGAAGAAAGCTTCCCACAAAGATTTAGCAGGCTCTGAAGTGTAGATTTTCTTTATGCAAATGTGATTTATAGGGTATCTGCGACATCCAGCAACAGGGCAGGCAACATGCAGATGGATCAGCCAATCACATTGAAGAATTCTCACTGGAAGTAAAAAGCAAGGAATATAATTCACATTTTATTCAATGTACAGAAAGTAAAACAAATATTGAAGTGCACACATGGGAATAAGGAAGCAGTTGAAATATCATTAAAAAAAATTAAAAATCAAACAAAAATTACATTTTATCATTTTAAAAATTAAAACATTTAAAATGTTCTTCTGAGTGAATGAGACTTCACACTTCAAAATTCATTTCTCAGGGCCAGAGAGGTTGTTCAGCAGTAATTATGACTTAGTATGCCGTTAAAAACTCAGTTACTCATGATTGAAGAAGGCTTAACATTTTTATTGTTTTTTACCAGGAATAGTGCATAAATAGTAGAAGTTCACATTAAATCAGTGATTCATGGTTGATTGCATCTGTGAACACTGCAACAGTGCATCCTGTAGAGGAGCAGGAAATCATCAACAGCAACTTCCAGATTTCCACATCTAACTGTGCATGTGCAGTTGCCAGAAATTGCTGTCAGTTTTACAGTCAGTAAGCAATGACAGTTTCACCGTCATTACAACCACAAATTACAGTACCCATGAATACATAGCATGATACAATACAATGCCTGGGTACATACAGTGTAATACAATGTAGGAGCCTGGTATATATAGCATTATATTATGTAGTGTTTGGTGGTATACAGCACACTGCAATATAATCCTTTGGTACACACAGCACAATAGAATGTGGTACAAAAGCAAAATATTGTGGATGCTGGATATCTGAAAAAGAAGCAGAAAGTGTTGGAAATACTCTGTAGATCAGGCAGCATCTTTGGAGGGAGAAGTAAAAGTTAACATTTCTGGTCAATGACACTTCATTAGAACAGTTGGGATGTGGCACCCTGCTATGCATAACACAATACTATGTAGCACCTGAGTATTTACAACAAAACTATAATAGCATCCACATATACATGAACAAAGTATTAGATTACTCAGATAGGCAATCCTTTGCAGTACCTGGGTATATATAATGCACAATAATGTTATATCTGGATACACACGCACAAATTAATATCATCCCTGTAAATGCACAATATAATATCATGTTAGCTTGGCTTAATTGAGAAAATTCTCATCTCTGAGTAAGTAAAGTTATGGGTTCAAGCCACACTATCAACTTGAGTCATAATCTAAGCTAAAATTTAGCTGCAGTACTGAAGGAGTGCTGCATTATCAGTGGTGTTGCTTTCAGATTAGATGTTAAATTGAAGCCCTATCTTCCTACTCAGATACATGTAAAATATCCCATTGCACAATTAAAAGAAGAGCGCTGAGTTCCCCTGGTGTCCTGGCATATAGGAACATAGGAAAAGGAGTAGGCCATTTAACCCCTCGAGCCTGTCCTGCCATTCAATGAGATCATAGCTGATCTGCAACGTTACGCCATATACCCACATGTGCCTCATATCCTATAATACCTTTGATTAACAAAAATCTATCAATCTCAGTTTTAAAATTAATAAATGATCCAGTATCAATTGCTATTTGCAGAAAAGATTTCCAAACTTCTACACCTGGTTGGAAAATCTCATATATATATATATATATATATATATGTGAGTGTTAAATATTTAGGTAATCGAGAACTTATCTTTTAATTTATATGAAAATTTATTTCCATGTTTACCAAACTAAAAATTATGGCAGCACGATGACACCACCAAAGGTGAGGTGAGATTGGATTTCTATCTGCTGCTTTAACATTGCCCTTATCGGCTCTTATCAAAGTCAGAAATGACATCCTATGTGACTGTGAGAAAGGTAAGCTATCCCTCCTCGTCCTACTAGACCCGTCTGCTACCTTTGACACTGTTGATCATAACATCCTTCCCCAATGCCTCTCCATTGTCGTCCAGCAGGGTAGAACTGTCCTCGCCTGGTTTCATTCTTATCTATCTAATCTTAGGCAGAGTATCAATTTGAAATGGCTTCTCTTCCTGCTCTCGCACTGTTACCTCTAGTGTCCCCCAAGGATCCATCCTTCGCCCTCACCTATTTCTTATCTACATTCTGCCCCTCAGTGTCATCATCTGAAAACACAATGTAAGTTTTCATATGTACACTGATGGCACCCAGCTCTCCCTCACCACCACCTCTCTTGATTCATCCACTGTTGCTCATTATCAGACTTCTTATCCGACATCTAGTACTAACTGAGCAGAAATTTCCTACAATTAAATATTGGAAAGACTGAAGTTATTGTTTTCGGTCCCAGCTCCAAACTCCGTTCCCTAGCTATCAACTCCATCCCCCTCCTTGTCAACAGTATAAGACTAAACAAGACTGTCCGCAACCTTGGTGTCATATTTGACCCTGAGATGAGATTCCGACCATCTAAGACCACCTATTTCCATCTTCCTAACATCACCCGGCTTCACCCCGCCTCAGTTCATTTGCTGCTGAAACCCTCGAGGATTACCTCTAAGCTTGACTATTCCAACACTCCTGACTGGTCTTCCACATTCTACCCCCCATTAACTTTAGGTCATCCAAAACTCTGCTGCCCGAGTCCTAACTCGCACCAAATTCTGTTCCCCTATCACCCCTATGCTTGCTGACATATATTGGTTCATGGCCAAGCAACATCTTGATTTTAAAATTCCTCCATGGCTTCACCCCTCCTTCTCTGTAATCTCCTCCAGCTCCACAACCCTCTGAGATATCTGTGCTCCTCTAATTCTGACCTTGAGCATTGGTGACCCCTTTTTCAGTTGCCTGGGACCTAAGCTCTGGAATTCCCTCCCTACACCTCTCCACCTCTTTACCTCACTTTCCTCCTTTAAGACACTCCTTAAAACCTACCTCTTTGACCAAGATTTTGACCTAAGGATCAGTTTCATAGTTTGCTTTATAATGCTGCTGTGAAGCACCTTGGGGCATTTTATTACATTACAGGCACCATATAAATATAAGTTGGGTTTTTTTCGTTATTGTCCTGAAGCCATCCTAAATTTCAGGAAGGGGTAAAAGAATTCCACAGATACCCTATAATACAACACAAGTATTTTTTTCTGTATAAAAATTAGTTATACAATTAAAGCATATATATTTATTACTTTTGTTTTACTTATTGTGCAACTTCAGTGGGGGCTCGATCTGCATTCACACACCATGTACCCACAGAAACTCTTCAGTGTGCATGAACTGGCTCTCAGGCCTTTCTCTTCCCCTCACTGAGGATGGCTGCTTCGGTAAGTAACCTGTGGCCAGCCAATACTTCTCTGGCATTGAGAGGCCAAAAGCTGATAGAATCTTTGCCCCCAGTTTTTTGGCACATGCCTGGGGATTACAATAACCAGCCGTATTTCCATATGTCCAGTACAGGGTTGGGAGCTGCAGGGATTCAGTCCTTTTGCTTTTATTCAGTGCTTGTTGTCTTTGGCCGCTCCTGTCGCCGCTGCTCCCGGCTCCCAGCACAGAGGCTTGTTCCTTTTTTATTTTAATTCACTTTATTCTCACTCTCTCTCCCTATGTGTGTTTCAGTGAGTTGCTGCTCAGGTTAAACTGGCACTAGGGCATCGGGCTCATGTTCAGAAAAATCCATGGTCATTTTTGGAGGATCCCTTGAAACTTTCTCACGGACCCCTAGGGGACTATGGATCCCCAGTTGAGAACCTCTGATTTATAGGTGACAGGCACCCACACCTACAGTGACACAACGCAAGCACATGGAGGCAAAGTGGGGGAGCCCGAGGCCCAGATTGGGCTGAAGAAAAGCAAGCCAAAGTTTTTGAATTTTCCTGTAAGGAACTGGGGGATAAGTAACAGTAAGTGTTCTCTAAGTTTTACCGTACACTTCTTCTTTGCTGGCGTCTTCACAAAATGACCTATTCCTGCTCTCAAACTGAACCTATCGGGGTAATCCTGGATAGTCTTAAAGAGGCAGAATCCTCCTCCACCAGAATTGCCATGAAATTGCATGATCACACAATTTTGTGCTCCTGTTGTTTGCAGTTAATTTCTTTGGGGTGAAGCTGATCAATTATTCAAGCAGGAACAACTGATACTATTGAGAAGCAGGCTTAGCAGTCCCAAAGGGACAGAATGGAACAAGACCATTATAATACACATAGATAGTGACCCCCATGCACTGACAACTTCAGGAAAAGGCTTCCATGTGGAAGCATTTCTGATCTATTTCTTTGAAGCAACCGGTCAATCATCCCTCTAATCGTGAACCTCTACAGTGCTACCAACTACTTTATAGCATGTGGCAGTGCAAGGGCTGAATTTGCAGCTATCTGTAAATTCCCCCTTCAAAGCTGCTTTTACATCAAAAACACAACAGGTGGATTGTTTTGCAGAATCACAGTCTTGCTATAATGTTCTGTCTGTTATCTTTTATGTCATGAGTTAAACCTCCCATAATATGAAAGTGCACTGACATCACTGGATACTACCTGTGCATTGGCCCAAATCGTAAGAGTGAGATATTACAATTCCTGTTCAATTTACTCATTAAGAATTGAGATAGGGGATGAGCAAGAAAGTGTAAATGATCTAAAGTGTTTTGTAGGTGGCACTATGCATCGAGGATCAACATTTTCGATTTATTAATTTATGGGCTATGAACATTGCTGGTAAGGTGGGCATTTATTGCTCATCCTTAATTGCTCTTGAGTAGGTGATCTGCTCTCTTGAACTGCTGCAATCCATATGGTGGAGATACACCCATCGCGTTGTTCAGTGGGAGTTCCAGGGTTTTGATGCAACAACGATGAAAGAATGGCACTATATTTCCAAATCAGGACGGAGTGTGACTTGGAGGGGAACTTGGAGGTGGTACATACTGCAGCCATGTTGCACCAGTGGTGGAGGGAGTGAAGTTGGTTTAAGTTGGTAGATGGGGGGTGCCACCAAACAGGCTGCTTTGCCCTTGAATATGTCGAGCTTCTTGAGTGTTGTTGGAGCTGCACTCATCCAGGCAAGTTGAGAGTATTCCACCTACATTTGTAAGTGACGGGAGGCTTTGGGTAATCTGGAAGTGAATCATTTGCTGCAGAATTCCCAGCCTCATATCTGCTCTTGTAGCCACGGTATTTATGCGGATGGTTCAGTTAAGTTTTGGTCAATGGTGACCCCCAGGATATTGATAGTGGGGGATTCAGCAATGGTAATGCCATTGAATGGCAAGGGAAGATGGTTAGATCCTCTCTTGTTGAAGATGGTCATCAGTTCCGATGAAGGGCTGGCCTGAAACGTTAACTCTGCTTCTCTCTCCATTGATGCTGCCAGACTTGCTGAGTATATCCAGCATTTCGTGTTTTTATTCCATTGTATGAGGCATGATTCCAGCCAGTGGAGAGTTTTCAATGGATTCCCATTGACTTCAATTTTGCTAGGGCTCCTTGATGCCACACTCAGTGAAGTGTTGCCTTGATATCAAGGGCAGTCAAACTCATCTCAAATTCAGCTCTTTTTGTCCATGTGTTAACTAAGTCTGTAAATGTGGTCTAGAGCTGAGCGATCCTGACAGAACCCAAACTTAGCATCACTGAGTAAATACCGCTTGAAAGTACTGTCGATGACCCCTTCTATCACTTTTCTGATGATTTAAAGTAGGCTTATGGGGCAGTAAATGGCCAGGTTGGATTTGTCCTGCTTTTTGTCGACAGGACATACCTGGGAAATGTTCTACTTTGTTGGGTAGATGCCAGTTTGCAGCTGTACTGGAACAGATTTGCTAGAGGCACGGCTTGTTCTAGAGCACAAGTCTTCAGTACTACAGCTGGGATGTTGTCAGGGCCCATAGCCTTTGCTGTATCCAGCATATTGAACTAGTGTGTGATACAGTCAGTGCAAGTTCACAGTACCAATCTTGATCTGTGCTACTGGGGTATGGTGCAGAATATAGGGGAAAGAAATGCCCAAGTGGAGAGGCAGATTCAGAAAGATAATATTGTCCAGCTCGTTCCCATGCAGTTACTAATGACCAGTTTCAGAGGATGACCGTTAGAAACCTAGGTGCAGGTGGTTCAATCTATCAGTCATGTGACACATGGAAAAAAGATTACAGAAGGGGGGAAATGGAAGAAGCCTCATTCTACTGTAAAATAACTGGTGTTGAAAATAAAATCCTAAACTTTCAATGTGTCTGGTAACATTTTAAAATCTGAAACCCTAAGTCTCTCTGGGTAATTTCTTTTGGAAACTTTAATTGCTAAGTATGGATCCCCCTATATACAGCAGCAAAGTTACTCCCTGAAGAAAAGTATAAGTATATTAAGGGCAAGAGGATAACCAGGGAAAGAGTAGGGCCTGTTAAGGACCAAAGTGGCAATTTGTGTGTGGAGCCGGAGGACATAGGTGAGGTTTTAAATTATTACTTTTCATCTGTGTTCGCTATGAAGAAGGACGATATAGGTGTAGAGATCAGGATCAGGTAGGGGGATTGTGATATACTTGAACGGATTAGCATTGAAAGGGAGTAGGTATTAATGGTTTTAGCAGGCTTAAAAGTGGATAAAGCCCCAGGCCCAGAAGAGATATATCCCAGGTCGCTATGTGAGGCAAGGGAGGAGATTGCAGGGGCTCTGACACAAATTTTCAAATCTTCACTGGCCACAGGAGAAGCGCCAGAGGACTGGAGGACAGCGAATGTGGTGCCATTATTCAAGATAGGTAGCAAGGATAAACCAGGAAATTACAGGCTGGTGAGTCTAACATCAGTGGTTGGGAAACTATTGGAAAAAATTCTGAGAGACAGGATTAATCTCCACTCGCAGAGGCAAAGATTAATCGAGGATAGTCAGCATGGCTTTGTCAAGGGGAGATCATGTCGAACAAATTTGATTGAATTTTTCGAGGGTCTAACTAGGTATGTAGATGAGGGTAAAGTAGTTGATGTAGTCTACATGGACTTCAGTAAGGCTTTTGATAGGGTCCTGCATGTGAGATTGGTCAAGAAGGTAAGAGCCCATGGGATCCAGGGCAATTTGGCAGGAGGCGGAGGGTAATGGTCGAGGGTTGTTTTTGTGAGTGGAAGCCTGTGACCAGTGGTGTAACACAGGGATCGGTGCTGGGACCCTTACTGTAGTGTACATTAATGATTTAGACGTGAATATAGAAGGTATGATCAGGAAGTTCACAGATGACACGAAAATTGGTGGTGTCGTAAAAAGTGAGGAGGAAAGCATCGGATTACAGGACAATATAGATGGGCTGGTAAGATAGGCAGAACAGTAGCAAATGGAATTTAATCCTGAGAAGTGTGAGGTGATGCATTTTGGGAGGACTAACAAGGCAAGGGAATATACAATGGATGGTAGAACTCTAGGAAGTACAGAAGGTCAGAAGGACCTTGGTGTACTTGTCCATAGATCACTGAAGGCAGCAGCACAGGTAGATGAGATGGTTAGGAAGGCAGATGGGATACATGCCTTTATTAGCTGAAGCACAGAATATAAGAGCAAGGAAGTTATGATGGAGATGTATAAAACGCTAGTTAGGCCACAGCTGGAGTACTGTGTACAGTTCTGGTCACCACACTATAGGAAGGATGTGATTGCACTGGACAGGGTGCAGAGGAGATTCACCAGGATGTTGCCTGGGCTGGAGTATTTCAGCTAAGGAGAGAGACTGGACAGGCTGGGGTTGTTTTTCTTAGAGCAGAGACAGCTGAGGGGGGACCTGACTGAGGTATACAAAATTATGAGGGGCATAGATAGGGTAGATAGGAAGAAACTTTTCCCTTAGCGGATGGGTCAATAACCAGGGGGCATAGATTTAAGGGAAGGGGCAGGAGGTTTAGAGGAGATTTGAGGAAAACAATTTTCACCCAGAGGGTGGTTAGAATCTGGAACACACTGCCTGAAGAGGTGGTAGAGGCAGGAACCCTCACGACATTTTAAGAAGTATTTAGATGAGCACTTGAAACGCCATAGCATACAAGGCCATGGGCCAAGTGCTGGAAAATGGGATTAGAATAGAGAGGCTTGATGGCCGACGCAGACACGGTGGGCCGAAGGGCCTGTTTCTGTGCTGTATAACTCTATGACTCTATAAAAACATGTTCTTTTCCTTTGACATTAAAGCAATGTTACTTCTCTAGCAGAAAGTTAAAAAATATAAACAGCCCCTTATGAGTTCTATCTGGTGAAAAATGCATAAACCTCTTTCTCAGGTATTTTTTTACCTTAGCTTTTAAATGATGCCGATAATCAGGAGTCACAGAGAAAGGTTTGTGAGTACGTCACAAGTGTGGTTCCAAACCTCCCCACCATCATAAGACAGGCTGTGTATTACTGAGTAAAAGTGTTACTTAAAGGGGGAAAGAAAAAGTCATATGATGGTGACCGGTGGTAACTGCCATCTACCTTTTGAAACTTAAAGCACAGTAAGCTCTGTCAAAGTTTTTTGTGGTCATTAAAGCTTTGAAATTAATTGCTTATATCAAAAACACACACCTTGGCTGCCTCCCAAGTGACAGACTATTATTATTTAGTCTGATTCTGATGGGCTTTGCTTCTAGTTTCCTTTTTGAAGTAATGAGTCATGGAAGTAGGCGTATGTTTAAAACCACCAAGACAGAGAGTGTGCCCCAGAGATTACGCAGGAAGCAGAAACCCATGCACGGATATTCGGCACAAAGCCTACGTACTCCTGTCAATGGAATTTCCACTGACAGAGGAATAAAAGTGACTAGCAGTGAACTGATAGCACTTTAATTGAAACAGAAGCAAGAAACAGTACAGAGCAGGTAAGAGGCCTTGAAATAGTCTGACTCATTTCTTCAATTTTAGGTCAGAACACAAACTATTTGCTTCTCAATGCTATAAGATATTATTGGCTTACTGCTCAACTGAGAAGCTTGCAGTGAGGTGTGCACAGCAACTGAAGCACAACCCCTTTCATTAGCATTTGTGATATTTAATTTTTACAGCTTAAGCCCTGGCAACTTTGGTGAATATGAAGAATTTGGTAGTCCCATATCATGTTTGTACATTGTGTGATGGGTTATTTGTATTTTGAATGGTTATGAAAAGCATTGAAGATAGAGGAAACTATTCTTATACAAGTGTACAAAGTGGGGCTGGTGGTACAGGCACTGAGAGAACACAATTTACATGGAGGTACAGGCAGCAAAAGTGCAGTTAGTGTGGAAGGTAGAGGCAGCAACTGTATAACCGGTACGGTGGGTACAGGCAATGAGAGTGCAAAATTAGGACATGTATGAGCAGTGAGCGAGTACCAGTGAGGGAGTTCCCAGGGGTCAGTGTTGGGACCCATGCTTTTCCTGATATATAAATGACTTAGACCTTGGTGTATAGGGCACAATTTCAAAGTTTGCAGGTGATACGAAACTTAGAAGCATTGTGAACTGTGAGGAGAATAGTGTAAAACTTCAAAAGGACATAGACAAGTTGGTGGAATGGACGGATAGGTAGCAGATGAAGTTCAATGCAGAGAAATATGAAATGATACAGTTTGGTAGGAAGAACATGGAGAGACAATTTAAAATAAAGGATACTATTCTAAAGGGGGTGTAGGAGCTGAGGGACCTGGGTGTATATGTTCATAAGTCATTGAAGCTGACAGGACAGGTTGAGAGAACGGTTAATAAAACATACAGTATCCTGGGCTTTATTAATAGATGCATAGAGTACAAGAGCAAGCAGGTTATGTTGAACTTGTATAAGACACTAGTTCAGCCTCAGCTGGAGTACTGTGTGCAGTTCTGGGCGCCGTACTTTAGGAAGGCTGTGAAGGCATTAGAGAGAGCAGAAAAGATTCACAAGAATAGTTCCAGGGATGAGGGACTTCAGTTAGGAAGATAGATTGGAGAAGTTGGGACTGTTTTCCTTGGAGAAGAGAAGGCTGAGAGGTGATTTGATAGAGGTATTCAAAATCATAAGGGGTCTGGACACAGTAGATAGAGAGATACGGTTCTCACTTGTGAAAGGATTTAGAATGAGAGGGCACAGATTTTTAAAAATTGGTAAAAGAAGCAAAAGTGACACGAGGAAATATGTTTTCATGCAGCGTGAGGTTAGGATCTGGAATGGACTGCCTGAGAGTGTGATGGAGGCAGAATCAATCAAGACATTCAAAAGGGAATTAGTTATATGAAAAGGAAGAATGTGCAGGTTTATGGGGAGAGGCGGGGGAGAGGCACTTGGTGAAACTAGGAGAGCCAGTGCTGACATGATGGGCTAAATGGCCTCCTTCTGCACTGTAACAATTTTGTAATTCTATGATTCTGTGTCTAATATCCACCGCAATATTGTGTAATGTGTGATGGGCACAGCGAAAGTCTAATCAATGTGGTGCATACAGGCAGTGTTGGTGTACATGATGTGGGAGGTATGGTTTCTGATTTACTTCTCTCTGCTTAAATGCTTAAATATTAATTTATAAAATCTAAGCAATTGGTGCCCAATGTTAATCAAGTACATTAACACAATGCCTAATTGATCCATTGACGTAGTGGCCAGAATTTTATGCCCCTCCCACTCCCCCCCCCCCCCAAATAGCGAGTTGGGGGTGGGGGGAGGGGGGGTGTAAAATGGAGTGGGCTGCTCGGGGGGGCCCTTCCCGGCCCGCTCCTGCCTCTGCCACCATTTTACGCGGGGCAGCGGCAGCGAGAAACAGCCTTCCACCCCAGGCCAAACAAGGCCCTTAAGTGGCCAGTTAACAGCCACGTAAGGGCCTCCGCCTGCCACCATGGGAATTTTACGATTGGCAGGTGGGTGGCCCAGGCCTGAGAAAAACTGCCTGTAAAAAGTAGGCGGCCTTTCCATGGCCCTTATTTGAGATGACTTTGAAATCTTAAACATATTCACAAGTTTGATCTTGCTGCCAACATCATTGGTCAGGAAATAGGAGTGAGCAGTGAAGCTCACAATTAGTATATGAGAGATGATTTGTGTCTATCTGCAGGCTCTATTCATGGTGGGCAGTTTCTTTGTGGAGTAACATTACAATCATTTTCACCTGTGCAAGTAGAAATGTTACTGAATAATAGTCAAAAATATAAAGCAGTTCCTGAGGAGGCCCATTAGGTGTTTGGTGATACTGAGGCTCGAGGTTCAATATAACATGCCTATCCATTCAGTACGCGAATCGATCTCTGTGCCCATTGCGAACCCACGTCTGGGCATATTCGAATTTCAAAGCCTTTGGCTTTCCAGTCCGTATGACCCAGACCCCTGACATTAGGGATCAGCCTCAAGGCTCTTCTCTGCGCTGTCTTCAGCCCTTGAGTATTCCTCTTGTTTCTCGGCGACCAGAACTAGAAATGGTATGGTCTGACCAGAGCATTGTACAGTTTGGTCAAGACTTTCTCTGAATTGTATTCTATTGCATTGACTATAAAGTTCAACATTCTATTAGCTTTGTAAATTGTAGGCTGGACATAGTGTCAAATCATAGAGGGAACCCATAGACCCCATTCTCACTGGTCGTAACAATATATTTCAATTCAGCTGAAAGTGTGTAAGCATAACCACTTCCCAACAGAGCTAAAACATTGAGTTTCTTCATTTATAGGTGGCCCTCCTTTTACCATTTTTGATTCATCAGTGGCTGAAATTTGGGTTTCGACAGTGAAGGCCAGATGTTATTGGGTTCCTTTTAAAGGACGGTTTGATATCTGGAAAACCATTGCTGTTAAGATTAGACACCAGAGTGACAGTTAGGCCTGTCCTACGAGCATTAGAAACCACTACCTGGAATAACACATGAAAGCCTGCCCCATAAGCATCCCACTACTGGAGTGACGGAAATAGGCCTGCCTTGAAGTATTTAAACGTTATTATAATAGAATGGTTTCATTTCCAAATCAGAACTCACATTTCTCCTTTCCTTCCATGATTTAGGTTGTAACCATGGCTGATTTGTCATCTTCGCCATCCCCCTATGCCAATGTTTCCCAGCCAGCAATGGACTCCAAAGCAATACTTAAGGACATTAACTGTACCATTGAAGATGGCTTCCTCTCAACGGGTCTGCCTATTTTCTACATCACTATTTGTGTGATTGGACTGCTGGGTAACGTATCGGCCCTATGGGTGTTTTTTTTCAACCAGAGGAAGCCAACGTCTATCTCTATCTACATGAAGCATCTGGCTATGGCTGACCTCCTGTTGTTACTCTGCCTTCCATTCAGGATTGCCTACCATATCGGACAGTACAACTGGATGGTTAAGTGCTACTTCTGTAAGATTATTGGTGCATTTTTCTATATCAACATGTATGCCAGCATTGTATTTTTAGGGTTGATCAGCCTGAACCGCTATTTAAAGATCACAAAGCCTCTCCGTAAGTTCAAGATCCACAGCGTGAATTGGAGTTCGGGCATATCCAAGGCCGTGTGGGTGGGCACCATCCTATTCATGCTACCATTTGTTGTGGCGAGCAGCTTAAAGTCAACTGAGACAAAATGCTTCCACTACAGGAGCCAGAGTGTGATAGCAGGTACAATGAATCTGGTAGCCATCATGTTTATTTTTATCCTCTCCTTGCTATTCCTGGTGTCCTATGCTAAGATTGCAGTCAAACTTTACAACATCTCCGAAGGTAAAAAAAAGCAACAGATCAGGAAAGTGAGCACCAGAGCCATCATGAAGACTTTTATCGTCCTTGCCATCTACATTGTGTGCTTCATGCCTTATCACATTGTTCGAGTCCCTTACGTCCTCTCTCAGATGGAGATAATCTCCAGCTGCCAATCAAAGCAGTTTCTGCACACAGCCAATGAGCTGGTTCTGTGCCTCTCTGCGCTAAACAGCTGTCTTGACCCGGTCATCTATTTCTTCCTCTCCAACTCTTTTCGTAGGACTATCATTTACACTACTAAAGGAAGATTCAACAAAACCTTCCCCAAAACCAATGGGGTCACAAACAGTTTCAGATCCATAACAGAAATCTGAAGTTTAGAACTACAAATATTGAGTTAATGGGATAGAAGCAGAATGCATGGCCAGCAGGGTGGCACTATCGCAGTAACCATCTCGGCCGAAGGTGATGCATGGAGTTGCGATAACATTATGTTCCTATGCATAGGAGCAAACTTCCTGGAGACACCAGAGATAGCCACACATATATAGATTCAGTAACCAGGATGATAAATACTAAATATATGTCTTTTTCAAATATATATCTGGTCATGACCAGGAAAACTCAGCAACTATAAAGTGGAGCTAGTTTTGTTGAGCCTGATGCATCTTACTGCGTTGTTGGGACTCATGTGAATGGCAATATCATACCACAGGAAGAACCTCTGATGGCATTATGGAGCGATTTCCAATTGGTCCCAGTGTGTATTTTTTCCAACGTTAACTTATAGACATTTTGCAAAGACGATGTAAAATCTAATTAAACTGCACAGCACTGGGAATGCTCATTACAGGCATTTACAACGCAGGAACATTTTAAAATGCAGCATTTTCTTCCAGCATAAGCTCAAAATCCAAGTATAGTACCTATGTGAGCCTGGTAGTTTTTCCTTCCCCAACTTGTGTGGACACCAGGAAGTGTTGACCCTCTGGGGATAGGCAAGTCCGTTTTCTAAGCTTTCTCTCCCTCTGGTGTACAAGAGTTTGTTGGAAGAGTAAAAAGCACAGAGGACACTTTATAAAGAAAATGATTTGTTGTTTTATAAAGAATCAATCTCCAGGACAGGACATTTAAAAAAAACACCACCTCTGGTCTTGCCAGTCACATCTGAACCTGGGGATGAACAGAAGACTCATCTGACTCTTACACTTATTGCAAATTCATTTTCCAGTGCATAAAGCCATCATAATTTGCATAAAGATACAAAATATTGTGCTGAATAAAGGATGAATTGGGCCCAATATCTTGTTGTGGATTACAGAATTACTCCATATAGGGTGTGTGAATTGTTTTAAGTGTTTTATAAATCACTGTCCCTTAAATGGGCCAATCAACTTTGAGACATTCAGATTATTAGACTGTGAGTATCTGTAATATGAATAACAAAGCATAAATTATGTAAACTGTCTTATACCAGCACATGGCATCTAGCCAAAGATATATTTTTGTACAAATTAGCCTCACTGTAATTAAATGTTATTTTTATCAATCCTTCTGGTTTTGCACTTTAAAAAAAAACTCTATTCTCAGAGACTGTGTGCGATTTATTATAACATTTTCACAGCACCCACACCGATAATTTTCCACAAAGAAGTTAGCTCTTGCAATAAAGTCCGACTAGTTCACTGCAGCCCCTACTGCCACACTACACAGCATTCCATACAGAGTTCCCTATGGAGATCCCAGCACATTACATAGCGAACTGTGGAGTTCCCAGAACACTGCATTGATAACCCCTGTAGAATTCCCAGCTCACTGCACAGTACCAGCGGTGGAGTTGCCAGCACACTGCACAGTTCCTCTATGGAGTTCCCAGAACACTATACAGCTCTCCCTGCAAGTTCCCTACCTCAATACATCCCCAACACTGTGGGTCTCCCAGTTCATTATACATTATATGGCCTCCACACAATTCTCCAGCATGTATGTGTTGGCCAAGCGGCCTAGTACAAAGGTAACTTTTCTCCACCTATACCAGTGCAGCTGAGAATGCAATTAGCTGTAGAAATGGATCTTCATTAGGCATAAATTGGCAATTATATGTAGTACTGATCCCTGGTTCATTGCCAACCAGCCAAGAGATCCTGAAACAGTGGGGCAAGCAATGCTCAATTCTTACATTATCCTTTCTTCTCTCCACATTCTAGGACATAATATTTATTTTATCCACCTTATAGGGACAAAGGAGGAACGTAGGAAAATAGAAGCAGGAGTAGGCCATTCAGCCCATCGAGCCTGTTCCATCATTCAATTAGATCGCAGCTGATCATCTACCTCAATGCCACTTTCCCGCTCTATCCCCCTATGCCTTGATGGCATCAGTATCTAGATATCTATCGATTTCTGTCTTGCAAATGCTCAGTGATTCAGCTTCCAAAGGTCTCTGGGGTAGAGAATTCCAAAGATTCAACAACCTCTGAGTGAAGAAATTCCTCCTCATCTCCATCTTAAATGGCCAACCCCTTATTTTGAGACTATGTCCTCAGGTTCCAGACTCACCAGCCAGAGGAAACAGACTATCTACACCCACCCTGTCATGCCCTGTAAGAATTTTGTAAGCTTCAATGAGATCATTTCTCATTACATACGAACATACGAATTAGGAGGAGGAATATGTCACTCAACCCCTCAAGCCTGCTCCACCATTCAATAAGATCATGGCTGATCTGATTGTAACCTCAAATCCACATTCCCGCCCGCCCCCAATAACCTTTCACCCCCTTGCTTATCAAGAATCTATTGACCTCTGACTTAAAAATATTCAAAGACTCTGCTTCCACCGCCTTTTGAGGAAGAGAATTCCAAAGATTCACAACCCTCAGAGAAACAATGTTTCCTTATCTCTGTCTTAAATGGGTGACCCCTTATTTTTAAACAGTGACCCCTAGTTCTAGATTCTCCCACAAGAAGAAACATCCTTTCCACATCCACCCTGTCGAGACCCCTCAGAATCGTATATGTTTCAATCAAGTCGCCTCTCACTCTTCTAAATTCCAGTGGATACAAGCCTAGCCTGTCCAACCTTTCCTCATAAGTCATTCTTCAAAACTCTAGAGAATACAGGCCCAGTTTCTGCAGTCTATCCTCATAAGACAAACCCGCCATCCCAGAGATTAGTCTGGTGAAACTCCGTTGCACTCCCTCTATGACAAATATATCCTTCCTCAGATGCGGAGACCAAAACTGTACACAATACTCCAGTTGCGGTCTCACCAAGGCTCTATACAATTGCAGCAAGATTTCTTTACTCTTGTACTCAAAACCCCTTGCAATGAAGGCCAACATACCATTTGCCTTCCTAATTGCTTGCTGCACCTGCATGCTAGCTTTTAGTGACGGATGAACGAAGACACCCAAGTCCCTTTGGATATTAACACTTCCCAACCTCTCACCATTTAAGAAATACTCTGTCCTTCTGTTCTTTCTACCAAAGTGGATCACTTCACACGATTCACATTATATTCCATCTGCCATGTTCTTGCCCTTTCACTTGGACTGTCCAAGTCCCCTTGAAGCCTCCTTGCACCTTCTCACAACTTACATTCCCACCTAAAATAAAAGTAAAATACTGCAGATGCTGGAAATCTGAAGTAAAAACAGAAAGTGCTGGAAATACTCAGCAAGTCAGGCAGCATCTGTAGAGAGATCAGAACATTTTGATGAAAGGTCACTGACCTGAATTGTTAACTCTGCTTCTCTCGCCACAGATGCTGCCTGACCTGCTGAGTATTTCCAGCACTTTCTGTTTTTAATACATTCCCATCTACCTGATTTTGTGTCATCAGCAAATATGGAAATATTACATTTGGTCCCCACATCCAAATCATTTATATAGATTGTGAACAGCTGTGACCCAGGCACTGATCCTTATAGTACCCCACAAGTAACAGCCTGCCACCCTGAGAATGACCCGTTTATTCCTACTCTCTGCTTTCTGTCTGTTAACCAATTCTCAATCCATGCCAGTATATTACCCCCAATCCCATGTGCTCTAATTTCGTTTCCTAACCTCCTGTGTGGGACCTTATCAAAGCCTTCTAAAAATCCAAATACACTATATCCATTGGTTCTCCTTTATCTATGCTACAAATATCATCCTCAAAAATCTCCAAAGGTTTGTCAAACATAATTTCCCTTTCACAAATCCATGTTGATTCTGCCCAATCATATCATTATTTTCTAAGTGGCTCGTTATCACATCCTTTATAATAGATTCTAACATTTTCCCTACTACTGACGTCAAACTAGTAATGAGTTCTTTATGTTGTCTGATGCAACATAAATGAAATGCGTGGAGTCCAGGTCATTAAACATCTCTAACAGGTTTATTAACAGCTAAACCATTATTTACAGTACAGAGCAAACTATTTACAGAACCTTCGTCTGGGTGATCCAGTTGCAGAGTTGCCCTGGCATATTGTCACATAACTGCATCCTGGTACTTATCTCATTAGCATACTGAGATCTGAAAGGGACATCACTCTTTAGGCGATCACACAACAAAATTAACATGTTTGTAGTTCCCCATTTTCTCCCTCCTTTCTTAAGTAGTGGGGTTACATTTTCTACTTTCCAGCCTGCAGGAACCTTTCCAGAATCTATAGAGTTTTGAAATATAACCATCCATTATCTCTAAAGCCACCTCCTTCAACACTCTGGGATGTAGCTCATCTAGTCAAAGGGATTTATCAACCTTCAATGCAGTTACCTTTTTGAGTACTACCTCTTTGTTAATACTAATTTCTTTCAGTTCCTCATTTTCACAAGTCCTTTAGTTCCCTAGTATTTCTGGGAGATTTTCTGTATCTTCCTCTGTGAAGACAAACACAAAGTAACTGTCCAAGAGTCAGCTGCCTACAAATGACAGAGTGACAGTGCTGTAGGAGGCTGTGCCTATAGAAGCAGATGGTCACAGACATTTGTGCTCTGATCCACAATGACCTGAGACCTCGTGGCTCCCATGGCAGTCCCTTACCTGCAGCCCTCACGGTCACCGTCTCCCTAAATTTCTATGAAACCTGGTCATTCCAGGGATCTGCTACGAACCCAGGTGGCATTTCACAATCGGCAGCTCCTCACACCATCAGGCAGGTCACCGATGCAATTTTCTGGAGGGTGGGGGAATCCATCCATTTAGACACAGATGGGCCAGCGCAGGGACAGAGGGCTTTGGGCTTTGCTGCCATCGTTGGATTCCCTCAGGTCCAGGGGGTCATCATTTGCACCCACACAGCCATCAAGGCCGACATACCAGCCTGTCATATTCCTGAACAGAAAGGGTTACCACTCATTGTCCAACTGGTTTGTGATCATAGGAAGTGAACCCTGCAGGTCTGCGCTTGGTTCCCAGGCAGTTTTCATGCCTCCTTTATCCTGTGAGAGTTCCAGGCCCACCTCTTCAGGCCCACATCCAGACTCCGTGGGTGGCTGCTGGGGGATAAGGGTTATCTCCTAAAGGGATGGCTCCTGACGCCCTTCTGAAACCCAGACACAGACGGAGAGAGGCGCTATAACCAGAGTCATCTCCTAACATGGACCAGCATTCAACAGACCATTCGCATCTTGAAGATGCATCTCTATTGTTTTGACCAGTCAGGTGGTGCCCTCCAGAACAAGCCAGCCGTAGTGTCTCGTATCATAGTAGGCAGCTGCGCCCTGCACAGCATGACAATGCATAGAAGCCTGGAGATGAATGAAGAGGAGGAGCTGGAACGCCACTCCACCTCGGAGGAAGACTGGGAGGAGGAAGAAGAAGAGGAAGGTCTCATTGAAGAGGTGGCCGACGCCCAGGCAGTGCAGGACCCCCGGCAATGCTATCCCAGACCTCAGGGTAAACTGCAGGCTGGCATGGCTGCAAGAGCCACGCTCATACAGTAGCGTTTCACCTGGTTGCCCCCAAGCTCTTGCGGTTGACGACGCCAAAACTCAGTAAACAGCGTAAAGAGATATGATACCACCATGACCCATATCTGCGAAGTCCAATTGCCAGCCATGAGCATGCAGAATGAGGGTTCCTCCCCCAACATTATCTATCATCACAAGGCATGGACACATAGCATTCCCAGGGCCCCACATTCCCCGCCACCACCCCCCCCCCCCACCCAACCCACAATGCTACATCCCCCTTCTGACGTGAAACATCAATAACACACATATCAGACTGATAACATAAACACGTGATATTGTGATGATAACAAAAGAGCAGACAAATATGCAGAACAGCACCATAGTAACCCATTAAGTGAGGGCAATAGCATGTCACCTTTCTTTCTCTACCACTTTTACGGGATGCTCCCCCTGTGGCAGGGGATGAGGTAGAGCCAGCCTACTTCCTAGTCTCTGCCTCTGGCTGAGATGCCCGTGGCTTCCATCCTCATCTCGGAGATGCCCATGGGGCTCCTCCACAGGCTGCCAAGCCTGGGTCATTGCAGGGGCAGCCTCTGTCATAGGGCCTTGGCACACAGATGGTTTCTGAGTCGGAGGTTGTGAGGGGCGAAGGGTGACACTGGTGCCCCCTGAAGGGTGGCCCTTTAATCTGCTACTTCGACTGTCTCAGTCCTTTCCTGGCACCCTAGGATGCTGGATGAGGTCACCGACTGGGTCGCAGCTGACATATTCTCTGAGCATTTCTACGCCATCAGCACCACTGAGCGGTCAATGCATATCAGCACACTGCTCCTGCACCCACTCAGAGTGGTGCTGCAGTTGGCTCTCCAAGAGGTTGCCCAATCTCTCAATGAAGGAGCTCATGCAATCAAATCCCTGAATCATGATGGAGCACAAGCGCTGCATGGACTCCTCAAGACAGCAGGGATCTCTGACAAAAAGGAACTTTACCTCTGGTTGTTGAGGAAGATCCTCCTTGTTTGTGATGCCCTAGGCCCAGCATCTTTGCCCAGCAAAGCATCGCTGTGTCTGTCCTCTGTCCTCCGAGGGGGACTGTCCACGTCTGACTCTGCCTCACCCTCCCGCTTCCTGCTTATGCATGTTGTGATGTTCACCCAGTGCTCCCCTTTCTACACTATTCTGGGGCCCAACCAAGGTGAGCGTATCTGCGCTGGTGGAAGGTGCCGAGGTGTGATATGACAGTGATGGTTCCATGGAGTATCCTCCTGCCGGGGATGGTGGCACCAATTCAGCAGGTGCACTTTGCTCCCCTTCTGCAACTGGCCCTGTGGGAACCACAAGAAATGAGGACTCGTTCTACTCAACAAGTGCCCCAGCACAACCAACCCCTTAGATGACATCAAAACAAGAAATGCTGGAAATACTCAGCAGGTCTGGCAGCATCTTTGGAAAGAGAAGCAGAGTTAACGTTTCGGGTCAGTGACCCTTCTTCGGAACTAGCAAATATTAGAAATGTCTAAGGTTATAAGCACATGAGGTGGGGGTGGGGCAAGAGATAACAAAGGAGAAGGTGTAGATTGGACAAGGCCACATAACTGACCAAAAGGTCATGGAGCAAAGGCAAACAATATGTTAATGGTGTGTTGAAAGACAAAGCATTAGTACAGATAGGGTGTTAACGGACTGAAGATTGAACAGCAGCAAGTACAAACATGAAAAAAAACAGTGGGTAAGCAAACTGAAAAAACTAAGATGAAATGAAATAAACATACAAATAAAAAATTGTAAAAAATGTAAAAAAGAAAAAATAACTAAAAATAAAAGTAAATTGGGGGGGCCCGTCATGCTCTGAAATTATTGAACTCAATGTTCAGTCCAGCAGGCTGTAGTGTGCCTAATCGGTAAATGAGATGCTGTTCCTCGAGCTTGCGTTGATGTTCACTGGAACACTGCAGCAAGCCTAGGATAGAGATGTGAGCATGAGAGCAGGGGGGAGTGTTGAAATGGCAAGCAACCGGAAGCTCAGGGTCCTGCTTGCGGACTGAGCGGAGGTGTTCCACAAAGCGGTCACCCAGTCTGCGTTTGGTCTCCCCAATGTAGAGGTGACCACATTGTGAGCAGCGAATACCGTATACTACATGGAAAAAAGTACTAGTAAATCACTGCTTCACCTGAAAGGAGTGTTTGGGGCCTGGGATAGTGAGGAGAGAGGAGGTAAATAGGCAGGTATTACACCTCCTGCTATTGCAGGGGAAGGTGCCATGGGAAGGGGACGAGGTGGTGGGGGTAATGTAGGAGTGGACCAGGGTGTCGCGGAGGGAACGATCTCTTCGGAATGCTGACAGGGGAAGGGAGGGGAAGATGCGTTTGGTAGTGGCATCACGCTGGAGGTGGCGGAAATGGCGGCGGATGATCCTTTGGATATGGAGGCTGATGGGGTGGAAAGTGAGGACAAGGGGAACCCTGTCATGGTTCTGGTAGGGAGGGGAAGGGGTGAGGGTAGAGGTGCGGGAAATGGGCCAGACACGGTTGAGGGCCCTGTCAACAACAGTGGGCGGGAATCCTCGGTTGAGGAAAAAGGAGGTCATATCAGAAGCACCGTCATGGAAGGTAGCATCATCAGAGCAGATGCCTCGGAGATGGAGAAACTGGGAGAATGGAATGGAGTCCTTACAGGAGGTAGGGTGTGAAGAAGTGTAGTCCAGGTAGCTGTGGGAGTCGGTGGGCTTATAATGAATATTAGTAGACAACCTATCCCCAGAGATGGAGACAGAGAAGTCGAGGAAGGGAAGGGAAGTGTCAGAGATGGACCATGTAAAGGTGAGAGAAGGGTGGAAATTGGAAGCAAAGTTGATAAAGTTTTCCAGTTCGGGGTGGGAGCAGGAAACGGCACCGATACAGTCATCAATGTACCTGAAAAAGAGTTGGGGGAGGGGGCCTGAGTAGGACTGAAACAAAGAATGCTCGACATATCCCACAGAAAGACAGGCATAACTAGGACCCATGCGGGTACCCATAGCAACACCTTTTACTTGAAGTAAGTGAGTGGATTTGAAGGAGAAGTTGTTCAATGTGAGAACAAGTTCAGCCAGGCAGAGGAGGGTGGTGGTGGATGGGGACTGTTTGGGCCTCTGTTCAAGGAAGAAGCGGAGAGCCCTCAAACTGTGCTGGTGGGGGATGGAGGTGTAGAGCGATTGGACGTCCATAGTGAAGAGGAGGCGGTTGGGACCAGGAAACTGGAAATTGTCAAAATGAGGTAGAGCGTCAGAAAAGTCACAGATGTAGGCGGGATGAGACTGGACCAGCGGAGAAAGGATAGAGTCAATATAGGAAGAAATAAGTTCAGTGGGGCAGGAGCAGGCTGACACAATGGGTGTGCCGGGACAGTCCCGTTTGTGGATTTTGGGAAGGAGGTAGAAGCGGGCTGTCTGGGGTTGCGCGTCTATGAGTTTGGAAGCTGTAGAGGGAAGATCTCCAGAGGAGATGAGGTCAGTGACAGTCCTTTGGACAGTGGCTTGATGTTCGGTGGTGGGGTCATGGTCCAGAGGGAGGTAGGAAGAAGTGTCTGTGAGTTGGCGTTGAGCTTCTGCAAGGTAGAGGTCGGTACGCCATACAACAACAGCACCACCAGCAGGTTTGATGACCATGTTGGGGTTAGACCCGAGAAAACGAAGTGCCTCACGTTCAGAGGGGGAGAGGTTAGAGTGAGTGAGGGGGGCAGAGAAATTGAGATGACCAATGTCTCACCAACAGTTTTCAATGAAGAGATCAAGAGCGGGTAAGAGGCCAGGGGGAGGGGTCCAGGTAGAGGCGAAATGCTGGAGGCGGGTGAATGGGTCTGCTGGTCGGGGGGAGGACTCCTGGTCAAAGAGGTGAGCCCGGAGGCGGAGGTGACGGAAGAAGAGCTCAATGTCATGCCGAGCGCGAAATTCATTGAGGTGGGGACGAAGGGGATAAAACTGAGACCTTTGCTGAGTACAGAACATTTAGCATCAGAGAGGGAGAGGTCAGAGGGTATAGTGAATACACGGCAAGGGGTCAGATCAGAAGGGGAGGGGTCAGAGGGAAGTGAAGCGGAAGGAGGATCTGGAGGAGCATTCGACCCATCAGCTGCTAGAGCTTGCGTTCCTTGACATCTGAAAGGAAGAAATAAAGTTTTTTGTTAATGCGTCGGATGAGATGAAAGATGAAATGAAACTGTGGAGTAGAACAGCTTTGAGATAAGGTGAGGCGGTTCTGCTGGAGAGAGAGGTTCAGTGTGTGCTTAGATGACAGCTGTCTAAGATCCATAGCACACATTGGGCAGAAATCTCCTCCATGCCCTTCATCTCAAGATGGAGCTATCCAATGACCCTCCTGCTCACAGCCTCACATCACACCAATCCCTACCGACTTCTTCAAGGGGACCCTGGTGATATCCAGCGCTGCCTCCTCCATCGGGGTCAAAGTGTACAGTTGGGCCACACCACCATCTATTCTGGCCATCTCACGAGTGTTCTGGGCTCTCTTCTCCTGCAGGATGAGAGGAGGACGATTCATCAGTAGGCTGCCCTCCTTCATCTCTTCCAGCATGACATACAAGTGGGCTGATGTTCCCCTCGGTGATGTTCCTATCTGATAGGTGCCCCAAATGTAAGGGTGGCCGCTATCTCAGTGTCGTGACTGAACACTTGATCTGGCAATGTTAGAGAGAACTATGGACACTCTGTGAGGTCAGCTCGTATGCATATTGGTGCTTGCAAAGTTGGTGACCAGTCTGGGTACCACTGGTCACTCACCTTACCAGACCGCAAGAAGTCATTGAACCACTTCCTAAACTGGACCAACGTCCTTTTCGTGAGTTCCCAGCTGCTGACCTCCCTGGCCACCTCCATTCAAGCTCTCTTGGTCTCACTGGGTGGATTTCTCCATCCTGAAGCCAGGAAGAACACCTCTCTCCTCTCTCAAATCCATCAATGCCTCAGGGAAGGCATCAGAAAAACGTGGTGTCCATGCCAACACTGGCCCTTTGATCTCCCTGCTGCTCCATACCTGAAAGCAATAACAAGACCAGTCATGGCTGCCGCTTGCCTTTGCAATTCATCTTCTGTAACTCGGTCCTGCCTCTAGGACGCTTCCCGCACCTCTAACTGTGCGCCGGACTCGTCCTATGACAATTACGCCCATTCCATTTGAAAATAGTGTTGCGTCAGCATGTCGGGACCCGGAAATGTTCCGGGCATCAGGTTTCCGACCCCAGAATGAAAATCGAGCCCCATGTCTGTTCGTGGCATTTAGCTACTGGGCTTATTCTGTGCCTTCATAGGATCTATCACATTACAAGGAGCAAGTACAGTATCTCACATTCAGATCTTGTTTTACATTTAAAAGCATAAAGCAAATGTATTTAACAAGCAAATAAGTGAGTCATATAATAATTACATATGTACAGAAGGGTATTTAACTGACTTCTTGACAAAAATAAAAAACATCACAGCTGTAAGAATGAAACTAACTCTTTACAAACAACTTTCAAGCCCACAAAATTTTTCTTTTCGAAATTTCTTTTTACTGTGGGAGGTTATAATAATCCAAACTGCTTTTTGGAAATTTTAAACTGATTCTTCTTTCTTTCAAGAGTTTCAAACTGACTTATTCCTTCTTTCAATGAAGCATTGGTTTAACTTTCAATTTAAACCCAGGAAAGAGCGACTGGGACTTCCTGGTTTTGAATATCTGATCATTCATATTTTTTAAAACTACCAATTGTATAGAAACTGAACCAATCACACAGCAGTGTTTTAAGTGTGAATTGGAACAGTGTGAGGCCGAGGACAGTGAGGTCAGAGTGGGAGTGGGACACAGAATTATATGACAAACGATTGGAGCGCGACATCACGCTTGATATCACCCAATCTGCGTTTAGTCTCCTCAGTGTAGAGGAAACCACATCATGAACAGTGAATACAGTATATTAAATTGAAAGAAGTACAAGTAAATCACTGTTTCACCTGGAAAGAGCATTTGAGGCCCTGGATGGGAAGGGAGAGGGTAAAAGGGCAGGTGTTGCATCTCCTGTGTTTGCACAGGAAGGTGCCGTGGGAAGGGGAGCGGGTATTTGGGTGACGGAGGAGTGGACCAGGATGTTGCGGAGGGAACAGTCCCTTTGGAATGCTGAAAGGGGACGGGAGGGGAAAGATGTGTTGGGGGTGGCATCATACTGGCAGTGGTGGAAATGATGGAGGCTAGTGGGTGGGAGGTGAGGACAAGGGGAAACCTATTGTGGTTCTGGGAGGGAGGTGAAGGGGTGAGAGCTGAAGTGTGAGAAATGGGATAGACATGGTCAAAGGATCTGTCTATCACGATGGAGGGAAATCCTCAATTGAGGAAAAAGGGAGACATATCTGTAGGAAAATACTGCAGATGCTGGAAATCCGAAATAAAAACAGAAAATTCTGGAACTATTCAGTAGGTCCGGCAGCATCTGTGGTGCGAGAAACAGAGATAATGGCTGGATTTAGTTTAGAAGCTGCAGGTCCCAATGCCAGGACTGAAAGCGGGTGCAGTTTCAGTTCGGGCCATGAGTGGCCGGCCGCTCTGGATCAAGTGGTGGCTGTCAAATTAAGGTTAATGAGGTGCGGGGTCCGTCTAATGAAGAGGGTGGTGGCGGATGCAGAGATGGCGACAGTGGTATCAGCTGATGTCAAATTTAAAGGGCTACCAGCCCTGCATTCAATAAATGATTTTCCTCTGCAAAGTTTTCTTCAAGGAAGAGAGGCAACACAACCATGGCAGAAGGAAGACCACTGGTGGCTCCACAGTTTAGTGATGCCTCCCTCCAGGTTCTCCTCCAAGCTGCAAGGGAGGTCCTCTTCCTTAGGGATGGGAGAGGGAGACCTGCCCGCCTGACCAAGCAAGCATGGCTGCAGGAAGCGGATGAGATTAGCAACTGTGGGGTCACCCCGAGTACCTGGATCCATGCCACAAGCGACTCAATGACCTTATCTGGCCTGAGAAAGTGAATACCTCATAAACCCTTGATCTCTTGGGCCTTACATGTGTCAGAGTGGGAGGGTGTGTGGGTGGAGAGGGAGTGCCCACCAAGTCATGGGAAAAGGGTCAGGGCATAACGACACGCTGTTTGAGGCATGATTAATTGGCACTGAAAGATGCCCGTTTATCATTGAAGACCCCCACAAAGTCCCTGGAAATGGGTTGCATGCAGGAAGCATCTATGTACCCCCATCATGACCCTCTGGACCACCACCAGGATAGGTCTTGGGCTTTCCCCACAGGGAGACCAACAACGTTCACCTTTGTGCCTGCAGGAGAAGATAGCACACAATCATAGAGAGGGGGCCAAGACCGGCAGTGGACTGCCACATCTCCTTGTACTGAGCCTGATGGAGCAAGACACTATGGAGCTGGCATGACCACAAGACGGATGCTCTCTAGTGGACAGAGAGACAGGTGCGCCATCCCAAGACTGTGAGTAAGGTCATCATGGGGCACAAGGGTGCATTTGCAATGAAGGAGCCATGCTGCTCATGTGGCAACCCTTGTTTACAGGGAGCTCCAATATATGGTGGTTTGAATGTCCAGAGGGGTGATCCTTAACCCTTCAATGTCTCTGTTCTCTCATGCAGGTCACAATGAACATCAAAAAGCTGCAGTAGTGTCAAATCCTCGTTCATCTCTGATGACAGAGGGTGGTACTGCTTCTGTATAAGAGGCCTCAGCATGCCAGGGCCCTCCAGGCCTCAGGCATCCAGAGGAAGACTGCCAAGGCCATCCCTTGCTAAGGAGCAGCAAGGTCAGCAGCCTGCCTCCACTTCAGCTGACAGCATAGGGAAGCACCGCGTAAGAGTACATGCTAAAGAATAAACAGCACCTAGAAGCACCATGCATTCGCAGGTGAATGTTTAATGTAATTAGAAAGGATAGAATTTGTTGTCAGGGATATTAAAGATATGCTTCTATCTCACAGGATCTCCTTCCTCTTATTAATGGCCTTTGGAGCTTCATTTTAACCCTTCCTACGTCAAGGGCTCAAGGCGAGAGATCATGGTGCGAGTTGTCAAGTCTTCAGCCTTGCTAACTGTGCGCTGTGGACCTACGTGATGGATTGCTGAAGAAAAGAACGAGACAACAGAGCTGCATAAAGATAAGGCTTTATTGGTCAACTTACAACTGGTCGTAAGGAACATAGAAAACATGAACATATAAGGGTGTTGTGAGCCTCCATTGCACAATCTCATGACATCTTTTCTGTTGTCCCTAGGATCCTTCATCTGCCATTGCTTGACCAGTTTCCTTCTCCGCATCATCATCCGAGGAGGCAGCATGCTCCTCGATATCCTCATTGTTCAACGCCTCCCCCCTTTGTAGCAACAGGTTGTACAGTGCATAGCAGACCACCACAATACATGAGACCCTTGCCAGGGCATAGTGAAGGTCTCCACCAGACTGATCTAGGCATCTGAATCTCATCTTGAGTAGGCCAATGGCCTGCTCAATGGTCACTCGCATTGCCCGTGACAGGTGTTGGAACTCTGCTTTGCATCTGTGCATGGGCTCCTCACAGGCGTCAGTAGTCATGTCCTCAGTGGGTAGCCCTTGTCTCCAAGTATCCATCCCTGAAGGTGCATGGCAGGCTGGAAAAGCTCTGGCATCTGGGACTGCCTCAAAATGTAGACATCATGAGCACTTCCCAGGCACAGACCTGCGGGATCCATTTACGGTGGTCGCAGACAAGCTGTACTTTTTTTTTGTACATTAAACAAATAACTTTATTAAAACAGGGAAATAAAACAGAACTTAAATTAATACCTGATATTCCGCATCAATGATGTACTCCAGCAGCTGCGTGCCCACTGGTCGTGGAATGCCTCAAGTGAACCAACAGATACCACATGCTCCCTCTCCAGGGACAGCTGGGCATGAACACAACCTTGGAAGAGGAGCAGGCAATCAGGGCGGACAGACCCCCTCGATGGCCCACTGCCTGGACCTGTGAATCGTCACCTTGGCCAAGCCCAGGAGCTGACCGACGAGGAGGTCCCCCGCCTAGCCCGCCCCCTCCCGACCGGGTGCTTAAAGATCAGGAGCATGGGGCTCAAGTATAGCCAAAGCTTGAGATGCAGCTCCCCTAAGTATTCAAAGAGGGTCTACAATCTCGCATACTCCGTATAAATATGAAGCACGGACTCATCCAGGCCGCAGAAATTACAGACAGCCTGGGAGTCCAACAAATCAACTTAAAAGACTGTTGTACGGGTCTGCCTTGTGCAACACTCTCCACCCCAGGTCCCCAATATAAAAGGGGAGACTCTCACATAAAGAAACCTCCATTGGGCTCCCCCCTTGCTGCCAGATGGCAACATGCGTGTCTAGGCGACAGACGAGGGTGAGGAAATGGAGAGTGTGCAGGAGTAACCCATACAGGAAACCCCTCCGCATAGTGTGGAATGGCACAGAGGGCATTTCCAAGAGATGGCTCAAGTTACGTGGAACCGCCTCTGGGGAGGGTTTCGGGGCCCGGATCCTATAAGCAGTTCCGGCTAAGTGGAGGTCAGCTCAGCCAGGAGCACTCCACCCTCCTGAACCCTTTCGACATCCACAGTGAAGGTTGTTCCAGAGGCTTCAGCTACTTCTCCACCTGTGGGCCCATCCTCAGAGCCAGTCACCTGGACAGCCAGAGCCATCTCCTCCACCAGTGAGGGAGCACTCTGACTGGAGGCAACCATGTTCCAGACTCTGAATAGGTCCAAGTAAAAGACAGGCAACTCCCTCAGAGAGACACGTTTAACACTTGCTGACGGGAGCTGCGTGTCATCTTGAAGGCAGTGTCCCTGGCGAAAAAATACGTTGCCAGTGTACACCATCTGGGAGGACATTCTTTTTTTTAATTCATTCATGGGATGTGGGCGTCACTGGCCAGGCCAGCCTTTATAGCCCATCCCTAATTGCCCTTGAGAAGGTGGTGGTGAGCTGCCTTCTTGAACCGCTGCAATCCATTTGGGGTAGGTATACCCACAGCGCTGTTAGGAAGGGAGTTCCAGGATTTTGACCCAGCGACAGTGAAGGAACAGAGATATAGTTCCAAGTCAGGATGGTGTGTGACTTGGAGGGGAACTTGCAGGTGGTGGTGTTCCCATGTATTTGCTGCCCTTGTCCTTCTAGTTGGTAGAGGTCGCGGATTTGGAAGGTGCTGTCTAAGGAGCCTTGGTGCATTGCTGCAGTGCATCTTGTAGATGGTACACACTGCTGCCACTGTGCGTCGGTGGTGGAGGGAGTGAATGCTTGTAGATGGGGTGCCAATCAAGCAGGCTGCTTTGTCCTGTATGGTATCGAGCTTATTGAGTGTTGTTGGAGCTGCACCCATCCAGGCAAATGGAGAGTATTCCATCACACTCCTGACTTGTGCCTTGCAGATGGTGGACAGGCTTTGGGGAGTCAGGAGGTGAGTTACTCACCTCAGGATTCCTAGCCTCTGACCTGCTCTTGTAGCCACGGTATTTATATGGCTACTCCAGTTCAGTTTCTGGTCAATGGTAGCCCCTAGGATGTTGATAGTGGGGGATTCAGCGATGGTAATGCCGTTGAATGTCAAGGGGAGATGGTTGGATTCTCTCTTGTTGGAGATGGTCATTGCCTGGCACTTGTGTGGTGCGAATGTTACTTGCCACTTATTAGCCCAAGTCTGGATATTGTCCAGGTCTTGCTGCATTTCTACACAGACTGCTTCAGTATCTGAGGAGTCACGAATGGTGCTGAACATTGTGCAATCATCAGCGAGCATCCCCACTTCTGACCTTATGATTGAAGGAAGGTCATTGATGAAGCAGCTGAAGATGGTTCAATGTACAGGAATCTCTGCAGGGTCCGAAGGCGAAGAGTTGCAGCCTGAGTATGGACACACACCAGCGACTGACCACCCTCCTCAATCGAGAGACTCAGGACTGTGGCAGACACCCCGTGTTTCCCCTTGCCCCAGAAGAAATCAGGCAGCTTCTCTGGATCTCGGTGACAAATGCACATGTACTTTGAGGGAGTGGAAACCCTTCCTGTTGATGAAGGCCACTGGCTGGTGTTCAGGAGCCTTGATGGCCACATGCCTGCAGTCGATGACACCCTGCACTTGGAGGAATCCAGCAATGGCCCTGAATCCGATGGCCCTCTCAGCTTGAGTGTTGGGATCTGTGCGGAAGCTCACATAGGCGCTGGCCCTCTTAAAAAGGGCATTGCTGACCTCCTTGATGCACCAATGGGCTGCTGACTGAGATCCCACGTATGTCTACAGTGGATCCCTGGCGTGATCCAGATGCGTAGCAGTTCAGCACCATGGTGACCTTCAGTGCTACTGGTATTGGATTTCCACCAAGTCCCCTGAGGCTCAGCTCATCCTGCATCATAGCACAGAGGTCAGTGACTGCCTCTCTGGAGAGGCAGAGTCTTTGCTGGCACTGCCTCTTGGAGATCTGCAGTTAGTTTAGCCGCAACCGGTAGACTCTCTCTGAAGGGTAATGCCTTGCGTGGAAGGAGCTGTGATGAAATGGAAGAATTATGTATTTTTAAAAAATGAACTGTTAAACAAAACCACAATAATATGATCACTTAAACCACAGTCAAAATTGAGTAGTGGTCATGTGTCCCCTCCTGTACTAGAAAACAACAAACCTGTCTGCAAGAACGGAACTTGTTAACCTCATCTGAAATAGCTCTGTGAAGAACTCCTTTGAAATTGAAAAGAGCACTATTACATTAATGACTCTTATCAACATGAATGAGCTAACAAAGGATTTTGGAGACAGATGGACTCACAGCACAAACCAAAATTGAATAGTTGTGAAATAGCATCATGTTAACAGAGGGGTCCCCAGTCAGACATCAATCGATAGCCATGGTCTCCACATCCTGGTCCATTGTGTGGTCACATCAGGGCAGCAAGCCATGTGTCTTCTAATCGAAACTCTAATGTGATGAATTTTTACCTGAAAAAGGTAAACCTTTGGAGAGAGAGGGGGAGATCAAGTCAACACCTTCAGAAAGCAGCCCAGCCAAGCAAGGACGAAGCCCTGCTGCTAATTCTACACTTCAACTTCCTGCAGTAGAGAACTTAAAGTGACCACCACCTCCAATCTGAAGTTTCAACTACCAGGAAATCTACAACACCTCAACAAGTTCAAGACAACAAACATCCAGGCCTGTAACTTTAAAAGAGACTGTCCTCCTGAGAAAATTAAACAGGTTTACTGTAAACCACGAACACCTATCGCACTTTGAACTTTAAACTACTTGTCCTATTTCTCTCTATTCTAATGTACGCATGTGTGAATGAATACTTACGTAGGTGAGGTTGTGACCATTTTGGGAATTGTGTAAAAATAAATAGCTATCTTTTTTTAAACCTATGAGAATACCAATCATTTGACCTCAGGGACTAACTCATCATTTTTAACAAAATACGATTGCGTGCAGTTGGGAGGTGAACAGTGGGAACCACTCACACTCCTTTCTACCTGTCCATAACTGTAGTTTCTTCTGCACAGAGGAAGCTGCTGGCTTTCCCCACTGCACTCTCCTCCACTCTCTCGAGACCGATGCTGACCCTCCTATTGGCTCACAGGTCACTGCAGTGCCACTGCAGGTGCTTGGACCTCCCTCCTGCTCGACTGCAGCTCCTCTTCAATGGGGTCCCCGAAGCCTGGATGAATGACACCTACGATAGGCAGCCTCTCCCCAAGTGCAAGGTCTTCACTGCCAATAGCCCTTCCCTCCTTTACCCCGCTTTTCACCTCTGACAAGGTGGCATTTGCCCATTGCCCCCAGTATGGCTTCCCCACATTGCTGGCACCTTTCCCCCCACTCCTCAGTTGATTCCCAATGCCCTTCCTTCTCCACCCTGCTTGGCAATTGATGCTGCCTCTTCCGATGGCCTCCCCTGCAGGCAGCAATGAGATCCCTTCCGACCTCCATGTCACCTCCCTCAGCCAGGTGAGGTTCTGAAGCCCGTGATTCCCAAGCGCCATGAGCAAGATTGAAAACTGGGAATAAAACCTGTCAATTGGCATCTTAACTATCTTAATTGCCCACTGGGTCGATTTCAGATCTCCGCCCTCCATGTTGGCCTCTATCGATAAAATTGGGATGGGATGTCACAACATTGGACGTCTGGTCTGACGTCTCCCATCCTGCTTTGATGTCCCGCTTTCCCCGCCTCTGTTCCCATCTCCAAGGACTGATTAAAATTCAGCCCAACTTTTCAGGTCTGTGACCTTTCATCAAACAGGTCAGAAAGATGATGAAAGGTTATAGACCTGAAACGTTACTCATTCTCTCTCCACAGATGCTGCCAGACATACTAAGTATTTCCAGTATTTTCTGTTTTTCTTTTATATTAGGCATATTGGAAGCACTGGTATGGAAAGGGGCATCATCGGAACAGATGTGACAGAGCCAGAGAAACTGAGAGTTCTTACAGGAAATGGGATGGGATGAAGTGTAATCAAGGTAGCTGTGGGAGTCAGTGGGCTTACAGTAGATATTGGTTGACATGAAGATATGATGGGGAGGGAAGAGTTGGCGATGGACCATGTGAATGTGAGGGAGGGGTGGAAATTTGAAGCAAAGTGATCCAATTTGCTTACTGTCTTTGTAGCATATTGATCTTACACCCATTCTTTGTGTCCCTTCTTCTAACTTTATACAGTTTTGCCAGTACAGTGACTGAAAGTGGATAGGATATTCCAAGTATTCTTGACAGATCTATTCCATGTATCTACTTACAGCCTATTGTCTCAGGATAAGAGGTTGGCCATTTTGGACCTACATGAGGAGAAATTTCTTCACTCAGAGGGTTCTCTACCCCAGAGGACAGTGAATGCTCAGTCATTGAATATATTCAAATACTGAGATCAATAGGTTTTGGGACATTAAGGGAATCAAGGGATAGGGCAGGAAAGTGAGGTTGAGGTAGAAGATCAGTCATAATCTTAATGAATGGCAGAGCAGACTCGAAGGACTGCAAGGCCTACCCTTGCTTCTATTTCTTATATTCTTATTGCTAGCAGCAAGGATGGATGCAACATTACAGAAAATGTACAAATTTGTGATAATAGGATCCTTAGGACGAATTCTAATTTTGTGACCAGGCTAATAGTCCATACATCATTACTTCAAGAAAAACCTCTCTTGTACGCTCAGACCCAATTCACCTGTCAGGGTTTAATTTTATAGGATAATTAATTGAACTGCCATTTGGCTCCCTCCACTGGCTGTAAATGTTATTACAACTGCAAGTTTCCATTCTAAATGACACCACATTAAGATCGTCTCCATTGCATTCTTGACAGCTACATTTTCCACTGAGCAAGGGAATGCTCACTGGTTCCGGTGGATATTTAGCAGATTGAGCAGAATCGGCACAGAATTCAAACATCAATGCCAATTGCGAGCATTGATTTCTTTCCTAAAACAATTCTGCCTGTGTTTTGCTGCATTCAAATGTTACTGTTGGTTCAATACGAAAAATCAAGGATATAAAAAGACAATTCAGCTTTTTGAAGCTCATCTTTCCTGAAATTTACCTGTCCTGTTATAGCATCCTACTGTAATTGTTCCTCATATCTCATTCCCATTAAACTTAGGATCAAAGACCTAAAATTTCCTCAATGTTATTAATGCCGCTTTTGCCACTTGAAGAAAATCCTTGTACTTTCCAATGTCCTATTAAGGAAGTTACACACTAGTTCCTGAGTTAAACATTTGCACAGTTATTGGTATGGGCATTGATGTAAAATCATGTAAAATAGTTGTAAAATAAGTAGCTGGACCACAAGGAAACTAGTGTAGCTTTTTAAAAATGCCGTCCAGCTTGTGCTCTTGAGCAGAGCTCTGGGGATAAGCAGGTAAGACAGGAACAGAGCCCCGCACTTTTATTTCTCTCTCAAATTACTTCACTGCAAGTTTACCAAGATTTGATTGCAGTTGGACAGAATAATGGCCACTCCAAGATGAGCCCAGAGGGCTCCATCCAGGGGAGGAATTTAGAACTTCAGTGGTGCAAACGTTGAAGTCCTACTCAGCAAGATTGAAGACAGGAGGCACAGAGTCCTAAGTGTGCTTTCCACTAAGTCTGTCAGGGCTGTCACTCATGATGCCTGGAGGGAGGTGGCACTGGCACAGAGTGCAACTCCCTCACCACAAAGATCCAAACCAGTGTTGCAAAATGTTCAAAGCACAGTGGGGAGTGGATACAGAGCCCACACTTCCTTGGGTGGAGATAACATAGCAAGTTGTAGATACAAACCACCTCCTCTTCTGGCTGAAAGCTACAAAGAACAGATTGCAGTAGAGTTACGGTGAATTACTGCAATAAGACAGAGTGAATTTCACTAATAATTTTATTTGAAAGACGCAAGAATAGTGCAATACACACAGGATGTCACTGATTTCTTTTAAAATATGAACAAGAACTCTATAGCTTTCAGATAGGAAACAGAAATCAATTCAAGGAAATGTAAGACACCGAAAAATATTTATTTTCCAAAACAACAGTGAGCTATAAAAGGCTGAAGTGGGTAAACATGGACAGAAATCTTCACTATTCACACAGACACCGCTTAGTCCTATTCTGAGAGTTGGTTTGCAGGTTACATCATCATCTTTACTTTCTTCAGCTTGCAACCAATTACAAGACGTGCTTGATTCAGCAGCGTCTTGGGATTGGCCACTTGTGAAGACACAAAGGTATGGAGCCCAATTACAGATTGGAGAAATCTTCTGTTAGTTAATCACACAGAAATGCAGCCATCTCAAATCAAAGCATTTCAATCATTGACTTTTACAATTGGGCAGTTTTTAATTATTTTTCAGAATATTTTTCCTTTTAGTTCGCTCCTGGTTTCTTCCATCTGCTACTGAAGATTCAGAGTTACAAATCCACTGACATTAACATTCTTCATATGTGAACCAAGACAGTGAGAAGCCTGATTCTGCTCTTGCCTGATGCCCAGACGTATGCACCTTTCAACAGAATAGGGGCTACTAGACAGTGTGAATACTGACTGATTTCCCCCTCCCTAAACCAGGGATGCTGAGGCCCAAACTGTCTAATATCCAGATTAGCTGATAATCAGTGAGTTTAATTGAGCAGCTTAGATCATGTCATTTACTGGGAAAGTGACATTTCGATGATTTATAACCATGCAGTGAATGTGAAAATGAGCATTTAATAATCCCCTTTCATTTACCTAACATATATTTGGTGGTTTGTACAAGGAAGAATTGAGCTAGAAGCTGCATATGCAAATCACTGACTTGGGAGGTTAGGGATTTATTGGGACACTTTTCTTTTCTACTTACCACTGGTGGATGTCATTGCAGGAAGTTGAATGATAAACTGTTCTCAATCTCAATAATGTAGCTCCTGAACCTTACTGCCCGATGTACTTTCTTATCTTTACAGAGGTTCATTATCACATGTGGGATCACTGGGACTATGTTGAGAATAAACTAAGGGATTCTAGATTCTCTGAGCTCTAGTGTTCTTGAATGCATGAGAAAGTCATCTAATGAGATAAGTCGCCCCTTAATGAAAGATCTGATAGCTCCACGAGATTAGTTGTGATCTGTCTAATATACTCACAAATGGTTCTGCCCTTAGGTGCCCTGAATAGTTCAAGCTCTGACCTCAGCTCCAAAATAGCATAATTGATGAATTCTAACAGATGATCTTTGCAGGAACAGGTTTCCATCCACAGCAAAGCAACCCATCAACCCCTATGCAACCAGCCTTTCCTGGACATGACCAGCCCAGCAACTGCCAGACAAGTGGAAAAGCTGAACACCATCAAGAATACTGGCACGGAGGGCAGGTGTCGCTCCCAGAATGTTGTGATGATTGGGCGACCAGGAACTTCCTGAATAAAAGGAAAGAATGAGCTTTAGTACTCCCTGTTCAGCAATTCAATGTAATGTTCTTATATATCATTAATTGTTTTTATTTCAAGAAGTACATCTCCATCTGTATTGAAACAGTTATCGCTGAGAACTGGTACAAGAGTGGAGATAAATTGCTTTCAATAAATGCCAATGACACCCAAGAACATTATAAAGCACTCAAATATAACAGAAAGAACTTGAATTTATATACTGCTTTTCACATTAACAGGACCTCCCAAAGTACGTTACAACCAATAGATTATTTTTGAAGTGTAAGCACTGTTCTTTTTTAAGCAAATTTGGCAACAAGGTCTCAAAACTGTAACCCTAGAGCAATATTTCACCAACCCCTAATTCCATTTAATCACTCTCCACTCTGTGAGCACAACCTTCCTCAATTTGCTTTAAGTCTGAGTTTTGTATTCACATTTCACAGCAATAAATGTTGGCCAGCGTCCTGAGGGGGATTTCCCTGCTCTCTGAATAGTGCCAAGGGATCTTTTCCATCTGAGTAGGCAGAAAAGAATTGGGTTTAATCTTTCATCCAAAAGCGTGCATCATCCTCAGTAAAATGTCAGTGTGGATGAAATACTGAAATCCATCGTTGAGCATAAACCCACAACTTCTGACAAAGGCAAGAGTGTTACCAATTGAGCCAAATTGATACAAACCTGATTTTCATTAAAAACCTTTTATTTAGATGTAGCATTTTCTGTCAGGTAGCCCACCCTCACTGTGTTAATTTATTCATTTGCACAGCCACATGATCAGCACTAAGCAGCAAATTCAGTGAGGCTGCATTCCTGGACCAGAGTCGCAGTAGGCTGGAGCTTGAGTTAGAGATAGGGCTATAACACAATAAGCATGATTCTTTGACCGATGCTTCCCTCTAGGGAGACTCCACCCCAGGGGCACAGCATCACTAAAGCTTCCTCAAGTCTGAGAGCTGCTTATCATTCAAATTCCAGAGGTTTAGCTGTGATGATTTGAATCCATTCTAAATCCAGACTTTCAGTATCAGTCCACCTTGGAGAAGCAAAAGGAGTCAACAACAATAACAACTTACATCTATAGAGCACCTTTTCAACCATGTGGAAGGCTGCGGACAGGTCAAGAAGGGCAAGGAGGGATAGTTTACCACGGTCACAGTCACATATAATGCCACTTGCGACTTTGATAGGGGTTGTTTCAGTACTGTGGCAGGGGCGGAAATCTAATTAGAGGGAATCAAAAATGGAATTGTGGGCAAGATGGACGTGGATTTTGAAGGCAACAACATGTTCAAGGACTTTGGAGAGGAAACGGTGATTGGAGATGGGGTCATAGTTTTCACGGGCAAAGGAGTGAAGGGTATTTTCTTTTTTCAGCAGATGGGTGATGAAGGGGAGGGCGATAGTACCTGAGGAGAGAGAACTGTTAACAACATCCTCTAACACGGGAGCGAAGAAGGGAAGTTAGGTGACCAACAGTTTGATGGGAATAGGATCAAAGGGAGAAGATGAGCTCGGAGAGGGAGATAGGAAAGAATGTAGAGAAGGATATGCGTTGAGGAATAAGATAGCGGGGAAACCTAGGGGAAGTTTGGCCGGGTGGGCTAGGAGAAGGGAGGGAAGTGATAGAGACAGCTTAAAGGATGGTCTCAATCTTTGTAACAAAAATGTCCATGACCTCCTCGCACTGTCCAAGGCAGGAGTGAAGGAAGCAGGGGAGGGTGGTTTAAGAAGACAGTTTGTAGTGAAGACACATTCCTTGAATGGTGAGCAATTTTGGCAAAGGAAATCAGGACACTGTAGTGTTTTATCTGGTCCAAACGGATCTGGCATCAACTCCAATACAACACACAGTGCATGATCTGAGCACAGAATTCTCACACACTGCTCTGCATCCCATCATTCTCATTCTATGGAATTGCAATGGATTAGTTCACTTCTTATTGTACAGAGTTCCTGATCGGCATAATGTGTAAACATGAAATATTGTACTCTGGTACATTGATGACATAAATCTGGGTCCAGGAGAGACTAGTCATTCAGAGATTGTTAGCTTGCTGTTTCAATATGCCATCAGTTTTAACTCAGTCCTGTGGGAGTGATTAACCAGGCTGAGCTATCAATACAGCAGTCAGATCTTTATTCAATTTATCAACACTCTGGATCACAATATATATTTGCGTTTTTGAACATATCTTCCTGTGTCACTTCAGATTTTACTAATGCATCTCACAGGGTTTAAGCATTCACCACCAAACCCATTTTATTACTCAATCATTAAATTGACATTGAAATGGGTAGCTATTTGATTTCATTTAGTCGGTTCACCACATACCTGAACCTCAGGCTCAACGGTCCAGATTGCTGTCTCTGGAAAAATTCCTATGGCACACATTACCTACAGACAGAACACAGGCTAAATAAGGGCAGTGTTGAGCACGTGCTCACACTCACAGATAGATACATCAGACAGACCAGAAACACAAATGAAGAGAGTTCAGACTCCACAAGGGTAATCTTTACATCAAATGATAGTGTAAAATGGGAGCTATCGAAACAGCCGCCCATTATACATTCCTCACAATTTTCAATTCCATTGACTTCATTGTCCATATTACACTATACCCAATGTCAAAATTACCCCCAACCTGTATACAATTACACATACTGCATATTTGCTAGTTGGGGAGCAGACAATGGGGTGTTGATTTATAGTACTCTGTACATTACAACAGTTAGAAAGCAAGTTTTTTTAAAAGTTTTTTTACTAAACAGAACATTGGTGATTATATATAAACAGAAAATGCATGTATTCAGCAGACCAGGCAGCATGAGTAGAGAAAGAAACAGAGTTAATGTTTCAGGTTTGTAACCTTTCATCACAGGCCTGAAACATTAACTCTCTTCCTCTCTCCACAGATGCTGCCAGATCTGCTGAGTATTTCCAGCACTTTCTATTTATATTTCAGATTTTCATCATCCACAGTATTTTGCCTTTTGTATTGATGATTGTATGATAGTTCAAAACTAGTGCCCGTAAGACAGACACTGTACCCACACAAAACTCTACAGCGACACCAACAAATCAGCTTTTCCTCACCAGCACTATCATCTAGTACAGGGTTGTCCAACATACGGCCCACGGGCCAGGATCCTGCCCACTAAAGATTTCCATCCGGCCCCCGACTGTAAACTGTACCCGGGCCGTTCCTCATCCTCACCAGGGCTCTGTGACTGGAGATGGGAAATTTCCTATTGGCTTCTTCTTGCAGACCGGCTTTTAAAGAAAAGTTCGGAAGTCAGCTTCAAAGCTGACAGCAGGAACAGCCATTTCCCAAGTTCGGACAGGTTCGGGGTTTTTTAAAAGCCTGCCGGAAAACCCTAAAACTGTCCAAAGTTCAGATACTGCTATTCCCGCTTCGAGCACCTGTCAGCTGTGCAACTGACTTCCAATTTTTTGTTAAAACAGATCAACTATCAGCTGAGCATTCCTGCTTGCTGCAACTGTCAGACAGAGAGAGAGAGAGAGAGAGGACAGAGAGAGAGAGGGACAGAGAGAGAGAGAGAAAGGGGGGACAGACAGAGAGAGGACGGCAGAGAGAGAGGGAGAGGAGGGCAGAGAGGGGAGGGAAAAGAGAAAGAGAGGGAGAGGAGGGCAAAGAGGGAAGCGGAAACAGAGAGAGAGAGGGAGAGGTAGTGATCAAGATCACTCCTGACAGAATGACATCTATCTGGAATACTCTGCATCACTACAAGTGTGTGGGCAAACATTGACTACTTGTGCAAGCAAGAAAATGCCAGGTATATCACTAAATCAGTGTCCAACATATTGAAGAGAAAGTAAGTCAACAAATTAGTCTTCTCATTTAAAGTTTCTTCACAAAAATGTATATGATTGCTGAATAATAGCAAGATAAATTTTTATGCCATTATCTTTCCCCTATGTAAGACAAAAATTGGAACTTGGCCCCCCACCTGAAAAGGTTGGACAACCCTCATCTAGTACATCACTCCAACATCTCTAGACACACTTTTTGCTTCCACACAGGCAGTCAGTGTGGGCTAGCTATTCCAAAAATCTCCAGTAGTCACTTAATAATAACAGAGAAATGTACAGAAGTTAAAATGCAGTGAACTAGTGGGTGGGGGGAGGGATTGAATTAAACTCTCGCTCCTAGTGGTACCTCTCTAGCAGCGCGTTCCCCAGCCTGTACCGCTCCATCCATATAACCGCTCCACTTGGTGGCTGTCTCGGTCCCAGCAAAGTACATTCTCCCAAAAGGTTCTCGCAGAACGCTGAACAAATCAAAATCAACTTGTGTGAGTCAATCCCCTCAAACAAAATCACCTTATCGAAAATAAAAACAGAAAATGCTACAAATACTCAGCAGGTCAGGCAGTATCTATGGAGAGAAAAACAAAGTTGATGTTTTTGTCAATTAACTTTCATTAAAACTGGAAATATTTAGAGATACAACAGATTTTAAGCAAGTACAGAAGCAGGAAAAGGAGAAGGGAAGAAAGAACAAAAGAAAAGGTTTGTGATAGGGAGGAAGGCAGGAGAGATTAAATGGCAAAAAGGATGATGGTGCAAAGCAAAAGGGGATGGCAATGGGACAAATGATGAAACAAGAGATGAGCCCTGTGGTTGTAGGACTGACAGTGTGAGTTTTGTGCTCCTTCACAGTTGATAACAGATGATGACGCCTACTCAGGTTATACCATCTGCTGAAGTCCAGTGAGGTGCAAGCATGGTCTTGGCCCCAATAAGCTGGCACATTCACAGTGCACATGAGAAAGTAGAGGCAAAGCACAGCTCTCACCCTTCAGCAAGAAACACTTTGTGCTGTGTTGCAGCTATCTGGAATGAATATTCACAGGCACATACCTGCCAAACTGAATAAAGGTCCCTGGTGGGAAGTATGCAGTGTAGCAGCCACCTGAGTACTGCTCCTCACACCAGTCTTTTTCTTCATAGTGAACAGCCTGGCAACAAGAAAAGTTTGTGTTTTAATGATATGTAATAATGATTAATTCTGTTATCACTTAGTTATGTATGGCTAAACCTTCAAGCATCATCAATTTCTTTTCCAAGGTCATGGGACATAGGGGCTAAGTTGGATAAACCCCAAAATCAGGTGCAGGAATCACAAAGTGCAATTAACACATGCCCATTCAAAGTAATGCAGGCAAGCATGCTGCCTGTTGTTGATGTTGATTGTGGTGTGCAGCCCAGCGCTGGATGCACTGTTGAGTGGCTGCCCATCTCGGCAGAGGGCCCAAGTTCGTACAAGTTTAGCACCACTTAAAGCTAGCCTGCATTACTTAAAGCCAGACTGCACCTCTTAAAGGCAAGGTGCATTTTTGCTGTAGCAGGGGCTGAAAATTGTGAAAGAGGAGTTGGAAAATCTGAAGAAATTGTGTTACAGACCAAAGAATGTGCACCAAGGTTCTCCAATGCAGTGCTGGAGCCATTGGTACAGGAGACCTTTCAGGCAGATGCTAAGAAGGCAGTGGGAGTAGGTAGCCAATGTGGTTAAAGCTAGTCCTGAGAACTTGGATGCAGTGCCACAAGAAGTTTAATGGCCTCACACAAATGGTTACCTATGACACCACTAGCCTCACACACTGCTCCATATACCACACCCACTTCTCTCACCTACCAACAATCTCCATCAAGCACAACTTATACCTTGCCTTCAGAGCCTCACCTCACCCTACCACACTTAGAACTGCTGCAAGCCTGACACTCACATCTCACAGCTTGCACACACTGCCAGCTAATCAACTGTGGCAGCCACATCACCCAAACACCATCCACCACACTTACTGATACACTTCCCTCCCTCTTGCAAGACAAGGCAGCCCAAAATAGGAACCTGCAGGAAACAGGCACGGCTTCATGTCCTCACCCCAATGGAGGATGTGGTGCTGGAAATCAATGGTATGGCCACAATTGAGGCCGTAGCCAGCAGTGGGGCTGAAACCATGAACGATGATGGTATGTTCTTTCCTAATCCACCTTCTCCCATCCCACTCCCCCCTCAGCCCACAATCTCTTCTGGTTTACAAGCTACAGATGGTGCCACCACGAACCTCTTGCTTCCCCCTCCCCCCTTCCCTCACCCAATCCTACCCTCTGCCTTTATGCTTTCAGATACCCAAGAACTGCCACTTGGCCAGGCAAAGGGGCAGGTTGTTGATGTCCTTGAATAGCAAGAGACTGATGAAGAAGAAACACCATCACTTGATCTCAAACACACAGCTCAGATACTGACACTGCGCAAACATTAGTGGGTAGCTCGGAGACAGGATCTGCACATGTTAAGTCATGAATGGGCTACAGCCAAGCCAGGGGGAAAGGATAGCACAGGTGGCAGCTCCATGGAGGCTGAGATCGCACATGGATTCTGCTGCATAGGATTCAAATGAGGACTTTGATGGGCCGGCTTATACAAAAGGCTAATGAGCATGCACACAGAAATACTTATGCATTGGCAGACCAGCCAGAAAGCATACTGTTACTGCCAGGAAGCATTGAGGAGTCTGACTCCAACTTGGCATAGGGCTTTGCATGGAGCTTGGAACTCATTGTTTCCAGTGTGGAAATGGTGGCCAACTGCACGAGAGCATTTGAGGACCTGACCATGATGCAGCATCTGATGGACGATTTCTCAGCTTCCATTGCAGCACAAGCAGAAGCCCCCAATTTCTGAATGCTGCAGTGGAATCTCAGACTGAGATCATGAAATCTTCATGAAATGAAAGAACTATGATATAGTTCCAAGTTAAGACAGTGTGTGACTTGGAGGGAAACTTGCAGGTGGTGGTGTTCCCATGTGTTTGCTGCCCTTGTTCTTCTAGGTGGTAGAAGTCGGAGGGTTGGAAGATGCTGTCAAAGGAGCCTTGGTGAATTGCTGCTGTGCGTCTTGTTGATAGTAGACATATCGCCATGCAGGCTGAGACCGCTGTCATCATGGCTGCTGATCATGGGCAGCACAGTGGTGCAGTGGTTAGCACCGCAGCCTCACAGCTCCAGGGACCCGGGTTCAATTCTGGGTACTGCCTGTGTGGAGTTTGAAAGTTCTCCCTGTGACCGCGTGGATTTTCGCCGAGTGCTCTGGTTTCCTCCCATAGCCAAAGACTTGCAGGTTGATAGGTAAATTGGACATTGTAAATTGCCCCTAGTGTAGGTAGGTGGTAGGGAATATGGGATTACTGTAGGGTTAGTATAAATAGGTGGTTGTTGGTTGGCATAGACTTGGTGGGCCGAAGGGCCTGTTTCAGTGCTGTATCTCTAAATAAATTTTAAAAAATACCAGCGCTCAAAGGGACAGTCAGGGTCTCATAACATACAACAATTTGTACTCCAGTTGATTACTTGAATTCCTGCCGCAAGGGAGTGACAGTGGCTCTTCACAGCACAAACCTGTTGCCCCCTCTCAGGCTGATGTCATTTGTGCTCCCACCATTTCCACTAGCCCAGTGCCCTTGCTGTTGCTCCTCAGTCAGACAGCCCAGATGGCTGCCTCCCATGCTGAAGTAGTGCAGTCTGAGGCTGGGCCTTCTAGGTCCAGAACTGCTGAAGGGTGTCCTACATGGCCATCTGCAGTCTCCCCCACTGGAAGTCAGCAGCCTTTGACCAGCAACTGTGGTAGCACTGCATAGGAGCACTAGGCCAGGCAAAGACACACAGGCACTAAGGGAATGCACAAGGGTTATTAGTTGAGTATTGTATGAAATATTGGATGTTTTGTGATATAAAGGTGGTATGGAATGGATGTTTTGTGGTGATTTTTATTTCAGAAATTTGGTTAGGAGAGTGCTGTGGTAACTGAGGGATGATAAGGCGTGGGACTCGTGTCCAGTGGCTGGAGTTTAATCCACAGGAACCAGAGTCGAATGATGTGCTGAAGGACAGCCCATCCAGGACATGGATTTGCTGGCTGCCTCCTCCTTTCCTCCTCCTCCACCTCTTTCTTTTCAATTGCTCTCCAAATCCCTGGTAGCAAGGGTTGTGTCCTCATGTTGGCCAGGTAGTGGAGGAAATAATGGACCGCCACTGGAGGGCTCCTCCAGAGTGGTCGAGGCATTGAAACCGTTGCTTAAGCACTCCAAGCATCTGTTTGATGATATTTCTCGTGGCAGTGTGGTTCTCATTACGAGTGCTGGCAATGAGTAGTCAGGTTGTGGAAGGGAGTCATTAGCCAGCTGCAGAGCGGATAGCCCTTGTCGCCCAGCCGCCATCTTCTGGTTTGACGTGGTAGCTAAAAGATTGCTAGAACAGCAGTGTGCCACAGAATGACTGCATCATGTCTGCTGTCAGGATAGCGAGCAGTCACTAGCATGATGAGCTGACCATGATCGTACATCAACTGCACACTGAGTGTGTGGTAACCTTTGTAGTTTAGGTAGATCCACCATTGAGATGCAGTGCTTGCAAAGGCACGTATGCAGGAGATGGCACCCTGTACCATGAGGAAGTCCACTATCCTAGCAAAGCAAGGTGTGCATTCTGCGTGTTTCTCTCTGCTCAAAGAGAAGACAATTGAAAACCCCATACAGAGTCTCTGTCACCTCTCTATGATAGCAATGCACAGCGGACTAGGAGATGTTAGCTATATCGCATGTTCCAGACTGGAAGGGTTCCGATGCATAGAAGTTAAGGGTCATGGTCATCTTCACAGCCACTGGCAATGCCATCCTCACCCTGGTCTGAGGCTGCAGGTCTAGTTCCTCGAGGTGGCAGAGTTCTGTGAGAATCTCCTTGATGAATTGGAGACACCAAACACTCTGCACCTGGCTTAGGTGGAGGTAAGTGCTCCCAAATGATCCTGGATGAGTAAGGCCTCCTGCTTGCAGCCTTCCTTCCTCCCTCTGTGAGCAGTTTGTCCTCTTATTTTGTGTAATAAAAGCAAAATACTGCAGATGCTGGAAATCTGATATAAAAACAGAAAGCACTCAAAATACTCAGCAGGTCAAGCAGCATCTGTAGAGAGAGAAGCAGAGTTAACATTTCAGGTCTGTGACCTTATTTGCCTCTTATTTTGTGTCTCTGCACCATCGCCTTCTCATGCTGCAATTCAAGGGGTACTACTATAGCACCCATGACTGGGAACAAGTGGTGTGCACAGAGCCCTTGCATTCACAAGCATCGCCTTCCCCATGTGCAGCACCACTCACTACAGACTTTTCCAACTGTAAACAACTCCTCAAAACACCACGTACTTCCACAAACTCAAATAAAGCTAGTAGAAAGTAATCAGTATTTAGATAACAAGAGTTCAGTAAAAACATTTCAGTTAACCTCCCTATAAAATAAAGTCAGTACAAGATGGGGCGGCGCAGTGGTTAGCACCGCAGCCTCACAGCTCCAGCAACCCGGGTTCAGTTCTGGGTACTGCCTGTGCGGAGTTTGCAAGTTCTCCCTGTGACCGCATGGGTTTCCACTGAGTGCTCCAGTTTCCTCCCACAGCCAAAGACTTGCAGATTGATAGGTAAATTGCCCCTAGTGTAGGAAGGACAATGGTGGGGATGTGGTCAGGAACATGTAGGATTAATGTAGGATAAATGGGTGTTGTTGGTTGGCACAAACTCAGTGGGCCGAAGGGCCTGTTTCAGTGCTGTATTTCTAAATAAAAACTGCATATTGCTGATGATCCCTTTAAATAGTGCTGATTGGGGGGGGTGGGGGGGTGGTCCTTCATGCAGCTGAACTCTTTGTGTGTTTGAGAGGGCGTTAACCAGTATGGCAAGGACTAAAATGGCATCGCTGGCATTAAATGAACGTTAGACATGTATTCTGCATACTTCCGTTGCACACTCATAACACCCGCGCTAACACTCTCATCAAGATGGTGTTCGGCATGAGACACACCAGAAGTGAGCAGAAACAGCACAGATGTCATTTTGGTAATAAAATGGCAACCCCAGCACAAAACTATCAGTGCTTTAGAGCTGAGTTTTGCAGCCACAGTCTCCTTTGCAGAACTGTCTACTGGATACCAAAGAACAACTAGAGCAGAAATGAAGGTAGCTCTATTACAATGAGAAGGCCAACTAGGAGCAAAATTTATCAGTTCTAAAATGAGCCTGTCCTGAAGTGTCCCTTTAGTAACTGTGTTTGGAGTGCCCCTAATTTACATGAAATGTGAAACATCGATGACCTTATGACCTTTGTGCGCAGTCAGAATGCAGGCTCCTAGCACGCTAGGTGCTTCCTACTTGTATATCCAAGGGCTCATTGCATTGGGCGTGGACTAAGTTTGACAACAGGGGGAAGATCTTTGCCATTTCATTGTACAATATCAACGTACTGGAGTCTCAGAATATTCCGCACAGTGAATCACTCTACAAGTAATATAAAGAAATGTCCCAGCAGTTCTTCACTGCCAACATCCCACAAGTAGCACTGAGATGAATGACTAGTTAACCTGCTTTGTAGTGACATTCGTTGAGGGAGGGAAGAGTACTCCCTGCTCTTCTGCGAATCATGACATGGACGTTTGTAGATATTGGCCCCATTCAGAGTAAAGCTCAGATGTTATATTTCCGTATCTAATAACTTGTCAACAATTACTGCCTGGACCCACTCAACAAGATTGACCGTACTAATCAGTGTATTCAGGAGAAAAGAGACTACTGGGGAAAAAAAGGATATCTCACTTTCAACAACTCAACAAATCCTTCCCCTTCATAACTGCACATTGCATGCAGCAAACTGACACATTTCCTTCTCCCTTCCCATTATGAGAGGCCTAATGCCTGTTAAAGGATCACTCTGCCAAATTTGCCTGTCCTAAGTAGAGCAGGCATCGTGCTTGATCTGCTCAGGTTTTCCACGTGTGGGTGCAGCCTAACTAGCAGCCACCACCAAAGAGTTAAGCACATTTTAAAAAAAAATTCATGTGGAGCCAGGAGGAGCAGGACTACGTCCCTCAGCTATGTGACACTCTTGAAGGCTGCTGCCAGCTGCAATTGACCTCTTCTCCCTCTCCTCCCCCACTACCATTCCCAGCACTTACCTTAGAACCACTGCCAATGAGGCAAGCAGCCTGAAATTTGTTTTTAAATTGTTATGGCAGGCTCTTGCACCTTGCCGAAATTAATAAAATGCAGCCCAGGCTCAGACATATTTTTACCCCATTAACCCACATCCTCACTACAAATGCAAGAGAATTGATAGCCATGTGTCTTGTAGTAAAAGGTGCTTACATAAAGGGCTTCATCTGACTCCAGGACTCGTGCATAAATCTGGCAGATTCGTTTTTTCCTGAAAAAACAACGTTTTTTTTTTCATCCCAACGGAAATGTAGCTAAGGTTAACATTGAGGCACATAACACAGTCTCCTGCATGGCAACAGAATTTATGCTGCTTATTATACTGTAGTGTCACATGCTGTATCACACAGAAGTATTATGGATTAGTTGCAGATTAAGCTCCACTCACACTGCTCCAGTAACCACTCCCTTTATACAGAGCGTGGTGGGAGTATGGAACTTTTTGCCACATTGCGTGGTTGAAGCAGTTAAGGGAAGATTGATGCACACATGATTGAGAAAGGAACAGAGGGGTAGGGGCTGGGTAGGAAGTGGTAATTAGAGTGGGAGGACGCTCATGTGGAGTATAAACACTGGCCAAAAGGCCTGTTTCTGTGTTGTAGATTCTATATTACTTGTTGTAGGTTCAGCATGGGTTAGATACACACTATAGTTTTCTCTAACATCAAAATTTCAAAACCTGTGCGACATTTCCATTTCCTACATCTGCCATTCTAAATGTCTCTTTGGGCAAGACTGACAATTTAGTGACAATTTACACTGGACAATCTGTGTTGTTAACATATGTCAACGTGAACTGAGTTCAGTTTCGGCCAATAAAGAAAGGCGACTTTAACACAGCAATCCAGACTAGTTTTAAACTCATATTACATGGAAGAAAGGACATTTGGGTAGATCTTGACTTTGGGAGATAGTGTAAAATGAGTAAGAGTGAATCAGCAGTCTGCTTTTCATCACTACCAATTTTTATTTCTGTTGAGTTGGCTGAGTGACAGGAAATAGAGTAGTGGTGAATAATTGTTTTTTGGTCTGGAGGAAGGTTTATAGTGAGGTTCCCCTGGGGTCAATATTAGGACCACAGCTTTTCTTTATCTGTATAAATGATCTTGACTTGGGTGTCCCGGGCCCAATTTCAAAATTTGTGGATGACACAAAACTTGGAAGTATTGTGAACTGTGTGGACAGTAGTGATAGACTTCAAGAGGACATGGACAGGCTGGTGGAATGGATGGACAGATGGCAGATGAAATTTAATGCAGAGAAATGTGATGTGATACATTGTGGTAGGAAGAATGAAGTAAGGCAATATAAAATAAAGGATACAATTCTAAAAGTGGTGCAGGAGCAGATGGACCTGGGGATATATGTGCAAAAATCGTTGAAGGTGGCAGGGTAGGTTGAGAAAGTGGTTAATAAGGAATATGGGATCCTGGGCTTTATAGAAAGAGGCATAGCTTACAAAAGCAAGGAAGTTATGATGAACCTTTATAAAACACTGGTTCAGCCTCAGCTGGAGTATTGTGTCCAATTCTGGGCACCACATTTTAGGAAGGACATGAAGGCATTAGAAAGGGTGCAGAAAAGATTCATGAGAATGGTTCCAGGGATGAGGGATTTAATACGTGGATAGGTTGGAGAAGCTGGGGCTGTTCTCCTTAGAGAAGAGAAGGTTGTGAGGAGATTTGATAGAGGTGCTCAAAATCATGAGCAATCAAAATCTGTACAGAGTAGATAGGGAGAAATTGTTCCCATTGGGGAAGGGTTGAGAATCAGAGGACACCGAGTTAAGGTGAAAGGCAAAAGAACCAAAAGTGCCATGAGGAAAACCTTTTTTTTTTGCAATGAGTGGTTAGGATCTGGAATGGACTGCTAGAGGCTGTGGTGGAGACAGATTCAATCATGGCTTTCAACAGGGAATTGGATAATTATCTGCAGAGAACAAATTTGCAGGGCTACATGGAAAAGGCAGGGGACTGTGACTACCTTAGCTGCTCTTACTAGGAGCTGGCACAGACATGATGGGCTGAGTGGCCTCCTTCTGTACTGTAGCCATTCTACGGGCAGAGTTTTGACGGAGGCGGGTGGGCACAAAAATTCGCACTGCCGGCCGGGTGCTGGTTTGCTAGCACCATCCTGCTCCGGGCCATTTTCCTGGAGGCAGGATGGGGGTCAGCAGGGCTACCAGTCCGCAAGCAGAGGGTAGCCAATTAACGGGAATTAAAGGCCTATTAATACCTAGTGGTCGGGGTCTAGCCAGCTGCCTGGAGGTGCCCTCCCAACAGCAGACTCTGCTTCTCTCCCCACAGATGCTGCCAGACCTGCTGAGTATTTCCAGCACTTTCTGTTTTTATTTCAGATTTCCAGCATCTGCAGTATTTTGCTTTTATTGAGGGCCTTCCCCTCCACAATGGTGGCTCATTTTTAAATTTACATTTTTTAAAAGTCAGAGAAATGTCACCTCAAACTGGAGGTGCCCACTCTCTCTCTTACCTGAACTGCATGCTGCTGCTTCTTCAGTGCTGGAAGACCGCCTATTGGCCCTCTGGCCTCTAATTGGCCAGGCTGGTGGAAATCACTTGCAGGTGACTGTTCCCCAAGCAGTGCAGTGTCGGGACCCCCATTTGACCCTGACGTCAGGGTCTCGACCCAAAATCCTGCCCTATGATTCTGTGATTAACCTGAAGTTTTATGGGATAACTCTTCAACTTTGCACCCCAAGTAGGTGAACCCTATTCACACTATTATCTGGTAGGCCATTTCAATTCACCACTTCCTCATTCACAGAATTAGCTCTGCACTAGTGTGAAAACATAACCATTTCAAAATGGTAGCCATTTAGGGAAAGGATTAGAAGCACAGCCTGTTTACAGTTTCCCATATCTGACTCTGTGGGCTGGATTTTGTGGAGGAGGCCGGGCTCCCAGCACCAGGCCAAAATGGTGGGAAGAAACCCTGCCTCGACCTTTTCATGCCCCCCAGAGCAGGAGTTAAAATATCCCGCGCCGGGATCCGTGTCCCTTTAAAGATGGGGAGCCCGCCTCGAAGAGGTGCCAGTTAATCACAGAGCTGGCAACTCGGCAGTATCAGCAGTGCCACTGGGAGCAGTCACCACTGCCGGTACTGCAGAGGCCTTGGACCCAGGCCCAGCTCTGGAACCCTGGACCTCAGGTAAATGAAGCGGAGTCACTGGGGCCAGTCCATAAGGTCCCAGCCAGGGGATTTGGGGAGGTGGTCGTAATGTCTGGGGCAGGGGGGTCCTGGGAGGTGCGCTGTTTCCAGCCATGGCCCTCCGTGGACAGCAGATTGCCAAGGAGGAGGAAGTAACCCCCCCTCACCCCCACCAGCCTGCAGGGAGGACGCTTCATTTTACAAGCCTCCCTCCCGGAGTGTTGGAGGCACCGCCCCCACCACCGCCGCTGGTTAGATCACAGCGGTGCAGGAAGAGGCCCTTAAGTGGCTGTTAATAGGCCACTTGAGGGGGCCTCAATTGTCCTCTGGACTGGAAGGCAGTCATCGGCCTATCCCACCTCCGGCAACATCACTTGGCGATTGGGCAGCAACGGGTCCTCCGCCCCGGCCTCCCATCCCGCCTCAGTGGGGCCCATAAAATCCAGCCCTGTACGTGAGTTCTATTTAAATACAGGAGTCCTGCCGAAAGCACTGAGTGACGCTGAGGGCACAAGTTTAAGTCGATATTCCCCATGTTAAACACAGCAACGCTGCAGGAAAACTGTGAACGTACTCCCACTTATGCATGTCAGGTAGTTTTAAAAGCTATCATAGATAAGGTACACAGTATCAGCCAAACACCACAATACTCACCTCTCCGCTTTGGTGAGACTAAGTAAGAGTCGAGCCTTTCTCGCCAATATAAACCTAGAGAGAAATAACTACTCATTAATACGTTAGATATTCTGATTATCAGTAACCTAATAATCTAATTACTGCTCCCCGACATGTACGCCATCTGGGACTATCATATTTCAAGATTTGGGGAAAAAGCTGCATCTAACAGTTTGTTGAAAGGAAAGTGTATTCACACACATTTAAAAATAAAAGACAGAGACCAAAGTTGGTTAAAATTCTAATGGGCAAGATTTTGAAGTTGTTCCATACTCTGGCATTCTAGACAATAAATACAGCTGGCTATATTTTCTTTAGCACATGGCTTAGCACTCCAAATAGAATGAAAGAATTTCCATTCAATGGTTCTCAGCTGCTTAATGATGGGAAGGGTTGTAGGATGTGCAACAGGCTTCTCACTGACTCTGGGACTCATCCTGGTCACAGCTCAAGAGTCTATTAGACTTGCACTGATTCTGGGATTAAATAATACAGAGTTCACAGCTTACATGTGATTTTAATTAAAGGTTTGATCTAACAGCACAGCTGACTGAAGAGAACACTGAAATTGAAATATTTGAAGAAATGAAGCCTGAAAAAGAATCAAGAATGAGGAAAGGCCAATTGCCCATCAATCTTATCACTTCAGTGTGTCAGCCCACCTTGCCTAGTATGTAATTGTATTTTGAATGCCCTAATCAGAGAATCATAGCATGGTTAAAGCACAGAAGGAGGCCATTCTGCCTGCGTGTATGTGCCAGCTCTCTGCAAGAGCAACTCACCTAGTCCCACACCCAGCCTTTACCCCGTAGCCCTGCAATTTTCTTCTCTTCAGATAATTATCCAATTCTTTTTGAAAGCCTGGATTGACTCTGCCTCCAACACATTCTCAGGCAGTGCATTCCAGATCCAAACCAAAGTTTATTTCATACTGCTTCTGTGAAGCGCCTTAGGACATTTTACTACATTAAGGGTGGTAAATAATTGCAAGTAGTTGTGCTTGTTTACATCTTATTTATCCTGTATCATACTTTTTATGAAAGATTTAAGAATGTTTGCAGCTGCCAAGGAACTGCACTTGCTGTGAGAAAATATTGGGAAATTATGAGTAGTTTGCCAGATATGAGGACAATTTCATAAAAATATATCTTTTGTGTCCCAATGAAGTTCCCCATTGGCCTTCTTCTCTCGAGGCTGGAAAGATTTAGTGTCTCTAATCTTTCTTTATAACTCTACACTTATAACCGCTACACTTAGGATCACTTCTGTTGCTCTTCTCTGCAACCTGTCCAATGTATGTACGTTGAAAGTGAAAGGCACGACTCAACTACAAGAATTTTAGATAATAAGAAATGCTGGAACCAATCAGCAGGTCTGGCAGCATTTGTGGAAAGAGAAGCAGAGTTAACGTTTCGGGTCAGTGACCCTTCTTCAAGTTAGGTAGTGGACAGGGGAGTGTCTATGGATGTTATTTATATGGACTTCCAGAAGGTATTTGATAAAGTCCCACATAAGAGGCTGTTAACTAAGGTAGAAGCCCATGGAGTTGAGGGCAAATTATTGACATGGTTAGGAAGTTGGTTGAGTGGTAGGCGACAGAGAGTGGGGATAATGGGTAAGTACACCGATTGGCAGGATGTAACTAGTGGTGTCCCACAGGGATCTGTGTTGGAGTCTCAATTATTCACATTATTCATTAACGACTTGGATGATGGCATAGTAAGTCATATATCCAAATTTGCTGATGATACAAAGTTAGGCGGCATTGTAGACAGTCTAGATGATAGCATAAAATTGCAAAGAGATATTGACAGACTAGGTGAGTGGGCAAAACTGTGGCAGATGGATTTCAATGCGGGCAAGTGTGAGGTTATCCATTTTGGACCAAAAAAGGATAGAGCAGGGTACTGTCTAAATGGGAAGAGGTTAAATACAGTGGATGTCCAAAGAGACTTGGGGGTTCAGGTGCATAGATCTTTAAAATGCCACGAGCAAGTGCAGAAAATAATCAAAAAGGCTAATGGAATGCTAGCCTTTATATCTAGAGGATTGGAGTATAAAGACACAGAGGTTATGCTGCAGCTGTACAAAACCCTGATTAGACCCCACTTGGAGTACTGTGAGCAGTTCTGGGCACCACACCTTAGGAAGGGTATATTGGCCTTGGAGGGAGCGCAACGTAGATTTACAAGAATGATACCTGGACTACAGGGGTTAAGTTACGAGGAGAGATTACACAAATTAGGTCTGTTTTTGCTAGACTTTAGAAGGTTAAGGGGTGATCTGATTGAAGTCTTCAAGATATTAACAGGAAAAGACAGGCTAGATAAAGATAAACTATTTCCACTGGTTGGAGATTCTAAAACTAGGGGGCATAGTCCAAAAATTAGGACCAGACCGTTCAGGAGAGATGTTAGGAAGCATTTCTTCACGCAAAAGGTGGTAGAGGTTTGGAACTCTCTCCCACAAACAGCAGTTGAAGCTAGAACAGTTGTTAATTTTAAATATGAGATAGATAGATTTTTGTTCAGCAAGGATATTAAGGGATATGGGCCAAAGGCAGGTATATGGAGTTAGGCCGCAGATCAGCCATGATCTCATTGAATGGTGAGACAGGCTCGAGGGGTTGAATGGCCTACAGCTGTTCCTATCTTCCTATGTTCCTATATTCTTATGTTCCTTTTGAAGTGTGGCGACCAGAATTGAACACTACATTGCAAGTAAGGTCTGATCTGCCCATTATCAAAGTTCAGCGTAACCTCTGTAAACTTAAACTCCACTGCTCTGGCTACATATCCCAGCATTGTGTTTGCTCTTTAATTATTTCTCCATATTGTCTTGACATTGAAAGTGGTGAGTCTAATGTCATCTTACAAAGTCCCCCTGTGATAATTTTGATCATTTTAACATAATCTAAGATTTGTGTGGTGTGCATTTCTTCTGCTCTGTGAACTATACCCCATAATTGCAGGGTGGGAACCATCAGGCTTGGTGTCGTCCAGTGTCAGGGAGATAGGCGACTCCTCATCTTCAATCATCATGGTACCACAATAACCTGTCAGCAGAAAGATGCTTTATTGCAGAGCAGCAGGAAATGTTTGTGGACAGGGAACACATACCTGACAAATATTTCAATGCAATTGTTGACCTAGAATCATAAAATAGTATAACACAGAAGGAGACCTTTTTTTATTCATTCTTGGGATGTGAGCATCACTGGCAAGGCCAGCATTTATTGCCCATCCCTTATTGCTCTTGAAAAGATGGTGATGAACTGCCACAGTTTATGTGATGTAGGTGCTTTTTTCTATAGTAGTTTCATACAACTGAGTGGCTTGCTATGCTATTTCAGAGAGTAGTTAGGAGTCAACCACATTACTATGGATCTAAAGTTACATGTAGGTCAGACCAGGTAGGATGGCAGATTTCCTCCCCTGAAGGTCGTTAGTGAACCAGATGGGGTTTTAATGACAATCTGGTGGTTTCATGATCATTATTAATGAAACTCGAATTTTATTCCAGTTTTATTAAATAATTGAACTTAAATCCTCCAGCTGACATGGTGGGATTTGAACTCATGTCTCCAAAATATTAATCCAGGCCTTGGGATTAGTAGTCTAGTAACTTTACCACTATGCTACTGTGCCCCAACAACCCATTGAGTCTGCACTGGCTCTTTCAAAGATCGATCCAGTTAGTCTCACCCCTTCATTCTTTCCCCATAGCCCTGGAATTATTTTCTTCTTCAAGTATTTATCCAATTCCCTTTTGAAGTCTACCATTGTATCTATATCCACCTTCCTATCAGGCAGTGTATTCCGAATCCTAACCACTCCTTGCATAAAAAGGTTTTCCAAATGTCACCTTTGGTCTTTTGCCAATCACCTTAAATCTGTGCCATTTGGTAATCAATATAGAAAACAGCACCAATATAGAACATATCACTTCAGAGAGCTGTACTGAAAAAAAACAAACTAAACATGAATACTAAAGTTATACCATTAACCAATATTGCAATGATTATTGGAGCAGCAATGATTGCCCCCAAAAAGAGTACCTTTCTCCCAGAACTGTTCACTTTCCTTTAGCCAAAAGGGTAAAAAGGCAGTCTTCTCCTAAGCATCTACCAATATAGTAGAGTCACTGACCATAAAGAGATTGATGCGAGAGTGATCTACCACGACAATACGTTTTTCGGTACCACTCCCATTACCCAGAAATTTCATGTTTGTTATGTGAGATTGTTAAGAGCACAGCCATTCCCCACTACTCTGGAAGGTAGTACAAATGGTATATGTTGAGATCTCAAATCCATACTCTGCAATGTGGAGCTGGGCCAACCAGAATGGGAAGACCTCAAATCTAAACTCTAGAATGAGCTGAGTTACCTGATTTTAGCCAGAGTATCAATGGGGAAGCTACAATTTCCAGTGGTGTCCCTGAATTAAGGAGGAGAAAAAACATCAGCCAGGATCTTGCCCCTGATTGCTATCCAGTAGCTCCTGCTTGAAACTGGCATACAGCTAGATGTTAATAAGGAGAGGATCATCCCAACTGTGATTCCTCCTGTAAGTAAATAACTTACTTACTCTATCTGGGCACATACAATAAAAATAGTAACAGGCGAGGTAAGGGGAAGTGGGTGTGACATAGACCTATTCAGCAGTACCACAGTATGCATCAAATGTCTCAGGAATGATAGAGGTGGAATATTGAAATTAAGGAGGCTTGATTTTTTTTTATTTATTCGTGGGATGTGGGCATCACTGGCCAGACCAACATTTATTGCCCAGCCCTAATTGCCCTTGAGAAGATGGTGGTGAGCTGCTTTCTTGAACTGCTGCAGTCCATGTGGGGTAGGTACAGCACCCACTGTGCTATTAGGAATGGAGTTCCAGGATTTTGACCCAGCGACAGTGAAGGAACGGTGATATAGTTCCAAGTCAAGATGGTGTGTGGCTTGGAGGGGAACTTGCAGGTGGTGGTGTTCCCATGCAGCTGCTGCCCTTGTCATTCTAGGTGCTAGAAGTCGCAGGTTTGGAAGGTGCTGTCTAAGGAGCCTTGGTGTGTTGCTGCAGTGCATCTTGTAGATGGTACACACTGCTGCCACTGTGTCGGTGGTAGAGGGAGTGAATGTTTGTGGATGGGGGGCCAATCAAGCGGGCTCCTTTTTCCTGGATGGTGTCGAACTTCTTGAGTGTTGGAGCTGCACCCATCCAGGCAAGTGGAGAGTATTCCATCACACTACTGACTTGTGCCTTGTAGATGGTGGACAGGCTTTGGGGAGTCAGGCTTACAATGGCTGGTGATTAGCTTCCATAAGTTCAGCACTTCAGTGTGACTAACAAGACCAAACCAACAATTCCACCACAAATATAAAAATACTCAAAACATACACACATGCTGGATTGCCACGCCTTACCACCTGTCCTTTCTACAAAGCCACAACCAAACAACCACTGGCCACAGTACTGGTAAAAGCAGGAAAATGTCACATCAGTTAGACTGGTACAAACACAACAACCATACCATGCTTGTGGCCTCTTTTACAGAGTACCCAGTAGGTGGCACTATAAGGCAACCAATCCCACATCAAGTGGAGTTTGGTGAAGATGAGAACACCAGAATTTTAATTATAACTCTGCAAGGATCGAAATGACATTGGAACTTTTGGACAGTTAGTATTGCCTCTGCCTGTGGTGTTACCCATTCTCTGTCCAGTACGCCATTTTTTGGCCAGGACCCCACCTGAGCAGTAATAGCTTACCCATGTTATGTCAAATAGAGATGAAACAGGTGCTGTTGCCATTCATTTCTGATTGCAAAAAATTGTCGAAATGTTAAGTGCTTAAAAATGCCATTAGTTAGCATATTGTTCAGTCCATTTGTTTTGTAAAATAACACTTCTTAAAAACAGTTGAAGTAATTTGCTCGGCAGGATGAAATTCCAGTCATTTGAGGTCATGGCAGTCAGGTGTGAAGGGAACTTCCATTTAGTAAAAGTACTTATGGATCATATACATCACTGTTGCTGCCTGCCCTCGTCTTGTCCTCGAGCAGTGCTTTTCACATCAGATGTTAAAATGGTGATGTATTGCCACTAAAAATATTAGAATATTCAAGTAGGTTTTTAGTACTGGAAACAGGGAATAGTCAATGTGCAAGCAATGACTACTTTCTGTCTGCTATGTATCTGTTGCATATTAAATTGAAACCTCATCTCTTTGCTCAGGTGAATGCAAAACATCCCAAAGCTGTATTCAAGGAAAAGTGGAGTTTTCCCAGTGTACTGGTCAACATTCCACCTTCATTCTACAGTACCAAAAACAGATTGTCTGGTTAACTATTCAATTGCTATTTGTAATATCAATGACTACACTTCCAAAGTAATCCATTCGCTGTAAATCGTTGGGATATCCCATGGATGCGAAAGCACTACATAAATTTGAGTTCTCTTTTTAATTTCAGAATGTGCTTTGTTTATGGACTCCCTCAGTCTCTGATCAATGTGCATCTTTCAACAGATACAGACCTTTCTCCCTCCAGAAAGGCCGGCTGTAGTAAACCATACACTTAATGATGGATCCCATTGGCACACGCTGGATCAACTGGTTTCGCAATGGAGGCAGTGGAGGCCTGTAGTGAATTTGCTGAGTGAGGGCTGGTGGAATAGCACTGATGACATAATCTGCCTAGAAAAAGCACAAAAGAAATTAATCAGAACATATTAACAACCAACAGAGAAAGACTGGAGAGAATGCCAAAGAATAATTGATGAAATATTGCACAAGGAAAATATATTTTCAAATGATGGATGAAAAAGAAGTAAAGTTATAGCGAGGTTAACTGTATTCTTGATGTACTCACGTGCAGATGTATGAAGGAAATAATGAAGGGTGTACTTGTGCAATTGCCTGGATAAGTATGATCCCAGTCTGGGAGCCGACTTGTACAATCCTACAACTGCACCTCACTGGTCCAAAAAACTATATGGCCAAGCCAAGGTGTCCAAAATGGTACAGGTGCAGAATTTCTTGTAATGCTAGTAATGTCATTGTATTTGAACACTAAGGTGCTATTTCTCTAATGGGCCTCGATAGTGTGTTGATGGAGCTGCACTTCACCAATGACAACAGCTTGCATTAATATTTTACCTGTAACAAATATTCCAAGATGCTTTGCAGATAGACATTTGGCAAATAGATGCGGAGGTAGAAAAGAATAGCTTATGAAGCGTGATCAAAAACTTGGTTGAAAAGCTGAGTTTTGAAGAGGTTTTTTAAAAGAGCTGAGAGAACTGGAAAGGCAGAAGAGTTTATAGAGGGAATTCCAGAAAGTAGGATCCAGATATCTTAATCTTTTGTTGTCAATGATGAGACAAAGGGAGTGGGTGCAATATAGACCAGAGTGAGAGAAAAAGAGAGTTCAGGGGAGGTATAGAGTTGGTGTAGATTGCAGAGATAGGGCGATGCAAGACTATGGAGGGATTTAACAAAGACGTGGGCTTTACACTTGAGCCAATGTAGGCCTGCAAAGACTGAAGTGAAAGTTATGCAGGACTTAGCATGGGATAGGACAGGGTTGTCCAACATACGGCCCCGCCAAAAGTTTGCAACCAGCCTGTGGATGTAAACTGTACCCGAGCCGTTCCTCATCCTCACTAATGGTCCGTAACTGGAGATGGGAAATTTTCCATTGTGAGGCCAGCTTTTAAACTGTTGCTCTATCAATTTCACAGCTGACAGCTGCTGACATCAGGAACAGGCATTTTTCAACAGATCATTTTTAACAAAAAGTCAGAACCCGCTGGAAAACCCCAAGTCTGTTGGAAAACGGTTGTTCCCGATGTCAGCAGCTGTCAGCTGTGAAACTAACAGCGATCTTTTTTAAAAGAACTGACCAACCATTGGCTGAATGTTCCACTCTCTGCAACTGTGTGAGAGAGTGAGAGAGAGAGGAGAGAGGGAGACAGAGAAAGGGGGGGGAGAGGGAGACAGACAGACAGAAAGGGGGAGAGAGAGAGAGAGACAGAGAGGGGAGAGAAACGGGGAGACAGAGTCATAGGCCTGAATCTTACGCCACCCCTGTGAGCCGGATGGTGGAGGCGGTTAGCGTAAAATTGAGTGGGAGGCTCCAGGCTTCCCGGCCTGCTCCCGCCTTCACCCCACTTTACATGGGCTGTGCATGGTTGGGGGGGGGGGTGGGTGGTGGAGGGCGAGAAATGGGCCATTCGCCCCAGGCCAATCAAGGCCCTTAAGTGGTCACTTAATGGTCACCTAAGGGCCTTCGCCCGCCTCCACGAGTATTTTACCCATGGCAAGCGGGCATCCGATAGACGTGAAAGGCCACCCAGTGATACCTGGCGGCCTCTCAGTGCACCTGGGGAGGGAGGGGAGGGAGGGCCCGGACAATCGGGCACAGGGTGCCCGACTGAGGGCCGCCCCCACTTCCCCAACCACTCCCAGGACCCGAGATGCCCCCCCCCTCCCCTTCCCATCAGGCGACCACCCTTGCCTTGCCAAGCCACGACCGATGTGCCTGGCGAGGCAAACCTTACTCACCTTGTTCCTGGCTCCATGTCCTTGGCCAGGCTGCAGTCCCAGAAGTGTCCACCGCTCCCAGTGATGCTGCTGGGACTAAGAGCTGCTGGCCCGATGATTGGCCGGCAGCTCAATGAGACGGGACTTCCTCCCTCAAGCAGGTGGAAGTCCCGCCTCTGAACAGTTAAAGCCCGGGGACCCATAAAATGCGGGTCAGATCTCCGGGCTGGGCGGATGCAGGTTCGTCACCGATTTTTATGTCGGTGGCCAGCTCCTGTCCACCCGGCGTAAAAACCAGCCCATAGAGTCATTTACTAATGGCACAGAAGAAGACCATTTTGCCCATCAAGTCCATGCTGACTCTCCACGGAGCTATGCAGTCAGTCCCGTTCCCTAGTATGAATCCCGTACCCCTGCAGGTCTACTTCTCTCAGGTGGTCATCCAACTTCCTCTTGAAGTCACTGATTGTCTCCACTTCCACCACCCTTGTGGGCAGCGAGTTCCAGGTCATTACCACCCACTACATTAAAAAGTGCTTCCTCATATTCCCTCTGCATCTTTTGCACAAAACTTTCAATCTGTATCCTCTAGTCCTAGAAGTGGTGCGGGGGGGGGGGGGGTGGTGCGGGTGTGGGGAGAGAGAGAACAAGACACACGCACAAAGGGCGCGGGGAGAGCGGGGAGAGAGATCAAGGTCTCTCCTGAAAGGTGGACATCCATCCAGAATACTCTGCATCACTACATCAAGTGTGCGGGCAGAGACTGACTACTCATTAAAGCAAAAACAATGCCAGGTATGTCACAAAATCAGTTTTCAATATAGTGACGAGGAAGTAAGTCAATAAATTAGTCTTCTCATTGAAAGCTTCTTCACAAAAATGTACATTTTTTCTTGTTTTTATTAGTAAGATAAATTTTTAATGCCTTTATCTTTCAAAATGTGCTCACCGGCCCCCTGGGCTGAGCAAAAATTGTAATGTGGCCCTTTGCCTGAAAATGTTGGACAACCCTGGGATAGGATATGGATAGCAGAACTTTAGACCAGTTGGACTTCGTAGAGGGTAAAGGATGGGAGGCCAGGAAGTTGAGTAGTCAAGTCTAGAGATGACTAAGGCATGCATAAGGTTTTCAGTAGTGGAGGGGATAAGGTAGAGTGGAGCGGGCAATGTTGTGGAGGCAGAAGGAAGCAGTTTTTGCGATGGAGAGAATATGGGGTCTGAAGTTCAGCTTCAGGGTCAAATAGGACTTTGAGACTACAAGCACTTTGGTTCAACCTGAGAGTGACCAGGAAAGGGAATACAATCAGTGGTGAGGGAGCAGAGCTTGTGATGGGTGCTGAAGACAATGACTTTGGTTTTCTAAATGTTGTAATTACTATAAAATGCTTGATGGGCAGTGATTTCCAGTCTCAGAATGCTCAAGTCTTAGACTCTTTCCATTCCCTGCCTCATTCACTTTCAATCTTTCCCTTACTTTCACTGTCCTTCTTAAAAAAATCTCATGGTCAGGAACTTTCATAAAATCACTTTATATCCTTTTGTTTAATTATGTTGATTGTTTTTCACATTTTTTTATTGAGGTTACTGGGTAGCTTGGTACACCAGGATTGGTACACTATCGTTTCACCTCAAGAATCTGAGTTTCCGATAAACCATTGAAACTTTTCTATGTCAGCTAGCTGTGAAATGAGTTGTTGGAAAATCTCAATTTATTTCTTAATGAGTGTAAACGCACAACACAAAACTGCTCTTCATTTGGCACTGACACCATTTAACTCAGAGAGATGACAAGATCACTCATAAGGAAAGTAATGTTTTTCTGAAGTGGGGGCCAAGGCTGTTAGTTAGATATTTAGTGTACGATGTTGATACTTATTCCCAAGTTGAGAGAAAGTGTTACTTACAATCTCGTAATTTGATTAAAAAATTATAACGTTAAAAAGCCAAGTATTCATATATGGCTCATCAGCACATTTCTCAAAAAATCTCAAATGTTTTACATACAATATGTTACTTGTTATGTAGGCAAATACAACAGCCATTTTCATATAGCAAGAGTCCACAAAGTAGTGTGATGAATGACCAGTTAATAATATTTGGCAATATGAGTTAATGGAAGAATGTTGGTCTGGAAACTGGGAAACTTCCCTATTCTCTTTTGAATAGATCTGGACCTGAACTACTAGAAAGAAGAATTGGTTTAAGAGCTCATTGAAAGATGGAATGTCACTATTTGAATGATTTTTTTAAATTAAGGAGATGGACAAATCCTGACTTTATTAAAACAACCACAGCTAGCATGTTGAGTGTGACATTAGTATGTTTTACAATATGAACAAAGGATACTGGGCTGAATAGACACAGCTGACATTGTATAGTATAGAACTCATATGTAACCATACATTCACACACCTCATATTCCTCTCCATGCAGTGTCTCCACATGGATGGTCCCCTCAATTTGTTCCACTCTCACCACTGGCCTGTTCAGCTTCACACTATCTTTCATTCGCTCAGCTAAACGTTCACTGATTTGTCCCGAGCCACCAATAAACTTCCTTTCCTGATGAAATGAAAGGTTAAGCTCAATATGTTCCATCTTCAAAGAAGAATCAAGGTGAAAGGAATAGCATTAAATACAAACGGATAAGATATGGCAACATTCAGAGTCTGGGACAGAGAACAGGAGAAACATTTTTTACATAGAGGATCGTGAGGCTGTGGAATACACTAATGGAGTTACTGATTGACACAGTGACCATGTCAACATTGAAAAATAGTTAAATATGTGGTTGAGAGGAAAGATGATAAAAGAATAGAAACAGGTTGGATAGATGGGATTAGGACTACTCCTTTCTCAAATGATAAATAACCAAAAGGCCAAAAGTCCTGTTCCCATGCTATAATCCTTTGTAATTCTATGCAAAAGGAGGCCAGGATGCAGTGATACACAGTCATATCCAAAGCATTGAGGCAATATATCATGCTGGGTCGACCTTGACTATGAATGGTCGTGTAAAACAGGCGATAACAAATCAGCAGTCCGTTCTACATCTCACCCGATTTTATTCCCATTGACTTCAATTGGCACTCGCTGTTAACTGTTTTACACTATTGCACAAAGTCGAGATCTACCCCTCTATGTGTAAGTGAGCCATGTAACAGCCAATATCTCAGCAACTCAACCACTGTTTCCTGACTTTCTTGACTAAGTTCTTGTAATATAAGTATTGTTACTCTGTAATGTCAGTGTCAATAGTCTAGAAATTACTGTTGGTGACACTAGTAATCAAACATTTAAATGTCTTCATATAACATTTCTCTGACTGCTATTATAAGACAGACATTAATTCATTTATCTTAAACCAGAATGTTATGTGTTAATTATTTGTATGATATCATCAATAGTAATTACCAGACAAATGTTTCATTTTGGCTTGAATTTGTAACATAGGCTGCTTTCATACATCACAAGCTTAGTATCAGTGCAAAGTCAAACCCGCTTTGCAAAGTTGCAATAAGTTGAGTGTAAATCAGGTATGAATTCTTGAATGGACTCTAAAGTGATGCAGAGTTATAAAGTGATTGCATTTTTATTCAATTTTGGAAAAGAATTTAACAGTTATAACCTAAAAATTGTCACAATTCAATCTTAAAAGTAGTCATTAACACCCTATTGGATTGAAGGTATCAATGCAACATAAAAATAATTAAATGAATCTGACTGCATTTTCTGGGCCAGGCTAATTGTCTTAAGTGACAGTCTGAACTGTAAAAGTTAAACATCAGGCTTTCAAACCTGGCCTCCATTGGTGGTAGAAAATATCCGCCTTGTCCCTCCGCACTGTCTCACATACCACAGAAACCAAAGAGCAGAGACCTCATGAGGCTCTGAAGTGACATTCACGTTGACAAAGAGCGTTGCAAATTCTCTCGCCGCACTGTAGGAAAATGTATAGGGTAAGGGTACTGGTCAAAGCACACAATAATCTTACACTCCACTACTTGCTTTATCCCATTTTAAACAGGACCAAATGGTTGGCAGAATTAAAAGAAGGAATTCAAAGAAAGTAAATTCCCTCTTTTTTAATTTTTATCAACAGTTTCACCTATTAAAAACTCCTAAATCTTCAGAGAAGACCATTATTATAACTCCAGACCTAGAGCCTTGGCATTTCATCTCAAGTGGGAGGTCCTAATTCCAGTTTAGCATGTGTTTTAAAGGAATATGGATTGGTGTCTTTTTCCTTTCTGGAGACTGATCAGGATACCTAATCTGAGAATAATACAATCAAATAGTTTTAAAGAAGCATTACTAGATTAGTTCCTGGATTGAGAGGATTGTCCTATGATGTGGGGCTGAGGAAATTCTATACTCTCTGGAGTTTAGAAAAATGAGAGGTGATGTAATTGCAACAAGATTCTGAATGGGCTTAACAGAGTGGACACTGAGAGTTTGTTTCCCCTGGCTAGGGAATCTAGAACATAGAGACACAGCCTCAGGATTAAGGGAAGATTATATAGGACTGAGATGAGGAGAAATTTCTTCACTCAGAGGGTTGTGGATCTTTGGAATTCTCTACCCAGCAGTTTATAGATGCTCCAACGTTGAGTATACGCAAGGCTGAATAGTTGAATTTTATTTTTATCTCTCAGGGAATTGAGAGAACATGGGGAGCGGGGGGGAAGTGGAGTTTAGATAGAAGATCAGCCATGATCGTATTGAATGGTGGAGCAGGCTCAGGAGGCCAAATGGTCTACTCCTGCTCCCATTTCTTATGTTCTTAGAAAAACGCATGTTATTCCTGGTAATGTGAGTTCTTGATTCTGACACACTGATATCTTTTATCTTAATAGGTACGAAGTTCATGAAAAAAAAATCAATTTTTTCAATTTCAGGCTGTTTGAAGAAGATTGTTAAACTTGGCTATCCTATTGGCAAAAGTGTCCAATTTTGAGGAGGGCAAGACATTGTTCTATGCTTAGATTGACATACTCTTAGACAAAGCTTTTCTTTGGTGATAAATGATACCAGAATGATTGGTGCTCCTTCAAGAAAGATTATACTGAATTCTTCTTCCTGAAATTGTAGACCCTTGAGGTGTCAAGCATTATTGTCACAAACTGTTAGCAGCCACGTCATTAGGAGCTACCTACCTCGTCCAGCAGAGTTTGTCAATTAACTCTTTCATGGTCATGTTATCCCACTCCTTTGCACGTTGAGCACTCCATGGTGCATCTGCAGGAACCTAAAGATATTAAATTAATGATCATTACAATATGCAGACAATATGGGGCTGCGTTAGGATACTGTCTCTTCACTTCTAAGATTGGCTTAAAGATCCAGCCCATAGAGAGAGGAACAAAGGCCTCCTTGCTCTGGTATATTATCCAAGCTATAATATTCTTCTCAGGGATATAAATCCTGCCAAGGGAGAAAGCAACTGGCCCCAAAATTTCTGAAATTGGGGAAGGGTCAGGAATTATGCTTTTGTGGGGCCAGGAATTTCTGGTAGGGCCATGATTCTGTTGGGCATGCTCACTGGCCAAAATTCTCTTCAGTTTCAGACAGGCTGAAGAAGTGCCTTTATTCACAGTGACAGCCACAGGCAAAGGACACAGCTAGACCAAGATTGTGTAACCTCTGCATATTTATTTCCTCTTGAGAATGTACACAACTGTTTAAAGTGCACAACTTGGCAGGACCATTAATCAAGGCAATTGTAATTGATTAAAGGGATACTGTTTAATTGAGATTGTTTGTGGCCACATCTTGAGACCCACAGCAGGCTTTGGAAAATGTTACTCACTTTATACTCAGGAAACCTTCGTTACTCTTGGAAATTATTCATTTTCAACAATCACTGAGCTAGGATCTGAGGGCTGCATAATGGGCTTCCGAGTGGAAATCGCACTTTACAGTATCTGTATGCTGGAGGAGGCCATAAAGCTACAACACTGGCATCTACCTGACAATGTGGAAAATTACCCAGATATGTCCTGTACACAAAAAGCAGGACAAATTAAATCAGGCCAATTACCACCCTATCAATCTACCCTTGATCATCTGCAAAGTGATGGAAGGTGTCGTCGGCAGTGCTATCAAGAACCACTTAAACAGCAATAACCTGCTCACTGATTCTCAGTTTGGGTTCTGCCAGGACCACTCAGCTCCTGACCTCACTACAGCCTTGATCCAAACATGGACAAAACAGCTGAATTCAAGAGGTGAGGTGAGAGTGATTGCCCTTGATATCAAGGCAGCATTTGACCGAATATGGCATCAAGGAGCCCTAGCCAAATTGAAGTCAATGGGAATCAGGGGGAAAACTCTCCACTGGTTGGAGTCATACCTAGCGCAAAAATTAGTTGTGGTTGTTGGAGGCCAATCTTCTCAACTCCTGGGCATTGCTGCAGGAGTTCCTCAGGGTAATGTTCTAGACCCAACCATCTTTAGCTGCTTTATTATAAGGTCGGAAATGATGATGTCACTGATGATTGTACAATGTTGAGTACCATTCGCAAATCCTGAGATACTGAAGCAGTCCATATCCATATGCAGCAAGGCCTGGACAACATTCAGGCTTGGGCTGAGAAGTTGTCAGTAAAATTCGTGCCACACAAGTGCCAGGCAATGACGATCTCCAACAAGAGAGAATCCAACCATCTCCTCTTGACATTCAACAGCATTACCATCGCTGAATCCCCCACGATCAACATCCTGGGGCTTACCATTGACGAGAAACTGAACTGGACCAGCTACATAAATACAGTGGCTACAAGAGCAGGTCAGAAGTTATTAATTCTGTGACAAGTAACTCACTTTCTGACTCCTCAAAGCCTGTCCACCATCTACAAGGCACAAGTCAGGAGTGTGATGGAATACTCTCCACTTGCCTGGATGAGTGCAGTTCCAACAACACTCAGTAAACTCAGCACCATCCAGCACAAAGCAGCCAGCTTGATTGGCACCCCATCCACAACCTTAAACATTCACTCCCTCCACCACTGATGCACAGAGGCAGCAGTGTGTACCATCTACAAGATGCACTGCAGCAACTGACCACACCTCCTTCGACAGCACCTTCCAAACCTGCAACCACTTCCACCTAGAGGGACAAGGGCAGCAGATGCATGGGTACACCACCACCTGCAAGTTCCCCTCCAAGCCACAAACCATCCTGACTTGGAACTATGTCACTGTTCATTCACTGTCACTGGGTCAAAATCCTGGAACTCCCTTCCTAACAGCACTGTAGGTGTACCTACCCCACATAGACTGCAGCGGTTCAAGAAGGCAGCTCTTCACCATCTGCTCAAGGGCAATTAAGGATGGGCAATAAATGCCTGGCCTAGCCAGCAACACCCACATCCCAGGAACGAATAAAAAAAAGCTTAGCAAATTTGCTATGCATTCCTCTATAACAAAAATCAGCAATGCCTTCATTGCCTGGGCATCTCAATCTATAGAATTTGGCATTGTTCCCAAACAGATGACCAGGTGGGCCATCAATTATTCAGATTGTCCTGATTCCCAGAGTTGTTGGAACTGTTGATTGAACCTTGCATTCCCCATATGGAAACCCCAGATTTGGAACAACCAGAAAAATTTCATTCAGCCACCAGGTGGCTCTTAGTGAGTTCGGTACCTGGTTAACGGCTGACACAGCTTAGAGGAGAACACCTTCTCACCCCATTGATTTCATATCCACTGGAGATTTAAGAAGGGAAAATGTAAGCACTGACAGACAGTAAAATAAATGTATGTGACCCTTCCAACACAGGTTGTACTGGATGTGTATCAGTTACTCAGAGATAGCCAGCATTGCACTGCATATGTATCTGTCACTCAGACATAGCCAGCATTGCACTGGATGTGTATCTGTTACTCAGAGATATTCTTCCAATACTTCTGGAAAGAAGCAAGCGTGTCACCTCCTTTCCCATTTTGTCCAAAGTTCTCCAGAGGTTGTTGTAATCCATGTAAGCAATAGGGTTCCACACAGGAGGAAATGGCCCATTAAATGGGTAAGACCTTCCCTGCAAAAGAAGATAGTAAATGCAATGAAAAATGCAATTCAATGTGCTGGAAATGTATCTATTACGCAGAGATATCCAGTACTGCACTGGATATTAACTTGTTTCTCAGAGATACCCAGTACTGCACTGGATATAGAATCATAGAAACAATCATAGAAAGTTTAAGGCACGGAAAGAGGCCACTTGGCCCATTGTGTCTGTGTCGACCGACAAATAATCCACCCAGTCTAATCCCACTTCCAGCATTTGGTCAGTAGCCCTGCAGTTTATGGAACTTCAGATTCATATCCAGACTCCTTTTGAATGAGTTGAGGGTTTCTGCCTCAACTATGATTTCAGGCAGTGAGTTCCAGACCCCCACCATCCTCTAATATTTCTACCAATCACTTTAAATCTATGCCCCTCACTGACCTCTCTGCTAAGGTAAATAGGCCCCTCACCTCCACCTTATCCAGGCCCCTCAAAATTTTATACATTTTAATCAGATCTCCCCTCTGTTCCTTCTCTGTTCCAAGGAGAACGACCCCAGCCTATCCAATCTTTCCTCATAGCTGCATTTTTCCAGTCCTGGCAACATCCTCGTAAGTCTCCTCTGTACCGTCTCTAGTGCAATTACATCCTTTCTGTAATGAGGTGACCAGAACTGCACACAGTACTCAAGTTGTGGCCTGACCAATGAGTTATACAGTTCCAGCATAACCTCCTGGCTCTTACATTCTATACCTCGGCTAATAAAGGAAAGGATTCCATATGCCTTCTTAACCACCTTATCGACCTGTCCTACTACCTTCAGGGATCTGTGGACATTCACTCCAAGATCTCTCACTTCCTATACACTTTTCAATATTTTCCCATTAATCGTGTATTCGTTTGCCTTGTTTGACCTCCCCAAATGCATCACCTCACATTTCTCCAGGTTGAATTCCATTTGCCACTTTTCTGCCCATCTGACCAGACCTTCAATATCTTCCTGCAGCCTACAGCTGACCTCCTCACTATCTACCACATGACCAATCTTTGTGTCATCTGCAAACTTCCTGAGCATGCCCCCTACACCGACGTCCAAATCATTGATATATACCACAAAAAGCAGGGAACCCAGTACTGAGCCCTGTGGAATGCCATTGGAAACAGTCCTCCAGTCGCTAAAACACCCATCAACAATTACCCTTTGTTTCCCGCCACTGAGCCAATTTTGCATCCAACTTGCTGCATTTCCCTGGATCCCATGGGATTTTACTTTTATAATTATCTATTACTCAGAGATACCCAGTCCTCTACTGGATATGTACATGTTACTGAGCGAAACCCAGTACTGCACTGGATATGTACATGTTACTGAGAGATATGCAGTACTGTATGGATATGTACATGTTACTCAGAGATACACAGTACTCTACCAGATATGTATCTATTACTCAGAGATACCCAGTACTCTACCGGATATGTATCTATTACTCAGAGATACCTAGTACTCTACTGGATATGTACATGTTACTCAGAGATACCCAGCACTGCACTGGATACGTATATGTTACTCAGAGATACCCAGTACTCTACTGGATATGTATCTATTACTCAGAGATACCCTGTACCCTACTGGATATGTACATGTTACTCAGAGATACCCAGTACTGCACTGGATATGTATATGTTACTCAGAGAGATCCAGTACTCTACTGGATATGTATATGTTACTCAGAGATACCTAGTACTCTACTGGATATGTACATGTTACTCAGAGATACCCAGTACTGTACTGGATATGAACATGTTACTCAGAGATACCCAGTACTGTACTGGATATGAACATGTTACTCAGAGATACCTAGTACTCTACTGGATATGTACATGTTACTCAGAGATACCCAGTACTGTACTGGATATGAACATGTTACTCAGAGATACCCAGTACTGTACTGGATATGAACATGTTACTCAGAGATACCCAGTACTGTACTGGATATGAACATGTTACTCAGAGATACCTAGTACTCTACTGGATATGTACATGTTACTCAGAGATACCCAGTACTGTACTGGATATGAACATGTTACTCAGAGATACCCAGTACTGTACTGGATATGAACATGTTACTCAGAGATACCCAGTACTGTACTGGATATGTACATGTTACTCAGAGATACCCAGTACTGTACTGGATATGAACATGTTACTCAGAGATACCTAGTACTGTACTGGATATGAACATGTTACTCAGAGATACCTAGTACTGTACTGGATATGTACATGTTACTCAGAGATACCCAGTACTGTACTGGATATGAACATGTTACTCAGAGATACCCAGTACTGTACTGGATATGAACATGTTACTCAGAGATACCTAGTACTGTACTGGATATGTACATGTTACTCAGAGATACCCAGTACTGTACTGGATATGAACATGTTACTCAGAGATACCCAGTACTGTACTGGATATGAACATGTTACTCAGAGATACCTAGTACTGTACTGGATATGCACATGTTACTCAGAGATACCCAGTACTGTACTGGATATGTACATGTTACTCAGAGATACCCAGTACTGTACTGGATATGAACATGTTACTCAGAGATACCCAGTACTGTACTGGATATGAACATGTTACTCAGAGATACCTAGTACTCTACTGGATATGTACATGTTACTCAGAGATACCTAGTACTGTACTGGATATGAACATGTTACTCAGAGATACCCAGTACTGTACTGGATATGAACATGTTACTCAGAGATACCTAGTACTGTACTGGATATGCACATGTTACTCAGAGATACCCAGTACTGTACTGGATATGAACATGTTACTCAGAGATACCCAGTACTGTACTGGATATGCACATGTTACTCAGAGATACCCAGTACTGTACTGGATATGTACATGTTACTCAGAGATACCCAGTACTGTACTGGATATGAACATGTTACTCAGAGATACCCAGTACTGTACTGGATATGTACATGTTACTCAGAGATACGCAGTACTCTACTGGATATGTATATGTTACTCAGAGATACCCAGTACTGTACTGAATATGTATATGTTATGCAGGGACACCCAGTACTGCATTGAATATGTACATGTTATGCAGGGACACCCAGTATTGTGCTGAATATATTCACTGTTCAGAGAATTTCACTACAGCACTGGATGTGTATTTGTTATTCAGAGAAGCAGAATATAGCATCAGATATGTACCGATTACTCAATGATACAGAATACAGCACAGGGTATATGGTGCGTGTTGTTCAGAGATTCTCATTGCAGGACTGAATACTCAGTGGGCTAAATTTTCGGGCCCTCCTGCCATGTCGGGAACGGAGGCGGGCAATGGGGGGAGGGGGGGAAGGCCCGAAAATACCAGCGCCAGGTAGCTTGTTAATTTCAAGGTGCTGACCACACCCTGGCAATAATCACCTGGGTGGTGGGAGGGCGGGATAGGAATCTTGCTCTCCTCCCAAATGAGGCCAATTGAATGAGCTAAAAACCTCGTTAAGAGTTTGTTGAAGGGGAGGGTGGAATATTTAATGAGGTGAATGGGTTTTAGAAGCTGTCAGTTTCTGAACAGCTGAGGGGAGGCAGGTACATAGTGGGGAGCCAGTCAGGGCTGGCCCCATAAGAGGTCAGCAGGGCAAAGGGGGTAAGTAGGTGCCCTTGGCACAGCACAGGTGGCAGGAAGAGTGGGCACTCAGTGCTCAGGCATTGAACAGGGTCGTCACCCCCTGGTATTGTGGGTGCAGAAGAAAGGGGGCAAGCTGCCAATCCGAACAGGATTGCCACCTGTCTAAAAGGAAGACTGCAGCTGGCAATGGGGGCATGACCAATCTTGGACCCTGCGATGAGGGGCAACACCCTCCACAGGAAGGGCACAACCCCATATATCCGGAGGACATGGGAGAGGAAAGAAGGACAGGAGGGCAATGGAGGCCAAACCCACAGGATCTACCGCCGAAGACAGAGATGATCAAGACCCAGTGCCGCAGGAGACTGCAACTCTCCAGGCAGATGGTCATTGACATCTGTGCCCTTGTCGCCGAAGACCTCACACCATCCAGCACTCGTGGCTGTGCCTTGTCAGTAGCTGACAAAGTCACTATGGTCTTGAAAGTCTTCATTTTAGCTCCTTCCAAGGATCAGTTGTTGATCTTGGAGGCATCTCGCACACAACTGCAAACCACAGCATTTCACAGGTTACTGAGCCCTCTTGGCCAGAGCAGGACAGCACATTCATTTGATGATGGACATGGCTTCGCGGGGACAGAGGGCATTGAGTTCCACCTCCATCGCTGGACTCCCCCAGTTGCAGGGCATCATTGATTGCACCCTTGGCCATCAAGGCACCCAGAGACTAGCCAATGAGATCCAGTAACAAGAAGGGCTTCCACTCCCTCAACATCCAACTGGTCTGTAACCACAAGAGCTGCCATCATGTGTGTGCTCACTTTCCTGGCAGGTGCCATCACTCCTTCATCCTCTAGCAGTCGAGGTTGCCTCGGTCCTTCTCTCCATCCCCCAAAATGCATGGCTGGCTCCAAGGGGACAAGGGATATCCCTTGAAGACATAGCTATTCACCCCTCTATGGGAGCCCCAGACAAAGGCAGAGAGGCGATGCAACCAATGCCACCTGCTCAGTAGGACAACCATTGAGCATGCCATCGGGCTTCTGAAGATTCGATTTCGGTGCCGGACCAGTCAGATGGTGCCCTCCAATGCCCTCCTGCAAGGATCTTGGTCATTCTGATGGTCTGCTGTGCTCTCCATAACATGGCCCTCCAGAGAAGTATGGACCTTGAGGACAATAAGGCCTTGGAAGGAGACAGCTTATCGGGAGAGGAGTATGAGATGAGTTGGAGGAGGAAAAGGAGGTAGAGGGAGATGATGCTGAACAGAGAGGTGCCCCTGCTGCATGATGAGGCCTCCTTCTGCCATCCTCTGGGAAGACGACCTCACTCCTCTCCCTCACAGCCTCCTGCATTAGATCCAGGTTGGCATTGATGAAGCGAGGGGCTGCCCTGCCCCAGGTACCAGGCCTTCTGTTCTCCTGTGATATCTCGCTTTCCTCTGGTGCAGTGGAAGACTTTGGCACAAACCACAGATCTCTCCCTCAGGACTACCAGCAGTCTCAGTGTTGACTCCTGTGGGAGTCTAAATGAGTCCCATGTTTCATCTGACCTGCCACCATTCCCACCCCCACTGGCTCTAAGTGGACAAGAAACCTGTCTCCATACCAATTAAGGGCTTCTCTTTGTGAAAATCTGAAGTTTAATCAGTTTGCCCCCAGAGGCGGGTTTCTGACCCAAAAACAGACGCAGTTCCTGTTTCCTGCCTCTGCGGCAAAAATTCAGCCCACACTATTTTTCAATATCATATTCATATCAACTTCAAACTGTCTCTGATCTATGCTAACACATGCTCATAAAATGGAACTTGAGCTTAATTGGTAAGTTGAACACATGATACATTATGAAGCCAGATAGACCAGAAAGTCCCAGGTTTGATTTGCAGTCTGTGTTGAGTTAGCTAATCTCAAGGGCAGCAAGGGTGAACTGTAATTCGCTTGAGAGCCCTTGGATTAAATTAGATAGTGTTCCACTCATATTGTTGCAAGGGTCAATAGGTTAAAAATTGGATTGCTCCTGTTTTTGGGTGCAAGGGTCAGGATTCAGGACTAGCCCACGCCGAGTCCCATTGAAGCCGGCAACATGCAAATTTCTTGCTGCTCCTCATTTGAATGAATGTAGCGTTCAGCTGAGCATGATCCACACTGCTGGCTGGCTGAACATTCAACTTGGGGCCCTGCACAGGCAGGGCTAGGAGGTGTTTTAGCTAGCCTGCACCTCTTAAAGACAACCCACCCCTCTTAAAGGGGACCTCCTCTCATTACGCAGAAACTACTGCTGACTGCCTGTAGTGAGAGTGGCTGTAAGAAGGAAACCAAATGGAGCAAAAGGCAGGAGCGAAGGTTCCCAGGGCCTTGGAGATAGTGCTGGAGGCCTTAATCCAGGAGGTCAAAAGGGGGAGATAGGCCATGTTTCCACAGTGGGGGGGCCAGGAGGCCCTCAAGTAACACCCTCCAAGGGAATGGGAGAGGGTCATATAAAGTCGGGATCTGCAAATGGTGAGTCACCGGGTGCAAGGCCCATAGCTGTGTGAGGTCTTCCTACAAGGCCATCTGCAGTCTCCTCCATTGAAAGTCAGCAACCATGCTGCAGCCACTGGGGTAGCACTGCACAGGAACTCTAGGACAAAGGTACCAACAAGACAGACACTAAGGGAGTGCATAAGGGTGAACAGTTCATTTTCGTATGTAATATTGGATGGTTTGTTCAATAAAATTGTTTCGGAAAAGTTTTTTGTTGATTACTTTTATTGCATGATTTTAGCCAAAGGGACACCGTGGGCAGAATTTTAAAGCCCCCCACCGCCCATCCCTGACATTGGGGGTTGTGGCAGGGGGGGGCTGGAAAATGCCTCTAAGGGCCTCAACGCCGAGAAAGCCCAGCCCGATACTGCTGGTGGTGGCGAGGCATCATGGGGTCTGCCCCCTCCCCACCATCCCCCACCCACCCCATTCCCGCTGCTCAGTGACGGGAGCAAAATTTACATATTTAAATAAATTTAAATAAAGGTATTAATTACCTTCTCGCCTCCATCTTCAGCCCTGCTGTGATATTGGTGCCGGTGGCTGGCACTCCCACGCTTTCGGGTCCCCATCCAGGGATCTGAGGCGGATCACTGGTGCGGAAGGGGGAACAGGTAAGTTTTTCAGTGCAGGAGGGCGGGGAAGGGGGTCAAGCTAATCTCATTGGTTTAGGGGATGGTGGGAAGGGTTGAAGTTTATAGTTTATGAACTTTGTGGGGGGAAGATTAGGGTGGGCAGGGGAAGTGTTTTAGTAGGGAAAGGGCAAGTAATGCATTGAATGGTTATTGGGGAGGGGTGGGAGAGGGGCAAAATAAATGTTTTTAAAATTTTTTGCGACATCTCTCTTTAAACATTTAAATTAAATGGAAGGGCTCGAAGACCTTTAAAAATGGCATCAGCGCCTGCACAAAGGATGCTGACCACATCGGGAGGGTGGACCCCCCTGGCCATTTAAATGAGCTGTCGCATTTAATATCGTAGCAGCTCTGTGACGTGCGGTCCACCCATGGCGGAAATGTAAAATGCAGTCCTGTGATGCAACATAGCATATGGACTGAAAGGTGGTGAATTGTGGAGCAATGGTGGTGATGGGATGATGGTTTAAGGGAAACAGAGTCTCAGTAGGTGCTCAGGAACAGCCCGTCTGGAGCTAAAGGATCCCAGAGGCTCCCTCTCTGCCTCCTCCTCTTTCCTAGGTAGCTTCCGCAAGTCTGGCGGCAATAGCTGCACTCGCATAGGTTGTGGAGGATGCACCAGAGCACCGTGATTTGGGAGACAGGCTCTGGCGAGCATTATAGGGCTTCCTCTGCCAAGTAGTCCGGGCAATGGAACCATTGCTTGAGATGCCGATGCTCTGCTCCATGACGTTCCTGGTGGCTGCATGGCTCTCATTGTAGGCATGTTGTCCTTACATGCTCGGGAGGCAAAGGAGAGTTACGAGCCATGTGTATAGGGCGTAACCCTCGTCTCCAAGCAACTATCCTCTAGTTCATCATGCTGGCCCAAAGATGGCAGGAATGCCTGCCTGCCTTCCTCAGGATGAAGGTGCTGTGGCTGCTGCCAGGAAAGTGACCATTCACCAACCTGAAGTTCTGGGCACAGTCGCATCAATGAAGTGGAACCCTTTGTGATTCCTGCACCTTTCCTGTTTATATGTGGGGCCCACAGAACTATAGAGTATTAGAGTTATACAGCACAGAAACAGGCCCTTTGGCCCATCGTGTCTGTGCTGGCCATCAAGCACCTAACTATTCTAATCCCATTTTCCAGCACTTGGCCCATAGCCTTGTATGCTAAGGCGTTTCAAGTGCTCATCTAAATACTTCTTAAATGTTGTCAGGGTTCCTGCCTCTGCCACCTCTTCAGACAGTATGTTCCAGATTCCAACCACTCTCTGAGTGAAATTTTTTTCCTCAAATCCCCTCTAAACCTCCTGCTCCTTACCTTAAATCTATGCCCCTGGTTATTGACCCCTCCACTGAGGGAAAAAGTGCTTCCTATCTAACCTATCAATGCCCCTTATAATTTTGTATACCTCAATCATGTCCCCCCTCAGCCTTCTCTGCTCTAAGGAAAACAACCCTCGCCTTTTCAGTCTCTCTTCACAGCTGAAATGTTCCAGCCCAGGCAACAACCTGGTGAATCTCCTCTGCACCCTCTCCAGGGCAATCACATCCTTCCTATAGTGTGGTGCCCAGAACTGTACACAGTACTCCAGCTGTGGCCTAACTAGCATTTTATACAGTTCCATCATAACCTCCCTGCTCTTATATTCTATGCCTCGGCTAATGAAGGCAAGTATTCCATATGCTTTCCTAACCACCTTATCTACCTGTACTGCTGCCTTCAGTGATCTATGGACAAGTACAGCAAGGTCCCTCTGACCCTCTGTACTTCCTAGGTTCCTACCATCCATTGTATATTCCCTTGCCTTGTTAGTCCTCCCAAAATGCATCACCTCACACTTCTCAGGATTAAATTCCATTTGCCACTGCTCCGCCCATCTTACCAGCCCATCTATATCGTCCTGTAATCTAAGGCTTTTCTCCTCACTGTTTATGACACCACCAATTTTCATGTCATCTGCGAACTTACTGATCATACCTCCTATATTCACATCTAAATCATTAATGTACACTACAAACAGCAAGGGTCCCAGCACCGATCCCTGTGTTGCACCACTAGTCACAGGCTCCCACTTGCAAAAACAACCCTCGACAATCACCAATTTGCCAAATTCCCATGGACTGTTACCTTCTTAACCAATCTCCCATGCGGGACCTTATCAAAAGCCTTACTGAAGTCCATGTATACTACATCAACTACTTTACCCTCATCTACACATCTAGTCACCGCCTCAAAAAATTCAATCAAGTTAGTTAGACACGACCTTCCATGCTGACTATCCCTGATTAATTCCTGCCTCTCCAAGTGGAGATTAATCCTGTCCCTCAGAATTTTTTCCAATAGTTTCCCTACCACTGATGTTAGACTTACCAGCCTGTAATTACCTGGTTTATCCCTGCTACCCTTCTTGAATAAAGGTACCACATTTGCTGTCCTCCAGCCCTCTGGTACCTCTCCTGTGGCCAGAGAGGATTTGAAAATTTGTGTCAGAGCCCTTGCTATCTCCTCTCTTGCCTCACATAACAGCCTGGGATACATCTCATCTGGGCCTGGGGATTTATCCACTTTTAAGCCCACTATAACAGCTAATACTTCCTCCCTTTTAATACTAATATGTTCAAGTATATCACAATCCACCCGCTCCCCCCCCCCCGCCACCGCCACCCCCGATCTCTACACCTACTTTATCCTTCTCCATAGTGAACGCAGATGAAAAGTAATCATTTAAAACCTCACCCCTATGTCCTTCAGCTTCACACACAGATTGCCACTTTGGTCCCTCATTGGCCCTACTCTTTCCCAGTCGATAGCTCCCTGCACAATTGGGATTCCTGCTACCCTGGCAAAGCCATGTGCCCACTCCTCCTGCTTCTCTCTGGTTAGAGAGAAGACGATGAAGTCTTCTCTTCTCCCGACATATAGAGCCTCTGTCACCTCCCTGATCCAGTGATGGACAGCAAAATGAGAAATGTTGGCAATGTCACCTGCTCCCACCTGGAAGGATCAGGTCACGAAGAAGTTGAGGGCTACTGTGATCTTGGCAGCCAATGTCAGCCCCATCCACATCCTTCCATGAGGCTGCAGGACCTGTTGAAGGAGGTGGCACAGTTCAGTCACCAACTCGGTGAATCACAGGTGCCTCAAGCATTGCTCTAGGTTGAGGTGGAGGCAGGAGACGTGCCTCTTGAAAACCCTTGGTGGGTATGGCCTTCTGTGAAGAGCCCTCCTCCTCCTCCTTTCTCTGTGCACAGCTTCTCCTCTCTGCAGTCTCAGTTCCATGTCTCTGCTGTGTTGCAATGCAGGAGAAACTGCAACTACAGCCCCCATAAACAGTGTCTTCAAAAACCAGCAAGTCACCAAATCTCCTCCAAAAACACACCACAGTGCTTCCAAACTTGCAAAAGCAATAGTAAGTCAAAAGCACCTCACGTGCAAGTTGGATGGCTGACAGGTTTAGCTCTGAGTGATTAGGAGAGGGCATTAACTGGACCTGCATGGTTCAGGTTTGCAGAACATGGGTCAAATCATCCTCAGAGGCTGCTTGACGTTATAATCTGTCCACTGTCAAAGCTTCTGGCGGACTCACGGCATGCCCGTGTTAGCACCCCTCCAAGCATGAGGCGGCACGAGAGTAATGCCGAAAGCAGTCGGGAAACACTGCACCCACCATTTTGAGAGCCTCTGGCTTCTGTAGCATTGGCTGCAGCAGCACACTAAAGCTGAATTTGGCAGCCAATACCTTCATGTGGGGATGGGGACAGAAATTTAAAAAATGGAGTTCCATCTGAGCTAAACAACTCTGTTAACATGTCAGTAACTAGATATAATTTGAAAACAAATGTTCTCCTGAGTTTCCAAAATGATGACCTGGTGTGCCAATCACGAGGAGCGTAATTTTAAAGATGAGCGGGATCAGTGCAGGTGAGGACCAAGGCAGATGGTAAGCCCTCTGGCCCTCTGCAACTTCTGTGTTCCATCTAAATAATCAGAGGAAGACTCCTGTCTAAATTCGGCAGGAAGAGCTGGGGACCTAATCAAACGGTCCCTGGCAATAAGGTATATGTTTGGGATGTTGTTTAGAGGGGAGGGAGGCCTGGGACAGGGAGGTTTGAGGTTTCCTTGTACAACCCAAAAGAACACTCCTGTTCATCCTGGCCGATAAAAAAGACAGACTTTTTTTTTACACAGCTTCCATTTCTGGGCTTCTTCTGGCCCAAGATCCATTTCCCAACAGGTTTGACCTGGTTTTTTGCTGGGTGAGGTAAGGAGTTAAAATTCCCCCCTACATCTCAAATGTGGAAAGATTGAAAACATAAACCTTTCTTTAAATTATTGTACAAAATCTAAAAAGGTAAGGAAATGCAATGATGACATTTATTGCTTTAGTGTGAAATGAATCCTTGCTAGCACTGGAACACTGGTCAAATAAGGATTTCTTGTGTTCTGTCAAACAGGAATAACAACCAATTCCAAAGGCAACAGGATACAGTCGCTAATCAATCAGAAATTTCAACAATGTTATCATCAGAAATGTCACCGTACATGGCGTGTCATTAGCTGCAGCATCTTATCAGTGGATACAGTGAGCAGGAAGTCTCCGGCTCCTTGCCCAGCACTGTCTTGATCCATGTGCTTGCCGGGAAACATGATACTCTATAAGTACACACCAGGGAAACAGCAGCTCAGAAAGGAGAACAGCTCTTGTGTTTACTAGTGCAATGTAACTCCGCATTCCAATTTATTTACTGCCCATGGTTTACATCCTAACTATTTATGATAGACAGGCCTTCATGCCACTTACACTAATTTACTTCTCTATTCTATGTTTCTTATGCATGTTCATACACAGGAAATATATAAACAAGATTTAGCTGATGCTACATTATTCATGGTCTTTGGCCAGTCACACAGTGACAGGGCTACACTATTATAGATGTAGTGATCGTGTTGAGCAGTTTATCCAGCCAAACAACAGGGTCACACTATATCTGGTACAGTCAGTCAATCACACAGTGACAGAGTCTCACTACAGTGGAGTTTAGTCAGTCAGTCATGCAGTGACACACTTTTTGTAGGCTTCAGACTGTCAATGACAGACTAGTATGGACTTCAGTTAGTTTAAAGCAGCGGCCTAGCAAACTAGAAAGCAGGCAAGAGCTCACCAACAGCATCAAAAAAGCTGACAATGCAAGAACAATCTGACATGTGAAAATAAGTAGTTACACAGGCTTTGAAACTTAAGTGGTAGGTATTCACTTGTGTCAGGGAGGAAAAATATAAGCACATGAAGGGTTGAAGGGAATAAAATTGGTATTGCATTTCTAGGGACTTTGGGGGGCATAATAACCCAGAAAATTTTGACCTTTCACATTAAGAAATGCTTTCTGGTTTATTTTAAGCACTCATATTTCACACTTGATACATTTTACACAAGCAAGGTGTCATTTGGACTTTAACAGATCACACAGGCCATGGTTAGCGCAATGGAACAGGTATCTGTAACCTCCCCAGTTTGCTGCCAGTGCTGATCGCAAGGTTTAAAGTCCCTGCATATTGTAGGTCTCTAGTCAGTAATATAGAGGTCACAATCCTGACCAGTAGCATTGAACACAGCATGTGGAGGAGACAGGAACCCATTCTGGTGTGTTGGTTGCTGAATTAATTGAGGTATGGGGCTGGGGTGTAGGAGGTTGGGGAAGAGCTGCACTAATTTTAGTGAGCAAATAATGACGCATGACTAATCCCTCAAAATGTTGCAGAAAACATTGACAGTTGGCATGCGTGCAACAGGATCATACCATCATGGTGTGCAGTAAATCATTCACATAACAAACCACACTCTCATAAGGTTCATTCATTCCCACAGCAAACAGCTCGAGTAATATAGGGTTTAATCAATCATACCATGACAGGGTTGTGTTATCATGAGGAGTTGGTCAGTCATGCAACAATGGAACTGTCTTGTATAAAACAGCAACTCCATGCTTTTAAAATAATGTAATAGAGCTGGTGTTCATTACAGGGCAGATACAAACATCAATTACACATCTTTCTAACTTGAGGAGAATATATAATGACATGCATCACACATAAGAAAATAGCACTGGAAAGGATATCTGCAGAAGCCAATAACTACCCATTAACCCTGAGAGAATTATCCTAGTGCTTCAATGCTGAAGGTATCCATAGCATTGACAAATTACATGTGTGAGATCAGCTGGTGTTATATGACCATCTCTTGTGTCCTGATATAAACTGAGATCTAGGTGTGTTGAGGGTAGGTTTTACTCAAGGACATAATCCTATAAAAGACATTAAGTACAATGATGGAATTATGCCTGACTCTTCCAGCGCATAAATCTTAAAGATTATAGTTGCAGATCAATACATCCAAACAGATGTATTAAAGATGACAGTCTAGCTTCAGGACATTTACTTTTATGGTGTATCCATGACAACTAAAGCAAAGTACAAGCCAGAAAGGGCAATCTCTCTCTGGAAAACAGTTATAGAAATACACTGCCATTTACGTCAAAAGAGGGAGAAAAGCCTAGACATTTTATCTATAGTTAAAATGAAGAAAACTAAAAACTGACACAAAGTAGAATACAAGAACGTTTCCATATGGGTTTAATCGGCTGATAACTGCTGACACTTTAATAGTGGCTCATTGGCACTGTTTAACATAAAGATTAAAATTTTGGTTTTTCTGCAAAGTTTTAGTATATAAAATAAGATTACCACCTTTTGCCAAGTCCAGCACTGAACAAGGGTGGAATGTGGCAGGCTGAGACTGGAATTGTGGTTTCAATGCCAATGCTTCTTTTACCTTTGAAAATTCATCAATAACCTTTAGAATTAATGCCACAACATCATAAAACACAGAAGTAAGTGGTAAAATGTACTATTTTGTAAGATTGACGTTTGCTGTCGTATTACATTTTAGAAATTTGAGGACAGCACACTTAAAAACAAGAGTGACAAAATACTTTAACAGTGTCAAGGAGGGGTAGGGAATATAGCAGAAAATTAATTCTCCCAAATTCTTTTTTTAACTGCTTCTTAATTCATTCCACCTTTTAATGTCTTCTGTCTTTCTAGTCTGGATTTATGTGCTATTGAACAAGGACATCCTGGGCTGTCAATATTTAGTGGTCATTTATGTCATTTCTCTGGGATTTCTGTCGATCTCCCCTGAAGTTATGGTGGGACAACAGAAGATCCTTCCATGGAAATTTTACCCCAAAGTATTTAACCTAGTGAAAGGTGTGAAAGACAGCAGGGATTTGTGTTCCAGCAGTGTCACACTAGTTACTGGATTACTGAAGAGAATTCAGTCCAGTAGGGGGCACTCTCACGTGTAGTTTAGAATTTTGTTGAAAGGCTTAAGACTATTGCCATGCCAACACAAGAAAGAAATGTCATCCTAGTTCAATTTGCTATTCCTCTGCAGCAGGCTAGAGGTGCGTTTTTAGGATATTGCAAGGACATCCTGGCAATGTCCACAATCCACTGTACCTAACGTCCACAATCTGGTATACTTAATGTCCACAATCTGGTGTACCTAATGTTCACAATTTGCCGTAGGTCATGTCCACAATCTGGTGTACCCAATGTCCACAATCTGATATACTTAATGTCCACAATCTAATGTACCTAATGTTCACAATTTGCCATAGGTCATGTCCACAAACTGGTATACCCAATGTCCACAATCTGGTATACCCAATGTCCACAATCTGGTATACCTAATGTTTATATGTAGTAGCATTAGTGACGAACAAAAGCGCAAAAAAACTTCATTCTCCAAAACTACATCCCTCCCTTTGAACATCATCATGTTTATAAAATTTAGTATGACGTAGAATATTTTACCTTCACAAAGTGAATCAGCTGTTCTTTCTCATTTACTTGGTACGTATTTACCCCCAGCTCCTTAGCTAATCGCAAAATCCGATTTTGAGTGGGTCCAACATATGCTCCTCCTAAGTCAACATACTGGAACTCTGGACCCTATGATAAATAATTATATCAATAACATGATTATCTGTAGCATTTTTCTTCTTAATTTCTTGCCTGCTATCCTTATGACAATGACTCCTGCAGGTTTTCAATTGTCTGGCATCCTTCTGTTATTCTTCATTTGCGAGTCTTGACAATGGTTGTTGACAAGCTATTTTACAGTGTGGGCATCACAGGCAAGACGGATTCTATCATTGTATGATCATTGCACGTGCGCTCTTTCCAGCCGGAATCAATTGATAGCAATTGGAATCAGTAATTTTTGCTGGTTTACAACTCTGTCAGGCAAGCCCCCACCTGCCAAAAATGAGGAAAATTAATTTTGCCACATGGACATTGATTTTAAACTATTGTTGGTGAAGAAAGAACTTGCTTTAAAAAACAATTGAAGCCCCTGACTGGAAAGGCATTTGCATAGTAACAGACAGTGTTGGAACAAGGGACCCAGTCCTTGCTTCCCCAATACACAGAAGAAGTGGTCAGGCTAGTTTGGTCACATAACTGGCTGACTGTTGGAGTTTTTTGAATTTGAACTTCCAACAGGGAATTTAAAATCAGAAGGCTGTTTTCTCCTGGACTGAGAACACCTCTTCCTGTCTGTTCTCATCTCACTCTCCCCAGCTTCGGAAACCATCGAAGACACTTGAACCCCAAGAGAAAAAAGACTCCTACAGTGAACAAGGTTTAAGAGGAATAATGGGCCCCAACGAAAAGCAAGACTATTTACAAAAGGACTACAGTGAGCTCGAAGCACTGTAAACAAGAAACTCTTCTGATATTGCCTCAAACCTCTCCATTTTATTTTTCTTCTGGTCTTTTCTGTTCCTATTTGCATGTGTGTATAATGTGTGCATGCTAGTGTGTGTGTGTTGTATATCCATAGGCATTAGCCGTATTAGAGTTTAAGTTTAAGGTTTCATAAATTTCACTTTTCTTCTTTAAACCTAAGAAAACCTGGTGTGCTCATCTCTTTGCCTAATAATTGGAAAGCTGTGAACAAGGATTCACCAAAGCGGGAGCTCAAAACACAGTGTGTTTAAAATTAAACCCTGTTACAATAAGACCAGGTGAAGACAGTAAGAGACCCCTGGACACCTTTCTCACCTGGTCGTAACAACACTAAGGCCAATCTTGCCAACTGCACTTCAGCTGATACAACAATAATAACTTGCATTCCTGTTGCTCTCCTTATATACAGGAAACTATCTCAAAGTGTTTTACATTGAGGAGGTAAGAAATATACTAGGCCTTAGCAGGAGGGAGAAAGGGAGAATAAAGAGAATTTGGTTGAAAAGACATGCTTGAAAAGGTTTGTTAAAGCAGGGAGAGAAATGACAAGAAAGAAATCAAGGGAAGAAGGTTCAGAGCACAGGAGTATTGTGGTGGTCCCAGCACGAGTACTCCTCATGGACCACCTGTGCTGACCAAACATCCTTCACAAATGCCAGACAATAACCTGCTCCTCCACAGAACATGTCCTAGACCCTTTCAATTCCTGTTGATCAGCCAGCTTCTACATTGGTATTTCTGGAACTCTGCAATTCCTGAAATGTAAAAGTTGGAGTCATTTTCATTACTTACTTGAACAGTGTATGTTCTTCCTCCAACACGATCTCTGGCCTCCAAAACTACCACTTTCAGACCGCTTTCTGTTAAGAGTTTGGCAGCCGACAGACCTAAAGAATGAAAACAGCAGGATTAGATAGGAACCATGGGGTCTGTATGCCAAGGAAAAGCCTAGACCAAGACCAGAAAATGAGGTTGCATCAAGCAAACAATTTTGCATTGCAAGTCATCCCATGTTAATTCATCAGATTCTGTCAGCTCTTCAGCATGATATTGATTAGGGATAATATTACAATGCTGGAGAGAGAGGATGTCCTAGAGGAGTCAAGGATAGAATCTAATTGATTAGAGCTATTAAACAATAGAAGTACCATTACACTACCGGGTGTATTCTATAGGTCACCAAACAGTGAGCAAGATACAGAGGAACAAATTTGCAAGGAAATTATACAGCGATGCAGAAACTGTAGAGCAGTTATAATGATGGACGCTAATTATCATAATATAGACTGGAGTAGTAATAGTGAAAAGAGGAGAGAGGGAAAAGAGTTTCTGAAGGATGTTCAGGAGAATTTTCTAGATCAGTATGTTTCCGGTCCAATGAGAAAGGAGGCATTGCTGGATCTGGTTCTGGATATGAGGTGGGACAAGTGGATCAAGTACCAGGAGGGGAATATTTAGGGGACCGTGATCATAGCTTGATGAAAACCCCACATGCCAAATGGAAATATTAATTTCATTGTGTGGAACTTTGCCTGAGATTTTTCCTGGAAATTGTTACAAATAACTTTTAAAACAGAACAGCTAGCAGCCAAGATGGCCATGCACAATTTGCATACGAAAAACTCAAAGGATCAGGCTGGAGACAGATGCAATTACTCAGCCTAGCCAGAACAATGGGGTGCTCTCTGATTCATTTATCTGATATAGCCTTGTTAATAAAAGCAAAATACTGTAGATGCTGGAAATCTGAAATAAAAACAAGAAATGCTGGAAATACTCAGCAGGTCTGGCAGCATCTGTGGAGAGAGAAGCAGAGTTAACATAACTCCCAGTTCTGATGAAAGGTCACAGACCTGAAACGTTAACTCTGCTTCTCTCTCCACAGATGCTGCCAGACCTGCTGAGTATTTCCAGCATTTCTTGTTTTTATTATAGCCTTGTTAATGTTGATCGTCAAAAGTCATCGACACCCATTGACTTTGAAAGAGCCAACCCCCACCAAGTATGTCTGAACAGCTTGAGGGAAGAGCCTTGAATTTCAAAGACCCTTCCAGAAGATTCTGATTCAAACACATATCACATGACTGCTTGGGCCACTCTGGAGATTTGTGAGCGGTGACTCAGAAGGCAGACTGTAACTGAGATCCAGCAAGAGAACATCTCTCTCTCTCCCTCTCCTCAGTAAAGTCCCAGAGAAGCCTCGGCTGCAACTACTAAGCCTCAAGTCTACAGATCCTTACAGTCAGCAACTAGGGGACACAGATAAAGCCCCTCTTGTGCCTTCCGGAACCTGAGAAGAGGCCCAAATCGTGTACATGGCCCAGCGTGAACTTCAGGACTACAATTCCAACTAAAGACACTGAGATTCAGTATTTAAATTCCATTTATTAAGGACTCTACTCCAACCTCCCAACTCTTTTTTTCCCTCTGTAATCTATTTGTGTGTGCGTGTGGCTCTTGTGTGAATGTGGGCATGGATGCGTAACATATTTTAGTAATTTTAATTGGTTTAGAGTGATAAGGTTAATAAACTTACATCCTTCTTGTTCAAACTCAAGAAAACCTGTCGGATCGGTTCATTGGCAATTATATTAGAAGAACAGGAGTAAGTGCTCACTGAGGTGGTAAGTTAAATCACTGTGTTATAAAGGATAAACCCTGTTGTGGTCAAATCAGAGAAGGGGCGAAAAGGGAGCCTGAGACCCCCCCTCCTCACCTGGTCGTAACAATAGTATCATAAGGTTTAGGCAAGCTGTGGAAAAGAAAAGGAACAATACAGAGTAAAAATAATTAGTTGGGGGAGAGACAATTTCAATTTGAATGAGAACGGATCTGGTCCAGTTAAATTGGAATCAAAGATTGGCCAGCAAAACTATAATTGAACAAGAGCTGTCTTTAGAGAGGATGTAGCTCAGGTACAGTCGAGGTACATTCTCACAATCGGAATAGGTAGGACAAACAAAGCCAGAGCTCCCTGGATGATGAAAAATGGAGTGTAAAATGAAGCAGAAAAAGGGTGTGCATGACTGATGTCAGGTTGATAATAGAAATGAGAACCAGGCTAAATATAGAAAATTCAGAGGGGAAGTGAAAAAAGAAATGAGATGCAAAGAGAGAATATGAGAAGAAATAGGCTGCTAACATAAAGGGGAATCCAAAAGTATTCTATAGGCATATAATTAGTAAAAAGGTGGTAAAGGAGGAGTAGGGTCAATTAGGGTTGTCATGCAGGCCTCCATCTGCCAAGAATGAAGCACATTAATTTTGCCACATGGACATTAAATTTCAAATTGTTGCTGGTGAGAAGAGAAGACCTGTGACTAGGTGTTGCCAGGCCCATGGCTGGAAAGACATTTTTGCATATAAACAGACAGTGTTGGAACAAAGGAGCTATCCCCTGCTCCAATACAATCCACAAACAGACCAGGTCAAACCAGTTAGTCACATGACTAACCTGCTTGGCAGTCTGGGTATTTTTCTGAATTATAGTTGTTTGAATTGAGAGTCGGAAGAAAGCTGTTTGCTCCTGGATTGAAAAGACCTCTCCTGCCTGCTCCCATCTCTTTCTCACAGAACTCCAAAAACCCACTGAAGACACATGACCCCCAAGAGAGAAAAGTCTCCTACAGTGAACAAGGTTCAAGAAGAATACTGGGCCCCAACGAAAAGCAAGATCTACCTACAATCAAGGACTCGACTGTGAGCTCGAAGAACCATAACAACAACTCTTCAGATATTGCCTCAAACCTTTCCACTTTATTTTTCTTCTGCTCTTTTCTGTCTCTACTTGCATGGGTGTATCACGTATGCATGCTAGCATGGGCGCATCATGTATCCGTAGGCATCAACCAAATTAGAGTTCAAGTTTAAGTTTAATAAAATGTTTTCTTTAAACCTGAGAAAACCTGTTGTGCTGGTTTCTTTGCCTTATAATTGGAAAGCGGTGAACAAGGATTCACCAAGGGGGGAACTAAAAACACAGTGTGTTTAAAATTAAACCCTGTTACAGTAAGACCAGGTGAAGGCTGAAAGGGAACCCTAGACCTCTTTCTCACCTGATCCTAACAGGGACCAAAAAGGGGATTGAAGCATGGAGGCTGACGGCATGGCTGAGGTACTAAATGAGTAACTTGCATCACCAAAGTTGTAGTGAACGATGAGGTAGTTGAGATACTGGATGTGCTAAAAATTGATAAAGAGGAGATTTTAGAAAGGCTGGCTGTACGAAAGTTGACATGTCACCAGGATTGGATGAGATGCATCCGAGGATTATGAGGGAAGTAAGGGTAGAGATTGTGGTTGCAGTGGCCATAATCTTCCAATCCACAGGCCTGTCAGTTTAATCCCAGTGGTGGGAAAGCTTTTAGAAATAATGAACTGTAACAAAATTTACAGTCACTTGGACAAGCGTGGATTAATTAAGAAAAGCCAGCATGGATTTGTTAAGGGCATATTGTGTTTAACTAATTTGATTGAGTTTTTTGATGAGGTAACCGTGAGGGTAATACGGTTGATGTGGTGTACATGGACATCCAAAAGATATTTGATAAAGTGCCACATAACAGACTTGCCAGTAAAGTTGAAACCCGTGGAATAAAAGGGTCAGTTGCAGTATGGATATGAAGTTGGCTAATTGACAGCAAACAGGGAGTTGCCGTGACAGTTGTTTTTCAGGCTGGGGAACAGTATATAATGGCGTTCCCCAGGGTGTTGGTATTAGGACCCTTGCTTTTCTTGATATACATTAATGATCTAGACTTGGATGTACAGGGCACAATTTCAAAATTTGCCGATGACATAAACTTGGAAGTATCGTGAACTGTGAGTTGGACCGTGATAGACTTCAAAAGGGCATAGACTTGGTGAATGGGCAAACACATGGCAGATAAGATTTAATGCAGAGAAGTGTGCAGTGATACATTTTGGTAGGAAGAACAAGGAAAGGCAATATAAAATAAAGGATAAAATTCTAAAGGGGATGCAGGAGCAGAGGGGCTTGAGGGTATATGTGCACAAATAGTTGAAGGAGGCAGGGCAGGTTGAGAAAGCCATTAACAAAGCATATGGGATCCTGGGCTTTATAAATAGAGGCATAGAGTACAAAAGCAAGGTAGTTATGGTGAACCTTCACAAATCATGGGTTCGGCTTCAAGTGGAGTATTGTGTCCAATTCTGGGCACCACACCTTAGGGAAGATGTGAAGGCATTGGACAGCGTGGAGAAAAGATTTATGATAATGATTCCAGGGATGAGGGACTTCACTTACAAGGATAGACGGGAGAAGCTGGGGCTGTTCTCCTTAGAGAAGAAAACGTTGAGAGGAGATTTGTTAGAGGTGTTCAAAATCATGAGGGGTCTGGGCAGCGTAGATTGGGAGAAACTGTTCCCATTGGTGGAAGGGTCGAGAACTAAAGTGACTGACAAAAGAACCTGAGGCAATATCAGGAAAATCTTCTTTACGCAGCGAGTGGTGAGGATCTGAATGCACTACCTGAGAGTTGGGTGGAGGCAGATTCATTCATGGCTTTCAAAAGGGAATTGGAGAATTATCTGAAGAAAAAAAATTGCAGGACTACAGGGAAAAGGCAGAGGAGTAGAACTAGCTGAGTTGCTCTCATAGAGAGCCAGAACAGACACGATGGGCCGAATGGTCTCCTTCTGTGCTGTAACCATTCTATGATTCTATGATATTCATATAGTCACAACAAAATAAAATGAAGCTGATCAACTGAGTTGGGCACACTTAAAATCAGGCTCAGTACATTTGTGATTCTTTATAGTAAACCGAGGCGAACATAGGAAAAAATGTTTGTGAAAATTAACTGGGCAATGGACGTTATCTAGGGAGTGTATAGTGTGGATGCGAACTGGTGGAAGCCTTGATTGGGTAATGTCAGGAAATTAGTGTGCATGTGCCATCACTCTATGGCTTCACCCACTGGTCCTGCTCACTCTCCCTCCTTTTTCAAAAGCTGCATGTTAAAATAAAATTCTCTTCCAAAACTCCAGCAAATTCAGTTCCAAAAATTACAAAATAAATCTTCTGCACTGTAAGAACCTTTCACTTCCACTACCAGTAAACTTTACAATCGAATGATCTTTCACTGATATAAATCACTTCAAAGTCATCCATCTGCATTCAGTACAGTGCTTGCCTCCCACTCATTTCCGAAGCACTGACAGTACAATAAAGGTTTCTGAGATGATTTCTTCAAGCTATTGAGGTGTAAATCAATACACGTCAAAGTACAGCAGCAGGACAGGAAATTACACGCCTCAGCAAGAGGGCTGTAAACAATTAAATAGGAATGATTTCAGAACACCAGCTGTTGTTTCTGGGTCTACACATCTTGCTTAATTTGATTCATTTTAAGGACCCAATATCCTGTTACTGTCGTTCAATTATAATTAAAACTGTCAAAAAGTAAGTTTCCATACTACTTTTGCTTTGTCTGAAGCTATTGCGGTCATTTGGTAAAATGCAAATGAAGAAGTTAACAAAAATGTAAAATATGATCAAATATATTTTGTACATAAATTCTACCCTTGTAAGTAATTTCAGTGGCCAATTTCTTTACCACCACTGTGTTGTGATGTAGAGTTGTGAGCCATGCTCAGATACTGAGCCATGCCCCTCTACATGTCCATACTGCCACATTTATGGCATTGAAATATTCTTGCTGTCGTAGGGATACCGACTGCAGGATGATCATGACATAAGTATGATCTTTGGCAATTCCTTTTGTTCTCATTTCTGATGACACTACAAACTTTTGAGCTGCAGATACAAGCACTCTTAGGGCTGAATTTAGTGGAGTCAGTGGGGTCCTGACACTGGGCTGAAAAGGTGAGGGGAACCCTGCCTCGGTCCTTTGGAGAACCCCTGCACAATTTAACAGCACTCGGGCGCTTAACTGCCCGGTGCCGTGGTCCCCATCCCTTTAAGGACAGGGATCCTGCCTCCAAAAGCTTCCATGTTTAATGTCCTTGCTGATCTATGTAGAATCTTAGAATGGTTACAGCACAGAAGGGGGCCATTCAGCCATCATGTACATGCGGCTGTTTGCAAGAGCAACTCACCTAGTCCCAGAGGCCTGCCTTTTCCCCACAGCCGTGCAAACTTTTTTCTCTTCTGATAATTATCCAACTCCCTTTTGAAAGCCACAATTGAATCTGCCTCCATCACACTCTCAGGCAGTGCATTCCAGATCCTAACCACTCGTTGTGTAAAAAGTTCTTCATGTTGCAGTTGCTTCTTTTGCCAATCACTTTAAATGAGTGTCCTTTGGTTCTTGATTCTTCCACCAATGGGAACAATTTCTCCCTATCTACTCTATCCAAACCCATCATGATTTTGAACACATCTATCAAATCTCTTCTTAATCTTCTCTTCCCCAAGGAGAACAGCCACAGCTTCTCCAATCTATCCACGTAACTGAAGTTCCTTTTCTCTTGAAACATTCCAATGAATCTTTTCTGCACCCTCTCTAATGCCTTCACATCTTGCCTAAGGTGTGTGCCCCCAGAATTGGACATAATACTCCAGTTGAGGCCGAGCCAGTGTTTTATACAGGTTTATCATAACTTCTTTGCTTTTGTACGTCATGCCATTGTTTATAAAGCCCAGTATCCCTTCTGCTTTATTAACCGCTTTCTTAACCTGCCCTGCAACCTTCAATGACTTGTGCAGGTCCCTCTGCCCCTGCACCCCCTTTAGAATTGTACCCATTATTTTATATTGCCTCTCCTCGTTCCTCCTATAAAAATGAATCACTTCACACTTCTGTGCATTAAATTTTATCTACCACTTGCCCACCCATTCCACCACCCTATCTGTGTCCTCTTGATGTCTGTCATTATCCTCCTCACAGTTCACAATACTTCCAAGATGTGCGTCATTTGCAAACTTTGAAATTTCGCCCTGTACACCCAAGTCTAGGTCATTGATATATATCAAGAAAAACAGTGGTCCTAACACCGACCCCTGGGGCACCCCACTATATACCTTCCTCCAGCCCGAAAAACAACCGTTCACCACTTCTCTGTTTTCTGTCACTGAGCCAATTTTGTATCCATGCTGCTACTGTCCCTTTTATTCCATAGGCTTCAGCTTTGCTGACAAGCCTGTTATGTGGTACTTTATCAAATGCCCTTGGAAGTCCATATACACCACATCAACCACATTACCCTAATCAAACATCTCTGTTACCTCATCAAAAAACTCAAACAAGTCAGCTAAACACGATTTGCCCTTGACAAATCTGTGCTGGCTTTCTTTAATAAATCCACATTTATCTAAGTGATTGTTAATTTTGTCCCAAATTATCATTTTGAAAAGTTTTCCCACCACCGAGGTTAAACTGACTGGCCTGTAGTTGCTGGGCTTATTCTTACATCCTTTTTTTAAACAAGGGGTAACATTTTTAATTTGTCAGTCCTCTGGTACAACCCCTGTATCTAAAGAGGATTGGAAGATTATAGTCACGGTCTCCACACTATCCACCCTTACTTCCATCAGTATCTTTGCAAGCATCTCATCCAGTCCTGGTGACTTACCTACTTTTAAGTACAACCAGCATTTCTCATACCTCCTCTTTATCAATTTTTAGCCCAACCATTGTCTCAACTAGCTCCTTTATCACAGTGATTTGGGTATCTTCTTCCTTGGAAAAGACAGATGCAAAGTATTCATTTAGTACTTCAGCTATGCCCCCTGCCTCCAAGCGTAAATCCCTTTTCAGGTCCCTGATCAACCCAACTCCTCCTTTTACCAACCTTTTAGAAGACTTTTGGATTCCCATTTATGTTAGCTGCCAGTCTTTTCTCATATTCTTTCTTTGATTCTCATTTGCTTTTTCACTTCCCCTCTGAATCTTTTATATTCAGTCTGATTCTCAATCGTATTGTCCACCTCAAATCTGTCATATGCTCTATTTTTCAGCTTCATCTTACTCTCTCTTCATCCAGGGTAGTCGGGATATGTTTGCCCTTCATTTCCCCCTGGTGGGAAGGTACCTTGACTGCACTCAAACTATCTCCCCTGTAAAGCTCCATAACAGTTTTGCCTGCCAATCTTTGATTTCTATTTGCCTAGGCCAGATCCGTTCTTACTCATGGAAGTTGGCCCTTCTCCAAATAATATGCTCACTGTCCCCTAAATGTTCCCCTACTGACACTTGATCCACTTGACCCACCTCATTCCCCAGAACCAGATCCAGCAATGCCTCCTTCATCATTGGACTGGAAACATACTGATGTATAAAATTCTCTGAACACACTTGAGAAACTCTTGCCTCTCTCTTGAATGCTTGACTACCCATTGCCTCTTTGCCTGCATATCCTTAAGCTGCAGGATGACCACATCTATAACTGTGCTATCCACAAAACTCTCAGCCTCGCGGATGTGCCACAGTGATGCAGCTGCTGCTTAAACTCTGAAACCCAGAGCTCAAACTGCTGCAGCTGATGACACATCCTGCATGTGTGATTGTCCAGGACGCAAGAAGTGTCCTGGAGTTCCCACATGGAGCAGGGTGCACACTTCATGGAACCAAGCTGTCCTGCCATGCCTCTATTTATTTGACTATCAAGCTTACTGTTACGGACAGGTGGTAAGGGGTGTGGGTGGTTCCCACTGTTCACCTCCCAACTGACTGCAATCGTGTGTTATTTAAAATGATGAGTTAGCCCCTGAGGGTTTTACTTGCCAAATAAACAGATAGTGAAAGGTTTTCTTGTAGGTTTAAAACTTAAGATTAACTATTTATTGAACAATATTAATTCTCTGAAATGTTTGCAACACTACTCATGCACGCATTCACTCTCACGTGTACTCTTAAGAGAAAATAGATAGAAAGCAAAGGGTAAGGGTTCAAGGTATGATAGGTGTTCATGGTAAATCTTGGTGAATCTTCTAAGTATAACAGTCATTTTTAAAGATGTAGGTCTGGATTATTTGTAGTCATGACTTATTGAGGTGTTGTAGATATCTGGTGGTTAAAATTTCAGATTGGAGTTCTTTGCTATACCAAGTTGAAGTGTAGAATTAGCAGCAGGACTCCTTCCCTGTTTTAGCTGGATCTCTTTCCACAGCCTCTTGCTGAACTGCTTTTCTGTGATGTTGCTGTGATCTCTCTCTCACTCGCCAGAGGGTTACCTTTTAAGGTCACAATTCATCATTAGCATTTCTGGTACCTGACACATGGTTTTCCTCCCCTGGTGTGACCACACAATGGACCAGGATGTGGAATCCATGTCCATCCATTAATGTTTGGATGAGTATAATCCTGTTATGATGTGGCTACTTAGCACCTTCTTTGTTTCAGAAGAACCCATTCACAGAATCACAGAATTGATACAGCACAAAAGGAGGCTAGTCAGCCCATCATGTCTGTACCAGCTCTCTGAATGAGCAATTCACCTAGTGCCACTTCCCTGCCTTCTCCCTGTAACCCTGCACATACTTCCTTCCTAGATAACAGTCTATTCCCTATTGAATGCCTTGATTGAATCTGCCTACATGACACTCTTAGGCAGTGCATTCCAGAGCTTGACCACTCGCTGCATGAAAAAGTTTTTCCTCACGTTGCCATTGCTTCGGTTGGCAATTACCTTAAATATGTGCCCTCTTGTTCTTGTTCCTTTTACGAGTGAGAACAGTTTCTCCCTATCTACTCTGTCCAGACCCCTCATGATTTTGAATACCTCTATCAAATCTCCTTCAGCCTTCTCTTCTCCAAGGAAAACAGTCCCAACTTCTCCAATCTAGCTTCATAACAGAATTCAGGAATGTCTCTTGATGTTTTCAGGATGGGTGTAATTGATACCTCCTCGTCTGGAATGTATCCTTTTATTCTTAACAGACAGTGAGGCAGTGTTCGAATACACAGGCCAGGTCGTTTGACCTTCAGCAGCCATCTTTTGCAACATTGTCCACATTTCTTTAAAAGATAAAGTCAATTTTAAACAGTCCACCTTGAATAAAGATTGCATCTTAAAAGTAGGAATATGATATGTCTTTACTGGGCATAACACGATTTAAATAAATAAAGGCTCACCAGCTACTAACCAATCAACTGTTTGTCTTAGAGTCAGAGAGAGATACAGCACTGAAACAGGCCCTTCGGCCCACCGATTCTGTGCCGACCAACAACCACCCACTTATACTAATCCTACATTAAATCCCATATTCCCTACCACATCCCCACCTTCCCTCAATTCTCCTACCACCTACCTACACTAGGGGCAATTTACCATGGCCAATTTACCTATCAACCTGCAAGTCTTTAGCCGTGGGAGGAAACCAGAGCACCCGGCGGAAACCCACGCGGTCACAGGGAGAACTTGCAAACTCCGCACAGGCAGTACCCAGAACTAAACCCGGGTCGCTGGATATGTGAGGCTGCGGTGCTAACCACTGTGCCACTGTGCTGCCCCATCTTGTGCTGACTTTATTTTATAAGGAGGTTAACTGAAATGTTTTTACTGAACTCTTGTTATCTAAATACCTTAGATTCTATTTTATTGAAAAATTCAGAACCCTTTTGTGTTACTATCCTTTGCTATTAAATTTTAAGTTTATCTCCTAGATTTGATTAATTAATGGAACACTGATTGTAAAGTGTCAATTTGGCCTGCAAAATTTTTGCCTGCTCCTCAAAAACTGATGCTTTCTTTTACCCCGAATACTTCCAACCTCCTCCTTTAAAATTTTGGTGCAGAAACTTTAAAACTGGACACCCTGCTGGAACACTCACCCCTAGATTGGTGAACTGCCTTAAGGAACACATGCTGCACTCGCAGTTATCTGAGTGAATGTAAATGAGGCCTGACCATGATAATGGTATGGACCCTATGCTGACTCCTTTGGATGGGCGTATCACATAGCCTGCCCACCACATGCCTGACAAGGCCTCAAGCAAAATATTTCCCCCAGATCTCCTCTATGTACATGGTCATGTAATACATTATACTAATATGCTGTGCAACAGAGTAGCAGGATACATGTTTTTATCCATAAGTTTTCTCACATGCAAGTTCTCAATGTTGGGCTGGTCATCGGGGCAAAGACCCAAGTGCTCACTCAAAATGATGTAGGAAAACTGGCAGGCAACTCACTTAGTGCCTCTGTTCTGCACTTGTGACTAGCTCAACAATAGCATTATCAGAAACCAATCTCTTGACTAGGAAATTCCATCATCTTTGAACTACTTCTTCAGGACAATTCCTGTGTTACGACCTCAGTGAGACCATTAACATCACAATACGAGATAAGAACCCCAGACCAATTTAAAGAATTACACAACAAGATTTCACATTTTTAGACTTTTATTATAACAACTAAACTGAAAGAAATCCCCATTAACCAGAAAGTACTTTATAAGTAGCTGATACCCCAAATTACAAAGAAAGGTATTTACTTATTAGAATACTTGAAAACTTCACACCACACTTATACGTTACACAGTCCTTTTTTGATAGAAAAATCCCAAACTCCTCCCAGTAGCAATGGGTTGGATCTCCCAGACTTTTTCAAAAATCAATGTCCTCTTTGCTCGCTTCTCCAAGCACTTCCGACCTGGACTTCTGTGAATAAGAAAATTCCTGGTGATCCTGTTGGGCTTTTACTTCTCCACAAGCTTCAACCTTCAAAACAGGTTCAAGTCTTCGCAACTTTTACTGTACCAGGCTTCCAAGAATAGGTGTCCCCTCTCTCTCTCTCTCTTGAGGCTGCCATCACTGCTTGTCTTTCTTACAGCCTACTCTGAGGCTGCAATCGCTGGGTTCCCTTTTTATAGCCTGCCTTGAGGCTGCAAATGCTGGTTTTCTCTTACAGCCTGTCTGCCTTCAGAAAATCTGTGAAATTTACTTGGACTCAAAAGTCAACAGCTTATTGTCCAGTATCCTATATGCAAAGTCCAGAAGTCTGGTTTCACAGAGCCATCTAGGCCTCCCATTGTTCCCAGGTGTTAACAGCTGCCTGGTACATTTGCATCTTCAGAATCACTGACTGTTTGCTTTACGACCCAAACGTCTGAGAGGGTGAAACCCATTGTTCTTCAGGTGTTATCCCTGCAGTCTCTTTTTTTTAAAAAAGTATTTGATCTGTATTCTCTGTTGTCCTGGTAACCAAGACTTCTGTCTTGTCCTTTCACAGAGTGGATGTGAGGTCACCTGACTTTCCAAACTCCATCTTAAACTTTTGAAAATCACAATTTTTAAAAACATAATCATGTTACAAAATCTAGCGTTCGTAACACCTGTAAAAATCTCGTCTGAGATTTTCTCACAGGCCTGCGGAATTGTTTAAAACAAAACATTGAGGAAAAAATGTCATATTTGTGGCATATCGCATCTCATCAGAAACCTGATTAACCTTGGATTATTCTAGCCCAAGAAACATCTTGTTCTTAATTTCATTTAGGATACTCCACATATATTCTGTCGCAACTTGTACAATAAATCAAGCCGGTTCTTTTTAGAAATAATCTTGGCTATACTCAAAGATCAGAAAGTCATAACATTTTATCTCTCTGTTCCCCACATCAAGATTATATCCTGTTCTACATTATAATTAAAGAAGCAAAGGTAGTAAATTAGTGAGATATTTTGACAAATTCTTTATCTTTGTTACATATACAATAAAGCTATGAATTGTAAATCTATCTATCCACAGTGGCCCAGTACAACGTCCCATAGCGCTTCACAGGAGCATTATCAAAGAAAATATGACACTGAGTCACAGAAGGAGATATTAGGTCAAAGATATAGGTTTTAAGGAGTGTCTTAAAGGAAGAAAGCAAGTAGAGTGGCTGAGAGATGTAGGGATGGAAATTCGAGCTTAGGGCTGAGGCAATTGGAGGCGCGACTACCAATGGTGGAGCGATTAAAGTCGGGGATGCTCAAGAGGCCAGAAAAAGATAAGCACAGATATCTCGAAGGATTATGGGCTGGAGGGGAGAACAGAGATAGGGAGGGGCGAGGCCATGGAGGGATTTGAAAACATGGATGAATATTTTAAAAGCAAGATGTCGCTTGTCTGGGAGCCAATGCAGGTCAGCAAGCACAGGGATAGGTGAACAGGACTTGGTGCAAACTAAATCACAGTCAGCAGAGTTCTGGAAGACTTCAAGTTTACGGAGGGTAGAATGTGGGAGACCAGCCAGGAGTGCATTGGAATAGTCAAGTCTCGAGGTAACAAAGGCATGAGTGAGGGTGTCAGAAGCTGATAAGCTTAGACAGGGATGAAGTCGGGTGATGTTACGGAGGTTGAAATAGGCAATCATAGTGATGGCACGATCATGTGGTTGGAAGCTCATCTCGGGGTCAAATATGATAATAAGGCTGTGAACAGACTGGTTTAGTCTCAGACTGTTGCTAGGGAGACGGATGGAGTCGGTAGCTGGAGAACAGAGATTGCAGACTGAAAACAAAGGCGTCAGTCTTTTTGTTTGGAGGATATTTCTGCACATCCAGTATTGAATGTCGGATAAGCAATCTGATAATTTAGCAACAGTGGAAGAGTCAAGAGAGGTGGTGGTAAGGTGCAGCTGGGTGTCGTCAGTGTATATGTGAAAAGTGTGCTATCAGATGATGTCGTTGAGGGCAGCATGTCGATGTGAAATAGGAGGGGGCCAAGGTTAGATCTTTGGGAGACACCAGAGGTAATGATGTGGAAGAAGGAAGGGAAGTCATTGAAGTAATACTCTGGATACGATAGAGAAGAAAGGAAGCAGGTGAGAGCAGTCCCACTTAACTGGATGACAGTGGAGAGGCGTTGGAGGAGAAAAATGTGATCAACTGTGTCACAGGCTGCATACAGGTTGAGAAGGACAAGGATGGATAGTTTACTTTTGTCACAATCACATAATATGTCATTTGTGACTTTGGTAAGAGCTGTGTCAGTATAGTGGAAGGGCGGAAACCTGATTGGAGGGATTCAAACATGGAGTTCCGGGAAAGATGGGCACAGATTTGGGAGGCGACAACAGGTTCAAGGACTTTGAAGAGGAAAGGGAGGTTGAAAATGGGGCAGTAGCTTGCAAGGATAGTGATATCAAGGGTTTTTTGTGAGAGGGGTGATGATGGCAGATTTAAAGGAGAGAGGGAAACACCTGAAGACAAAGAACCATTAACAATACCAGCTAACATGGGAAGGTGGAAGGGAAGTTGGATGGTCTGCAGTTTAGAGGGAATAGGGTCGAGGGAGCTGGAGGTGGGTCTTAAGGACAAGATGAGCCCGGAGAGGACAAGAGCGGAGATTGAAAAAAAACTAGAGAAAGATGCAAGTTCAGGGCTAGGGCAAGGGGGAGCTTTAGAAGAAGTTTGGCTGGTGTGCTAGTGGAAGGGAGGGACTTAGTAGTGGCAACTGATCGGATGATCTCTACCATACTGGCAAAGAAATCTATGGGCTCCCCACACTTATTGTTGGAGATGAGGGTGGAGGAGACAGGGGATAGGGGTTTAAGGAGATAGTTTGCGGTTTACAAATAGAATAGAAACAGAATACAAAACCTCACCAACCTCACAAAGCCCTGTGACTAATAAATATAACTAACATTTTGTACTTTTAAAGGTGAGTTTAAAAGGTTCATTGCTATGATTTTTTTTTGTTACTGGCATTTTCCCATTTAAGTCTAGGGAGGTCTGAAAATTATTTCCATCTATGGTACATACGAGCATATGAATTTAGGAGTAGGAGTAGGCCACTCGGCCCCTCGAGCCTGCTCCAACATTCAACAAGATCATGGCTGATCTGATTGTAACCTCAACTCCACATTCATGGTTTGTCATTTAATGACATAATGGCAGACCAATCATAAGGAAAGATATTGGCCTGGATTTTGCAGTAGTAATTATGGTGAAACTGGCAGCGTTTGCTGTCATTACCCTTCTGAAACTGACAGCAATTACTGGAGTCAGTTCGTGCGCAGTAAAACGCGGAAATCCAGAAGTTGCTTCTCCATAGGGTGCACTGTTGAAGGTTCCCTCAGACTGCAATCAAGCAGAAATCACTGAACTGATGAGAACTTGCCCTTTTACATGTCTACTCTTGCTGGAAAAATCCTTGAAAAAGTTACACCTTGTTAAATGAGGTACAATTTGGTTTTTAACAGTGTACTTACTAAGTTCATAATTACTACTGAAAACCTCTCTGGCCCTGGAAAACTAATTTTATATTTGTGGAATGCCATATTTCTTCATTATGATAAATTTCACATATTTTAAAAATATTTCAGTTCCTACCTTAATCCCATGTGTATATCCCAATCATTTATTTTACTGTCTGTAAAATGTAATTAAAAGTGAAGGATAATCAGTGTATTTTGCTCCATGGCATGCTGTCTGTGAAAATACTTCAATGTGATTCCCTTTTAGAAACTACCACTGAATCTGCTTCCACCACCCTTCAAGACAGTGAATTCCAGATCTCATCACTCACTAGGCAAAAGAAAACTTCTCATTTCCTCCCTGGTTCTTTGGCAATTATCTTAAATCTGTACCCTGTGGTTACCAACCCTCCTGCCAGTGCAAATGGTTTCTATCTGTATTGAAACCCGAACTAATTTTGACCACCTACCTCTATTAAATGTCTCCTTATCCTTTGCTCCTCTCAGGAAATCAACTCCTCCTTCTCTAGTCTCTCCTAAAGTTCCTCATCCTTGGTACCATTCTAGTAAATCTTCTCAAAGGCTTTTACATCTTTCCTGAAATGTGCTGCCCAAATATGGACACCATATGCCAGCTGAGGCCAAGGATTGATTTCTAAAGCTTTACAATAAATTCCTTGCTTTTGTACTCAATGCCTCTGTTTATAAACCTAAGGATCCTGCATGCATTTTTAACAGCTTTATCAACTTAGCCTACCTCTAAATATCAGGCCTGAGATGAGCGTGCATCGCATTTGTGATGTTGGCATGGTGAGGATTCAGCAAGTCTCATTTTGGGATGTTTACATAACATCTCATGTATCAAGTGAGTGGAGGTGTACCAGTCTCCACAATGGCATACGTGCTCACCACCCAAGACCCTAGTGTCATCCGTGCCAGGCAGGCAATTTGGACAGGTACTCATGCTCAAAGGATCACAAAATTAGTTCTATAATCTCTAAACAAATTTTAAACAACAATGGAATACATTTAAAAAATTAACCCATTATTAAAACACATTGGGCCAAATTTTCATGGAAGAATATCATGGAAGAATTAATGGCATGCCATTATTAATGTGCACATCAGCAAGCATGTTCAGAGGATGAACAAATATGGTATGAGTTGCACATCTTCATAATTTGCTGGTTGATTTACACTGCTCTGCTGTTTGCCTCCTAGAAACAGCATCTCACGCTGAGCCTCCCCATTAGTTTTAAGAAATAACTGCATTTGCACGTTAATTGCCCTTTAAACTCACTGCAAAAAGTTAGGGTTCATAGTTAACAGTGTAAGCACCCTTTCGATAGCATGATAATTGTTAATACAATGCCAATTCATCTCTCAGGCCCGGAAAGGAGCGATTTAAATTGTTGAGTCCTTCTGCATGTGGTAAACTCTTCCTAGCCATTTTAAAAAATTTCAAATGTTGCTTTTTTTTTCTTTTCAGTCTTATTTCTCTTTCTCTCTTCGTCCAATCTTTCTTTCCCTCTTATTATTTCTCTTTCTGTACATGATTTGACTCTAATTCACCATCATATTCTTTTCTTTGTGTTTCTTTCTCATTGGCCACTAAGGTCTTGGATGCCCCATTGCCATCAACACTCTGTTATCAGCCTGCACTTTCAGAAACTTATGGGGCAAAAATTTGAGCTCAAGGCTGCAGCAAAACATCTAACTAACGTGCATGTTGCAAGATGCCCGACTCTGGCAAGATTTGGCTCTTGATGTTTTACATCCCTTTGTTTATTTCCAGTCATCTGTTGAGTTAATCAAAACAATGTCTGTTTGAACAGCAAGAGCTGATTGCCTTGCTGGTGGAAGGGGGAACTGGCTTAGAGGGATTAGTCTGACAGTCTGTATACACAGTGAAAATACACATTGTTAATGATATCATGAATAATAAAGCAACTATATAGAATGCCTGCTCTAAAAAGTGCCCATTATTATAACATACTCTGATATCACACAAATCATTTGTGGCTCTGCTTTTAACAGACATGTAACAGATAGCTCACTTCAATGAGGCGTGCAGCTCCCCAGACATGAAGTCTGTATTTTGAACAAGAACTAAAGTTCATTGAAAACTAAAACATTTGCTGCTTTAATATTTTTAAGATAAACTGGACAAAATTACATCTTTCAGAAATGAATAAATTATCATATTCAAAAAAGTATTAAACCCCATCACCCACAAATATGAGATGACAGCAATCCAGATTATTTCTTCCTGAATTATTGTCCTAAAGCATAATACCATTCATTCATAAAGCATAAGCTGCTTTCCATTTGAATGATTCCGGCTCTGAGTCCAGTTGTGCTGGACTATGTAGGGAAAGAAGCGTGATACTGAAAAGGAAGCACAGCAAAGAAACTCACCCGACAAGCCCCCGCCAATGATAATCACATCTTGCTTTCCACTGGACATTTTCACCATGTCTGTTTACACCTGTCTTTTTCTGCAAACGGTCTTGAATGTGGCTGTTTGATGACTTCTGTGGTCTTTGTACAATTTGTTGGTGTTTGGTTCCAGACTGCAGATAAATCAATCAGTGTTCACTTGTGTGCTCTGGGTTGCACCTGTTCATCCCTTAGACTGCCTGACACAGATGTACTTCTTTTGTCTCCGTGTGTGAAGTCTCCTGCTCAAGAGGAGGGACCATTGACAGGATTGTTATAGGTTATGCATTTAATGCTTCAAGTGAAGAATCAAAGATGGGAATCTAATGGGGAAAAACACATAATAACATTACACATAAAAACAGAGAAAGGGATAAAACCAAACACTAAACAGAAATATTAAATTACCTTGCTCAGAGCTGCCAATTAAGCCATATCCTAAAGTTCTTTAGAGGACTGCATTTCAGATCACAGTGTTGAGCACATTAATTTGTTATTACTATTTAAGCTAAATGTTCCAATATAGAGACAGAATCCAGACAGATTTATGTTTTACTGGTGAGAATCAGTATATGCCTCAAAAGTTGCATGATCGAGAGCTTATAATAGCTGAATTCAGGCAACACTGAATCACAGAATGGTTACAGCGCAGAAGGAGGCCATTCGGCCCATCGTGTCCACACCGGCTCTCTGAAAGAGCAACTCTCTCAGTTCCATTTCCCTGCCTTCTCCCCATAACCCTGCACATTCTTCCTTTTCATATAACTGTCTAATTCCCTTTTGAATGCTTCAATTGAATCTGCCTCCAACACGTTCTCAGGCAGCGCATTCCAGAATTAACCACTGGCTGCGTGACAAGGTTTTTCCTCATGTCACTTTTGCTTCTCTTACCAAATACTTTAAATCTGTGCCCTCTCGTTCTGGATCCTTTCATGAGTAGAAACAGGTTCTCTCTAGCTACTCTGTCCAGACCCCTCATGATTTTGAATACCTCTATTAAATCACCTCACAGCCTTCTCTTCTCCAAGAAAAACAGTCCTAACTTCTCCAATCTATCTTCATAACTGAAGTTCCTCATCCCTGGAAACATGCTTGTGAATATTTTCTGTACTCTCTCCAACACCCTCACGTCTTTCCTCAAGTGCGGTGCCCAGAATTGGACACAATACTCCAGCTGAGGCTGAACTAGTCTCTTATACAAGTTCAACATAACTTCCTTGTTCTTGAACTCTATGTCCCTAATAATTAAGCCCAGTATACTGTATGCTTTATTAACCGCGCTCTCAACCTGTCCTGCCACCTTTAATGACTTATGCACATATACACCTAGGTCCCTCTGCTCCTGCAACCCCTTTAGAATTGCTTAGACCATGTATAATAAAAGTACAGTTTTAACTTCTCAGGAGCTTGACCAGTTACCCCAGGATGAATCTATCTTTTCTGGGGATAAGGAATTAGTTATTATAAAATACTTCCGTTTTCTAGCCAGAGGGAACCTGTTAGTAGACCCAACAAGGTATTATGGTGTAGCTTTACCAATTCATATTATGATTTGAGACAGCTAATAATATATAAGTAGAACCTCAGAGATCAGCAATATTTGGCATAGGAAGATAGGGCAATGTAAAGCATTCATAGACACCGAGAGTTTCAAAATTATGCCTTGCATTTTTTAATTGTTGTGTCCAATTGGGAATCAGAAATACTCTTGATAGGAGCATAGAGATGGAAAAGAAGGTAAAAAAATGAATGAATGAATTAGTTCATAGTACCTTGTCATGCCCTCATGTCATCCCAAAATACTTTACAACCAACTGATTACTTTTTAAGTGCAGTCACTGTTGTGCTGTAGGCAAACATAGCAGCCAACTTTCACATAGCAAGGTCCTACAAACAGCAAATGTGATAAATGACCAAACAATCTGGGTCCGATTTTAATTCTGTGTTTGTAAATGGGTTTTGAGTGAGTTAAAATAAGGCCCAGAGGCATACTCCAGAGACATATTGAGCTGGATTTTAGTCAATGGCAAAGCAATGACATTCACCGCTGACCTTGAGAAAAGCCACTTACAAAGATCTAGCAATCTCTGTGGTATGGTCTTCCCCTTTCACAACGTCAGTTTGAATTTTGCGCCAGGTCAAGGGGATCTCCAGATGTCCAGCAACAATGATGTTATCAAGCAGGGTAATCAATCAAGTATTCTCACAGACAGCAAACCAGGAAATAAAAGCCACGGAATCCCTTCACTTTTAATGTTTAAATTTTACAGAGTGAAATTAAAAATTGGGACACACATGGGATTAAGGTAGAAGCTAAAATATAAGAAATAGACTTTTAAAAAAACATTTTAGAAATAGAATTTATCATAATTTGACATTCAACAAATATAAAATTATACTTTCAGTGCCAGTGAGGCTGTTTAGCGATAATTCTGAACTTAGTATGCCATTACAAACCTAGGTACACCTCATTCAAAAAGATGTAACTTTTTCAAGGGTTTTACAGTGAGCTTAAGAACTTAAGAGTGGAATTTCAGGTCAGGTCAATGATATCTAATTAATTGCATGTTGGAGGTGTTACGACATGACCGCTCAAGACAAAGCCCCAATCAAAATATATGATTCTGATTGCAGTGGGAGCAATGCACTGTCAATTCAGTCCCATCACTCCACAGATCGCATAACATAGCACTTTAAAATTTCCAAATTAAAGAAAGCGACAGCTGAATTGAACAATCTATTAATCCCTGAATGAGGCAAACCAAACCAGGTATATTTAGATCAACAAATTAACTGTTTATTAGAAAAACTAACTTCTTAAACACTAAGATAAAAACATTTTTTTAAAAATAGGAAAAATTGGAGTCCTTGCAGATTTACACTTCCTAATGAACAATCCTCTGATTAAAGACCACTTGCAATCTTCCAGGGTCCGATGAGGAAAGGAAAACAGTCCGACATCCGAAGCCTGAAACTTCTCGTTCTTCCATCGATGACCACAGCAGATCAACAACTCACAACCACTTTCAATAGAATCAATCTGACTTTAGAATTTTGAGGGATGAACAATAGTCACAGTTTAAATTCTTCCTTCAGTTTAAATTAACAGAGATCTGTGTTCAGTTCATGCTGGCCCAGCCGTTTGTCTGTTAGAACAGTCTGTCTTAACAAAAAGCCAGTTTAAATGTTAGTTACAACATTGTATATTGACCCTCAATCTCTGAGCAGCTTTATCCAAGGCAACCAGGATGCACCTTCTGCAGCTGGCTGGTTACCCCTCTCTGTGTGGTTGTATCCAACAGCAACCCAAATACACCTTCTCTGTAACTCCTGAGGCTTGCTTGTTCTTAAAGCAGTACTGAGCCTTTTCTGTCTTAAAGACACATTGCATACATCCCCCCGCCAAAAAAAAACAGGATCATGATGGATGGACTTCAACAGTGCACCCTCTGGACAAGTGTAGAATCAGTGACAGCAAGGTCTGGATTTCCACATTTAACTACACATCTGCAGACTCCAGAAATTGCTGTCAGTTTCAGAGACGTAATGACAGCAAATGCTGACAGTTTTGTTGTCATTACTGCTGCAAAATTGAGGCCAAAATCTAGGCAGATATTTCAATGAGGCAGTGAGGGAATGCTGGAAGTGCTGTCTTTTAGATGAGACATTAAATCATGGCCCAGTCTCTGCTCTCAGCTTGATATTAAGACCTCATGGCGCTATTTAAGAAGAGCAAGGGTGTACTCCTGGTGTCCTGGTCAACTTTTATCTCTGAGTCAACACTATGAAAAAGAACAGATTACTTGGTCATTAATCTCATTGTTGTTTGTGGTATAATGCTGTGCATAAATTACTTACTGTGTTCACCTATACTATAACTATGACAACACTTCAAAAGTACTTCATTGACTGTAAAACCCTTTGGGACATCCTGAGGTTGTGGAAGGCAAAATATAAATTCTTGTTCTTTCTAAATTTAGACATAAGCCAATGCCCCCTGCCTCCTCACACGGTTATAAATGATTCTAGTCAAAGAAGAGCAAGGAGTTATCATTGTGTCCTGACATTCCCCCTCAACTAACACTGCCAAAAGTAACTATCGTGTCATGCATTAATATGCTGATTGTGGGGCCTTGCTTTGCACAAATTGGCTGACACATTCTGCTTCATAATATTTATTGAACTTCAATAGCAATTAGTTGGTTGTGAAGTCCTTTGCAAAGTGGTAAACTATGTAAACATAAGTTTTTTTGGTTTCCCTTACATACTGCAGTTGCAAAAATGATTTAATTCAATGTATGCATATATGATGTAGTTGCACGAACAATTCCTCACACATAGTTAATTCATTGTTTTTCCAGGCAGTTACTTCCATAAAGTACAAAAGTTCATGTTTTGCTTTATTTTCAGTTACCTTCACTGGTCCAGATGATGGAGTTCTAGTTTTTTTGTATGCTTTTATTCCCTTTCCATTGCTTCACCAGGGAAGATGGGGAGGGGGAGGAAGAACAGATGGGGATTACAAACAGCGATTCTTGACACATCCTACAAATAACTAGTCTTGCTATCAATTATAGCAACATAGTGTGATATGCCTCCACATTCCAAAACATCATAGCGTTAATTACATTCAAAGGAGAGATAGTCTGGAATTTAACATCAGGCAAGAGGTCTGGCCACTGGCTGAAAAATCAGGACGAGCCTGCCTCCAACAGGTCTGGGGAGCCACACCGGGATTTTTCACTCCCTAGACCCTGGGTCTCGGGCGGGACTTCCACCCCCTTGAGGCAGGAAGTCCTGCCTAATGGAGCTGCTGGACAATCAGCAGGCCTGAAGATCTTAGTCCCAGTAGCGCCACAGGGAGCGCTGGCCACTGTTTGGACTATACCTAGACATCACAAGCAACGTAAAGGACGGCACCGGAACTCAGTTAAGTTTTTGGGGCCTCGCCAGGCCCTGGCAAGCCAAAGGGGGTCGGTTGGGAGGAGTGTTGTGCAGTGAGGATGGTGGGGGCTTTGGGGGCAGCCCTCTGTGGGGCACAGGGTGACCGATCAGGTGGGCCCCTCCCCAGCCCACAAGAAGGCTGCCAGGTTTTACCTTGCGGTGTTCTTGGGACCTTAGCCGTCTGCCCGCCTTTAATTGGCCACCTAAGGACCTTGATTAGCCTGGGGCGGGCAGGCTGTTTCTCGCTGCCGCCACCCCAATTAAAATTACAGCGGGGGCAGGAGGGGGTCCCCGCTCATTGGGGGACCGTAAAATTCTAGCCATAGTCTTAAAGTGCATGCAGAGACACAGTGGCGCAGTGGTTAGCACCGCAGCCTCACAGCTCCAGCGACCCGAGTTCAATTCTGGGTACTGCCTGGGTGGAGTTTGCAAGTTCTCCCTGTGTCTGCGTGGGTTTTATCCGGGTGCTCCGGTTTCCTCCCACAAGCCAAAAGACTTGCAGGTTGGTAGGTAAATTGGCCATTATAAATTGCCCCTAGTATAGGTAGGTGGTAGGGAAACAGGTGGGGATGTGGTAAGAATATGGGATTAGTGTAGGATTAGTATAAATGGGTGGTTGATGGTCGGCACAGACTCGGTGGGCCGAAGGGCCTGTTTCAGTGCTGTATCTCTAAACTAAAAACTAAACATAATGCACATATTACTTACACAGCAACACTGAAACTTATCAACAGCATTGTTCAAAGCACTTGCAGAGAGTAACACTGGTGCATTGTGGAAACTAGTCTGTTGAGAAATTAGAGCTTGGGAAGTCCCATGAAATTAAGGTCTAAGCTTCTCAAAGATGGACAAGGTAGGAAAATACAGAAATGTCTCAAATATCCTCTATCAAAGAACATTGTTACACACACACTGACAACTGTCCTGGCATTATTTAACTATCTTACTTATTTTGTAACTTATGTCTTTATTATGTTAAATATCTTATTTCCAATACCAAGTGCTCAGTTTAATTTTTTAAAAAAATGACAGGCAACACCATTTTGAACTATTGATTGGTTCCTGTTCCCATCCACCTCCTTGCTATTGTTTATTGCTAGGTTTGAAATCTACTAATTAAAATGAGTAGGCCCTTTGTAGTGCTTAATTTGTAGTTTTCATTCCTGCTTTTGATTGGTATTTTCCTTATTTAATCTGTGCAATTTCTTGTCTTCATGATTAAATCTAAGCCAATTGGCTGCAAATGTCATACAAAGGTTTGCACACATTAGATAATTTCTGAATTACTAGCATCGCTCCCCAGGTTATGTCAGTGGATTTGCTGCTTGATAAAGACAGGTACATACCAAACAAAAACACAACATATTATTCATCTACTAAAGTTTAAATGTGCATGTGTCCCTTTCAGGCTACAGGCTAAGAAAACAAAGGTTAATGGTGATTTGGGCTGGAAATCAGAAACTTGGTCAATCAGGAGTCTTCAGCCTCTGCTATTTTCTGTTCCTGGAGGGATTTTCTTTTCTTTACCAATTATTGTTCTTGCATGTATATGTAACATAAATCTGATGTGTGGTGAATAGGAAGTGTGTGCATAGTTTTTTTTTATATCATATAGATAGATCTTTAGTGTTAGTGCTCACAATGAATCCGTTACAATTTGTCAGAAATAACATCAAGGCAAGTGATTTATGATGAACAAGTCAAATTTTGATTTTTTTAAAAACACGCCTTAGACATAAGTCTTTTTAGGATTCAACAAACATGTATAAATGTAAAATAAATAAGGCAGAAAATGCTTTGATATCTTATTCCACATCAGTAGAAGGCAGATTTTATTCTTAATACTGTTTAATTACAAATTACATTTTAAATACAAATATCCAATTTAACCAATACCCACATCAGTGCATATCTAGGCTGAAGGCTACAAAGCTGTTTCGGTTTATCTGCAGAGGCCAGTGCACCAGAAGTCACAAATGGGCAGTTAGTACAATAGTATTATGCAAACCAAAATTTTTATTATCCTTAGAAACTAAAATCTGGCAAGATGTGCTGCACATGTCATTACGGGTTGTGGTTGAACTATTTCTACAAAGTATTAATTCAAACCCATACAGACTCCCAGTACATTTCAGACTGGATTGTGGCTGTTGTTCCTGTACCAGTTTAACAGCTCACCAGATGTATATTAATAATTAAATGTATTCAGATCTAGCTCAGATACCAATAAACACAGCTGAATGAAAATGGTAATTCAAATTGTGCTTTAGACTGAAAAAATCAAAGGCGTGCTCAAGGTTGTTTAAGCAGTCGAATAGACAACATAGTAGATTGTAAAGTGGGGCTGTCATGTGTATTCAATTAAATCAAACTATGTAGCTTGGCTGCAGTTCAAGAGTTCCCCTTCACATCTGTAAAAGAGTCATCTGTGTGCAATTTCCTATCCCTCTTCTCACAGCTCCTATAATTCTTTTCCCTTTAGAGCTGCTAGTTCCCGATAAAAGCTGGTCCTTCTCTTGTTGACGTTCCAGGATTTGCTGTTTGTTTAATGATTCACTCAGATGCCACAGAAAGGGTCTGAAGTGCTGAAATTAGTCAATATAATGCAGAATGGTAATGTGCTGACACTCTGCTCTTGATGTCAAAGCATCCTAAATATATCTGAAGTTGAGAAGAAAATTGTTTACGCACAGAATTATCTCCACTTTACTCACCAATTCCATTCACAGGGAGAATAGCGAGAAATAAACAGTCTAACCTCTCTATATATAGCTGATGTTTTGTGATATCTTATGGCATTGAAAGATATGTTCTCCAGTATATGCCAGTTCTTAATTTTCCATCTGGCATGTACAAAAAACAAACAGAACATCTAGTGGCTAAGAGCTATCTCAAATTTCCAGTTTCCATTAGGCAGACCACAAATAAAAACACAAGCAGCCATTGTTTTGTTGACAAATTTATCAAATAGTCAACAACTTCCCCAGTCCTGATAAGTAATGTTAATTAAATCAACTTCTACCACCACATTGTGAAACTAAAAGAATGATTAGTTAAAACATTGATAGAAATTTCGTCTACGCAACAACTTCATGTAAATAGAGCCACCAATTCCAGTGCTCGACTCCTGAAATGTGGACTCCGAGATCCAGCAATGACTAGAACAATCCCCCTTTGACACAAAATCCAACCAAAGCTGCAATGTGCCTGCTTCCATTTGTTTGGGCATAAGATTGGCTTGATAGGCAAGAAAGATCAAGGACACAAAAGGAAGGTGGGTCTTAAACATGACATTAAAGTATTGCTAATAGCTTTGTTGCAGTCCAACAGCTTCCTTGCTCATCAGTAACAGAAGAATAATCTGTGTGCAATTTTCTGTCCCTCTTCCCTCAGCTCCTACAATTCCTTTCACTTTAAGGCCGCTAGTTCCTGCAGCAGCTGTTCCTTCTCCCGCTGAAGTTCCAGGATGTGCTGTTTGTTCTGATCTAGACGATCCTCCAGCCACTGTAGCAGAGGACCGCTAATGGACGACATCTGGCTACACAGATTCTTCGTGAAAACTAGAGAAATAGAAGACAAAAAGGGAAATATTTCCAGTCAAGGCATTTAACAACTTTTCAAACCATATTGGGTACATTCCACGTGGTGGATATTTTTGTTCTCAAAACATAAAACAGTTGAATCCTAAAAAATGCGTAACTAATTTAGAGCAAATAAGCACTACAAATGAAACTCTAAGTACACCAAACCCTGAATCTAGCCCACCCTTACTACAAATATTCAGAATTACACCTACTTAGTGATTTGCTCTCATCTAGGCAAATATCAAGTCAAAATGCTCATTCACAGTGATGCCTTGTACCCAATTATCTATTTTTAATTGGATCAATAATTTTACATATTCAAGAAGAATATTACTGTAGGGTAGAATATAAATTGTCTCTATTTTTGATTAGACATTTCCTCCCGATCCTTTCATTCTCTTAATTCAAGCGTTGGGATTTATTTAATAATAGGCCTGCTTTTGAGCAGGTGAATTCCCAGTTTCAGATGCATTATAGCATTTATCCAACAGCAGAGAGTGAGAAAGTTAGCTAGATGTCAGATTTCTCTAACAGATTTGGCAACTTTTTTTTGTTTTAAACTAACTTAAAGCTAACTTCTGTAATGTTGCCCTTTGAAAGCAAATAATCTACTGAATCAATTTGTTTGTGGAAAAAAAACATATGTTTCACATCGCACAGGTCGTACACCCTTTGGTGCACAATCTCAGAACTCTCTCACATTCCACATCTCATCCATCACCAAAAGCACCTATTTTCATCGAGGTAGTATCGTCTACCTCATCACCCCCGATCGTCAATGAAACCCTCATCCATGCCTTTGCTACCTCTAGGCTCAACTTCTCCAACACTACACAAGTTCTACAAATTCCAACTCACCCAGGGCTGTATACAGAAAATTTAGAGTTGTACATACTGCTTCCGCTTGTTGACCTCACCTCTCCAGCAGCTATTGGCACATGCATTTCTGGGCAGGGGTGTGGTGTGGTGTAGGGCGGTGGGGGTGCGGTGGAGGCTGGAGTCCAGGCGGCCAATACCCTAGTCAATTTTGAACTTTTGAAATGACCTCAACAATAATTATCCTTTCTCTTCCACTCAGAGATCCTATTTCCTACAGTATGCTGGAACTTTTTTCCAACTCCCCCAGTACAACAGCACTCTTCCCCTTCCCCCCATTTAGAAAGACTGAGCACTCAAAGAAAGGATTAGCTTTGTTCACTATAATCAATCTGCATCATCAACAACAATATTCGGATAAGACATTAATCAATTGTAAAAGCATATCCAATAATGGGGAACAGGAAAACACTCAGTTAACAATAAGCTCTAATTCGGGGTGGCAATTACCACAGAACATGGGTTCTTTCACAATATACTCCACATTTTAACTTACAGCTGTCAGTTCTACCTAACAACTAAAATTCTACAACCGTAATGTGATTTACACTGCCTGTGTATCTGTGGCATAGCTCCCAACATATCGCAAACACTATAAAACTTACAATGTCACAGAAAATCAGGCAGCCTCACAGCAGTATCTTAGAAGTTTCCTCAATTCAAAAAGCCTGTCTGTTTATGGCAGCAGTAATTCTTCAAGGTGCACTTGAACATAGCGCTGAACATTTTTGTTAAGGCTATGCATAAGTACTCAAAGAATACCAATCGCAAAGCTTCAAACATCACCTCTTTCACAGCTGCTTTCTGTAATTTTGTATCTTCTGTATAGAAGTTTAAGCACATAGCTAATCTTTCTCCCTGCAGAAAACCTTTGTAAATTGCGAGGAAGAGGAAAAAAGGGCTCATCTGTGAAATGGATATTTTTGACTTCCACATAGTTCCCTCCATCCTACTATTATTTCTCCAACTCTTTATGTTTTTCCAGTAATCATCAGGATCAAAGGTGTAAGTCTCCTGCTGTACTCTTCTATTATGTCACTTAATATGCCATTTTGTTTTGCAAAAATAGGGTTATGGAGGCATTGAGCCATCATCTACCTGATCCATTGTGAATCTTGGTTATAGGGTCCAGATGTGTCAGACTGAAATAAATGATAAAAAGTTACAGTTTATGGAGAAATCTTCTATTGGATACAAAAATCCACTGGCAGCAAGAAAGTGAACTAGATTAGTAAACTTTAACCATACCAAAAAAAGAGGCAAAATCCACATTAACATATACTAAGCCACTAGAATATGATTATTCTGTTTCCAATAATATGAACACTAATAAAGTAAAAGTAAATTTAAGGTGGGATGGGAGGAAGCATACTAACTGAAATGCCTGCTCCAGGGAGGAGGAACGTCTCATGATTGTGTGTATAGGAGATTGTCATGCAGAACACCACCTGCCAAGAATGAGGCACATTAATTTTGTGATATGAACATTGATTTGAAAACTGTTGCTGAAGTGAAGAAAGGACTTGTTTAAAAGAAGAATCACCAGGCTCTTGGTTGGAAAGACATTTGCATATTAACAGACAGTGCTTGTAGAGACTTCCCTTATCCAGTTTAACCCACAATGGACTTTGAGCATCAGACATTGAAGGTGAGGGAGCTCAAATTTCAGGATGACTTCTTGGATGGCCAGTGAAGTAACTTGGGATAAGTTAAAAGCACTGTCTATGGAGGAGTTGAGGAAAATGGCTGAGCGGTGTGGGATCGCTGTACGTGGCAAGCCTAGGAAGTCTGAACTCCTAAGGCTAGCGACCAACCATTTTTCCCTTGAATCTGAAGAAGTAGAAACAGGGTTGGAAGTAGACTCCGACAGGGTATTGTTAGCAAAGATACAACTGGAACAGAGGAAATGTGAATTAGAGAAGGAGAGGGAGAAAGAAAGAGCCTTCTAGAAGGAATGTGAAAAGGAAAGACAGAAAAAGGAACGAGACAGAGGAAGGGGGGGGGGAAGAGAGAGAGAGAGCGAGAATATTCCAGAAGGAATGCAAAGAGAGAGAGCTGAAGCAGCTTGAGTTAACTTGGGGGAGCGACAGAGTGACCCCACTGAAAGCATGATCAATATGGAGAAGTGTAATTCAGGGCTGGGTACAGAATTGTTAAAACTAGCTCAACTAATCCCGAAATTCAATGAGGATAATGTAGAAACATTTTTTGTGTCCTTTGAGAAACTGGTAAGGCAGCTAAAATGGCTAGCTGAGACCTGACTCTTTTATTACAAAGCAAACTAACCTGAAAAGCCCATGAGGTTTATTCCCTGTTGCCAGATGAGAGTTCATCAAATTATGAACTGACAAAAAATGCTGTCCTCGGGGCATATGAATTAGTACCCGAAGCCTATTGCCAAAAGTTTAGAACCCTCAAGAAGCAAATCAATCAAACTTATCTGGAGTTTGAAAGTAAGCAGCTGGCTTTTGACCGGTGGCTGAGGGCTCTTAAAGTACAGCTCAGATATACTCCCACTCTCCATAAAGACCCATAGAGAGGAGGAGCAGGTTCAGAGAGCCCGGCAAGCAGCCGTTCTGGCTGATGAGTTTGCTTTAATTTATAAGTCGGTTTCCCGGGGAAAACCTTTCCTAATTACCCCACAAATCCAAAAATGTCAGAGGGCGGGAAGGTGATAGAAGCCAAAGCAGTCCTGGGAGAGAAGGAAAAGCAGGAGACACAGGGGACCCTCCTCTAGCAAAAGGGAAAATGTTGTCAGCAGGAATGAGACCCGGAGACCTATCTGCTTCCATTGCAATAAGGCAGGTCATCTAAAAGCTGACTGCTGGAAACTAAAGGGAAAACCTGTAGGGTTAATCGGGGCACATCCGCTCAGTGAAGAAGGAATCCTGAAGGAAAGCACAACAGAGCAAGCTGTAGCTTTAACTACAGTAAGAGTGTAACACAGGAAGCTTACTATAGCAAATGCAGGAAAAGTTAATAGGATTTCTGAAGGTTATCCAGGTTTTGTGTTTGAAGGGAAAGTAACCCCATACCCCTTGAGTGGGGCAAACAAGCCCATAGTAATTCTCAGTGACACAGGGGCCACTAGATCCCTTTTACTGGGAAAAGGCCTGACCTTTCCCCCAGAGAGTGCAGTGAACACCAGAATGGTGGTGAATGGTATTGGAAGGCAGTGTATGCCTGTACCTGTACACCAGGTGCACTTGGAGTATGACCTAGTTTCAGGACTGGTGACCGTAGGGATTGTCCCTAGTTTGCTTGTGGACGGGGTTGACCTGCTCCTAGGTAATGATCTGGCGGGGGTGAAGGCGGTGGTCCCCCCAGTGGTGAAAGAAAGACCGCAGGAGGTCAGAGAGACAGGGCAGTGGCAGGTGACGGTTCCCTGCAGTCTCCCTGAATGTGTAATGAGTAAGGCCATGATCAAACCAGCTCCCCCAGAGGAGACTGAATTGGCACTGCAGGCAGATGAATATGAGGTCTGTCTATCCGAGACTTTCTTTAGAGAATTAGAAGACCCAGGGAATGAGTCAAATGGATTTTCCCTAGCTGAGTCTCAGCAAGCTGACCCAGTATTGCAAGAGTTAGCACAGGCTGCCCAGTCTGAAAGTGAAGCAGAGGGAGTCCCTGATTGCTACTATTTAAAGAATGAGGTACTGATGAGGAAATTGAGTTCTCCTCACAGACCAGAAAGCAAGGAGTGGACAGTTGTTCACCAGTTAGTGGTGCCGCAGAGGTACCGGAGAGAAATATTAAGATGGGCCCATGAGACTACAGTAGCTGTACATGCGAAAAACCAAAGCCCGCATAAGACAGCAGTTTGACTGGCCAAATCTCCACAAAGAAGTGGTGGAGTACAGCAAGAGTTGTCACATGTGCCAGGTTGAGAGGAAACCCCAACCTACAGTGAAAACTGCATCCCTTAAGTCCTGTACTGGTGTTAGGAGGACCCACCAGCAGAGGGCTGGTGAACTGTAAGGGACCCCCACCGAGAACAAAAGGGGACAGGCAGGCACAAGGCTGGCAAAAGGTTAGAAAGGGAAGGGGAAAAAGCGACCGAGGGCAGGTTAAAGGAAGTCTGGGAGGAATCCCGGATGAAAACCTCTACTGTCCGGTCAGCCAACCCCGAAAAATTTGAAAAGTTAGACCCCAAATCCTCTTGTGTAAATGCAGACACTAGAAGCACCCCAGCAGAGCTGCTAACAGCATTTACAGGAACCTGCAGGAACAAAGAAAGACCTCTAGGGGGCAGAGAAACCGTGAGTCTGATGCCTCACCTAGTTGAAGTGCCACAGGAGAGTGTTGTAGAGTCTGTACAAAAACCTGCAGGTAGGAGTGTTCCAGAGGACAAAGGGGAGATTAGCAAAGAATCCTCCCCCACAGTCAGAAAAAAAAGAGAACCATCCATCCCCTGAAGTCAAACGCCTTTGCATGACTCAGCAAAGCAATGAAGGAGAGTTCAGGATAGACCCGCCCACTACTGACTCTCCTGGAAAAAAAATCCAATTTAGGGCTAATGAAATCTAACTGGAAAATCTTGACTGGAAAGACATTTGCATATTAACAGACCATGCTTGTGGAGACAAAGGGGTCACCTCCCTATCCGATTTAACCCACAATGGACTTTGAGCATCAGACATTGAAGGTGAGGAAGCTCAAATTTCAGGATGACTGCTGGGATGGCCGAATCCACAAACAGATGTGGCCAGCTGGTCACATGTCTAGCCAGCTTGGCAACCTGGTTTTTCTGAATTGTACTAAGAGTTTGAACTCAGAGACTGCAGTATGCTCCTGGACTCAAAAAGACCTCTTCTGTCTGGCTCTTCCTCTCTTTCTCACGGAACTCCAAATCCATTGAAGACACATGAACCCCAAGAGAGAAAGGTCTCCTACAGCAAACAAGGTTTAAGAAGAATACTGGGCCCCAACGAAGAGCAAGATCTACCTACAATCAAGGACTCTACAGTGAGCTCGAAGAACCGTAACAAAAACCCTCTTCAGAGATTGCCTCAAACTTCTCCACTTTTTTTTCTTCTGCTCTTTTCTGTCTCTATCTGCATGTATGTAGCACGTATGCATGCTAGCGTGGGCGTGTCGTGTATCCGTAGGTGTTAAGTGAATTAGTTTAAGTTTAAATAAAGTTCAACCTTTTTTCTTTAAACCTAAGAAAACTTGTTTGGCTAGTTTCTTTGCCTTATAATTGGAAGTTATTGAACAAGGATTCACTAAGGGGGAGTTAAAAACAGTGTGTTAAAAAAAAACCCTGTTACAGTAAGACCAGGTGAAGACTGAGAGGGAACCCTAGACCCCTTTCTTACCTGGTCATAACAAGATATGAATAAAACTGATGCTTGTGCCAGTTACAGTGGTGTTACTCTATTCAAATGCACTTGTAAGAACAAGGGCAGCTTCTAAATAATGGCTTCAACAGAAGTATTCTGTTCAAAGATGTAGGAATTTCAAAGTGAAAAAAGCTTTATTAATGTGGACAGCACCAAGCTAGTTAGCTTCATGTAGTACCTATGGAATATATACTGGCTTCAATTACATCAATTAAGAAAAAAATAGATGTAACTGAACCAGGATCACAGCATTTGACCATTGTGAAGAAGGGGAAGATTGGATGGTCCATTGGATTGATTGCTGTTCTTTCGCCTCTATGAAGGAGTCAAAGTTCACTCTCTCTGAAGGCCATCAAAAGTCTTAAATAAAGTGGGTTTGACTGTCTCAATCTCATACCTGTGAGCTTGTATTTGTAGAAAAAAATATTTAGCTCAGGTTCTAACATTCAAATTTAAATCTGATGCAGATTTAAGTTTCACCCAGCATTAACGTCAGTCTAAAATAGATCACATAGATGGCTGATGTAAGCAAATGTCACACAGGGTGCTCTTTGAAGGCTTGGATTGTTGGGGTAAAGTATCTGTATCTGACCCATGTCGTATTTAATTTTGTTGCACTTGATGATGGCACTAGGTGCCCAAAGGGCACTAACATTCCAGCATTAGCACCCCGTTTTGCTAAGCACAACAATAGTTTAAAAAGGAAAACAAAACCATTAATACAAATGTTTATATTAAAAAAAAATTCAACAGAACCATAATGTGACTGACAAAACCATAACATAATTCATTTTTATGACATGGGGAGAGAATATAGTATAGTTCTTTAGTCTGCACTGTAATGCAGATTCAGTACAGCACTGACCTCAGTGCTTTCTCTCCATAGTGATCACATATCCACTCAAAGGATTAAATGGTTGCAACTGAACTCCTGGACTTCATGGACAATAGATCATATATACAACATAAACATAGGAACACAAGGACAGGAGTAGCTTATTTAGCCCTCGAGCCTGTTCCGCCATTCAAAGGGATCATGGCTGATCTGTGACCTAACTCCATATACCTGCCTTTGTCCCATATCCCTAATTCCTTCGGTTAATAAAAATCTATCAAGCGCAATTCAAAATTAATAACTGATCTAGCAAAAATTGCCATTTACAGAAGTTCCAAATTTCTACTACCCTTTGCATGAAGAAGTGTTTCCTAATTTCCATCCTGAAAGGTCTGTCTCTAATTTTTTTGACTATGGCCCCTAGTTCTAGACTTCCTAAGCAGCGGAAATTTTTTCTCCCAATCTACCGTATCTATTCCCCTTGTTAACCTAAAAACTTCAATCAAATCAGCCTTTAACCTTCTAAGTTCCAGGGAATACAATGCCAGTTTGTGTACTCTCTCCTCATAATTTAACCCTTGCAGTCCAGGTTATCATTCTAATAAATCTATGCTCCTCCCTTCTTCCTAAGGTGTAGTGCCCAGAACTGCTCACAGTACACCAAATGTGGTCTAACCAGGGCTTTGAATAGCTGAAGCATGACTTTTATCCCCTTATAGTCTATTCCTCTCAATATAAAAGCCAGCATTTCATTAGCTATTTTGATCATTTTCTGTACCTGTTCATGACATTTTAATGATCTGTGTACCTGGAATCATAAATCACTTTGGATCTCGTACTGTTTCTAGCTTTTCACCATTTAAATAATGCCTGATACACAAAGCTACATCTCATTTTTTACTGTACCTGTGAATTCTTCTATAAGCATCCTGCTCCTCCTGACAAAGAATTTTTGGAAGTTCCACAGCAGACTCCAGGCACACTTTACCAATGGTTTCATGGGGAACTACGTGGATAGGAATTTCTATTCGTTCATACCTGTAACCAAATTATCAAAGGTTAATGCCATTCAGGTGACATCCTATCCCAGGGGTCTGCAACATTTTTTCCTTACCCGAAAAGCCTTTTTAAAAAAAAAAATGCCTAAAATTAAAACTATTGGGCGCCACAAGACGTAAATTAGGCATTTCTAAACCAAAATACTTGACAAACTGTAAAGTCTCTGGTACAATGCATACTTTCATTATATAATAAAAAGTGTTGAATTTATGTATCAATAGAAAGAAAAATCAAAATTAAAATAGCCCCAACTCTGAATTATTGCAGTTTTTGACTTTTTTAAAAAAACTATAATTTTGTCAGTAAATTTATTTTTAAAATAAACATTAGGTTAAATTAAGACAATTTTTTGGCTATTGATTCTCATGATCAAAAAAATAGTTTCTAATAGCATATTTAGAAAGATTTATCATCTCAGATATAATAGAAACAATAATGGCCGCAACCATAAATCCTGTTCCTTGAACCAAAGACAATATCTAGAACTATGGTGTAGCTATACCACTCAAACAGATTTATTTAGAGAATTATGTTGTTTCTTGTTAAAATAATCATTTGAAACTGTAAAGTGTAGCATAATGATTAGCCTTTTATCCCTACAATACAAACATGGCTCTTACTTTTCTTGACCTCATTTTTTTTAGGCTTTTTCACGTTTCTGCGATCCAACTGAAAAAAGTTGGGAACTGCAAACAGTTCCGGAGCCGTAGGTTGCAGATCCCTGTCCTAGCCTATAAGCTTAGTTCAAGTACTTTACGATGTTTGTATGACCCCAGAGATTAGATTACAGCCCTACCAACTTTTACATATTTTATGCACAAGTCTCAAACTTGAAATTGTTTTTGTCCACCAACTGGTTATCTCACACAGAGTTCAACCCCTGACAGAGAAGGCAAGCAATCAGCTCTTGTGAAAAGTACCCTAAAATTAAAGTGAAGACATATGCATGGATGAGCCAACTCTCCAATTTGTCCATTCCTTTCTATTGACGTTTCCCCATAATAAGATTAAACACCTCACATTAAAAACCAAGATCCTTGGTATATATTATTTTCACTAGAATAACATAGACTGCATTATACTTACTCAGAACCTTTCTGCGCTTGAATTGACTGGAAACAGGTATAGAGAACTCGGCCGGTCTGTAGGAAACATGTAAAAAGGCAAAATATATTGATTAATCCGGCCATCTAAATTTTTTATGTCTTCTCAACAAGCTAATTAAACTGGTAAGAGCTACCACAAAATCTGGATGGAATTTAATCATTAACTGTTCACATAAACATGCTGCTTCTTGGAATTGTAATAATTTTGCAGGAAAGCACTGAGACCTTAGCTAACCTTGCTCTGGAAGCGATTTAGTAAATCATCCTTTCTCTTTATGGTCATGTATTCAAATCTAAGCCAGATTGAAGAAATAAGCGTGATTTATCTCTCTGATGGATGTTTACATCATGGATATAAAATGAGTTTGGAGCAGTATCAACCTAAGCCAGAGCACAAAACTATTGATAAGTCAATACAAATTGGCAATCACACTCTTCAAGGAAACAAGGAGGGTTTATCTGGGAAATGAAGATGTTAGAGAAGTGCAGAAGATAGTACTCTCTTTAGTTTGGATTTTTAACTCATTCATAGTATGTGGTCATCACCGGCAAGGACTGTATTTCTTGCCCATCTCTAACTGCCCTTGAGAAGATGATGGTGATCTGCCTTCTTAAATCACTGCAGTCCGTGTGGTGAAGGTGCTCCCATACTGCTGTTAGGTAGGGGGTTCCAGGATTTTGTTCCACCAATGATAAAGGAATGGCAATCTGTTTCCAAGTCAGGATGGTGTGTGACTTGGCAGGGAACTCAGAAGTGCTGGTATTTCCATGCGCCTGCTGCCCTTGACCTAATTAAGGCTGCCATGTTGGAGCAATAGCTGCCACTTGAGCACTTGTTGACAGTGATTGCAAAAATATTCTCCTGCGCAGCTCTGATGCCCTTCAAATAAAAAAATGGAAAATGCACTACAGGTCAATTGACATCTGAAAAGGAAAGACAGAAAAGAACTTGGTTTTAGATGGTGCTTTTCATGTTCTTAGGTCATTCCAAAATGCTTCACAGCCAATGAATTACTTTTGAAGTGAAGTCATGGTAGTTTTGTGAGAAAACATAGCAGAAAACTTGTACGCAGTAAGATCCAAATGAGATGAATGAACAATTAATCTGTTTTTGGAGGTGTTGTTTAGCAGCTATGTGTTGGCCAGGAAACCAGCAGAACTCCCTGATCTTCTTCAAATGGTGCTGAAGTCGTTTACATCCACCTGAAAAGGACTGTTTAATGTCTCCTCCAAAAGATGGCACCTCCAATAATGCAGAAATCCCTCAGAATTGATGCTAACGGATCTGCAGTGCATTCTCAGCATTTTCTACATTTTTATTTCAGATTTTCAGTTTGTTTTAAGATCACAACAAAAGGATAACTTACCAAGAAAATGACAAGTTATCCTTTTGTTCTGTCTGACATCAGCAAAGGGTGCACTAATGTCGCTTGTTAAAAGCCACTAAAGGGCAACAAAAGGCCCAGTGATTTTCTCTCACACCTTTTGAGGAAGCAGTAAACCACTGCTGACTTCCACCAAAGGAACGAACGCACAAAAGAACAGAGAGCAATATAGACCTTGGTGTTCTTGTCCTCAATGAAACAGGAGAAGATCAGCCCTACGAAGCCCTGGTCCATCATCTGGTACATGGCCTGAGTACGGACATCTGACAGAGATAACAGAGAAATTACATAGAAATTGATCATGCTTTACTTCTTGAACAGATTACTTATGTGCAAACTGAACTGGCAAGGAAACGAAATGGACTCCAAACTATTCCAACAAAAAGACTTTAACATAGTTTGGATCTGAATTGGCATATTAGGGGCGAAACAGATTTTATTGGCAAGATACAACCTTATTGTGACCTATTGTTCGTGGGATGTGGGCGTCGCTGGCTAGACCATCCCTAATTGCCCTTGAGAAGGTGGTGGTGAGCCACCTTCTTGAACCGCTGCAGTACTTGGAGTGCTGCTACACCAACAGTGCTGTTCGGAAAGGAGTTCCAGGATTTTGACCCAGAGACAGTGAAGAAATGGAAATATAGTTCCAAGTCAGGATGGTATGTGGTATGGTGTAGGATGGTAATGCATAACATCCCAATAGCCAACATAATAAGAAGATAGCCCTCCTGCAGATTTACTAGAAAAACCTTCAAGTGAAAATATCTACTGCCCAAATAGTGAACAGGAAAGAATCATTTTTTCTCTTTTTTAACAGATACAAACAAAACATTGAGAAGTCACAATGCTGCATGTTATATTACAAAATTTCTCACAAATTAAAAACACTGGGTAAGCTCACTGATGGCTTAGGAGCAAATGCAAAACCATGCAAAATGATAAGTACAAACGTGAAAGGCCTTTTGGTCTATTTAGTTCATCTTTAAATGCAAGTCTATGGTCGTCTGTCGAAGCATCCAAATGTCTCTTTAGTAACTTGAATCCATTAGACTCAGATTCCAGGTTCCAGATTCTGTGCTAAGTTCGCCAGTCTAGGAAATCAACAAAGATACTCCAACTGGGTTCTAAAATGCAAAGCTAGGCAGGAGGGAGGGGGGGGGGGGGGGGGGGGGAGAAAAAAAAAAATCAACAAAAAAAAAAAATCGGCCTGAGTTCCTATGTCAGTTCATCATCCAGTGAACCCTGCTGGTAGGTGCACGTGCTGTGGACAACCAGTTAAAATACAAATCAGGTCAGATATGATGCCTTTAACAATCAAATGGCCAGAAAAATACATGTGATAGATTTTAAAATGCGATCTGGGCAGTAAAGTTGGCGTATTGGATTGGTCACTCGTTCCGCACATGGCCGATTTTTCTTTTCCATCGGAGTTGGTGGGCAGGAAGATCGGGCGGAGTGTATAATGAACAGCCAATCTGCAACGCCAACCTCAACATCCAGCAGTGCAAGTTAAAATCTATCTCAGTGTCTTGGCTCATACATTAAAAAAAATCTAGTTGAGCAAGGTACCAGAGGCCTGTCAAAACTGTGGCAGAAAGGAGCAAAGGCGAAAAAGATCACTGCTAACAAGGAATACCTACTCTCTAAACTGCTCACACAGGAGATGTTGGTTCCACTGTTACTTGATGCCCAGTTAAGTAATGACTTACCTACGTGTGAAGGCCATACGGTGATATGAGGGTGAGAATGGTACCATCCCACCACTCTCATTGGGCGGCCAGTCATTTCAGCTAACCTGTGCGAGTTGTCAAAGATTATATATAAAACCTCTACTACCAAAAGGTAATGCATCTGCCCCTGAATTCTGCAAACCCACAAGTTCTATATAATGCAATCCTCCCTAGAACCCAGTGATATCAAAGTCTTACAGCACACCAAAAGTGAACTTCTAATCTAAATAGAAATACAGAAAAATAAGGTTGTGAAGGAATATTCAGTTTAAAAAAAAAATTCCTTCTTATCCCAGTATCTCCCAGTTGAATAGGCAAAAAGTTTACATTTGTCCGTTTCATATTTTGATATAGTACAGAGACATACTCTACATCTCCTAAGAAGTTTTATTCTGCATCTAACTTATAAACTCACATATAAGACTAACATTGATATGTCTTTATATAGAACCAAGAATTAGAGGTTGGGGGGTGGGGGGGGGGGGGGGGGGTAAGGGGTGGCCCATTTTGTAAGTAGATCACATCCTTCCTTGGGTTTCTTTCTAGTGGAGAAATTTCTCTAAAGACAGTGGACTCAGCAACAGTATACCAATGTATTCCTATTCGCTAAATGTCAGCTGTTGCTAAGCTGCTCCAGTGCTGTGATATTTAAATGACAACTTTCCCTTCTGACTCGTGTGTCCAGGCTTCTGTTTCTGATTTTCTGACAGCCCAGCAGGATAGATGCAGGGAAAAAATACAAAATCAGCAACAGAAGCCAGGACTAAAATCAAAATTGCCACTGAAATATGACAACAATAGCGTACTGGAGAAATAAGCTAATGGGAATGCACTGCACGAAATGAAAGTGTATTTGTGGATCTGTCTACCTATACAAAAGGGAGAATTTAGGTTATTAGAAGTCATTTTGGCCTTCAATTTATGTGGAGGTTATGGATTTTTTTGGGTGGATATTGTGGGTTGCCTTGTACACGAGTAAATATGGTAACAAATGCTGTATCTGACCAGGGTCTGCTTCACAAGGTGATGGAGGAGGAAACTTTACTCTCCATCTAACCCATGTTATGTTCAATCTGGAACTGCCTAATGAGGACACTGGGTGCAAAGATCCTTATTCCCCAGCATTTAGATACCTCAATCTTGATAAAATATGAAAAAAATCTGACAACATTTGCAATAGGTAATGTTGCATCTGCTGGCCAAAAATGTGATTGTTTGTGAATCCCAGTGTCTATCGTAATCGTAATCTCTATTTTGGCATCACTGAAAGGATATTTCAGCTTCAGTTGAGGCTGCAGAAAGTTGCTCTGGAGAAATTTCCACCCGATCCTTGCGCTTGTCTGAGCGGCGTAGAATGATGACAGAATGAATGTGAACTATCCTACTTGTGTCAACCTAAGGAAAAAAAATGAAGAAGTTTATTATCTTCCATTTCTTTCCTAGCCGATCAAAGGGAATTGGTGACACACTGGATTAGAACATCATCTCTCATCCCTGGAACCTGGTCTCGCATCCAGCCAGATACAGATGAAAATCTCCACTCTCTCTGCTGACTGTGAACATCCTAACTGAAGTGAGCTTGTGCAGTTTCAAACAAACTGAGACCAGTGTGAGAAATAGAAATGTTACACTGGTGCAGTACAGCTTGATCTATTGAGAATCCAATTGAGACACATTATTGGAGTAGAATAGAGCGAACTCTGCATCTCATTGATGTTATATCTGACCTAGGAGTACTTAATGCTGACACTGGATAACTAAAATTTAAAGTGTTCTATTCCCCCACTGGTAACATCCTTCACTGACTAAAATAAAACTGAATAAAACAAAACACAAAAATACTGAGGAATGCTGGGAATTTTCATGGTAGTTCTCCAATCAACCTTCATAACTTTCGTGAAAACACTGTTTATGTGGTGAAATCTGGGTTTCCACCAATCTTGAAGTGGAGACGGTCAATTGAGAGAATCTCCGAGGAAACTCCCGAGATAGTCTGTTCTTTTTAGATTGAATCTACATACTACATACTGCCTTGCAATGCCTGGAAATATTTATACAGCAGAGACCAGGAGGAGTGGGAGCTGAGCATTAGCAAAGTGGGATAAAAGGCATGTGGCAGAGCAAGCATGTGGCCGGAAGCCACATCAGAATGAGGTTGGACTCAGTATGGAGAGGAAGGAACGGCAGAACCTGAGGGAACTAAGACCAGTATCAAGGGTAAGTATTGAGGTAAGGATCTAAGATAATAAACTAAAATAATTAAATAGAGTTTTTATTCTTAAGTTTGTTTTTAAAGTCTTAAGTTTTACTTCTGATACATTTAGTTCGTAGTCCGATTAACAGAGGTATGGCAGGGCATCTCATCTAATTAGGTGCACATCCGGCTCCATGTGGGAACTCCAAAAAGCTTTGTGTCCTGGACAACCACATGTGCAGTAAGTGTCATTAACTGGAGGAGTTTGAGCTCCAGGTTTTGGAGCCTGAGCAGCAGCAGAAATCACAGTGGTGCATCCACGAAATTGAGAGTTTTGTGGATGGCATTTTTCTAAAGGTGGTCATCTGCAGCTTAAGGGCATGCAGGCAGAAAGGAATGGATGGCTGTCAGATAGTCAAGCAGGACCAGGTAGGTAGTGCAGGAGATCCCTGAGTGCATCTTGCTCTCCAACCAGTATTCAGTTCTGGTTTCTCTGGGGAATGCAGCCAGAGCCAAGTCCACGGGTAGCTCAGCTGTACAAGGAGGCAGGAACAAGATTGGGAAAGCAATAGCGATAGAGGAATATAGAAGATATATTTATTCAGAGAAGTGAAAAAGGAAAGAGGTAAAGAGAGAGTATGAGAAGAGACTGACAGCTAACATAAAAGGGACTCCAAAGGTCATCTATAGGTATATAAATAGCAAAAGGATAGCATGAGGGTGTGCCAATTAGGGACTAAATAGGGGATTTACGCATGGAGGCAGGGGGCAGGGCTGAGGTACTAAATGAGTACTTTGCAGCTGTCTTTACCAAGGAAGAAGATACTGCCAAAGACACAGTAAAAGAGGAGGTGTTTGAGTTACTGCTTGGCTAAAAATTGATAAAGACCAGGTATTAAAAAAGGTTGGCTGTACTAAAGGTTCATAAGTCACCAGGACCAGATCAGATGCCTCCGAGGATATTGAGGGAAGTATGGGTGGAAATTGCGAAGCGCAGTGGTTAGCACCGCAGCCTCACAGCTCCAGCGACCCGGGTTCGATTCTGGGTACTGCCTGTGCGGAGTTTGCAAGTTCTGCCTGTGACCGCGTGGATTTTCGCCGGGTGCTCCGGTTTCCTCCCACAGCCTAAGACTTGCAGGTTGATAGGTAAATTGGCCATTATAAATTGCCCCTAGTATAGGTAGGTGGTAGGGGAATGGGGGGAAGGTGGGGATGTGGTAGGAATATGGGATTAATAGTATAAATGGGTGGTTGATGGTCGGCACAGACTCGGTGGGCCGAAGGACCCGTTTCAGTGCTGTATCTCTAAATAAAAAAATAAATAATCTCCCAAATCTCCTTAGGTTCGGGGGCGGTTCCAGAATACTGGAGAATTGCAAATGTTAAACCCTTGTTCAGAAACGATAAGGTCAAACCCAGCAACTGCAGGCCAGTCAGTTTAACCTTGATGGTGGAAAAGATTTTAGAAATGATAATCTGGGACAAAATTAACAGTCACTTGGACAAGCGTGGATTAACTAAGGAACACCAGCACGGATCTGTTAAAGGCAAATCGTGTTTTAACTAACTTGATTGAAGTAACAGAAAGGGTTGATGAAGGTATTGCGATTGAAGTGGCATACATGGACTTGCAAAAGGCATTTCATAAAGTGACACATAATACACTTGCCAGCAAAGTTGGAATAAAAGGGAAAGTGGCAGCATGGATATGAAATTGGTTGAATGACAGGAAACAGAGAGTAGTGGTGAACGGTCGGTTTGTGGACTGGGGGTAGGTACACAGTGGGGTTCCCCATTGATCGGTATTAGGACCACTAATTTTCTTGATATATGTTAATGACCTAGACTTGGGTGTACAGGGCACAATTTCAAAATTTGCAGATGACACATAACTTGGAAGTATTATGAACTGTGAGGAGGAGAGTGATAGACTTCAAGAGGATATAGACAGAATGGTGGAATGGATGGACACATGACAGATGAAATTTAATGCAATGGAGTGTGAAGTGATACATTTAGGTAGGAAAAACGATGAGAGGCAATATAAGATAAAGGATACAATTCTAAAGGGGGTGCAGGAACAGAGAGACATGGGGGTATATGTACACAAATCATTGAAGATGCCAGTGCAGGTTGAGAGAGAAGTTTAAAAACATGCAGGATATAAATAGGGGCATAGAGTACAAAAGCAAGGAAGTATTGTGTTTAATTCTGCGCACCACATTTTAGGAAGAATGTGAAGGCTTTAGAGAGGGTACAGAAGAGATTTACCACAATGGCTCCAGGGTGAGGAACTTCAGTTACTTGGATAGATTGGAGAAGCTGGGGTTGTTCTCCTTTGAACAGAAGGTTGAAAGGAGATTTGACAGAAGTATTCAAAATCATGAGTGGTATAGACAGAGTTGATAGAGAGAAATTGATCCCATTGGTGGAAAAATCGAGAACCAGAGGACACAGATATAAGGTGATTGGCAAAAGAACTAATAGTGACATGAGGAAAATCTTTTCAAAGCAGCGACTGGTTAAGATGTGGAATGCACTGCCTGAGAGTGTGGTAGAGGCAGATTCAAACGGGAAATGAATAAGCACCTGAAGAGAAAATATTTGCAGAGCTACGGGGAAAGGGTAGGGGAGTGTGCATAGCTGAGTTGGTCTTGCAGAGAGCTGGCATGGACATGATGAGTTGATTGCCCTCCTTCGGTGCTGTAATCATTCAGTGATTCGATGAGCAGTTGGTTTCCATGCATTTTCTCCAGTTAAGTACTACTTCTCTCAGGAAAGCAGCAACTGCAAATAAATTATTTACAATTTCATACGGAGGTAAATTATTGTAGCGCTTGGACATATTTTGAATAATTTAAATCTTCACTATCAGTAGTCCATTAATAATATCTGATAATTGTCATCAATTGTTTTGAAAAAGTGCATTTGTATTTAATTCAACCAAAATTCCCTTTGCCTGAAAATCCTAGTAGGTCAAATATCACATGAATAATTAGTGTGCAGCTAAATAAAATTTTTCACATTTATATAAGAATCCTGAAATGTTTTGAGACTTCAGTTATAATCTTAGACAAATATCTGAATGCTTTTATAAATGAAACTACCAACACAAGTACAGAATTGCAAGCTGCTAAGGAGCACTGAAACCTAGGTGATTCAAGGAACAGAAAGAACAGAAATTGAAGCTTGGTTGCTATTGGGTGACTGAACTTGTTGTATCCTCCCCCAGATATGAACAATGATAACTAATAGCTAGTTTCTGGGCTGAGTTACACAGTTGTTGAGTTCAGTCAGTAATGGACTAAACACCTTGGACTGTTGCGGAGATGGTGGTGGACCAAATCCCCTTTGCTGGAGGTAATGCTATATCAAGACATTTCTCAGAATTTTAATACTATAAATCACTATTGAGGGGAATAGTATAGATGCATTTAAGGGGAAGCCAGATAAGCATATCAGGGAGAAGGAAATAGAGGGTTATGCTGATAGAGTTAGATGAGGAAGGACGGGAGGAGGCTTGAATGGAACATAAACACCATCTTGAACTGGCTAGGCTGAACCTATAGTCTATGTAATTCTAGGTCTATGCACAATAGTGGGGCTCCCAGATACCACAGGGATTTCCCCATGCACAGAAAAAAACTATTTAAATGTTTCTCCTACCCTTAACTACAGCCTAAATGAATACTTTTTAAGCAGACACAATCTAAACCGGACAACCGGTTGGGCAGGGAACATAGGAATTACTTGACGAAGAAAGGCAAAAGGTCCATCTAGTTCACCTTTTACCATTCTGGTAGATGTATGATACAATTATAGTGGAGTCATTGACTAGAATCATAGCAATCACTCTCCATCAATTACTCTTAAAAAAAAATGTGAGCAAAACCCAATTTCAGTCAGTAATGGACTAAACACCTTGGACTGTTGCTGAGATGATGGTGGACCAAATCCCTTTGCTAGAGGTAATGCTATATCAAGACATTTCTCAGAACTTTAATGCTATAAATCACTATTGAACCATAGGTCCAAAGTCACTTGTTCTTCCCAAGCATGCTACACTTACCACATGTCAGGTCTCAAAATAACTCATATATGGTATCCCAAATATTATTTCCTGAAAGAAACCTATCAATTTGCATTTGAATTAAACAATAACAACAACTTCCACCATCTCTACAGTGAGCCTATTGGAATATTGTTTCCACACAGGGCTGGGCTCACAGCTTGAGTTCCAAGATTTGCTCTGAAATAACCTTAGTAATTAATCCTGTACATTAATTGGGGGGACTAATTGGATTAGCTCTTTCAAAACCCCAGAACAAGCAGCATGGGGCGAATGACCTCCTGCTGCGCTCTACGATTCTGTAAGAAGCATCCCATTGACGGTCCAGTAGAAAATCAGGCAGTGCCAGTAGGCTTGTCCTGGTTATAGGATGGAGCAGCCATTATAATGATGGCCACAGGCCTGATTCCTAGGGCAATGCCCCAGTTTGTAGCGGGCGGCAGACACCAGGCCTCCCTCCTTACTAAAGTTCTGAGGAGGGGACGGGGAGGCCGGGTAGCGAAGGTAACAGTCCCCAGTCCCATTGCTAAGATGAGGCCCTGGTTGTCGGGAAGGGGGCGGTTGCTAGGGTGACGGTCTCCCAGTCCGGTTGCTAAGGAAAGGCTCGAGAGGTACCTCTCCAATACAGAGTCCCATCACTTCCTCTTTTTCTGTGGACAGGGCGTGATTCAAACATACGAGGAATGCGTCCGAGTCCAGATGAACCCCGCACACCGCCATGTCCGCTTGGCCGATGCTGGGAATCAAATCTCAACTCGATTTAACCAAACCGGATCCTCCGCCTTCCCGACAACAGAAAGAACAGTCGACGCCGGATGAAAAACGCGCGTCGCAACTGGGTTCCGGGGCATTCGTCGAGTGACATTGTACCAATAGCCCAAAAAGATGAGTGATAATAGTGTATTTAAAGTTCAAGGTTGGGGGAATTTGCATTATTCACATCGGTGGCTATAACGCAGGTTTGAGGAAATGTTAATATTTGCTTCTCATCGGTTCATTCTGCAGCGAGGTCTGAGCTGAACCCGAACAGGTTATGAGGTGACACCGACGCTTCACTGCAGGTAAAGGGCGGGGGGGCGGTGTCTGGAAACAGGGTGAAGGCAACTTGGTGAGAAAACACATCACTCTTAAAATGGCAAGTTATTATAGTTCACGGCAGTTTCTTTAAATCGACTCCTAAAGAGAACGTATTAACTTTTGTATTTTGAGATTCATAAGCATCCCCCAGCCAGGAGTACAAATAAAGTAGAACAAACACATCAATCTTGGCGATTGTAGATCTGTCGATGTTAAAGCAAGTTTGCGACTAAAGAGAGAAACTGGGTGCAAACACACGGAGATTTTTTTTTTACATAGATGAGATACACCACATTAGTTATCTTTAAACCAAAATCTTTAAGACTTGATAGGTTTGTGTTTGGGAGTACGATATGTCTTGGGTTGGGGCGGGGTGTGGGGAGGTGGTGGTAGTTGATTGTGGAGGTAATTACAATATATCGAAGTATCAGCATAGATGTCCCTGCTCTCATGCTCACATCTCTGTCCTGGGATTGCTGCAGTGTTCCAGTGAACATCAACGCAAGCTCGAGGAACAGCATCTCATCTACCGATTAGGCACACTACAGCCTGCCGGACTGAACATTGAGTTCAATAATTTCAGAGCATGACAGCCCCCCACTTTACTTTCATTTTTAGTCATTTTTAGTTATTTTTTCTTTTTTTTTGCATTCCTTTTTACATTTTTTGCATTTATTTCATTTCATCTTAGTTTGTTCAGTTTGCTTACCCACTGTTTTTTTCAGGTTGTTTTTCTTCAGGTTTGCACTTGCTGATGTTCTATATTCAGTATATTCACACCTAATCTGTACTAATGCTTTGTCTTTCAAAACACCATTAACATATTGTTTGCCTTTGCTCTGTGACCTTTTGGTCAGCTATGTGGCCTGGTCCAATCTGCACCTTCTCCTTTGTTATCTCTTGCCCAACCCCCACCTCACTTGTTTATAATCTGTGACTTTTCTAATATTTGTCAGTTCCGAAGAAGGGTCACTGACCCGAAACGTTAACTCTGCTTCTCTTTCCACAGATGCTGCCAGACCTGCTGAGTGAATCCAGCATTTCTTGTTTTTGTTTCAGATTTCCAGCATCCGCAGTATTTTGCTTTTATATGAGAAGTAGGGGAGTTCTATTTTAAGAAATGGACTTTGGGTACCTAATTTATATGTTCAAAATTTCTGGACAATTTTGTCTCAACTTAGGAACATAGGAACAGGAATAAGCCATTCGGTCCTTTGAGCCTGCTCTGCCATTCAATAAGCTGATCTGGTTGTGGTCTCAACTCCACTTTCCTGTCTCACCCATGACCCTTAACTCCCTTGTCTATGAACAAACTGTTTAACCCAGCCTTGAATAAATTCAATGACCCAGCCTCCATTGCTTTCTGGGGAAGAGAATTCCACAGACTAACGACCCTCTGAGCAAAAAAAATTCTCATCTCTGTCGTAAAAAGCAGATCTCTTATTCTTAAACTGTGTTCCCTAGTACTAGTCTCCTCCACAAGAGGAAACATCCTCCCGGTATCCACCCTATCAAGTCCCCTCAGGAGCTTATAAGTGTCAATAAGATCACCTCTCATTCTTCTAAACTCCAATGGATTTAGACACAACCTGTTCAACCTTTGTTCATAAGATCCCCGGAATGAGCCCGAGTGAAACTTCTCTGAACTGCTTCTAAAATGCAATTATATCCTTTTTCAAAAAGGGAGACCAAAACTGTACACAGTACTCCAGATGTGGTCTCACCAAGGTCCTGTACAGTTGCAGTAAAACTTGCCTACTTTTATACTCTATTTTCCCTAGCAATATATGCCAACATTCCATTTGCCTTCCTAATCACTCGCTGTACCTGCATGCTAACCTTTTGTGATTCATTTATCGGGACATCCAGATCCCTCTGTACCACCAAGTTCTGCAGTTTCCCTCCGTTTAAATAATATACAGCTTTTCCATTCTTCCTGCCAAAGTAGACAAGTTCACATTTTCCCACATTATATCCCATCTGCCAAATTTTTGCCCACTCACTAAACCTATCTATATCCTTTTGTAGACTCTTAACCTTCTCTTGACAACTTACTTTCCTTCCTATCTTGGTGTCATTAGCAAATTTAGCTACCATTAATGTGGTCCCTTCATCCAAGTCACTGATATAAATTGTAAATAGTTGAGGCCTCAGCACTGATCCCTGTGGCACTCCACGAGTTACAGCTTGCCAACCTGAAAAATACCCATTTATCCCTACTCTCTGCTTCCTGTTAGCTAACCAGGCCTTTATCCATGCTAATATGTTATCCCCTACACCATGTACTTTTACTTTGTGTAGTAAATTAGAATTAGAACATTACAGCGCAGTACAGGCCCTTCGGCCCTCGATGTTGCGCCGAACTGTGAAACCATCTGACCTACACTATTCCATTTTCATCCACATGTCTATCCAATGACCACTTAAATGCCCTTAAAGTTGGCGAGTCTACTACTGCTGCAGGCAGGGCGTTCCACGCCCCTACTACTCTCTGAGTAAAGAAACTACCTCTGACATCTGTCCTATATCTATCACCCCTCAACTTAAAGCTATGTCCCCTCGTGTTTGCCATCACCATCCGAGGAAAAAGACTCTCACTATCCACCCTATCTAACCCTCTGATTATCTTATATGTCTCTATTAAGTCACCTCTCCTCCTCCTCCTCTCCAACGAAAACAACCTCAAGTCCCTCAGCCTTTCCTCGTAAGACCTTCCCTCCATACCAGGCAACATCCTAGTAAATCTCCTCTGCACCCTTTCCATAGCTTCCACATTCTTCCTATAATGCGGTGACCAGAACTGTACGCAATACTCCAGGTGCGGTCTCACCAGAGTTTTGTACAGCTGCAGCATGACCTTGTGGCTCCGAAACTCGATCCCCCTACTAATAAAAGCTAACACACCATATGCCTTCTTAACAGCCCTATTAACCTGGGTAGCAACCTTCAGGGATTTGTGCACCTGGACACCAAGATCTCTCTGTTCATCTACACTACCAAGCATCTTCCCATTAGCCCAGTACTCTGCATTCCTGTTACTCCTTCCAAAGTGAATCACCTCGCACTTTTCTGCATTAAACTCCATTTGCCATCTCTCAGCCCAGCTCTGCAGCCTATCTATGTCCCTCTGTACCCTACAACATCCTTCGGCACTATCCACAACTCCACCGACCTTAGTGTCATCCGCAAATTTACTAACCCACCCTTCTACACCCTCTTCCAGGTCATTTATAAAAATGACAAACAGCAGTGGCCCCAAAACAGATCCTTGCGGTACACCACTAGTAACTAAACTCCAGGATGAACATTTGCCATCAACCACCACCCTCTGTCTTCTTTCAGCTAGCCAATTTCTGATCCAAAGCTCTAAATCACCTTCAACCCCATACTTCCGTATTTTCTGCAATAGCCTACCGTGGGGAACCTTATCAAACGCCTTACTGAAATCCATATACACCACATCCACTGCTTTACCCTCATCCACCTGTTTGGTCACCTTCTTGAAAAACTCAATAAGGTTTGTGAGGCACGACCTACCCGTCACAAAACCGTGCTGACTATCGCTAATGAACTTATTCTTTTCAAGATGATTATAAATCCTGTCTCTTATAACCTTTTCCAACATTTTACCCACAACCGAAGTAAGGCTCACAGGTCTATAATTACCAGGGCTGTCTCTACTCCCCTTCTTGAACAAGGGGACAACATTTGCTATCCTCCAGTCTTCCGGCACTATTCCTGTCGACAATGACGACATAAAGATCAAGGACAAAGGCTCTGCAATCTCCTCCCTAGCTTCCCAGAGAATCCTGGGATATATCCCATCTGGCCCAGGGGACCTATCTATTTTCACACTTTCCAAAATTGATAATACCTCCTCCTTGTGAACCTCAATCCCATCTAGCCTAGTAGCCTGAATCTCAGTATTCTCCTCGACAACATTTTCTTTCTCTACTGTAAATACTGACGCAAAATATTCATTTAACACTTCCCCTACCTCCTCTGATTCCACACACAACTTCCCACTACTAAGTAAAGCAGAGGTGGGGCAAGAGATAACAAAGTGGAAGGTGTAGATTGGACAAGGCCACAGAGGTCAGCTATTCTGTGGCCTTGTCCAATCTACACCTCCTTTGTTATCTCTTGCCCCACCCCTGCTTTACTTGCTTATAACCTTTGACATTTCCAATATTTGCTAGTTCCGAAGAAGGATCACTGACCCGAAACGTTAACTCCGCTTCTCTCTCCACAGATGCTGCCAAACCTGCTGAGTATTTCCAGCAGCCGCAGTATTTTGCTTTTATTTTAGTGTTTGACTCTGTCTAATCCCATTATGATTCTCTAAGTATCCTGCTATAACCTCCTTAGTAATGGGTTCTAGTAATTTCCCTGTAACAGATGTTAGGCTAACTGGCCTATAGTTTCCTCCTTTCTTGAATAAAGCTGTTACATTTGCTATTTTCCAATCTGCTGGGACCCTTTCAGAATCTAAGGAATTTTGGATGAATTTTGACTTGTTGACAATGAAAAACTATAGTTAATTGTAGCTACCAGTTCCAGTCAGTCCTGTGCACACTGCCTGGCAGGAACTTCAGTTCTCTTTGCTGCCAGTAGTTAAAATATTTAAATTAGCTGTACACAGCTTTAAAAAATGTCACACTGGGGAGTCTCATATTATTTCAGAGTCAGTTTATGTCTCATATCTGAAATGATATTGAAACTTTAGCATTACTGTGAAGTTGCAGTATAAATGCACCTAGGTTTTTGGGATTTAAACAGAATATGGAAATGACAAAACCAACTGTTAGATGTAACTCTTATTTTTAATGTAAACATGGGAATCTGGCTCGAGCTCTGATGGTTATTGTGTCCCTAATTATGTAGATACTTAACAGTCTTGCATTTTGCATGAGATCATTGCAACTCAAAGATATCACATGTGAAAATGTTACACACGCAAAATATGTGTCACATTTGCCACTGATTAGCTCAAATATCATACAGCAGGGTATTTTATTCTTTGGGGATCAATGCTTGCAATTGTAAAAATTAAAAGAGGATAATATTTCCACTTTTATTACTCAGACTAGGCATTCACAGGTTTGCTGTAGAATAGAGTTCTTTCTATTCTTTTCCAACAATGTATCTTTACTGTGAGCACAGAAAAATACCCTCTAATACATAAATTATCACCTCCCTTCAACTGTCCTTGTAAGCTCTCATTAAGATTGTCAGTTCAGTCCTAAAGGTGCCAGCATCCTGTCTGTCAACGGAGGAGAGTTTTCTCTCAGTTTGGGCTGGCTTCAAAAGCATGTTCCATTGATGGATTGATCAGTTATTAGACTAGTTTAATAAGCTGGACACATTGGTATCTCTAATTGTGTGTGATTGCTGCCCGATATAGTTTTGATAAACAAATACTTTCCATAAGGATCAACTTCTGCATTTAGAGGAACCAGAGGAAGTGAAACAATTGTATAAAAATGGAGAAAATGCCATATATGCCCTTTTTATTTTTTCAGGCACACTACAATGTCTACCAAAGACCCCTGCCAGAAACAGGCCTGTGAAATACAGAAGTGTTTACAAGGTGAAATTTAGGATTTTTCCCATTTCCTTTAGTGTGCTTAGTTTGAAGCATCTCAATCTGACACTCATCCTATATCCTGTATCATAAATTAGTTTTAATCTTAGAGACAATAAGGTAATAGAGCTTGTTTTTTTTACTATTATTAAACAGCTTCACGTGATGTTTGAGATCTTATCACTACAACATGTAGATGATAGATTATAAAATAAATTCAGTTGTGCACTAGAACATTGGGCTGATGTGAAGTTCAGCTTCCAACACTGAAACACAATTTCATACTTTTGTGCATTAATTACTGTTACAAAAAAACTGACTAAAAAAGGATGATTATCAGCTTCCAAAAAGTTAATGAGACAAAGCACTTTTACACTTCATAATAGGAATTTGAATTTAGAAAAAGAAAGTGACCTTTGGAGTTTCCATAAACCAAGCAGACCATCACTTGCCTGAAAGTTACTTCAATAGGTACTCTAACATCCAATTCCCTTTCAGAGACACTACACCCAATTCAACTCCCCACCCATTCAAAGGCATTGCACCAGTAGCACAGTGGTAATGTTACTGGACTAGCAATCCAGAGGCCTGGACTAATGCTCTGGAGAGATGAGTTCAAATCGCACCACAGCACAATTGAATTTAAATTCAATTAATTAATAAATCTTTATAAAATAATCATGAAACTATTGGATTGCTGTAATGTCCTTTAGGGGACAAAATCATTCTTATCTGGTCTAGCCTACATGTGACTCCAGATCCATAAGACTCTTAACTGCTCTGTGAAATGGCGTAGCAATTAACAGTTATATCAGATCATTACAGAGACACTGTGGATGTACCTACACCACATGAACTGCAGCAGTTCAACAAGGCGGCTCATCACCACCTTCTCAAGGCAATTGGGGATAGTTAATAAATGCTGGTGTTGCCTGCAATGCTCACATCCCAAGCATTAATGAAATATATATTTTTTTAATTCTCACTTGTTCAGATGCACACTTCTCCCTCTCCCCATCAGTTAAACCTGGCACTCTTCCTCCCCAACCCAGTTGACCCAGTACTTTTCTTCCATTTCCCCAGTTAAAGATGTCACACCCCCACACCTCTCAACCCACGTTCATCTGACACTCTATCCCATCCCCCAGTTCATGCTGGCACTCTATCCTAGCTCCCTGTCTGTTATTTCTGGCTATTTCCTTCCTTTCCTACCCCAAAGCACTAGTCTCAGTTGCTTCCCCTTTTCCTCTAGTAACATTCCCTGTCCCTTTCTATTCCACCTGCTCCTACCAGCATTGGTTAACTAATTCCTGCCTACTGTGTACAAAGGCTGCAACCTCAGAGTGATGGGAATGGAACAAGGAGAAGGCATGAACTTGTTCAGATGCATTTGCTACAGTTCTCGGGAGGGGAGAGAAAAGAGCCTAGTTGTGCTGATTTTTGTCAGCAAGCACTGATGGTTGGCATGTATGAGATACATTGGGAGAGATGATTCATTAGTCACCCATTATACTTTCTATTTGGCATATCCTATATTGCTTAGTATAACTCATAATTTTATGTCCTCTAGGGTGTTATCTTTATTTTTCCTCCAAATTCCAGCCACTTTTCTCCCCTTTCATGTCTTTATCAGGCTGTGAATCTCCTGCAACTTAGACCTGCTTCCAGGTCAGTAGCTTGGAGAAGTTATGGGCCGGATAAGTTAAGTAGACTGTTATTATCAGGATAGAGTGCCTTAATTGAGGCAGTATTTGGGACAGTATGATCAATCTGAGTAGCCATAGCTTACGAATGGGAAGGAAAAGTAAAATCAAGCACAGTTCTTGTTCCTAATCTTTTCCTGCCCTCAACCAATATGCACATGCACACTTTCCAGGATCAGGCTTTGCTGTGATACTTCCCACAATTCAGAAGCTTGTCACAGAATATCTAGACTCACAAACAAAGGCTGGCCACTTGAATCCATAGAACCATGAATAGTTGCCTTTAGAAGAGGAAAAAGAAACAAACGGCAAAAAGCACAAATGGTGCTGCAGTTTCAGGTCCATCAAGTTGTTCAGCACAGTAATTCTACTCCCCGAGAAGTTCCACCAATAATCAGCAGTAATTCCTGGAGGAAAGAGGTTTTCCCCTCTGTTTCTTGTCACCAAAGAGGACCAGCTGAGGTCAGTGGTAGAAGCTCGTATGAGAGCTGAACTGGTTGAACATCTCTGATAATGGAATGCTTCATACTTTTTCATGTTTCCTTTACAGCTCATCATTATCAGGAAAGCAAATGTCAGCATGTGATCCAAGAAATGCATAAGTGCTGTAGAACATATGCAAAGACATCAGTTTGCTGTTCAGGCTTTTTGAAAGAAGAAGAAAAGAAAAGCCTACAGATATCCACTCATTGCCAGTGAGTGAAAACCATTTGCTCATGCTTCACCTTTTCAGATTGCTAAGGTATTGCATAAGACTTTGACTCTTTAAGCCATGTCACTACTGACCACTTAGGATTGACAAGAAGATGTAACAAGTGCAGTGCTGTTCTGAAATCTACTTGCAGTCAAATATTAAACAAGAAGTGTACAGAATACCACAAAAATTGAATTGAATAATGTATTAAAATTTTAAACTTGACAATTTTCTGGCCATCAAATGTACATTATTTCTTTGTAAAATGTCATTAATAGTATCACAGTTATTTAATCCTATATTTTTTTAACAAGAGCATCCTAATGTTGGAAGCAAACTCACTGTGTAGGATTTAGACCATTTAATTTATTGATTATAAAAGTGGGCAGGAATGCAGTACAAACCACCCTTCCGAATATACAAGAACATCTAAACCCTCAATTAATTAATGTTATTTGCTCCCTGTTAATTGGTCAGAAAGCCGAGATAAGCATTTACTAGCAGGAAACGTACTTGCCTCTTGTCTCCCTCCAGAGGCATTAAAGTACTTCACCAGCCCTCTAGTAAGATAGCCATCCAAAGTCACCAGCTAGTATGAAGTAATTATAGCAAGATGTTGAAGCAAGCATATTAACTGATCTGTATCAGGACATTCAGTCCTGTTGAGAGTTTCCAGTTATCATAGAGTCATAACAGCACAAAAAGAGGCTATTTGGCACGTTGAGTCATTCATTCCTTAATTTCTTTTTTTATTTGTTCATGGGATACGGGCGTTATTGGCTAGGCCAGCATTTATTGCCCATCCCTATTTGCCTTTGAGAAGGTGGTGGTGAGCTACCTTCTTGAACTGCTGCAGTCCGTGTAGGGTAGGTATACCAACAGTGCTGTGAGGAAAAGAGTTCCAGGATTTTGACCTAGTGACAGTGAAGGAACGGCGATATAGTTCCGAGTCAGGATGGTGTGTGGCTTGGAGGGGAACTTGCAGGTGATGGTGTTCCCATGCATCTGCTGCCCTTGTCCTTCTAGGTGGTAGAGGTCACGGATTTAGAAGGTGCTATTGAAAGGGCCTTGGCGCATTGCTGCTGTAAACCGTGGCGCGGAGTCAACTCCCCCTTGGCCCCTTTATTCCCTTCACCCACTTGATCCTGGCCGTCACGTGGGACTAAGTCTTCTTAATTCAGGCTCAGGCTGGGTGTTTGAGATATTGGGGTTACATGAGAGCCACCCTCCACCTAATCCACCGGCTACGGTTAATGGCTTAGTACAAAGAGGAGGAAACTCAGTCCTTTCTTTAACTATCAATTTACTTTATTCACGTTGTTGTACAATGCAAGAATAAGGCTTATACACTTGGTTAGACAAAAGCATGCAGCTCAAACTGGGGGTTATACAGTTAATAACAAAGCTAGCTAGAATCAATAAGCACACCCACTAGGTTCCTCTGACCTTGTCACAGAAAACAAAAGAGTAATACCCGAAAAAGGGGAGAGCTGACGCTGGCCAGGCGTTCCGTCCTCTCTCTCTCTTACGCCGTTGCCGTGTTGCTCACGCAGGGTCTTCCACTTCCGCGATGGTTGGTCTCCGGAGTTTCTTGCTGGTTCTATGCCTGAGATTCTCCATACTTATTCTCTTTATTATCTCTTCAAACCTGTGCTGTCTCTTTCCTGTTGGTTTAGGCCTGCTCACCTCGTTCGTATCTTCTCCTTATTGGCCCAGGCCCAAAGACCCCAGTATCAGTGTCCAAATAAGGCTCTATTCCTGTGATCTCTCCTTTGTCTTTCACATAAATTAATTAGTTCAAACTGGTTTTTACCAGCACAGGCCAGTGTCTGAGCTCAGGTTACTTTAGTTCACAAGCAATCCAACAGTGTCTGAGCTCAGGTTACTTTAGTTCATGAGCTATGCAACAGTTTGTAACAGACTCTGTACTTGTTGCAGCCCCTGGCCAACACTGCAGTGCATCTTGTAGATGGTACACACTATGCGTCAGTGGTGGAGGGAGTGAATGTTTGTGGATGGGGTGCCAATGAAGCAGGCTGCTTTGTCCTGGATGGTGTCGAGCTTCTTGAGTGTCATTAGAGCTGCACCCATCCAGGCAAGTGGAGAATATTCCATCACACACTTGACTGTGCCTTGTAGATGGTGGACAGGCTTTGGGGAGCCATGAGGCGAGTTACCCGCTGCAGGATTCCTAGCCTCTGACCTGCTTTTATAGCCACGGTATTTATATGGCTACTCCAGTTCAGTTTCTGGTCAATGGTATCCCCCAGGATTCCATGATGGTAATGCCATTGAATGTCAAGGGGAGATGGTTAGATTCTCTCTTGTTGGAGATGGTCTTTGCCTGGATCTTGCCACTTATCAGCCCAAGCCTGGATATTGTCCAGGGCTTGCTGCACTTCTACACTTCAGTGGCTGAGGAGTCGTGAATGCTGCTCAACATTGTGCAATTATCTGCGAATATCACCACTTCTGACCTTATGATTGAAGGAAGGTCATTGATGAAGCAGCTGAAGATGGTTGAGCCGAGGACAGTACCCTGAGGAATTTCTGGAGCTGAGTTGATTGATCTCCAACAACCACAACCATCTTCCTTTGCGCTAGGTATGACTCCAACTAGTGGAGAGTTTTCTCCGATTCCCATTGACTCCAGTTTTGCTAGGGGTCCTTGATGTCAAGGGCAGTCACTCTAACCTCACCTCTTGAGTACAGCTCTTTTGTCTATGTTTGAACCAAGGCTGTAATGAGGTCAGCAGGAGCTGAGTGGCCTTGGTGAACCCAAACTGAGTGTCACTGAGCAGGTTATTGCTGAGTAAGTAGCACTTCATAGCACTGTCAATAACACCTTCAATCACTTTATTGATGATTGAAAGTAGACTGATGGGGTGGTAATTGGCCTTCTCCTGCTTTTTGTGTACAGGACATACCTGGGCGATTTTCCACATTGCCAGGTAGGTGCCAGTGTTGTAGCTGTACTGAAACAGCTTGGCTAGGGGTGCGGCAAGTTCTGAAGCACAGGTCTTCAGTACTATTGCTGGAATGTTGTCAGGATCCATAGCCTTTGCAGTATCCTGTGCCTTCAGTCATTTCTTGATATCACGCAGAGTGAATTGAAATGGTTGAAGACTGGCATCTGTGATGCTGGAGACTTCAGGAGGAGGCCGAGATGGATCATCCACTCTACTCTTCAGCCTCATCTTCAGTGTAAATTCAAGTGATGCTGAGTAAAAACACTCTTATTGTACAAGATTGCTTTCTTGCAAGGAATTCTCCATAGGAATCATCTTCACCCTGCCTAAGAAATCACCATGTTAGAAGTGACATGACCTCTAACCTTCAATGCTGGATCGCACCTTTCCAGAGATTAACAAAGTATATCTCGATATTGCAAAGTATCCTGCGCACTCCAACGTTGATTTCCTGGACTCTAAATTTGTATGCCTAAACCCAACTAGACATGAGTGTTTAGATGTGCCTTGATTCCTGTACCAGTCTCTTGTTCCCAACCCACCATACAGAACAGTAAGCATTATTGTTATGCTGATAAGTTTATAAGATTGAATTTGGTGGGGTCAGCCTATAGAAAACATCTGTGCAGTGCTGCTCCCTCTATTGTGGATAAAATCCTAAACTGACGGAGTCAGAGGGGAGACTGGTATTGGCAACCTTAATATTTATGTTAAACTAAGTTTAGGAATGTATCAAATACAGGCAGTGGTGCTGTAGAGTCAAGGTGAGTAGGACTGAGCTTTTGCATAAATCAGTTTTGCCAGGGCCCTTAATTTATAAAACTAAGTTTTAATTGTCCCTTTTTATAAAGGGTTTAGGAATGTTCTTAAATTGAGAATATTCAGAATATTTAACAAAATGTATTAAAATACGCTAATTTAGTGGTGTCAGAAAAACTCGACTTCATGACATTGCCAGTACCCGCTTTGCTGGTGCCACCTCTCTATGTGCAAAAGTAATCATCAAATGCACTGGGACACTGTGATCAGCTTCACTATGGAATGTTTTTGCATGGGACTTAGTATGAAATGAGAGTGGAAGCATTCCATGAACATCTTGATGTGCATTCAAACATTAAATAAGGCTCTGTAGTGAAGCAAAAAGGAACAGAGTTTAAGATTCTTGATTATGGAGGCTTAATGTGTCTGATTAGCGATGCGACAATTGAGAGAAGCTATATCCGACGCTACATGCACAAACTACCTGTTGGGCTGTGTTTTGTAGAACAGGGTCCATCTTAGCATTAACCTGTTCTAGGGACAGGTTTTCTTTATCTTTTTCTTGAAAGAGGCACAAGATATGAGGAAGGCTATTTGGCTCATCTTATCTATCCTTGCTTATCACAGAATCCAGCTGCTTCTCACTATTGTATCCAGAAGCCCACCGCATGTGCTGCTTATTCTGTGTGAATTTCCTGACAGCAGACTACAATACCACAGTCAGACAACAGATTCTCCCCACAAGGAAACAGCTGCTTTGGAGCACATTATTTTCATCTATTTCGATTCAAACTACATTTCCAGACCCCTTTCCACTAAGGATGAATGCCATTAGCAGAGAAGACAAATATTGCAAGAATTACATCTTGTTCAAGAGGCTGCAACTCACTAAGGTTTCTTCAGACATACCTCTCAAACCCAAAACCTCTACCATCGAAAGACAAGTGCAGAAGGTGCATGGAACACCACTATCTTCAAGTTATACACCAGACACAGTTGGATATGTATTGCTGTTCCTTGTCACTGGGTCAAAATCCTGGATTTCCCTACCCAACAGCATTTTCAGAGCACTTCCATCATCTATTGTACTTCAAGCAAGCTGACAATCACCTTAGGTTAACAAATGGCAGCAACGCCTAAATCCCCAAAACAAATTCGGGACCTGCCTGTAAATCCTATGTAATAGTTTTATCTAAATATCCTTTCCAAAGAAAATCTAAGAATTGCCAATTGTCAAAACTTTATCCCATCAACATAAGCCTTGTGCACCAGTGCTTTGATTAAAGATTCTCTAGGCCTGATCAAACCTCTTCAACAGCCACAATGACCAATGTCTAGTTGCACAGTAGATCCTATGAGTTCTCCTCGGCCAGAGAAAGCAACAAGTGAAATCTTACTGTGAGGAGGTTGGAATAGTGAGTCAAGAAGCAGGAGGCATCAGGGAAAAGTGCCCCTGCCAGTTTCTCACACGAGGATGTTTGGATCCCTGAGCCCATTAAGTATTTATCCAAAAGGGAAAAAAAAATAATGGGGAAAGAGACTATTTGGATAGCTCTACCAAAGAGCCAGCACAGGCACTATCAGCCGAATGGCTGCCTTTTGTGCTGTACTATTCTGATTTTCTCCACCCCTTCCCAGAGGAGGGAAGTACGATTGTGTTTTTACTGTACTTGATTTTGGCTTTGTTTAGGCCACCTGTTACCATCCCAGGGACTACCTCCAAGATCTACTGGTACTTCTTATAGCTCACTGGGGTCACATGTAAAAGGAGGCTATAATAAGGTCTCCTGCCAGCCCAGTGGCAACCCTATCAGAATATCATATTTACCACAGTCCAAAAACTTCATACAGGACTGCAGCAATAACTTCACAGCTTGGCTATTGTCTACATCAGGTATTAGGTAGCACCTGATTAAATGCAGGACCCACATTTGTGAAGCTTGGCACGAGATTGTCTTTATGCATGGATATGGGCTCTTGCCATGATTGGGATATTGATAAATACAAAAGGCAATGAGATACACATTTACTAAAACTGCTTTATGGAGCATTTTCTCCATACCAAGTTATCAGAGTAGTGCATTCTTTTTCAAGAAACAATACAATTCCTAAAGTACAATCATAAGGTGAACATAATGTAAATAGGAGGCACAAGATGGCAAAACATTCAGTAATGCAGATATTTATATTAAGTGAGAGAACTTGGTGTACATTTAAAAATAAATCTATACATACATGAGATTTTAATGTAAATTATCAATAGTTTCTCAAATACATCAGATGGCAGGCCACAGCACTGCCTTCACCTTGGGAGACATATAAATGCATTACAATACCATATACTATTGCAACATACTAAGATGCCCTCCAGCTGCATTTTAACTTCAAATCCGGGAAATAAATCTAACAAAATCACTAATGCATTAATTTTTCCAACAAGCAAACTGCTTCTTAAAAAATATTACCTTTTAGATATAAAGACAAGCAAATACCAGTTTAAAGTGAAAAAAAAACTGAATTGTACTTCCACTGAATGAATATACAGTTTGCAGTTGTAGCAGCCCCCACCCACCCCCAATCACATCCCATTATATTTACTTGTGAACAGGACAGAAACGTAACTGTAGTGGTGGGGTAGAAGAAAATAAAATTTACACAAATTTTTAACACTTAATTTGAAAGGCTTTAGATTTTTTAGAATCAGTGATTGAAGACTAGGACACATTCTGTACACTTACTGTAGTGATCCTTCCCCTTCACGCAGAGGTTTTGCCAAAGAATCAGGAGAAAAGGGCACATCAATTTTTGAAGGAAGATTCCCCATTTCAGGTCATGTATTGCTATGACTAAATAACAAGCGTCTTCAAAAATATGCTGGTAAACTTTCTTATTCTATGGTAGGTTACGGTCTTCAACTTAGGAATTGTAATTAGAGTTTAGTGGGCAGATGGAGGTGCAGATATAGCTGTCCTGTGGACTTAAATGTTACTTCATTTTCTCAAATTGAAACCAATTCCCAGACAGGTAATAAATTAGCAATGCAAACATTTAAGCTCCCCATAACAGAACTTACATTTCAATCCAAGTTCAAAATGGAGATTTCTTTTGGGGGGAGGGGGACGGACAAACAACCGACCAAGGACATAAAATGCACTATGCCCACTATGATGAAAGTGGCAATATTTATATTTTTATCAATTAGTAAATGAGAAGTTAAGTACTAGAAACTCACCGATGTTCAGTAAAACAAATCTGAAGAATTTAGGTCAGTGAAGAATTATTTTTGAAGTCCATCCTGAGTAGTGCAGGCAAAAAATACCATTTGCTCTAAGTGAATAGCAGGTTTTGTTCTTTTAAAAAGAGCAAATTCACTGGTTCATTCAGAAAGCTGGTGTGTAAATGTATAAAAGGAGTACGGGTTTTATAAGCATTCACCAAAAATACATGTTACTGTCCAACCTTCCATTCTCAAGTAGCAAATGGAAATTTTTAACTTAACCTGCTTAGTGACTAGGTAGCTTACTTATAAAGTTACATTTGTTTTTTTTTTAAAAAGACAAACTTGCATTTACGTAGCACCTTTCATGCTGTCAGAAGCCCCAAGCACTTCACATCCAATGAAGTACTTTTGAAGTGTAGTCAAACACAACAGCAAAATTTGCACATAGCAAGGTCCCATAGTCATCAGATAATCTGTTTTAGTTATTCTGGTTGAGGGATAAATACAGGCCAGGCCACCAGAACTCCCTTGCTCTTTTTTGAATAGTACCACAGGTCTTTGATGTTTACCTGGGAAGGAATACAGGGCCTTGGTTTAATACCTCATCTGAAAGACGCCATCTCCACCAGTGCAGCACTCCCTCAGAACCGCATTAGTGTCAACCTAGATTTTATGCTGAAGGCCCTGGAGTGGGACATAAACACATGGGCTTCTGACTCAAAAGCGAGTCTTAGTTTTAGAAGCGGTGGTATAACAGTGCAAGTGTGTAAAAGGCAAGGCATCATTAAAGCCAGTAATATGACAAACACAGCTCCACAGCAAATACATTGAATCAGAAATACATACAGTGCTTTTCCTTTTACCATGAGAACAGGGTCTTTAGGTCCCAGTGTTATGACTCCTTTATGCCTACTGCTGAAGCATAAGTAGTTATAACCCCTAGGTGTGCTGCAGCAATTGAACCATAAACATCAGGCTTTGGAAAGGCATATGATGATTTGGTTTTGCTTATGAGCGACATGATCTGAAAACACTTATGGCAAAGCAATTAATAAGACAGAGAAGATACCCGAGAGTGACTTCAAAAGCTAGAACATAATCAAGATGCTCAAAAGACAAAAGCAAAACAAAAAAAAGTGTTCATAAAAAATCATCTTAGGCAGTCATTGAAACTCAACATCACATTGAATTTGTCGATATATCCGTGTCATGCTGCCAATTGCAGCATGTGGTGTAGCACAAACACGCAGCATATGTTCCAGTCCTTCCAAAGTATCATTATGGGGAGTGCCCAGTCTTCATAAACATCTCAACATTTAGCAAATACATATTGTTAGAATTGTGTAGCATATAGCTCAACAAGCATGCAAACACAAAGGCAATGTCAGTTCAGAAGTAACACGTGGTGATAAAATATTCAACATGTCAAGTACTAGGTGTCAAGATTTTTATTCGATAGGGAAAGACCACTAGAATGTGAGATTATATTATGAAGCAAGTCAATTTAAAATGCAAGTCCCACTCCTCAATCAGTGCAACCAACCATGCTATAATATTGTACCACCAATTTGATTACGGTTATTAACCAGGGCAAAAGCAAATGTTGATATTCTTCTGAGTCACATATTAAGAACAGTGAGGCCACGGAGTCAATTCAATAATGCAAATCCCCACCAGTACAGTATACTGAAACAGCACTGGCTGTGGGGTGCTCATACCCTACATACAAGCACATAAAATCTATCAGCGGTTTCAAGGCCAGGGAGGGAAGTAATAATGGAGTGTGGTTCTTAATCGAAATAACATCTTCAACTAATCCTCATGATGCAAGTCCAATTAGGAATCCACCAACAAACCCCCCAGTGAGGACGATATTCTTCTTCACAAACACAGTCACCTGTGTGGAGGAGAAAGAAAGGATAGAATAGTTAGCATTTAACATTTCACAGCATCAATGGAGGAGCAAATGATACCCTAACTTGGAACAGGACTCCGTGTTAAAGTTGTTCCTAAAACAGTGATTTCTAACAGGGTACAAACCATAAATTTATCTGATAGACATTGTAGGCAGCTGTAACAAGTACATACTTCATTTATTTTTGCATGCCAAACTTAATTTTTGGTTTGGCAGCATTTAATTAAACATAGCTTAACAATCAACTTTCAAATAAAAAAATAAACTCCTCAAATATCATTAGGTTTACAGTAGTTTTGGAAAAGGACAAGGAACAATCAAAAGTGAAGATACTTAACTGGAAGAGGGCTAATTTCAATGGATTAAAAAAGGATCTGGCCCAGGTGGATTGGAAACAAAATTGAACAGGTAAAACACTAATTGAGCAATGGCAGGCCTTCAAAGAGGAGATTGTTCATGTACAGATGAGACATATTCTTTCAAGGGGAAAAGGAAGGTAGATGGCAAGGCTGAGGTACTAAATGAGTACTTTGCACCTGTCTTCACAAAGTAAGAGAATGCTGACGATGTCACAGTAAAGAAGGAGGTAGGATAAAAATTGGATAGGATAAAAATAAAAAGGTACTTAAAAGGTTGGCAGAGCTCAAAGAAGTAATCACTCAGTCCAAATGGGATGCATCCTAGGATGCTGAGGGAAATAAAGGGGGAAATTGCAGAGGCTCTGGCCACAATCTTTCAATCTTCCTTGGATGTGAGACAGGTGCCAAAAGACTTTATGATTGCAAATGTTACACCTATTAAAAAGAGAGATGGATAAACCGGCACCTGGCAACTATAGGCCAGTTAGGCCACTTGTTCGTGGTGAGGAAACATTTAGAGACAGTATTCCAGGACAAAACTGTCACTTGGAAAGACGTGGGTTGATAAATGGCAGCCAGTATGGATTTGTTAAAGGAAAATCATGTCTGACAAACTTGATTGAGTCCTTTGATGAATTAAGAGAATGTTGAGGAGAGCAGTGTTGTTGATGTGTATCTGGACTTTCAAAAAGGCATTTGATAAAATTTCACATAATAGATTTGTTAGCAAATTTGAAATCCATGGTGCTAAAGGAGCAGTGACAGTGTGGATACAAAATTATCTAATGGGACAGAAAGCATAGTAGTGGTGAACAGTTGTATTTCAGTTTAGAGCGAAGTATATAGTGGTGTCCCCTAGGGACTGCTCTTTTTCATGTATATTAATCACCTAGACTTGGGTATACAGCAGCATAATTTCAAAGTTTGCTAATGGAACTCAAATGTAAACAGCGAGGATAGTAGCAGACTTTAGGAAGTGGAAACTTCGGGACTGCTAAAAAGTGAGTCTGCACACTTTCACAATCAGGATTGGGCTCAACTGTGATGCCCATCACAGTGAAATGGCATGCCAGCATACAGTGCCAAACATGGAAAATGAATGCCTGGACAAGTTACTGGAAGATTAGCAATGCATATGCAACAATTATTCTGGCATGAAATCAGTGTGGTCAAGAGAAAAGGAGAGAAATTGGAAAGAAGAGATAAAATTAAATCTCTAGTGTCCTCAATTACTGCGGTAGGAGGGAGCCTTTTGAAGAATTAACTTGAATTAGTGTTTACTAATTCAGTCAACATGATGTCATCAAGTTTAAAACAAAAGCTACTATAAATCTATAATGGCAAACATATTGCTCCCATCAGTACTCAGACCTTAAGTACTCCTGTTCTAGATCTTTGAATTTAAAACAGATTCAAAACCTTACAGCAATCTAATCAAGTCTGCCCATGGGATAAATATCCTCACTGTGCCTTATGTACCCATATTGTACATCAAACACAGATATATTTATAGCTCTCTTCCCCTCCACACTGACTGTGACTGAATCCAATTACACCACAATTATGGCATCATATTTTCCACGGCCTTTCTCTACAGAAAAAATGTGACCATATAACAGTAACAGTTTATTTTTATATAATTGCTTCTTGTATGCAAGAAAACATCTCGGAGTACTTAATGTGGTGGGAATGACACTAGACAGAAGAGATTAAAAAAGTCAGGAACTGGTGGAACGGAACTCGACCGACACAGATCACTGACGATTTTTAGCAAGGTTGTGAGGACAGAGAGTTAACAGATTACACAATTAAAGCAACTTAAAGTTGAAACGAAAACTTGGATATTCCGGTCATAACTTTAAGAATGTTACTGTTCTTACAGAAACAAAAAACTAGTTGCCCAGCTTTATCAAAGCTACCATTTTGGAATCAGGAATCTAAACAAGGCTATTCCTGCTTTAGGTATAGTACACAGCTACAGTAACATATAATTTTTCTTATTTTTAGTTTAAAAGTCTTACTTATACCAAAATTAAAGCATGCAGCTCCATTAATACGATGCAACTGAAAAAACAAATACCAAGAGGGATTTGTTTTCACCACCTTAACTTTTATTTAATGAAACTGTACTGCAATAAGTACACCACTCTTGTCATCATCTCCCTACCTCATCAATTACACCATGTACTTCTGGAGTGACCTTATTCTTGCCAATTTTCAACTGTTTCTTTGCCTTGTTCACATCTCTCTCCACTCGCTTCCAGTCAACAGTGATGTACCCTGTGTGATTGGCAATCTGGAAGAAACAAAATAGACCATGCCCACTTTTGAGGAGGCTCTAACAATCACAGTGTTCAGTGTTAAGATTCGCAGTACATTCTCCTAATGATAAGTGTATTATTTGGAAGGTGGCTGTATGCCTGTTTCTTGCCATACACTATCAATATAGTTTTTCTCTTCCTCACAATACCAAGTGGAAACAAGAATATGTTATGAGTAAGTTGGTTATCACAGTTTCCACAGCAGAAGTGAAAGTGGGCACCTTTTTACTTGTATTCTGGAAATTGGATTAATTTCTGTGCTCAACAGCACTCATTCTGCTCTCTCTAATGTATACGTGATGCCCTAATTGGTGCAAGTGTTTTACATTTGCATGTTTGTTGACTATCAGTCTAAATCTGGGCAGGTCATGCTTGACAAATCTTTTGGAATTCTATGATGACATTACGAGCAAGGTGGACAATGGGGACCCAGTGGATGTGGTGTACCTAGATTTCCAAAAGGCCTTCGACAAGGTGCCGCACAAGAGGCTGCTGCATAAGATAAGGATGCATGGCGTCAGGGGTAAAGTATTAGCATGGATAGAGGATTGGTTGACGAACAGGAAGCAGAGAGTGGGGATAAATGAGTGCTATTCTGGTTGGCAATCAGTCACTAGTGGTGTGCCTCAGGGATCGGTGTTGGGACCGCAATTATTTACAATTTATATAGATTATTTGGAGTTGGGGACCACGTGTAGGGTGTCAAAGTTTGCAGATGACACCAAGATGAGTGGCAGAGCAAAGTGTGCAGATGACTGTGAAACTTTGCAGAGGAACATAGATACATTGAGTGAGTGGGCAAAGGTCTGGCAGATGGAATACAATGTTAGTAAATGTGAAGTCATTCATTTCGGTAGGAGTAACAGGAAAAAGGATTATTACTTGAATGGTAAAAAGTTGCAGCATGCTGCTATGCAGAGGGACCTGGGTGTCCTTGTGCATGAATCGCAGAAGGTTGGTCTGCAGGTACAGCAAGTAATTAGGAAGGCAAATGGAATTTTGTCCTTCATTGCTAAAGGGATTGAGTTTAAAAGCAGAGAGGTTATGTTGCAGCTGTATAAGGTACTGGTGAGGCCGCACCTGGAGTACTGTATGCAGTTTTGGTCTCCTCACTTGAGAAAGGATATACTGGCACTGGAGAGGGTGCAGAGGAGGTTCACTAGGTTGATTCCAGAGTTGAGGGGGTTGGCTTATGAGGAGAGACTGAGTAGATTGGGATTATATTCATTGGAGTTCAGAAGAATGAGGGGGGATCTTATAGAAACATATAAAATCATGAAGGGAATAGATAAGATACAAGTAGAGAGGATGTTTCCACTGGCAGGTGAAGCTAGGACAAGAGGGCATAGCCTCAAGATTAGAGGGAGCAGATTTAGGACTGAATTAAGAAGGAACTTCTTCACCCAGAGGGTTGTTAATCTATGGAATTCCTTGCCCAGTGAAGTAGTTGACGCTTCTTCAGTAAACGTCTTTAAAGCTAAGGTAGATATCTTTTTGAACAATAAAGGAATTAAGGGATACTGTGGGAGCGCGGGTAAGTGAATCTGAGTCCACGAAAAGATCAGACATGATCTTATTTAATGGCGGAGCAGGCTCGAGGGGCCGGACAGCCTACTCCTGATCCTAGTTCTTATGATCTTATGATAAATCCAACTTGGAACCCTCAAAACTATCAACGATATTATTATTTATTTTTCTACAGGATTGAATTCTTAGACCAACAAATACATATATAAGCCCAAAAATATACATGCATTTGGTGCATGGGTTATGACGGACCACCACCAGTTTAAGTATTGACTCAGCTTTTCAGCCCTCCCCACAGTTGTTTGCTCTTCCTGAAGTTCCTCAGCTTGAGATATAAAGTAAATCACTCACAGAAGATTCTTGATTTACCAACTCAATGACTGAGTCTCACCTGGAGCAGGAAGAAGCCTCCACCAACTGCTGTTGCAGCTAATTTTCCAACCTTCTGAAACAGGAACCCCGCACACCTGCAAAAGAGAAGTGACATACGTTTAATATCATTTAGAAATTTACGCATCACAGCAGGAGTGTAACTAACACAGAAACCAAGGGAATACAGGTCTCTGTGTTGCAGAGGGATACAAAAATCGTAAATGTGTCTGAATGCAGTTTAGACCAATAGTATGAAAGAGTTAACTGACAGCATTAAGGACCCCAAGTGAAATGAATTGAGCGTAATTACCCTAGTTCCTGTTGATCACATGAATCCACACCAACTATCCAAAGTTTGACACAAATTCGAAGCCTTATTCAGAGGTCACAAGGATGGCTGGTATAGGAGGCGACTGAGGTTGAAATTATTCCACATTATTGGGCACTTTACCTGGGAATGCTTGATGCTGACACTAAATACAAAAAGTGGGAAGTGTTCCATTGTCAGTACTAAAATCCCTAGTCTTGAAACCACTCCTCTTCAGCTAGAGATTTGGAATGTTTTAAATACTTACACTAATGGAAACTGCTAAGAGCACACCAGGACAAAAATTAAAAGATATTTTGTGTATTAAAAGTGATTTAAGGAATAGCCAGGGACACTCAAATAGGAATGAAGAGTCACAGTTTTATTAAATACTCGTTCCATTTTATTCAGGCAGCCTAAAACTGTTTGAACTGCCTTGATCTTCATTTCTTTGGTGCAGATCACAATGGAGGTGATACACCAGTCGCTTTCTTCAATGTTATGTAGACTTACTTAAAGGCATGTTACTGCATTACACTGAGAATTCATTCACTAGCATACTGCAGTCAAAAGGAAATTCTCCCATTTCACTTTGCAGTTAGAATGAATTTATGTGGGTTCTGTCTCAATGTTTCTTAAAAAGTAAGTAACCTCATCTGGCAACAATGATACTTCTTTAGAATTTGCTTGTGTTAATCTACTACCAGAGGATAACATGAGCTTTCCAATACAATGTGCAGCATCGCATCCTCTGTCCACTCTCTCTTCTCAAATTTTTTTAATGTGATACACAATGAGCAAAAAATAAAACCCTCTACTTAAGGTCAATATTAAAAGTGTAAAGCTTACCAACCACTGGCTCCTCCAATCATCAGCTGTGTTGCTACTGTATATTTCTCAGCAATTGGCCCAGAATTTCTTCCAAAGAATCGATTCCACCATCTTTGTCGTTTGGCATATTCAGCCAAATCTAACACCTCAAACTGGCCATTCTCATTGCCCTGTTCTAGAAAGAAACAATAAGATTTCAGTTTTTTTTTGTAGAGCACATCCAGATATGTCATCCTCTATCTGTGTTATATTCTTCCATTAGAATGATGGATGAACAGGTAGCAACTCTTGATAGCTGCTGTCCTCCCATATGCATGTTATTGGATGGAAGTCATTGGTGCAGATACCAACATTGCACATTCTACCAATCATTCTGAACAATGGAAGCGAGTGCCACATGATGTTACTCCTCAGATCAACAGGTATATCCTTGCATGGTGTTCAGATTTAATACTTCCAGAAAATCACTATATTAGTGTGTAAATTTACAACATGCCCGTAAGATAATTTGACCTAGTGATTCAGACATCTTGGTAGGGTACAAGAATGCTGCAACAGTGCATTGCTCTCTCCTTTTTTTCTTCCCTTTTAATATTGCCTGGCTTTCTCTCCATCATGGTGCATTGTACAAAGACTCTTACAAATGGGCCTAAAGGCACACTTGCTCCTGGACCCAAAAATATTGGGAACATTTGAAGGCGCAGTATCCCAACATATACATTTGGAAAAGCTAAAACCAACTCGGAGGTACAAAAACCATATTTTTTAACTTCCAATAATGCTAAAACAATGCACATTACTTAACAATTGATTTGAGAAGTGTTTGCATAGCAGAACATGGTTGAGTCACAGTTCAGTCCTCACTGGAACACCTGACAGAACCTCACTGTGGCAGTTACAGGCACAGCAAACCAGTTTTCTTTTTAAATAGGAGGTATGCTAATTGACAGCCAACAAAACCCAAACCTTAGTGGGTACTCTTGCTCTGAATAAATTCCCCATGATAAGTTATAAATAGTAATATATTGCACTGTGCATCATAGTGATTGCAAAAGAGCCACTGGTTATTGAATCCAGGACAGCACATCACTGAATACAACCAGGGATAATGTGAACATGCCTATCAAATACACTATGCAAGAATTTATTTTCAGTTGCATATTTTTAACTCTGATCTTTTCAAAGTTTTCAAACCAAAACACAAAATGATATCACTAGAGAAACACAAAGAGCCACAAAGGACAACTCGGAGACAGTCACATTTTAGATCTCAGTTCAGAAATGCTGATGGGTTATCAGCTGGGATATTTGCAGCTAATTTTTCTTAAATTGTTCTTGCAGTTTGAGGACACAGACACAGCTAGGGTATCATGATATGTCACTATTTCACTTTGCCACTGAATGGTAGGACAACAAAAATAATTGAGGTCACTAACACAAAACAGAGATGTGGAAGATTGTTATTCAGTAAAACGGCTGAACAAGCAAAACAAAAATAATGATGCAATTATACTTATTGGTCAGCTGGTAATATTTATATTTTAGATAGGATACCACTAAAACTAAGTGAGCCTGAGGTGCAGTGACCCTATAATCTGCATGTAGTCCATTCCATTTTTAAGAGTTCACAAACAAAACTTCTGTCTCAAATCATTTCAGCCTTCTGAAGCGAAAGATCATACATCAGGATCCAAGAAGATCTGATGATCCTGCTTTTAAATCCTAAACACCCACATCAGCTGTCACTTTTCAACAAGCTCAAACCATGAAAGGAATGCTTACAGGATTTCAATTCAGCAACTGTAAAGTGACAGACATTAACAGCTGCTTTTTGTACTATCACACAAAGTGTATGTTATCAAATGAGGGAAGGGTGAAAAAGTTTCTTGGGACATTCTTGTGTCAGCTCCAGAATTCCTTCCAAAAAAAGTACAGTGCTCCTTTTATCCCCAAACCAATCCTCCCTTTATCCTAGTAGTACCCAGTATTTCCCCATGTGCCCATTTTAAAGCAGATGAGGAAAACAAGTGTTGGAAACAAGACAACAAGGAGATGATTAAAACCAATTCCAATCCTTTGCTCTTTAAAATACAGGTCATCCAGCAGCCATCAAGATCAGTAACCCTGGCCGACTTTTCGCCCTTAACCAGAGCACTAAAATTGTAATCAGACAAAAATGGATGCTGAGCCAAACTAGGACATGTTAGAAGGATGATTAAATGCTTGATGAAAGAGTGAGGGGTTTAAGGGAGGAATTCCAGAGTGTGGGGCCTACATAACTGAAGGCACAGGTCGACAAGAGGTCGAGGGGAGGGGGGGGGGGGGGGAGGGAAGGGCGCGAGGGGGGGGGGGGGTGTACTGTCAATGTGCATTGTAGTGCTTGATGTACTGTAAGTGTCCGTGTACCTATATATAGTGCCTGACCTACACTGACACTATTACAGTACACCAGGCACTATGACGTATACTGACACTATTACAGTACACCAGGCACTATAATGTACATTGACATTATTACAGTACACCAGGCATGATGACGTACACTGACACTATTACAGTACACCAACACTATTACAGTACACCAGGCACTATGACGTATACTGTCACTATTACGTGCACTGACACTATTACAGTACACCAGGCACTATAATGTACACTGACACTATTACAGTACACCAGGCACTATAATGTACATTGACATTATTACAGTACACCAGGCATGATGACGTACACTGACACTATTACAGTACACCAGGCACTATGACGTATACTGTCACTATTACGTGCACTGACACTATTACAGTACACCAGGCACTATAATGTACACTGACATTATTACAGTACACCAGGCACTATGACGTACACTGACACTATTACAATACACCAGGCACTATAATGTACACTGACACTATTACAGTACACCAGGCACTATGACGTACAGTCACTATTACAGTACACCAGGCACGATGACGTACACTGACACGATTACAGAAGTCACTATTACAGAACACCAGGCACTATAATGTACACTGACACTATTACAGTACATCAGGCACTATAATGTACATTGACATTATTACAGTACACCAGGCATGATGACGTACACTGACACTATTACAGTACACCAACACTATTACAGTACATCAGGCACTATGACGTACACTGACACTATTACAGTATACCAGGCACTATGATGTATACTGTCACTATTACGTGCACTGACACTATTACAGTATACCAGGCACTATGATGTATACTGACACTATTACGTGCACTGACACTATTACAGTACACCAGGCACTATAATGTACAGACATTATTACAGTACACCAGGCACTATGACGTACAGTCACTATTACAGTACACCAGGCACTATTACAGAACACTGACACTATTACAGTACACCAGGCACTATAATGTACATTGACATTATTACAGTACACCAGGCACTATGACGTACAGTCATTACAGTACACCAGGCACTATTACAGAACACCAGGCACTATAATGTTCACTGGCACTATTACAGTACACCAGGCACTATGACGTACACTGACACTATTACAGTACACCAGGCACTATGACGTATGCTATCACTATTACAGTAGTCACTATTACAGTACACAGTCACTACTACAGTACACCAGGCACTCTAATGTACATTGACATTATTACAGTACACCAGGAACTATGATATACAGTCACTATTACAGTACACCAGGCACAATGACATACAGTCACTATTACAGTACACCAGGCACTATGACGTATACTGTCACTATTACGTGCACTGACACTATTACAGTACACCAGGCACTATAATGTACAGACATTACAGTACACCAGGCACTATGACGTACAGTCACTATTACAGTACACCAGGCACTATTACAGAACACTGACACTATTACAGTACACCAGGCACTATAATGAACATTGACATTATTACAGTACACCAGGCACTATGACGTACAGTCATTACAGTACACCAGGCACTATTACAGAACACCAGGCACTATAATGTTCACTGGCACTATTACAGTACACCAGGCACTATGACGTACACTGACACTATTACAGTACACCAGGCACTATGACGTATACTGTCACTATTACAGTAGTCACTATTACAGTACACAGTCACTACTACAGTACACCAGGCACTCTAATGTACATTGACATTATTACAGTACACCAGGAACTATGATATACAGTCACTATTACAGTACACAAGGCACAATGACATACAGTCACTATTACAGTACACCAGGCACTATAATGTACACTGGCACTATTACAGTACACTGGCACTATTACAGTACACCAGGCACTATAATGTACACTGGCACTATTACAGTACACCAGACACTATAATGTACACTGACACTATTACAGTACACCAGGCACTATGATTTACAGACACTATTACAGTACACCAGGCACTATGATGTATACTATCACTATTACAGTGCACCAGGCACTGACGTACACTGTCACTATTACAGTAGTCACTATTACAGTATACTGTCACTACTACAGTACACCAGGCACTATAATGGACATTGACATTATTACAGTACACCAAGAACTATGATATAGTCACTATTACAGTACACCAGGCACAATGACATACAGTCACTATTACAGTATACCAGGCACTATAATGTACACTGGCACTATTACAGTACACCAGGCACTATAATGTACACTGACATTATTACAGTACACCAGGCACTATGATTTTCAGACACTATTACAGTACATCAGGCATTATAATGTACATTGCCACTATTATATTACCACAAGTACTATAATGTACATTGACACTATTACAGTACACCAGGCACTATAATGTATACTGACACTATTACAGTATATCAGGCACTATATATAATGTACAAGAAATGCTGGAAATATTCAGCAGGTCTGGCAGCATCTGTGGCGACAGAAACAGAGTTAACGTTTCAGGTCAGTGACCGTTCTTCAGACAAACGAAAATCCTGTCAGAGAGAAGAGCAGAACTTCTTCAAGGTAGGCATTCACTGACCTGAAACGTTAACTCTGCTTCTCTCTCCACAGATGCTGCCAGACCGGCTGAGTATTTCCAGCATTTCTTGTTTTTATTTCAGATTTCCAGCATCCGCAGTATTTTACCATATATATTGTACATTGTCAGTATTACATCAGGTACTATAATGTAAACTGACATTACTGGACAGTTATATATTAATAATGGATATCGCTGAATGACCCTCCCGCAGGCCTGCCGATGTAACCTTGATTCCACTCCCACATTCTCGCCCTCTGACCTTTACCAGTTCCTTATCCTTTATCTCCTGCGGTCTCTCGCTGCTTGTATGACGAATATTAGTTCCCAGCCCGGCAAGCGTCCCACTTTCTCACCTTTCGCCTCCGCCATCCTGCTCTGCCCTCTTACCCGGAAACGGTCGTCCCACGCCAGCGGAAATGATCTAATTGAACCTTCCACCGCCCCCGTCAAGTCTGAGCGCACGCGCTCCGGGGAACTGTCAATCATCAGTTGGGTTTGTGTGCTGCAAATGTTGATGGAGGTTGCAAGCAGTTTTTGCAGTTATGTGTAATATATTTTCATTTTTTACAAAACTCTATAATTTGTAGATTATGTGCATGGTTAATATATATTGCAAGATCTCCAGTAATGTTAGTGATGCAACTTAATAAATAGTGCCAGTTTTACACTACAATATACATTGTTAATATATTTTGTTATATACGATAATAACGTGTCAGTGATATACCTAGTAAAATGTCTGCAGTAATAAAGTTGAACGGCCAGTTTCCATGTGGTAATTTCTGTGTACTCGAATGATTTATCGTGCAGCGAAGAAGAAAGCCATGCAGCCCATCATATCTGTGTCGGCTCTTTTGAAAGACCTATCTCAATTACACCCACTCTTCCCTTCTCTTTCCCTATAATCCTATAAATGATTTCCTTTTCAAGTATATAGCCACTTCCATTTGGAAAGTTAGCCGTGCAACTTCTGTCTATCTAACAATATATGTATTTGTCTGCCTATTTAGATTAGATTAGAGATACAGCACTGAAACAGGCCCTTCCGCCCACCGAGTCTGTGCCGAACATCAAACACCCATTTATACTAATCCTACACTAATCCCATATTCCTACCAAATATCCCCACCTGTCCCTATATTTCCCTACCACCTACCTATACTAGTGACAATTTATAATGGCCAATTTACCTATTAACCTGCAAGTCTTTTGGCTTGTGGGAGGAAACCGGAGCACCCGGAGAAAACCCACGCAGACACAGGGAGAACTTGCAAACTCCACACAGGCAGTACCCGGAATCGAACCCAGGTCCTTGGAGCTGTGAGGCTGCAGTGCTAACCACTGTGCCGCCCGTATTGACCTGTATTTTCTAAAAATCTATCTACCTATCTGTCTTTCTAACCAGCCATCAACTGTTTTTACCTATCTTACCATCTTGTGGGTTCAAGTGCAATAGTACTCCAAAATGGTAATCACCATTTGGAGGAAACACTGAGGGCAGCAAGGAGACAGATGGGCCGAGTGGCCTCTTTCTGTGCCGTAGACTTTCTATGATTCTATGACAGAATGTACTCTGTTGGGAGTCTTCAATGTGTGGCTGGGTTGCACCAATACTGGCTGAGCTGACAGTGTCCTGAAGTACGTAGCTGCCAGACTGGGCCTGCGGCAGGTCGTGAGGGAACCAACATGAGAGAAAAATCCAATTGACCTCGTCCTCAGCAATCTACCTGTCACAGATACATTTATCCATGACAGTATTGGTAAGAGTGACCACTGCACAGTCCTTGAGGAGAAAAAGAACCATCTTCACACTGAGGACACCTGCCATCATGTTGTGTGGCACTACCACTGTGCTAAATGGGATAGATTCAGAGCAGATCAAGCAGCTCAAAACTGGGCATCCATGAGGCTCTGTGGGCCTTCAGCAGCAGCAGCAGAATTGTATTACACCACAATCTGTAACCGCATGGCCCAGCATACCCCACACTCTACCATTCCCATCAAACCAGCAGATGAATGGTTAAATGAGGAGTCTAAGAGAGCATGACAGGAGCAGCACCAGGTGTACAGAAAAATAATGTGAAAACCTGGTGAAGCTACAACACAGGACTGGAAGTATACTAAGCATGCAGAAGCAACAGGCTAAAGATGGAGCTATGTGATCCCACAACGAATGGATCAGATCAAAGCTCTGCAATACTGGCACATGCAGTCGTGAGTGGTCAATTAACTACTAAAGTGAGGAGGAGGTTTCATAAACATACCCATCTTCAAAGATGTCGGAGCCCAGCATGTAAATGCAAAAGACACTGTTACGACCGAGGTGGGAGGAGTGCACTGTTTATTTTAGTTCCACTTCTCCACGGGTCACAACATATGTTTACATTTTTTCCCACTTACTGCTACGGTCAATCATAGACTCTATTTTTATCCCAGAATAAAACACACCAACCAGGTTTCTTTAATAAACAACAACATTATCAGTTTTTTCTAAAACAAGTCTGAACCAGTCAGAAAGCAAAGCATTAACACACAGATTTAAATATTAACGTTCCCTTTTTACCTTAGCCCCTCACACTCACACACACATGCATACACAGGTTAACCGGAAAGGTAAAGAGATTTACTCCTTAGAGCTCTAGTACAAAAAAAGTTGGCAAAAAATTCTTGCTAATTATTGAAGAAAAAAGATATAAAAAGACGTCAGAAGTCCTTTTTTGGTTTGGCATCCTAAATACGTATAGATGGCTGTCACTGGGATTTTCCTAGAGCAGTTCTTGACAGATGACGTTGAGGATCAGTTTGGGCAGGCTTTCCAAGGAAAATGCAGTAACCGGGGTTTCAGTCAGTTTCTTACAGTTGCTTCTCAGCTTCTCAAGAGAAGCTAGTAGGTTTTTTCAAAGAGCTGGAACAGACTGAGCTGGGGTGTTGCTCTCTTGGAAAGTTTTCTCCAACTGTCTTTTCAAACTATTGTCCATATCCCAACTCACTGTCCAAAGTGAAACCATAGACATTATCAGGAGTCAAGTCTCTTGACCCCAATACATCTTGACCTGTCATTTCTCTGTAAACATCTTCCCCAAGTCAAAAACAACCTCCTGGGTAATTATTTGAAGACAGGTTCCTGCCAGTAACTGTTTACAGTCCAGACCTCTCAGTGACCCTTATAAAAAATAATCCATGGACTCCTTTTCCGTTTTAAACCAGAAATGTTCAAAATTTTACAAAAAAAAGGAAGCACTCATAACACCTCCACCCTTGGAGGAATGAAACACCATTTTAAATGCTTTTCATTACAAAGTGTGGAGAAAAAAAATGAAAATAATTTTAAAACACATTTTCACACTCATACTCATTCACTCTTTACCTGGAGCTAATGCAATTCTGCATTGTACCATCTTTACATTGAAATAACTCAAAGCAAAGTTAGATGCTAGATAAAGCATCTGCAATTACATTATTTTTGCCAGCAATGCGGATAATCTTTTAGTGATAGGGCTGTAATAGTAAACCCCATCGGAATAGTCTATCATTCTGGTTTTTGAATTTTTGGCAAACGTTTATTACCAAATCAGCCAACTGTAATTTTCTAAACAGAGCTTCCAGTTGTTTCAAGTAATCCTTCCAAATGTCACTGTGTACTAGCACATCATCAAGGTAAACTGCACAGTTAGGAACACTGACTACCAATTGATTCATTAGTCTCTGAAAAGTTGCTGGGGCATTTTTTAGCCCGAATGGCATCACTCGGCATTGAAAAAGACCATCTGGTGTGACAAAAGGTCAATATTTCTTTGGCTCGGGTGTTAAAGGAACTTGCCAGTATCCCTTTTTACAAATCTGTTTTTGTAAGAAACGTGGCACTGCCCACTCTGTCAATACAATCTTCCAAGCGAGGAATTAGGTAGGAGTCTGTCTTTGTTACTGCATTAACTTTTCTGTAGTCTATGCAGAGTATTGAACTGTCAGGTTTAGGCACTAATACTATTGGTGAACTCCAGCAGCTTTGACTGGGTGCACTTAGGTGGTTTTCCAACATGTATTGGATTTCTGCTTTTACCTGGGTCTGTTTCTCTGGACTTAAGCAGTAAGGATGCTGTTTTATAGGAAGGATTCCCCTACATCTACATTATGTGTGGCTAAGGTTGTACATCCTGGCTTATTCCTACAGACTTTTAATGCCATGTTAGGTCTTCTCATTGTTCTAAAAATGAAAGCATAGTGTCCAATCTCCCTAATAATTCAGTATTAGCTAGGAGGTTCAATTTGAGAATTGTCTAAGCCTCCTTCTGCCTTATCTTCACTATCTCTTTTATCCTTCACTGTCCTTACTACCTGACATACCTGTACTTGCTTATCCTCCTCCCAGCGATGATATTATTTCAACATATTGATATGACACAGTTAATTCTTTTTCAGGCGATCTGGGGTATTTACTTCACCAATTCTCTTGACCATTTTATATGGACCATTGCACTGTGCTGTCAACGGTTCTCCCTGTAAAGGCAGCAATTCTAACACCTCATCCCCTGGTTCAAATGTTCGGGTCTTGGCATGCTTGTTGCCCATTTTTTCATAGTTGTTTGAGAAGCTTTAAGGTGTTCCTGAACCACTTTGCAAGCTCTCGTGAGCCGTTCCCAGAACACGAATGCATAATCTAGCACAGAAGATTCGTCCCTCTGTTCTAAAAACCTTTCTTTAATTAGTTTTAGAGGACCTCTTATCTCATGTCCACAAACTAATGCAAAAGTACTATAACCGGTAGAGTCATTAGGTGAATCCCTAGCAGCAAACAAAAAATTCTAGCCTTTTATCCCAATCATAGGGATATTCATGACAGTATGCCCTGATCATTGCTTTGAGGGTCTGATGGTACTGTTCTAAAGCTCCTTGTGTCTGTGGATAGTGTGCCGAACACTTTAACTGTGTTATACCCAAATTACCCATAAATTCCTCAAAATTTTTAGACATAAAATTGGAACCTTGATCTGACTGAATCTCAATCGGTAATCCATATCTAGTGTAGAATTGGGTTAACTTCTCTACCACTACCTCAGCAGAAATTGTTCTCAAGGGAATGGCCTCTTGGAACCGAGTAGCCATATCCATGATAGTGAGTATATATTGATGTCCCGCTTTTGTTTTCAGCAAAGTTCCCACACCATCTACCAACACCCTACTAAATGGTTGCCCAAAAACTGGTATGGGAATTAGAGGTGCCGGTTTTATGGCAAGTTGTGGTTTTCCCACAATGTGTTACCTATGGAATGTTTTCCAAAACATGCTTGGAAAGACCTGGCCAGTACAAATGTCAATTTATATGTGATTGGGTCCTCTGGATCCCCACATATCCCTCTATAGGAATTTCATGCGCTATCCTTAATAATTCCCAGCGATACTTTGGCGGTACCACTAGTTGATGAACTACCGTCCATTGTTCATCCGCAGGTCTGAGAGGAGGTCTCCACTTCCTCATCAGAATCCAATCTTTAATATCATAGCCTTCTTGAACTTCTTTTGCCTCAGCTTCAAATAGAGCTGATTGTGCCACTTTATTTAACTCTGGATTGGCTTACTGAGCCATGATCAGAGAAGACTTATTTAACATTTCCTTCAGATTATCCAAATCCCCAAAGAAAGTTTCAGATATTCAACTATCTGACGGGGGTGCCAATTTTAGCTCTGACCATGGAACTTGTTTAGCCATTGCTCGGGTTACTGCACATGAAGGAAAAATTCCTGCAACTGTTCTGTCTCTTTAACGTTACTTGGTTTTTCCGTGACTACTGGAGAAGCTACTACCTTCACTCTGGCCAAATCATTCCCCAGGAGTGGGTCTACTGGCAAACTATGGACAACTCCTACAATTACCATTCCAGACATTAGATCACACTCAAGGTGCACCTGATACAAAGATACGGATATATACTCCCCACCAATACCATTCACTAAAACCTTGGCATTCAATGCACTCTCTGGTGGAAATGTTATGCCTTTCCCCAGCAAAAGAGTTTGGGTAGTTCCTATATCTCTAAGTATAATTATAGGTTTACCTGCCTCATTTGAGGGATAAGGAATTACTTTTCCTTTGACAAGAATTCTCTATAACTCTCAGGTATCTTTTTCACAACACCTGCACTCACAGTGGTTTTTGTATTTAGCCTTACAGCTGCAGTCAGAGCTACAGCCTGATCTGCTGTACTCTCGGTCAGGGCTCCTTTCTCTGCATTGGCTTTGTTTACCCCAATAAGTCCCATAGGTTTTCCTCACAATTTCAAGCATTCTGCATGAAGGTGTCCCTCCTTTCGACAATGGTAACACTTAGGCTTGCGGACATCACTTCCACTCTTAGCTTCTTCCTTTCTGGCCTGAGAGGAGATCTTGGGGCATTCCCAGCTATCCCTCTTGTCCCCGGCTACTTGCCTTCCTTTCACCCTCCCACCTTCTAGCCTTCTCAGGTTTGTGGGGGTGATGGACAAAGGGTTTGGGCTTGTAAACAAGCTCATAATCATCAGCAATTTCCGCTGCCTGTCTGGCCATTGAAACTTTCTGGTTCTTTACCTGGGTTCTTACTAACGGAGGGAGTGAATTTTTAAATTCTTCCAGGAGAATTAGCTCCCTAAAATCTCATTTGTGGCCTCTACCTTTAGTGCTCTCAACCAACCATCAAAATTAATTTGCTTTACCCTCTCTAGTCTGCCCAGACAATCTCCGGAGGTTCCAAAATTTCTGTCTGTGAGCTTCAGGGACCTTCTCATACGGAGTGAGAATAGGTTTTTTTGCCATCTCATAATCTGCAGAAGCCTCCACAGAAAGCATGGCATAAACTTCATGAGCTCTGCCCATCAACCTGCTTTGCACAAGCAAAGTCCAACTTTCCTTCGGCCACTTCATCTGTTTGGCTATCTTTTCAAAAGAAATGAAAAATGCCTATACGTCCCTTTCCTCAAACTTAGGGAGGGCTTGTACAAATGTAAACAGCTCTCCATTGGGTCCTGAGCTGGAGTCAGATCTTTCCTTGCCAGAACATTCACTGGAGTCAAGACCACCCCTTTGTCTTAGTTCCATCTTTTTAACTTTGAATTCCCTTCCTTCTCTTTATGTCTCTTTGAAATGCTTTCTCGTTTTCCCTTTCCATCTTTTTCAAATTCAAGCTTCTTCATTGTCAATTCTTCAAACTCACGTTTTTTCAATTCTTTTTCCTTTTTCTGTTCACTTAAACTTTTCCATTTTCTGCTCCTGCTTAAGATTTTTTTCATTTGTAACCGAATTGTAGCTAATTCAACTGCACTACCTTCTGATTTGCTTTCTTCTTCCAATTTCAAATGGTGTGCTATTACTTCAATTATGTCTGCTTTCTTAGCTCCTGGTTTTAATTCTAACATCAATAGTTCTGTCAAATCCTTCAGTTTAACCTTGATTAAGTTTCTCAAATCACTTAGGGATACATCCTCCTTCCTCAAAAAAGTTGCATCAACTGTTAAAGACATTTCAGCAGAGTAAACTTTAATCTACTGCACAAGAAACCTGTTTTTTTCCCTCTTGTCAATTATTATTTCCCCACTTACAATTGCACATCGTCAAATTATATGCAACGACCGAAGTGGGAGGAGTGCACTGTTTATTCTAGTTCCACTTCTCCATGGGTCACAACATATATTTACATTTTTTCCCACTTGCTGATACCATCAATCATTGACTCTATTTTTATCCCAGAATAAAACACACCAACCAGGTTTCTTTAATAAACAACAACATTATCAGTTTATTATAAAACAAGTCTTAACCAGTAACGAAGCAAAGCATTAACACACATATTGAAATATTAAAGTTCCCTTTTTACCTTAGTCCCTCTCACACACACACACACCGGTTAACTGGGAAAATAAAGGGATTTACTCCTTAGAGCTCTAGTACAAAAAAAGAATATATTGGCAAAAAATACTTGCTAATTATTGAAGAGAAAAGAGAATATATGAAAAGATGTCGGAATTCCTTTTTGGTTTGGCGTCCCAAATATGTATAGACAGCTGTCACTGGGATCTTCCTAGAACATTTCTTGACAGGCCACGTTGAAGATCAGTTTGGGAGGGTTTTCCAGGGAAAATGCAATAACAGGGGTTTCAGGCAGTTTCTTACAGTTGCTTCTCAGCTTCTCAAGAGATGGAAAACTAGCAGGATTTTTCAAAGAGCTGGAACAGACTGAGCTGGGATGTTGCTCCCATGGAAAGTTTTCTCCAACTGTCTTTTCAAGCTATTGTCCATATCCCAACTCACTGTCCAAAGCGAAACCATAAACAATGTCAGGAGTCAAGTCTCTTGACCCCTATAAATCCTGACCTGTCATTTCTCTGTAAACATCTTCCTCAAGTCAAAAACAATCTCTGTGGGGTAATTATTTGAAGACAGGTGCCTGCCAGTAACTGTTTACAGTCCAGACCGCTCAGTGACCCTTGTAAAAAAAACATCCATGGACTCCTTTTCCGTTTTAAGCCACAAATCTTCAAAATTTAACTTTAAACAGGAAGCATTCATAACAATACAGCTAATGTGTTTGCAATCATCTTCAACCAGAAGTGCTGAATGGATGATCCATCTCGGCCTCCTCCTGAAGTCCCCACCATCACAGATGCCAGACTCAGCTAATTAGATTCACTCCACGTGAGATCAAGAAACGGCTGGATACAGCAAAGTCTATGGGCCCCGACCACATCCCGGCTGCAGTGCTGAAGACCTGTCCTCCAAACATAGCCACACCTCTAGCCAAGCTGTTCCAATACAGCTACAACATTGTCATCTACCCCACAAAGTAGAAAATTGTCCAGGTATGTCCTGTCCACAAAAAGCAGGACAAATCCAATCTGGCCAATAACCAACCTGTCGGTCTACTCTCAATCATCAGCAAAGTACAGGAAGGTGTAATTGACAGTGCTATCAAGTAGCACCTACACATCAATAACCAGCTCACCGATGCTCAGTTTGGGTTCTGCCAGGGCCACTCATCTCCAGATCTCATTACAGCCTTGGTTCAAAAATAGATAAAAGAGCTGAATTCCAGAGGTGAGTTAGAGTGATTGCCCTTGACATCAAGGCAGCATTTGACCAAGTGTGGCATCAAGCAAAATTGAAGTCATTGGGAATCAGGGGGAAAACTCTCCACTGGTTGGAATCATACCTAGCACAAAGGAAGATGGTTGTGGTTGTTGGAGGCCATTCATCTTAAACCCAGGACCTCGCTGCAGGAGTTCCTCAAGGCAGTGTCCTAGACCCAACCATCTTTAGCTGCTTCATCAATGACCTTCCCTCCAACATAAAGTTGGAACACTGATGATTGCATGCAGCAAGACCTGGACACCATTCAGGCTTGGGCTGATAAATGGCAAATAACATTTATGTCACACAAGTGTTAGGCAGTGACCATATCCAACAAGAAAGAGTCTAACCATCTCCCCTTAACTTTCAACAGAATTACCATCGCTGTATCCCACACGATCAACATCTGTGGGTCAATATCGAACAGAAACTTACTGGACGAGCCACATAACTGCTGTAACTACAAGAGTAGGGTAAGAGGCTGTGTGCTCTGCAGCGTATAGCTCAACTGCTGACTTGCCAAAGTCTTTACATCATCTACAAGGCACAAGTCAGTAGTGTTATGTTGTGGGGATCACTTTTCTGAATCAGTGCAGCTCCACCAATGGTCAAGAAACTCAGTTCCATCCAGGACAAAGCTGCCAGCTTGACTGGCACCCCATCCACCATCTTAAACATTCAGTCCCTCCACCAGCGGCGCATCATGGCCTCAGTGTCTACCACCTACAACTCTCCAAGCCTTCTTTGACAGAATTTTTAAAACCGCAACCTCTACCTGCTGTAAGGACAAGGGCAGCAGGTGCATGCAAACACCACCATCTGCAAGTTCCTCTCTGAGTCACATACCATTTTGACTTGGAACTGTATCGCCATTGCTTCATTGTTGCTGGGTCCAAATCCTGGAACTCTTTACCTAACAGCCCTGTGGATGTCCCAAAACCACACGGACAGCAGCGGTTCAAGAAGGCAGCTCACCACCACCTTCTCAAGAGCAATTACGGATGGGCTATAAATGCTGGCCTTGCCAGCGACACCAACATCCCCAAAAAAATGAATAAATGAAAAAAAAGTAAGAGTGCTTCACCGTTGGAGGTGCCATTTCTCAGTTGAGATATTAAGCTGATGCTTTGTTTGCTCTCAGGTGTTCAATATTTATCTAATAATTAGCATCACTAGAACAGATGATCTAGGCATTTTCACATTGCTGTTTGTGGGAGCCTGATTTGTGTAAATTGGTTGCTGTGTTTCCTACATAGAATGTATAGAATCATAGAATGGTAACAGCACAGAAGGAGGCCATTTGGCCCATTGTGTCCATGCTGGTTCTCTGCAAGAGCAAATCAGCTAGTCCCACTCTCCAGCCCTTTCCCCGTAGCCCTGAAAATTTTTTCATTTGGTGTTTATCCAATTCCCCATTGAAAACCACGATTGAATATGCCTCCAACACAATTTCAGGTAGTGCATTCCCCATCCTAACTGCTTGCTGCATAAAGACATTTTTCCTTCGTGTTGCCATTTGTTTTTTTGCCATTCACCATACATTGGTGTCCTCTGGTTCTCGACCCTTCCACAAATGGGAACAGTTTCTCTCTGTCTACTCTGTCCAGAACTCTCATGATTTTGAGCACCTCTATCAAATCTCCTCTCAACCTTCTCTTCTCTAAGGAAAACAGCCCGTGTTTCTCCAATTTATCCATGTAACTGAAGGCCCTCAACCATTCTCGTAAATCCAATCTGCATCCTCGATAAAGCCTTCACACCCTTTCTAAAGTGTGGTGCCCAGAATTGGACACAATACTCCAGTTGAGATCACAGCAGTATTTTATAAAGGTTCATCATAAACTTCCTTACTTTTTTACTCTATGCTTCTCTTTATAAAACTCCAGATCCAGTATGCTTTTGCAACTTCTTTCTCAACCTGTCCTGCCAACTTCAACAATTTCTGCGCATATAGTCTCGAAAGGTCTCTATGTTCCTGCACCGCCTTGAGAATTTAGAATATAGCGCCTTATCAACTGCATTTGTGTAGCATCTCATAAATGCGCAAAGTATTTGTTACACAATTAGTTACCTTGAAACACACTGATTGTTATAAAGACCAAATCTGGCAGTCAGTTTGCATGGAACAAGAATCTATAAAGAGTAATCGGATGAACAGTTAACTTCTAAGGAATCTTTCTTTTTTCTTTCTTTGGCCTCCTTGTCTCAAGAGACAATGGGTAAGCGCCTGGAGATGGTCAGTGGTTTGTGAAGCAGCGCCTGGAGTGGCAATAAAGGCCAATTCTAGAGTGACAGACTCTTCCACAGGCACTGCAGATAAAATTGGTTGTCGGGGCTGTTACACAGTTGGCTCTCTCCTTGCGCTTCTGTCTTTTTTTCTGCCAACTGCTAAATCTCTTTGACTCGCCACACTTTAGCCCCGCCTTTATGACTGCCCGCCAGCTCTGGCGATCACTGGCAACTGACTCCCACGACTTGTGATCAATGTCACAGGACTTCATGTCGCGTTTGCAGACATCTTTAAAGCGGAGACATGGACGGCCGGTGGGTCTGACACCAGTGACGAGCTCGCTGTACAATGTGTCCTTGGGGATCCTGCCAACTTCCATGTGGCTCACATGGCCAAGCCATCTCAAGCGCCGCTGGCTCAGTAGGGTGTATATGCTGGGGATGTTGGCTGCCTTGAGGACTTCTGTGTTGGAGATATGGTCCTGCCACCTGATGCCAAGGATTCTCCGGAGGCAGCGACGATGGAATAAGTTGAGACGTCGCTCTTGGCTGACATACGTTGTCCAGGCCTTGCTGCCGTAGAGCAAGGTACTGAGGACACAGGCTTGATACACTCGGACTTTTGTGTTCCATGTCAGTGTGCCATTCCCCCACACTCTCTTGGCCAGTCTGGACATAGCAGTGGAAGCCTTTCCCATGCGCTTGTTGATTTATGCATCGAGAAACAGGTTACAGGTGATAGTTGAGCCGAGGTAGGTGAACTCTTGAACCACTTCCAGAGTGTGGTCACCCATATTGATGGATGGAGCATTTCTGACGTCCTGTCCCATGATGTTCGTTTTCTTGAGGCTGATGGTTAGGCCAAATTTGTTGCAGGCAGCCACAATCCTGTCAATGAGTCTCTGCAGACACTCTTCAGTGTGAGATGTTAATGCAGCATCGTCAGCAAAAAGGAGTTCCTGATGAGGACTTTCCGTACTTTGGTCTTCGCTCTGAGACGGGCAAGGTTGAACAACCTGCCACCTGATCTTGTGTGGAGGAAAATTCCTTCTTCTGAAGACTTGAACGCATGTGAGAGCAGCAGGGAGAAGAAGATCCCAAACAGTGTAGGTGCGAGAACACAGCCCTGTTTCACGCCACTCAGGATAGGAAAGGGGTCTGATGAGGTGCCGCTATGCTGAATTGTGCCTTTCATATTGTCATGGAATGAGGTGATGATACTTAGTAGCTTTGGTGGACATCTGATCTTTTCTAGTACTCTGAAGAGACCACGTCTGCTGACGAGGTCAAAGGCTTTGGTGAGATCAATGAAAGCAACGTTGAGGGGCATCTGTTGTTCGCGGCATTTCTCCTGTAGCTGGCGAAGGGAGAACAGCATGTCAATGGTGGATCTCTCTGCTCGAAAGCCACACTGTGCCTCAGGGTAGACACGCTCAGCCAGCTTCTGGAGCCTGTTTAAAGCGACTCGAGCGAAGACTTTCCTCACTATGCTGAGCAGGGGGATTCCACGGTAGTTATTGCAGTCACTGCGGTAAAAGGGAGATCATGCTTGACTAATCTAATTGAATTTTTTAATGAAGTAACAGAGAAGGTTGATGAAGGGAATGCAGTAGATGTTGTTTATGTGGTATTTAAGAAAGCATTTGATAATGTACCAGATAAAAGGCTAGTTAACAAAATTGAGGCTCTGGAATTGGAGGGTCAGTGTGCAATTGGATAAAAAAATTGGCTTAAGGACAGAAAACAGTGAGTCGTAGTAAATGTTTTTTCTCAGACTGGATGATGGCAGACAGTGGTGTTCCCCAATAGTCAGTGCTGGGACCACAGCTTTTTTTGTTATATATAAATGTCTTGAATCTTGGAATACAGAGTAGCATTTCAAAATTTGTCAATGACACCAAACTTGGAGGTGTGGCAAACGGTCAGGGTGATATGAACCACCTGCAATAGGACTAAGATAGGCTAGCAGAATGGGGAGACAGGTGGCAGATGGAATTTAATACTGACAAGTGTGAGCTGATGCATTTTGGCAGAAGGAATAGGGAGAGGCAATATATACCTAATGGCACAGTTTGAAAGAGGGTGCAGGAACAGAGAGACCTGGGGGTGCATGTGCATCAATCTTTAAAGGTGGCAGGACACATTGAGAGAGTGGTTAGTAAAGTATATGGGATCTTCAGCTTCATAAATAGACACATTGAGTACAAAAGCAGGGAGGTTATGCTGAACATTTATAAAGCTCAGGTTAGGCCCCAACTGGAGTATTGCATCCAGTTCTGGTCACCACACTTTAGAAAAGATATGAGGGTGCAGAGGATATGGGGATGGGAGATTTTAGTTGCAAGATTAAGTTGGAAAAACTGGGGTCATTCTCCTTACAGCAAAGGAGGTTGAGGGGAGATTTAATAGAGGTGTACAAGATTATGACAGGCTTAGATAATTTAGACAAGGAAAAAAAGTTCCCACTAACTAATGGTACAAAGACGGGGACATAGATTGAAGGTTTTGGGCAAGAGATGTAGGGAAAGAAGGAACTTTTTTACACAGTGGGTGGTAATGACCTGGAACTCACTGCCCACAAAGGCGGTGAAAGAGGAGATAATCAATGATTTCGAAAGGAAATTGGATGGCCGCTTGAAGGAAATAAATTTGCAGGGCTATGGGGATTGTGCGGGGGAATGGGACTGACTGGATTGCTCCATGGAGAGCTAGCATGGACTCAATGGCCAGAATTTTATGCCGCCCCAGCAGTTCGGATGGTGGCATGGGGGTTGCGTAAAATTGAGCGGTAGGATCCAAGAGGCCCGAATCCACCTCCGACCAAGTTTATGGAGGTCCGGCGGGGAGGACGGGGGGTGAGAAGCGGTCCGCCCGCCCGAGGCCAATCTTAAGTGGCCACTTAATGGCCACTTAAGGGCCCTCGCCCACCTCCATGAGTATTTCACCTGTGGCAAGCGGGTGTGCCGAGGACGTGAAAGGCCGCCCAGCTATAGCTGCCAGCCCTTCCGCACCCTGGAGGCGGGGCCTGGCAATCGAGCATAGGGTGCCCGATTGAGGGCCGCCCCCGCCCCCGCCTCCCAACCCAACCCCTGATCCAAGACGCACCCCCTCCCCCAAAATGACCACCCTAGCCTCACCAGGGCACGACCTATTCCCCTGGTGAGGCAACCCAAACTTACCTTCAGTCCCGGCAGCTTGGTATCCTCCTCGGCTGGCTGGGCTGCAGTCCCAGCAGTGGCCACCACTCCCGGTGCCACTGCTGAGACTAAAAGCTGCTGGCCCGCTGATTGGTCGGCAGCTCACTGAAGCGGGACCTCCTCCCTCAAGTGGGTGGAAGTCCCGCCTCAGGCCAATTAAAGCCTGGGGATCCGTAAAATACGGGACGGATCCCCAGGCTGGGCGGAAGCAGGTTTGGCACCAACATTTACTTCGGAGTCCGGCTCCCGTCCGCCCAGCATAAAATTCCGGCCAATGGGACGAATGGCCTCCTTCTGAGCTGTAAATTACTCTATGACTCCATGACTGTATTTTACTATTTGTCTGCCACAAAAGCAAATTTCAGTCCCACTTGAAGAAAAATTATCTTAAAAATGCAAATCCCCCCTCTCTCCCCCCCTCCCACCTCTCTCTCCCCCCCCCACCTCTCTCTCCCCCCTCCCCCCTCTCTCACCCCCATCCCCCTCTCCCCCCTCCTCCCCCCTCTCTGCCCCCCACCCCCCTCTCCCCTCTCCCCCACTCCCTCCCTCTCCCCTCTCCTCTCTCCTCCCCCCTCTCCACCCCCTCCCCTCCACCCTCCACTCTCTCCCCACCCCTCCCCTCCTCTCCCCCCCCTGTCCCCCTCCCCCATCTCCCTCCCTAACCTTAGCGGCAAGTTGTTAATTCACAAGCTGCCAATCTACACCCTTAAATTCTTAGGATATGGCAAAGGGCAGTTAGGCTCATTGACCTCAGGATGTATGTGACAAATAGGGGATCTGTCACAATTCCAATCATTAAAATGTTTACATATCTTGCTGAAAATGGTTCCCTCTCTGCAGGTACCCTCCCCTCCCAATTGTGCCTTCACAATTCCATGTGTGAACCTCTCCAATCAGGTTTCCATCACTGCCACAATACTGAACCAGCCCTAATCAAAGACACAAATTGCATTGTCTGTGACTGTGGTTGCAACCATGGTGCACTATCCCTCCTCAACCTCTCTGCAGTGTTTGTCATGATCAACCACACCATCCCCCACAGGGCGGCACAGTGGCGCAGTGGTTAGCACCGCAGCCTCACAGCTCCAGTGACCTGGGTTTGGTTCTGGGTACTGCCTGTGCGGAGTTTGCAAGTTCTCCCTGTGACCGCGTGGGTTTCCGCCGGGTGCTCCGGTTTCCTCCCACAGCCAAAGACTTGCAGGTTGATAGGTAAATTGGCCATTGTAAATTGCCCCTAGTGTAGGTTGGTAGTAGGAGAATGGTGGGGATGTGGTAGCGAATATAAGATTAATGTAGGATTAGTATAAATGGGTGGTTGTTGGTTGGCACAGACTCGGTGGGCCGAAGGGCCTGTTTCAGTGCTGTATCTATCTATGACTCCTCTCACACCTCTCTTCCATTTACCTGGCAGCTTCACTGGAAGGAAGGTTGGTTACATTGTATGTAAATGACTGAAGACAAGAGCCACGAATGAATGGAAAGTTAATTACTCTCGATATAAATCTTGGTCGAAAGGAAGATTAACTGGCTGTGATGATTGAAAGGCTAGTTACTTTAGTGGTAGCTCCTAACAAACTTATTGGTTAGAAATGTAATTCCACTTGCATTACTCAACCATTGGCTGGCTCCAATGATCAGAAAATTGGCTATCCTAGTTGTAGACCTCTTAAAGATGTAGATTCTGGTTGGTTGTGGATCATAGGAATATAGGAAATAGGAGCAGGAGTAGGCCATTCGGTCCCTCGAGCCTGCTCCACCTAGATCATGGCTGGTCTTCTAACTCAACGCTATTTTCCCAAACGATCCCCATATCCCTTTATATTTCTAATATCTAGAAGTCTATTGATCTCTGTCTTGATCATACTCAATGACTGAGCCTCCATAGCCCTCTGGGGTAGAGAATTCCACAGATTCACCACCCTCTGAGTGAAGAAATTCCTCCTCATCTCAGTCCTAAATGGCCTACCTCTTACTCTGAGACTATGTTCCCTGGTTCTAGACCCCCCAGCCAGGGGAAACATCCTTCCTATATCTACCCCATCGAGCCCTGTAAGATTTTTGTATGCCTCAATGAGATCACCTCTCATTCTTCTAAACTCTAGAGAATACAGGCCCAGTCTCCTCAATCTCTCCTCATAGGACAATCCCGTCATCCCAGGGATCAGTCTGGTGAAGCTTTGTTGCATTCCCTCTAAGATAAGTATATTCTGCCTTAAGTAAGGAGACGAAAACTGTCCACTATACTCCAGGTGCGGTCTCACCAAGGCTCTGTACAATTGCAGCAAAACTTCTTTACTCCTGTACTCAACTCCTCTTGCAATAAAGGACTAAACACCATTTGCCTTCCTAGTTTCTTGCTGCACCTGCATGTTAACTTTCAATGACTTATGAACAAGGACACCCAGGTTCCTTTGGACATGAACACTTTCCAATCTCCCACCATTTAAGAAATGCTGTGCATTTCTGATTTTCCTACCAAAGTGGAAAACTTCACATTTTTCCACATTATATTCCATCTGCCATATTCTTGCCCAATCATTAGCCTTTCTAAATCCCCTTGAAGCCTCTTTGCAGTCTCCTCACAGCTCACATTCCCACCAAGCTAAGCTAAGCCCCACCCCTCTCCAGATCATGTAGACTGTGAATGGAAGCAGATCCCCTAGCCAGTCCAATGCACAAGTGGCTGATCCTCCTAACAGTCAAAACATGGAGGGAGGGAGAGAATCAACAGGCTCTGTGGTTGAAATTGGTCTACAATGGCAGTGAGAAACAGGCTCAGTGAATCAGCAGCCAGGTTCATTTCCCACTGAAGTCAATTTTTGCTGAGAGTCCTTTCGCGCCACCAGCATTGACTGGTTTCACTCGCCTATTTGTCCACAGGAGACACAATTGACCCAGATTCCATTCTCACCAGATATGTATTTCCTGGCAGGGTTAGCTAATCCCTGCCCCCTCAAGTTCCACCCTGGCTGTGATCGAACTGTGGCACCTAAAATCATTCAGCCCATCATGCCTGTGTTGGCTCATCCAAAGAGCTATCCGATTAGAGTCATAGAGTCATCTACAGCACAGAAGGAGGCCATTCAGCCCATCAAGTCCACGCCGGCCCTCCGCACAGCAATTCAGTAAGTCCCACTCCCCCACTTGATCCCTGCAGCCCTGCAAGCCCACCTCCCTCAAGTGCCCATCCAATTTCCCTTCAAAGTCATTGATTGTCTCCGCTTCCACCACCCTTATGGGCAGTGAGTTCCAGGTCATTGCCACCTACTGCATAAAAAAGTTCTTCCTCATATTCCCCCTGCATCTCTTGCCCAAAACCTTCAATCTGTGTCCCGTAGTCCTCATACAATCAGTTAATGGGAACAGTTTTTTCTTGTCTAACTTAGTGAAGCCTGTCATAATCTTGTATACTTCTATCAATCTTCCCTCAATCTCCTTTGAACAACCCCAGCTTTCCCAGTCTAACCTTGTAACTAAAATCCCCCATCCCTGGAACCATTCTGGTAAATCTCCTCTGCACCCTGTCAAGGACCCTCGCATCCTTCCTAAAGTGTGGTGTCCAGAACTGGACACAATACTCCAGTTGGGGCCTATCCAGAGCTTTATAAATGTTCAGCATAACTTCCCTGCTTTTGTACTCAATGCCTCTATTTACTACAACTCGCTGTTTTCTGTCCTCAAAACATTTTTTTTATCCAATTAGACACTGACCCGCCTATTCCATGAGTCTCAATTTTGTTAACCAGCCTTTTATGTGGTACCTGATCAAATGCTTTCTTAAAATCCATACAAACAACATCCACCTCATTCCCTTCATCAACCTTCTTTGTTACTTCATCAAGAAATCAAGCATGATCTCCTTTTTACAAATCTATTTTGGCTATCTTTAATTAGCTTGAACTTCTCCAAGTGTCTGTTAATATTTTTGCCTGATTATTGTTTCTAAAACCTTACCCACTTCTGATGTTAAACTGACTAGCCTGTAGTTGTTAGGACTGTCCTTACACCCTTTCTTGAATAAGGGTGTCACATTTGCCACTCTCCAATCTTCTGGCACCTCCCCCGTATCCAGGGAAGATTGGAAGATTATGGCAAACCTTCCACTATCTCCATCCCCACTTCCTTTAGCAACCTGGGATGCAAGCCATCCAGACCAGGTGACTTATCTACCCTAAGCATAGCCAGTACCTCCTCCCTCTCTATTTTTACCCTATTCATTGCCTTCACTCTTTCTGCTTCTACTGATATTTTGTCAGATTCATTTCCTTTGTAAACACTGATACAAAGTACTCAATAACTATATTAGCCTTGTCCTGCACCTCTAAGCATATATTACCCACTTTGTCTCGAATAGGCCCCACTCCACTTTTTACTACCCACTTACTATTTACATGCCGCTAGATGATTTTTGGGTTCCCTTTTATGTTGACTGTCATTCTATTCTCAAGTTCTCTCTTTGCTAATCTTATTTTTCTCTCCACCTCCCCTCTCAACTTATTGTATATGGTCTGGTTCCCACTTGAAGAATTCACCTGACATTCATCATACACATTTTTTTTGTTTCATCATAATCTGTATCTCCCTCGTCATCCAAGAAGCCCTGTTTTTGGTTCCCCAATTTCCACCCTTGTTGGAATGTTCCTAGCCTGTACCTGAAGCACCTCTTCCTTAAAGAAAACCCATTGTTCCGGTACAGCTCTTCCTGACACTCTTTGGTTCCAAAAGTTTCACTACCCTGCTCTTTCCTCATCGCACTGCAAATTTTTCCCCTTTTAAATAAACATATAGTCCTGAAGAATTATACAGAATTTTATAGCGTAGGAACAGGCCATTCGGCTCAATTAGTCTACACTGGCGCTTATGCTCCCCATCTCCTCCCACCCTTACTTCATCTCACCCAATCAGCATAACTATCTAAATGATTGCAAGTCTGCAATGTAACAAATACCTACGAGAAAGGAGCAGCCGAACACCATGTTTAACTCCAGCTCTTTCTGTGCGCTGAAGCTGCCAGTTGCGGGGGGGGGGGGGGTGGGGGGGGGTTAAACTGGAAAAAACAAATTTAGTAACCACCTTGCGCCCGTCTTGTTGGCTCATCATATCGGACACACTCAGCATGTGCCGTTCCACTTTAGTTGGGGTCAACAGTTCTGGGACGTGGTTGCCCCCCAGGCTGTTGGAAGGGATCAGGGCTCCACTGGATGACAGACCCTACAGTTCCTGATAGCTTCCCACAGCCCACATCGACATGAAGCTCAAAAACCCCAGCGCCTTCGCACTGCCCAGCTGTACACCTTACAAATTCAAGACACCAGCAGTGAGACCCAGAGTACCATCTATGGCGTGCAACATGTCCGTGGTAGCTACGATAAGAGGGTCTGTGGTTTGTGCCATGGTGTTGTTGTTAACAGAAACCACTCCACTAAGAGTGGAACGCACAGAGGCAGTGTTGATTGTCAGAATTTCTGTGTTCATGAGTGATATGTCTGGTGAGATGCTGACCGAATTGACAGGTACGGTGGCGAAGAGCGAGGCAATGTCCACGTTGCTGATGTCACCTAGGCTCGGACTGGTCAGCTCATTCAAACTTAAAGTAAAATTCTATCATATATTGGTCACTCTTCCCTAAAGGCTCCTTTACAGCGAGATTGTTAATTAGCCCTTTCTCATTACACTGTACCAGATCTCAATAACCCATTCGCTAGTTGATTCCTCAACATACTGTTCTAGAAAACCATCTTGTATACATTCCAGAAATTCCTCCTCCAGAGCATTAATGTTCATTAGGTTTACCCAGTCTATATGTAAATTGATATCCCCCATGATTACTGTATTACCCTTGTTACATGCACCTCTAATTTCCTGATTTATACTTTGACATACATTACCATTACTGTTTGGTGGCCTATAACAACTCCTACCAATATTTGCTGCCTCTTGCTGTTTCTTAGCTCTACCCAAAGTGATTCTACATCTTGATCCTTCAGTCTAATATCCTCTCCCACTAATGTACTGATCTCATCCTTTGTTAACAGCACTATCCCACCTCCTTTTCCTTTTTACCTAGCCTTCCTAAATGTCGAACACCCTTGAACATTCAGTACCTAGCCTTGGTTACTCTGCAGCCATGTCTCTGTAATGGCAATTAGATCATACCTGTTTACTTCTATTTGTGCTGTCAATTCATCTACCTTGTTGCGAATGCTGTGTGCATTCAGATAGAGGGCCTTTAATTCTGTCTTTTGACTATTTGACTATTGACAACCTCTAGCCTTATCTGCTGGCATACTCTTAGATTTTTACATTCTGTCCCTTCCTGCCACACTCAGATTAGCAATTCCCTTATTGCTACCTTGCTCTCTTGCCTCCTCCTCTCTTTTTAACTATCACATCTTCCCTCACTTGATCCCTCATCCCCACTATTTAATTTAAAGCCTTCTCTACCGCCTGAGTTATACGACTCCCCAGAAAACTGATCCCAGTGCGGTTCAGGTGAAGACTGTTCCAATGGAACAGCTGCTTAGTGGCCTAGTACTGGTGCCAGTGCCCCATGAATTGGAACCCATTTCTCCCACACCAATCTTTGAGCCACATATTTAACTCTCTAATCTTATTTACCCTATGCCAATTTGCTCGTGGCTCAGGTAATAATCCAGAGATTATTACTTTTAAGGTTCTGCTTTTTAATTTAGCCCCTAGCTGCTCATACTCCCTATGCAGACCCTCTTTCCGAGTCCTATCCATGCCATTAGTGCCCACGTGGACCATGACAACAGGGTCCTGCCCCTCCTACTGCAAGTTCCTCTCCAGTCCTGAGCTGATGTCGCAAACCCTGGGAACAGGCAGGCAACACAGCCTTCTGAACTCTCGCTCTTGGCCACAGAGAACTGTACCTATCCCCCTGACTATGTTATCTCCTACTACCACTACATTCCTATTTACTCCTCCTGCTTGAATGGCTTCCTGTACCACAGTGCCACAGTCAATTTGCTCATCCACCCTGCAGCCATTGCTCTCATCCATAGAAGCTGAAACAACCTTAAACCTGTTGGACAATTGCAAGGGCTGAAGCTCCTTCACGTCTGCCTTATCGATCCCCTTACCTGCCTGACTCGCAGTCACACCCTCCTGTCCCTGACCACTGACCAAATTAGAAGACTCTATCCAAAGGGGTGTGTGCCTTCTAGAACAAAGTGTCCAGGTAATTTTCCCCCTCCCTGATGCATTGCAGAGTCTGTAGCTCAGCCTTTGAGCTAAAACTCCTCGAGCCGAAGACATTTACAGCAGATGCGTTTGCCATGGATCACACTGGCATCCACCAGCTCCCACATACTGCAGCTGAACACAATGCCTGCCCTGATATCTTTATTATGTGTTCATTAATTTATTTTTCTTAGTTAAGTTATCATTAATAAACCCCACTACTACCAAGCCCCACTTTACTAATGTTAGTAAACCTTACTACTATGAATAAAACCTGACTAATAAATTGCCTGAGTTTCAGAAGATTCTTATTCTTATAATTTCAATTAATGCCACATTAACTCCAATTAAAATTCCTTAGTTTAGATAAGAGAAAATGACAAAACGCTCACCAACCAATCACTTACCTTCTTTGCTGTAATGTCACATGCCAATTTTCTTTAAAATGCTCTGAATGCACAGACTCACCACCCTAGCTCTTCAGACTCTCGCTGCTGTCTCTATGTTAGCCTCTATTTATGGGAAGCAACTTGCGTCTTCTTCAGCTACTGGAGACTGAAAAAGGAGCACCTCTTTCCACCTCTATGCTGAATTCCCACGTGAACCAAATTCCCACCTTCACACTTTGACTACACCTCACTCAGGCAAAGTCTCCTATTAATGCACCCCTTACCCTGGCAAGTACAAGGCAGATTAGCTACATTGACTAGAAAGTTTGTGGCCCTGTTTGGCTCCAATGCCTAGAAAGTCCTTTTTCCATTAGTTTTAGGTCATGGCCACTAAACTGGCTTCAAACAATGAACTTAGTTAGATCAAATGTGGATCATAGCCAAAAGACTGACTGTTTAGAAGGGCAGTTGCCCTGCCTGCTTTTCAAGCTGGCTACAGTGCCCGAAAGCCAGGTTTACTGGCTGTGCATCGAGAATACCAATATGGCACCAGTGACTGGAACGTTGGTTCCTCTGCCTGTTCCTAGCCTGTCACCTGGTGCAACAAATGAAAGGTTCATTACTCTAGCTGACTCAACTCAATAAAAATGTAAATAAACTAGGAATAGATTTTTGTAAAAGATTGATTACTTTTGCAATAGACCTTGGTTGTCTCCAACAACTAAAATGTTGATTTCTGTATGTGCAGTTCATGACTGGTTAGCTGATTCCAATGGTTGGAAGATTGGTTCCTCTAGTTACATACGAACTAGGAGCAGGAGTAGGCTATTCAGCCACTCAAGCCTGCTTCACCATGCTATAAGATCATGGCTGATCTGTTTGTGGACTCAACTCCACTTTCTTGCCTACCCCCAATACCCTTTGACATCTTTGTTAGTCAACAATCTGTCTACCTCACCCTTAAAAACATTTAATGACCCTGCCTCCACTGCTCTCTGGGGAGCAGAGTTCCACAGACTCATGACCTCTGAGAGAAAAAAAATTCTCCTCATCTCTGTTTGAAATGGGAGACTCATTTTTCAAACTGTGTCCCTAGTTCTAGTCGCTCCCACAAGGGGAAACATCTTTTCAACATCCATTCTGTCAAGTCCCCTCAGGATCTTATATGTTTCAATAAGATCACCTCTCAACCTTCTAAACTCCAATGAATACAGATCCAACTATCCAACCTTTCCTCATAAGATAAACCTTTCATCCTGGGAATCAATCGAGTGAACCTTCTCTGATCTGCTTCCAATGCAATTATTTTCTTTCCTAAATAAGGAGACCAAAACTGTACACAATACTCTAAATGTGGTCTCTCCAATGCCCTGTACAACCGTAGCAAAAAATCTCTACTTTTATATTCCATTCCCCTTGCAATAAACGACATCATTGCATTTGCCTTCTTAATCACTTGCTGTACCTGCATATTTTTGAGGACTCATGTTTTAGAATTGTGGAAATGGATTCATTTGGAGGACTGAAGTGATTCCATAGATGCTGGACTTTGTTTTTTTCAAAAAAGGTCACTGGAAGGACTTGAGCTTGGTTTTAAAAAAAACACTGGAAGTCACATGTCTTCAGCTAAGGAAACAACAGGAGACTTGGTGATTGGGGGAGTTGTTTACAGAGAAGTGACATGTCAAGATTTATGGTGGTCAAGAGTAGGATTGTTTTGAGTCAGTTGGTGTTTGCAGTCTGCTGAGAGAAGAACCCAGCTCATCCTTTCTCCACCTCTCTGAGAAACCCTGAGAATCCAGTGTGTGATAGCTGAAACCCCTGATGCTGCATTCCTCCTGGAAAGCCTGCCAGACTAATCCTCAGCATTGCCTGAAGAGAACTGCTCCAGAAAGATCCCAGTGACAGCCGTCTACGTGTATTTGGAACATCAGAAAAGGGACAACTGATATCATTCCATATCTTATCCTTTTTCTTCAAGAATTAACAAATATTTGGCCAAAGTTTTTTTTGTCTTTTTTTGTAAAGCGATCTCTGCAGAGAAAACCTCTTTATTTTTTTCCCTAACCGATGTGCGTGTGTGTGTTGGGCTAAGCTAGAAGGGATCTTTTATTTCAGTCTGTGTGTTAATGCTTTACATCTTTACTGGATACATCTTGTTTTATAATAAATTGATAATTAAAGAAACCTGGCTGGTGTATTTTATTCTGAAATAAAAATAGAGTATATAATTGGCCGTATCGGTAACTGGGTAAACATTTAAATATATGTTGTGACCTGTGGGGAAGTAGAACTAGAGAAAGACAGTGCACTCCTCCTGCCTTGGTCGTAACAATACTAACTTTTTCTGTTTCGTATGCGCGGACACCCTCTGCATCTCAGAGTTCTGAAATCTCTCTCCATTTAGATAATATGTTGCTTTACTATTTTTCTGGCCAATGTGGACAAGTTCACACTTTCCCACATTACACTCCATCTGTCAAATCTTTGCCCACTCACTTAACCTATCTATATCCCTTTGCAGGCTCCACATGTACTCTTCACAACTTACTCTCCTACCTATCTCTGTGTCATCAGCAAATTTAGCAACCATACATTCTGACCCTTCATCCAAGTTATTGATATAGATTGTAAGTTGTTGAGGCCCCAGCACTGATCCCTGTGACACCTCACTAGTTACAGTTTGCCAACCTGAAAATGACCCATTTATGCCCACTCTCTGCTTCCTGTTAGCTAACCAGTCCTCTATCCATGTTAGTATGTTACCCTCTATACCATGGGATCTTATTTTGGTTAGCAACCTTTGATGTGGCACCTTGTCAAAATGTCTTCCAGAAATCCAAGTACATCACATCCACAGGTTCCCCTTTATCTACGTTGCTTGTTATTTCCTTAAAGAACTCTAATAATTTAGTCCAACATGATTTCCCTTTCATAAAACCATGTTGACTCTGCCTGATTGCATTGAGATTTTCTAAATGATCTGCTATAACCTCCTTATTAATAGATTCCAACATTTTCTCTAGGATTGATGTAAAGCTAACTGGCCTGTAGTTTCCTGCTTTCTATCTTCCTCCTTTCTTGAACAGCAGAGTTACATTTGCTATTTTCCAATCTGATGGGCCCATTCCAGAATCTAGGGAATTTTGGAAAATTAAAACCAATGCATCCATTATCCCAGCAACCAATTCTTTTAAGACCCTAGGATGAAGTCCATCAGGACCTGGGGACTTGTTAGCTTTTAGTTCTAATAATTGTCTCAGTCCCCTTTCCCTGGTGATGGTAATTGTTTTAAGTTTCTCCCTCCCTTTCAACTCTTGATTCACAATTATTTCTGGGATGTTATTTGTATCCTGCACAGTGAAGACAAGTGCAAGACATCTGTTCAATTCCTCCGCCATTTCCTTATTTTCCATTATTAACTCCCCGGACTCACTCGCTAGAGGACCAACACTCACTTTACTTACTCTTTTCCTTTTTAAATAGCTGTAGAAACTATTACTAACCATTTTTATATTTCTAGCTAGCTTTCTCTTGTACTCCAATTTCTCTCTCCTTATTATTCTTCTCGTCATTCTTTGCGGTTTTTATATGCTGTTCAATCTTCTGACCTGCCACTACTGTTCACTGAATCGTATGCTTTTTCTTTCATTTTGATACTATCTTTAACTTCCTTAGTTAGCCACAGATGGTGTGTCCTTCCCCTAGAGTCTTTCTTTCTCACTGGAATGTGTCTTTGCTGAGTGTTATGAAATATCTCCTTAAATGTCTGCCACTGCATCTCTACTAACCTATCCCATAACCTGATTTCCCAGTTTACTTTAGCCAGCTCTTTCTTCAAACCCTCATAATTACCCTTATTTAAGTTTAAAACACTAGTCTTAGATCCACTCTTCTCACCCTCAAACTGAATACGAAATTCAATCATGTTGTGATCACTGCTACCTAGGGGGCGCCTTTACTATGAGGTCTTTAATTAATCTTGTCTCGTTACACATTACCAGATCTAGAGTAGCCTGCTCTCTAGTTGGCTCTAGAATGTGCTGCTCTAAGAAACTGTCCCGTAAACACTCCATAATTTCATCTTCCAGGCTGCCTTTGCCAATCTGATTCATCCGATCAATCTGTAGGTTTAAATCACCCATGATTATCACCATACCTTTCTCACAAGCCCCATTATTTCTTCCTGTATACCATGTCCTAAAGTGTGGTTACTGTTAGGGGGCCTATAAACTACTCCTGCAAGTGCCTTCCTACCTTTACTATTTCTTATCTCAACCCAAACTGATTTTACATCTTGATTTTTAGAACTAAGGTCACCTCTCTCTACTGTACTAATGTCATCCTTAATTAACAGAGCTACCCCTCCACCTTTTCCTAGTTTCCTGTCCTTCCGAAATGTCATGTACCCTTGAATATTCAGGTCCCAGCCTTTGTCATCTTGCCGCCATGTCTCTGTAATAGCTATCAGATCATACATCTTTATTTCTATTTGAGCTATCAATTCATTTGTTTTGTTACAGATACTACCTTTAGTTCTGTCTTTTTACTATTTACGCAAACTCTAGCCTTAGCAGCTTGCACGCTCTTAATTTTGTACATTCTGTCCCTTTCTGCCATGCTCTGATTATTATTTCCCTCATAGCTACCTTGCTGTTTTGCCTTGTCCTCTCTCTTTACTTTATCATATCGTCTCTCACTGGACCCCTTTCCCCCACTATTTAGTTGTACTCTATGGCTAACAAGCTGGCTGTGGGGATTACTTAACCTGTATGCAGATCTTGGATGTGAGGTTGGTTACCCTGGCTGACTTTCAGATGGTCTCCAAACCACTGCAATGTTGGCAACTTTAAAAGTAGATCATGGATGAATTGTAGACTCCAATGGGTGGAAGGTTGGTTCATAGGAAAATAATCCAGGTAAATCCACCATTATCTACGTAATCAATTGGGAGAGTAATAGTTGGCAGGTGCAACCCTCCTATGATTTAATTAGCTTGCATTCCTCATTGCATTCTTCATCAAAGTCTCCTTTATCAAGGTATCATAAAGAGGGATTCCATTAGTCCTAAGGCGTAGTTTGCTTTGAAAAGTAGGTGCACTGAAGTCATCCTCCAAACCTTTACAGCAACAATTTTGATTGCCAGAAAAATTAGCAAAACTAAAAATGATTATGACTAATCACTTCTGCGAGTTACTGGATGACCAAATTGAATATGTGAAATTTTCAAAGTGTGTTCTTCCAGCTTAAAGGTTAAAAAATATGTGAATGTCTATACAAGGTCACATTCACCACATAATATTATAATGAATCTTCCAACTAAATCTGGTTGGAAAAATTAGTACCTCCTGAAATCTGTAATGGAAATGCTTGTCAGGATCAAAATAGGAAAGGATCCTATAAGACGGATCTCTGCCCATATTTTTTTTTGCTCCATTACTCGATTTGCACCTGTTTATCAGCTGTAATGAAAGTGAAAACTGGCTTCATAATTTCATATATCTTGTGAGGAATTTTGGGGCTTCTGATGGTTGGATGAAGCTGTGGAGGAGGCTCACAACTGTCATTTTTTTCTACATTTAAAGCCTCAGAAGCAACAGAGATCATTGAAGTAACATTTTGCATCTGGGAATAAGGAATAAATGTATTTTTATAGCCCTTTGCATGATTTTCCAACAATGTTATAATTTTTGCAAGGGGATTTGAGTACAGGAGTAAAGAAGTCTTGCTGCAATTTTATAGAGCCTTGGTGAGACCGCAACTGGAGAATTGTGTACAGTTTTGGTCTCTTTACCTAAGGAAGGATATACTTGCCATAGAGGGAATGCAGAATAAGAGATAAGCCATTTAAGACTGAGATGAAGAGGAATTTCTTCACTCAGAGGGTAGAATTTGTGGAATTCTCTACCCAAGAGGGCTGTGGAGGCTCAGTCTTTGAGTATGTTCAAGACAGAGATCGATAGATTTCTAGATATTAAAGATATAAAGGGATATGGGGATAGTGCAGGAAAAAGGCATTGAGTTAGATCAGCCATGATCTGGCTGAATGGTGGAGCAGCCTTGAGGAACCGAATGGCCTACTCCTGCTCCTATTTCCTATGCTCCTATGATCTTATTTTGGGGGAAATGAAGACAAAGGAAGAAACTGAGAGAGCTATAGAAAGAGACAGAGACCAATAGAGATATGGAAGACAACAGGAATCTTATATATATGTATACTGCAAGTCATGAATTCTCAAAATTTATTGCAAATAAAATCAACATCACCAAGTATGTTTAGTTTCTAAGAACATTTATTAAAGAATAAGATTTTCAAACATTTCTGAATATATTTCCTTGCAAATTTTATATCCTCTTAGCCACTGCTACATGGGAGTTCTGATTGCATCAGCAAAGAATAACTGTTCGCACATGAATTGTGGTGGCATAAAATGTAACTTTGTGATTAGGTAAATGTAACATCTTGTTATGCAACATGAGTTTAAATTCTCCTGTTTGTTTGTAACTGATGTGTGTTTCCAGTAACATCGAGTGCCATATGCCAAAAATGTAGGTGGCCCAATTACATGGAGAGTCATTCCATCAGAACTCAGGAGTAAGCACTGGGGAGGAATCAGAGAAGTCTATCCAGGGGAATACTCCCGAGGTCTGATGGCCACTACTGGGCTCACAAGGCAAAGATGTTTGGGCCCACACTGACACCGCCTAAGTTATATGGGAAATTAATACCTATGTGTAGAACTGCAATAATATAGCAAATGTGGCAGTTAGGGAGCTTCGTGCAATATTGCAGTACAATAGTCAAAATGTGAGTGTTGCATTGCTGCAGCACAGTGACATTGTAGAGTTAAGTGCGTTTGATGCAATATTACAGTGATAACTGTTTGGGTTAGGGAGCTTGATGCAGTATTAGATTAATGCATTGACCTTTGGGGTTAGAAAGCTTGTTGCAGGATTGCATTGAATCAGTGACAACATGGAGGTTAGTGAGCTCAATGCAGGATTGCAGGAACTGAATAAATCCTGTTTATTATCAGACCATCTTATTTTCTAACCTTGTTAATGTTAACTTGTAACATCAAACTGTTTGCAGTTCTGTTCTATGTTTTTATATTATAAATAGAACTTGTTATTGATATATTTTTGTCTTGGTTGGAAGCTCCTCAGCTGATAGCAAACAATGTGAATGTTTTACAAATTCACATCTGTGAATAGTCTGTGAAGATCTGGGTTGTCCTAACTTCTCAGCACCCTTAAAGTTAAGTAAATAACATTTGGTTTGCGCATTTGGGCCATTGATTACTATGAGAAGGAAGCAAACCCCATGATTCATGGTATGAATGCCAGACTATAAATTGCAGTTAAGTGCTCTCAAAGTAGCAAAAGCAGGTATGAAACTGAACTTAGAACAGGGTGGAACTGTCATTTGTCCAACAATGTTGTGAGGTCACCATTGGCTTTTCTTATTCTTGATGAGCAATATTTGTAGTTTGATAATGTCATCAGAGACCCAGTAACCAGATGTAGCTGTAGCGATTGTGGAACAGATCCTACACTAGATACTGAGCAACTGATTGACATCTTTTATCCAGCATTTAGAAATCATCATGTTGAGGTTTCTGCAGAGTCAGGCTGAAGTTTCATTTTACCCTGTAGTAGAACAGAAAATATAGAAGGAATAATGAATGGATTGTAACAAACCAAAATCCAATTGGCAACTGAGATCATGGGGGTCAAAATCAGACAGAAGTTGGAAGATCACTATCAAAATAAGTCTTCAAGTAGTGCATCGGTATAATTCAACATTCATGCAACATTCAACATAGAGGCTGTAAAAGTTGGATCCTGGAATGATACATAAAGATACCACCACATGTCACATTTATAGATAGCCAGCAGAATCACAGAACAGCAACAGAAAAACGCCGTTCTGCCAGTTTAATGGAACTGCCTGAGAGTTTGAATCTCTAGATAGCTGCAAGATTGAAACTGGAATGGCAACATTTTCCGTTTTTAATTTATAGTTTTACCAAGCGTTTGCATCACTTTGTGTTTTAGGGAAACCCAGTAAAATCGATGGGAATGATCAAAAATTCATTCATGACATCTGTGTTCTGGTTTATTTGCAGAAACTGATTTTACCACAGCAAATGATATACTCGTTTGGGCATAACTGCAATATCGGTAAGGAGTCACTGCAAATCAAAAGAATGTGAGTTGCAAAAGGAGATATCGAGTATATTTTTAGAAATGTCTATAAAAAAATGAATGAAAACAGGATACCAATATTGGCTGAACCTGACACATACCTTACATGAATATGTTAGACACACACAATAAAAAATGATCAAAGTAATTATGGGAACAATTTTAACCCTACCCGCCCAGGCAGACATCCAGATGACATACCTGCTGACATCTCTCATGGATCCCACCATCTTCCATTTTAACCTGCACATCTGAGCAGGGGGCAAGGGCGACTGCCTATAGAGACCCTCTATAAGTATGCAGATCGGGCTCTGATGATATCATTGGGCCCCAACTGCAATTTAAACAATGGCATGAGTGGGAAAACTGTTGTAAAGAATAGGAACTCCTGCCTTCTGCTGCTTCCACTGTTCCCTGCCTTCCCCACTGCAAGACCCTCCCAAAAACCCCGCAGCAAAGAAAGAATTGTTCTGGTTATAACTGTTCTGAGAATGCAGCAGAAAAGTGCAGAGTTTGGTCAGGAATGGGTGGGTGCCTTTCACTCACCCCATTGTTTTCGCAGTGAACTGGTTTGATACATCTTGGAAACTGGCCTTTTGTGCAGATGTCTCCCAATGAGTCATGAAAGTCTGCTCTAGTGACATGAATAAGCAATGCTGTCATAAGCCGTCTGTGTTGCGTTTGAGGGCTGCTGTTATCAACTGACCAGTGAACATTTGTACAAAAGTAATCTTTCTATATTTTCAGGAAGCTCTGGAAAGTATAACTGGCACAAGGTATATCTGGTTCCCCTAAAGATATAATTCAACACCTCTTTTAGAGCATCCAGTACACATAAGATTAATGGAATAACTTAAAGAGAGAGTATTGCCCAAAGCAGTTGCTATACAATATATTTCCCAAGTGTTTGGAAACTTGCATGTTGCTTACATCATTCAACATAACTTCCATCAAAAAATATTATTGTGTAGCAAAATAATAATTGGACATAACATCATTACAAAGTCTTTTTCAGACTCTTGCCCGAAAGAATGCAGATCCCCCTTTGTTGGTCATCTGCAGGGGACAGTTTAGCATTTTATTATCCTTTATTGACTGCCACCTACCTAATATAATCAGCACTTTTGCATGTCATAAACTACCATAACTACTAATACAGTGGAATTTTTCGATCAACGAACTTGTATACCAGCAGCTATTTCTATGTTTTTCTGAACTGTAAACTTGCTAGGTGCCTAACAAACAGAAGGAATTGCATATGCTCTGAAGGGGTAGTGGATTTCACTCTCGTTATTTTGATACATGACTGCACAGCATCTCATTAACCAGGCATAAAGCCAGCCTGCTGAATGCTTTGTTTATGTCAGCAGGTGTCAAGATGCTGTTTGTGGTTTATGCGGCTGTCTGAGGCAGGTGCGTAATATAGTTCTTTATTGAAAATGTTTCCCCTCTGTTTCCTGAACTTATGCACAAACAGAAAACAGCTGCTAATGTTTATACTTCTGATTTAGTATCTTACCAATATTCTTAACCATTTTAGGTGTACATTTAAATCAGTGCAGCTTAATAATTAATAAGCTCATTTCAGTTACGGTGGAGCTAAGCTCACAACATAGACAAAACTCATTGGAAAGGTAGTTTTGTGGCCTGGACAGTGCATTACACAAAGGAGCTATATGGACTGGAAGGTGTTACACTAAAGAACCAGAGGACTGAAAGGTGTGTCACACCATTGAGGTGTTGGACTGAACAGTGTAATACACAGTGAAGCTATGTAGACTGAACAGTATGTTACACAGGCAGACATATACACTGAGTGGACATTGGGTGGCACAGTGGTTAGCACCACAGCCTCACAGCTCCAGGGATCCAGGTTTGATTCTGGGTACTGTCTGTGCGGAGTTTGCAAGTTCTCCCTGTGTCTGCGTGGGTTTTCGCCGGGTGCTCCGGTTTCCTCCCACATCCAAAGACTTGCAGGTAATAGGTAAATTGGCCGTTGTAAATTGCCCCTAGTGTAGGGAGGTGATAGGGAATATGGGATTACTGTAGGGTTAGTATAAATGGGTGGTTGTTGGTTGGCACAGACTCGGTGGGCCGAAGGGCCTGTTTCAGTGCTGTATCTCTAAATAAATAAATAAAATAATACACCTGAAGCAGCAAAGCTAAAAATTGTATTTATATATTACAAATAGAAAAAAAAAGTCTATCCCATTCCTGCCAGACAACAATAGTGAGACAAAACTGATCAGATCACTTTAAACAAATTCATTTTGAACAAAACATCCATTTATCAAAAAATGGTATTTTGAAAATATTAACCATGAGTTGTAGCATACCTGTTCAGTGTTTGTTTTCTTCAGCTGGAGATGGCATCCTCAATCTTGACTCCAGTGATAAGTTGCTTAATTTACTAGAGATACATTGAGCAAAACAGTAGCTACAGCTTTCACTCATTGCAGGCAAGCTCCAAACCCAGAGAAGGAGCTAGAGAGTATTCAGTAGGTGCAAGCAAGCCTGACTCAGAGCAGAGCAGGAGGCAGCAAAGATACTATCATGTGCCTTTCTGTCAAACATTCTCTCTGAGCAGCCATCAGACAGGCTGCTGTTCTACTATACATCAGTCTCTCTGAGCAGCCCTGAGACAAGCTATTAATACGTCAGTTGTAGCTGGGTGAAATCCCCTGGTTCAGCCCCTGAGTTGTTCAAAGGCTGCTCAGATACTGTTAGTCAGTGCTGGGGCTGCCCCAGTCACTCTGGGACACTACGTGCCTACAGCCCCACACTGCTCATATCATGATTGCCTATGTCTGACATGAAACTGGAGGTTGGTGAATTGAAAGTCATCTCATCTGGAGCATTTCCCGACACTTTCCCCTGTGTCGGGCCAATCAGCACTCAACCTATTAGAAAGCGGCAAGTCTACCACACTAATCCTGGCTGTACTTTGCTACAGTTGGGGAATTCCCTTTTCTTTTAAATGAACTGGAATTTTTTCATGACCTGATTGATTGAAATTAAAGAAATTTCCCAGGTGATGTTTTAGAGAAAACCAATAGTTTAGACTAAAAAAAATCACAAAATCAACTGGCCTCAAAATATTTCTAGACTCAATCAGAAAAACATTCTCAGAAAATAAAATTATTTTTGTTAAGATTGAAACTATTTCTCATAACAACTCACTTCCTTCCATCTGAATGAGTGGTATGTTTACTTCATCAAGATTCAAAATTTAAATGTGCTTTATTTTATTTAAGTCAGTTAAAATAATAACCTGCATTTACATAGCAACTTATCTAATCTCATAAACATCGCAAAGCACGTCATGTATGGCACCTTACTTTGTAATGCAGTGACTGTTGATTTGTAGGGAACTGTGGCAGTCATTTTACACACATTAAAGTCCCACAAGCAGTCTTGAAATTAATGATCAATTAATGTTTTTGGTTTTAATGCCCATCTGAACAAATGGAACAGGCAGATTAAAGCTCAGTTTAACATCTTATTGATAATCAACACTTAGTACTACACTGGAGTATCATCCTGGTTGATGTGATTAAGTTCTGGAGTGGGGCTTGAACCCACAATTTTCTGATCAAGGCAAGATGACATTCAAAGCTCTGAAGAATTAACTGTTTCATTTTTACTTGATTATATTTATATACAGCCTGGTCTATGCAATCTATACTATGAAAAGCAGAGAGTGAGAGGGCCAGATTTTCAAAATAGAGGTGGAAAACAGGAACCTGGTCTGGTTTTTGGCCTGAAATCTGCCTCCTTTGGGAACCTGATTCAGATTGCAATTTTTAATTGGGAAAGCCCTTAATTGGTATGGAGAAGGGTTTCCTGTCAACTTAGAGCCAGTGGGTCAGATCAAGTGTGGGCTTATGTAAACTTCCACAGCAGCCATCACTGAGGCTACTGGTTGTCCTGAGGGAGAGATCTGACTTCCACAGCACCAGAGGGAAGTGAGATGTCACAGGGGAGCTGGAGGCCTGGCATTAGGGGGAGGGAAGACCCTCATTTCATCAATGCCCACCTGGATCTAATGCTGGAGGCCGTGAGGGAGAGGAGGGAGGTCCTCTTCCCAGAAGGTGGCAGGAGGAGGCCACCTTGTTGTGAAGCAGGGACACCTGTCTGTTCAGTTTTATCACCCTGTGCCCCCTATTCCTCCTCGTCTCTTACCTCCTGCACCTCCCCCGATGAGTTGTCTCCTTCCAGGGCCTCACTGTCTTCAAGGTCCACACCTCTCTGGAAGGCCATGTTATGGAGAATCCAGCAGAACATCACAATGAGTGAGACCTTTGCAGGAGAGCATTGGAGGGTGCCACCCAACTGATTCAGGCACCAGAATCGCATTTTCACAAACTCAGTGGCTTGCTCAATGGTTGGCCTGCTGAGCAGGTGGCATTGGTTGGTTTATCTCTGTGCCTCTGTCTGTGGCTCCCGTAGAGGGGTCAGTAGCCATCGCCTCAAAGGATTTCCCTTGTCCTTTTGGACACCCATGCACTTTGGGGAATGGAGTGAAGAACTGAGGCGGCCAGGACTGGCAGAGGATGAAGGAGTCATAGAGGAAGCTTTTGTTGTGGTCATGGACCAGTTGGGCATTGAGGTAGTGGAAGCCCTTCCAGTTGATGGATCTCACTGGACAGTCAGTGGGTGCCTTGATGGCCACATGGGAGCAAGCAATGGTGCCCTGCAGTGAAGGGATCCATAAATGGTGGCAAACCCCAATGTTCTCTGTGCCAGCGCAGGCACACCTGTGTCAAAGTAGGTGGAGTCCCTGCTCTCCTGAAAAGTGCATCCGCTACATGCCTGATGGTCAAATGATATGCCGACTGCGAGATGCCACCTAGTTCCACACCTGATCCATGGAACAACCGGCTTGCATAGAAGTTAAGGGCAATGGAGAACTTGATGACTGCCATGGGGGCCGTGAGGCCTCAGGTCATTGTGTATCAGAGCACACAGGACCAGGACTAGGCGCAGATTCTAATGGCACCGGCACTCAGTCATTTACAGGTAACTGACTCTTGGGCTGTGCACCCAATGTCTTTGGTAGCGCCTTCATCCTCTTGCAGCTCCTGCTGTGTTCCTCTGGTCTCCAGCTATCCAGGAGGTTGCATCTGCCACAGAGTAGCCTGTTCCCATCTGACCTCCATCAGCAGGGCCTTTAACACTCACCAGGCCTTCCTGTGCCAGCCCTGGGTGCTATGTGAAGAGAAAAAGATTAATGAAGACAAATGTAGGTCCCTTGCAGTCTGAAACAGGGGAATTTATTATGGGGAACAAAGAAATGGCTGACCAACTAAATGCATACTTTTGTTCTGTCTTCACAAAGGAGGACACAAATATCATACCAGAAATGTTGGAGAACACAGGGTTTAGTGAGAGAGAGGAACTGAAGGAAATCAGTATGAGTAGAGAAGTGGTGTTGGGAAAATTGATGGGATTGAAGGCCGATAAATCCCTAGGGCCTGATGGTCTGCATCCCAGAGTACTTAAGGAAGTGGCCCTAGAAATAGTGGATGCATTGGTGGTCATCTTCCAAGATTCTATAGACACTGGAACAGTTCCTACAAATTGGAGGGTAGCTAATGTAACCCCACTATTTAAAAAGAGAAGTAGAGAGAAAACAGGGAATTATAGACCAGTCAGCCTGATGTCGGTTGTGGGAAAAATTCTAGAGTCCATTATCAAAGATTTTATAGCAGAGCACTTGTAGAACAGTGATAGAATCTGACAGAGTCAGCATGGATTTACGAAAGGGAAATCATGCTTGACAAATCTACTAGAATTCTTCGAGGATGTAACTAGTAGAGTTGATGACGGAGAGCCAGTGGATGTGGTTTATTTGGACTTTCAGAAGGCTTTCAACAAAGTCCCACGTAAGAGATTAGCGTGTAAATTTAAAGTGCATGAGTTGGGGGTAGTGTATTGCGATGGATAGAAAATTGGTTGGCAGACAGGAAACAAAGAGTAGGGATAAATGGATCTTTTTCCAAATGGCAGTCAGTGACTAGTGGGGTAGCGCAGGGATCGGTGCTAGGACCCCAGCTATTCACAATATATATTAGTGATTTAGATGAGGGAACTAAATGTAATATCTCCAAATTTGCAGATGACACAAAACTGGGTGGGAGGGTGAGTTGTGAGGAGGATGCAGAGAGGCTTCAGGGTGATTTGGACAAGTTGAGTGAGTGGGCAAATACATGGCAGATGCAATATAATGTGGCTAAAGGTTATCCACTTTGGTAGCAAAAACAGGAAGGCAGATTATTATCTGAACGGCTATAAACTGAGAGAGGGGAATATACAACGAGACCTGGGTGTTCTCGTACACCAGTCGCTGAAGGTAAGCATGCAGGTGCAACAGGCTGTAAAAAAGGCAAATGGTACGTTGGCCTTCATAGCAAGAGGATTCGAGTACAGGAGCAGGGATGTCTTGCTGCAATTATACAGCGCCTTGGTGAGGCCACACCTGGAATATTGTTTGCAGTTTTGGTCTCCCTATCTGAGGAAGGATGTTCTTGCTATAGAGGGAGTGCCGCAAAGGTTTACCAGACTGATTCCTGGGATGGCGGGACTGAGGAGAGATTGAGTTGGTTAGGATTATATTCGCTGGAGTTCAGAAGAGTGAGGGAGGATCTCATAGAAACCTATAAAATTCTAACAGGACTTGACAGGGTAGATGCAGGAAGGATGTTCCCGATGGTGTGTGAGTCCAGAACCAGGGGTCATAGTCTAAGTACACTGGGTAAACCTTTCAGGACTGAGATAAGGAGAAATTTCTTCACCCAGAGAGTGGTGAGCCTATGGAATTCGCTACAACAGAAAGCAGTTGAGGCCAAAACATTGCATGTTTTCAAGAAGGAGTTAGATATAGCTCTTGGGTTTAAAGGGATCAAAGGATATGAGGTGAAAGCGGACACAGGTTACTGAGTTGGATGATCAGCCATGATCATGATGAATGGTGGAGCAGGCTCGAAGGGCCTAATGGCCTCCTCCTGCTCCTATTTTCTATGTTTCTATGTTTTTATGCTACTGTGATGCCAGCAGGCTCACATCCCCATCTGGTTTCATGGCACTCTCCAACGTAACACTTAACTCTTCCAGCTGCACAATATCCGCAATGAGACACATCTGAGGCAGCTAAGCTTTATTTGCTGTCTCTGCTTTAAATTAACCAGCCCTTTCCATAGCCCTCATCTCCCTCCACAATGCTCATGTCTTCACAACCCTGCCATGTTCCCCCCATAGTGGTAAGTAATGGTGATGTCATTGTGATAGATTCAGAGCTCGATCAATTTCATACTATAAAATTTGTGTATTATTTTAGGGTGAATTTTGCAAGGTTTCACATTGTTAATGGGGTCTCGTTCAGAGTCAGTGCATATCAATGTTACATTTTTGGGTTTTTATTCAATTTTGTTCAGTATCAATAACCACTCTTGTAACTGGGCCTTGTGTCATTTAACAGAGTGTATTATCTAGTAAATTGCAGCAACATCACGGAATTAAACAGAGAAACATTGTGATTGTGTTCCAAATCATGTGCCACCACATGATGTCCTCATCCTTGGTAATGAACTGTTCTGGTATTGCTTTACATGCTGCAGTATTGATTTAAGGGGTGTACCTGAAACGGTTGTCTATCACCAGACAGGATCTGATAGTGTTCAACACAAAATGTCAACTAAGTTTTCATCCCTGAACTCGAAGTCAGCGGACCTCCTCATTGAATTTTAACTAGTCAGACAGAGAATGGAACTGTGTTTTCTTGACTTGCCTATTTCTGAGCCAGATAGACAAGCAATTAAAGTCAAAATTGCTATTAGAAATGAAGACCTACACAGGTTAAATACATACAGTCTTTCAGAGGATGACTTAAAAGACCTAATTAATATATGGTCCACATTGGAAGACCAGTTGAAAGTCAAGCTCAATTTCAGAATACATTGCCTCGAGTTTATGTCATTCCAGCAGCAGCAAAAAGAGACAATAGACTAATTTGTGAGCCGATGTAGAGATAAGAGGCATGACTGCAATTTTTCTGAGGCTGAGCTAGCTGACAGGATTATGGAGCTTGTGATAGCTTCCACACCCATTGAAACATTCCAAAAGACCTCATTGACCAACCCAAAGGCTATAATTTAGATGCCTTGTGTTATGACCAGGTGAGAAAGGTGTCTAGGGGGTCCCTCTCAGCCTTCACCTGGCCTTACCGTAACAGGGTTTAATTTCTAAAACACCATGTTTTAGCTCCCCCTTGGTGAATGCTTGTTCACCACTTTCCAATTATAAGGCAAAGAAACCAGCGCAAACAGGTTTTCTTAGGTTTAAAGAAGAAAAGTTGAAATTTATTAAACTTGAACTTAAACTCTAATTCGGTTGACGCCTATGGATACATGAAGCGCCCACGCTAGCATGCAAACATGATACACACATGCAAATAGAGACAGAAAAGAGCAGAAGAAAAATAAAGTGGAAAAGTTTGAGGCAATACCTGAAGAGTTTTTGTTACGGTTCTTCGAGCTCACTGTAGAGTCCTTGATTGTAGGTAGATCTTGCTTTTTGTTGGGGCCCAGTATTCTTCTTAAACCTTGTTTGTTGTTGGAAACTTTTCTCTCTTGGGGTTATTATGTCTTCAGTGGATTCAGAAGCTTGTGAGAAAGAGATGAGAGCAGACAGGAGAGATCTTCTCAGTCCAGGAGCAAACAGTCTTTCTCAGTTCAAACTGTTTGTACAATTCAAAAAACCCAGGTTGCCAAGCAGGTTAGTCATGTGACTAACTGGTCTGACCATGTCTTGGATTGTAACACCTTAGCAGTCTCTGGAATGCTCCTCTTACACACAATACCTGGTGATCAAGGTCCATTGTGGGTTGAATGTGTCAGGGAATGGCCCTTTGTCCTTCCAAGCACCGTCTGTTACTATGCAAATGTATTTTCCAGCCACGGCTGATCTGTTTAACATGTCCTTTCTTCACTCCAGTAACAGTTTGAAATCAATGTTCATGACAAAATTAATGTGCCTCTTTCTTGGCAGGTGGGGGCCTAGCATGACACTTGTTAAAAGCAGTCATAAATTCAAATACATCCTTATGGGCAGGCAGAGCCTACAAGCCCTGTGCACTTCATCTATTATTGGCACCTTTGCCAGCACGACCAAATGTGGTGAGCCATGTAGGCGGTGTGGCCTTGTGCATTCACCAAGAAATTGTTCATCTTTCCAAGATATTTGCAAAGCATGTGGCAACAGAGGGCACTGGAAGCGACAATGCAAGAAATCCAAGGCACAACAAGTCAAGCCACAGTTGGATGCACAACGAGTATGTCATCCCAACAGACGGAGAGGACAGTCCAAATACCAAAGGCAGAAAATGCACAAGATGACCTGCCAGGTCAAAAGGTTAGAAGGTAAGCATAACCAAGACACTGATTCATAAAGTGAGCAGGCACTTTATACAGTTAACCTCAAAGTGTGTATTGACACAGTGAGACCTTCAGAAACCTTTGTCGCAATCCAGATTATTTACCTGCCGAAACCTGGCAAACACACACCCTGGAACAAGAGCGACACAGGTGCGAGCGTCAATATTCTACCGCTCCACATCCTGAAGTTCATGTATCCATTGCAATGGCAGACTATGGCTCAGCTGACCACCGCCAAGCTCTCGGCGTACATTGGTTCAGCGATCCCATCCTTGGGATCCATTGTGCTCAAGTGCAGATACAGCAACTCACCCTGGTCACCCCAAACCTTTTACGTCATGGATACCACAGCTCCATCATACCGGCATGCAGAGACCTGACATTTGGCAACAAATCATGGTATCAAGACAATAGTGGTGTGGACAGCAGACCTGTAAGAGGTTCCCACTTCCATTTCCCCCCTTACTGATGGTTCTTGACATTAGGATTTTTATAAAGGACAAATTGCACAGACACAGGGTTGGGTTGGACCACAAACCTGTTTATTAAAACCCTCCTAGCACCCTGATACAAAGATCTCTAAACTAATTTAAAGGACACCACATGACACCATGATTGGTTAGCTCGATTTAAATCTCTCCACGATTTAACCTCGGCTCCCACCCAAACACATAAGTCACCACGACTTATAAGATAAAACTTCTTTGAAAAAACCACAGGCAAAAACCCCACATTTCTGCCCCAAACTCACTCAATTCAAAACCCAAATCCTCCCAGCATTTGGTTGTTACACTTAAAATTGCTTTAAACTCTCAGCCCCAAATACTCCTTGGATTTGGTTGATGACTTACAATCGTGCAAGCGGTTGGTCCTTCCGGTGAGAATTTGTAGGTCCATGAGCTAGGTTGACCGAACCTGACCCTCCTTCTTGATTACAGTGCCAAACCCTTCGATCTTGTCCTTTTTATGATGATCCTTATTGAAATATTATAAACACATCTACTGAATCCACCCTGCCGGATGGTCAGCACTGAGCACCTTTGGTCTGTTACCTGCCTGGTCCAGACATATCCACTCACTGCTGATGTTATTTCCATGACCGAGAACCATGAAGTCCACCAAGGTGAGGTATTCCAGGCTCCAGAGCTGATATACATGAAAAGGTTTCTCTCCTATCTTGACAGGAGTGAATGTTATGTTCTGGGGCTGGTTAGTTGTAACAATGGCCTCCCCAATTACTTAATTGGGTTACGTGATGGCAGTTATCCTGTGTCACTATTATGATAATGTCCCAAATTCCAGTCCTTTAACAGTATCAGTTCTTTTGTGATGTTGGAATGTTTGAAATTGACCCCTTGGAATGCAGCCTGCCTCTGTGTGTTTTGTGTTGAGGTTTGGCTTTTATTCACAGTACTAGTGTCCATGGGGGTTGGGTTTCCCCCATATTTCATCAAGTTTTTAAAGTCCAGTTGGGGGGGGGTGTGGGGGGTGGGAAGGAATTCCAATCCCACATCTCCCCCCTTTAATATCTTGAATATTAGAGATATTACCTCTGATGAAATCTTCTGTCGCGTTATGGGAATTGTGAGCTTCAGCCAAATCACTATCCATATATTAGAATCCATTATCAAACCCCTTCTTAACCATTTCCCAACATTTTGCCTTTTGGTTTTTCATTTCAGTTTACACGACAATCTTAACACATACAATATTATAATCATTTGTACAATCACCAACATGTGCAAAGCAACTCGAATCCAGGAGGGAATTTCAATATTGAAAGCAATATCCCACCAAGGTGGGGAGGCTGTTTCCCTAATATCATCCCCCGTGTTTCTGTTCCTCTGCTCAAGAGTGTAATAGTGCGTTTGAGACAGTTCCACCTCCTTCACTAACTTCATGAGGTGCTCGGGCAGGGATGGAATATCATATTCAAAGTGGGCTCTGTGTTCTTGGAGGTTTGGGAGGGCAGTGCCTACGGTGAGGTTCACCAAGGTATTATCCCGGATAGGGATTACCCTTTCCTGCGAAATCTGAACCTCCATCGGGGGCTTAAAACAGAAGGTCGGGTCCTGGATGGGGCACCAGGTATCATTGTTTAGCCTAAACTGGCTTGCGCTGGTGGTAACCCAGTATGTCCCATTGCCCTCATATACCACCTGAGGTGGAACGTGGTCCTGAACCACCACTTCCATAGTGCAGTTGATGGGGTGTGCACCTTCTGATGCGAACCCGCATACCGGTCAGTTGAATTTGTTCAGACGGTATGGGCATAACACCACATGCGTACCCCTTTCCTGACACCCCTTTAGGTCCGTGCCAGACATGGAGCTTTCCCATTTCACCACATACGGAGGGGCCTTTTGAATTATGAATTCAATTTGGAATTTCTGATCAAAATTTCAATTCATATGGAATTTGTTTTGTGAAACATCTGGGGATTTTATTCTGGACAGAAATTCCCACATGTGAGTTAAGGATTGGGAAAGCAAAACATGCTCAAACTGTGTGTTTTAAGCTCAGACTGTGAGAAGAAGAAAGGATCAATTTGACAAAGGGAATTTAAAGGGTGAAATCAGACAATTTGGGACAATTTTTTAAATAAAGAGGTTTTAACTTTGGAAAAGGGAGTTTTCTTTATTTAAAGGCAAGACCCAGTAAGCAGGGCAGTAAGAAGGAGTAGTCTGACACCCTGATCCAGGGTGCCCTGGATACCTCCTCGCACACCAACCCGAACTGCAAGAAGTCCCAATCTGGGAAAAACAAAAAAGGGACACGGTGATTGCGGCACACGGTGTAAAGTAACATAAAAGGAAGTCTGACCTGTGGAGAGAAGATCTCTCAGGTAGTGTAAATTTGTACATAACCAAAGACTGACCTGTGGAGGGAGGACCCCTCACAGAGTAGTGCTATTTTTCTTCCGCTTCTCTCTCCACAGATGCTGCCAGACCTGCTGAGTTTTTCCAGCACGTTCTGTTTTTATTTCCCATGAGGGAAAGTGGCTGGGTTGGTTGGGGTCAAATCCGACCAAATACTCCAATTCCACTGGATACCAGTTTGGTAAAGTATCAGTGCCCTGCCCAAGATTAAATATTACAGACAGCAAGGTACGGGTGAAAGAGGGAAGGCAAGGGTGCCTGGAGTGCAGGGGGATCATCTCAGTGGGATGGTGGTGGTGGTTACGAAAGACGAATTGGACTAAGGGTGATGTATTCGGGGACTGGAAAAGATTGGGAAATGACTCATTTAGACAGGTTACTGGGACAAAATGGGGAGCGAAGTTATGTTGGGACAAATGGTGGAAGGAGGAGCAGGGGATTTATGTGTGTGGGGGTGCGGGGTGGGGGTGGGGGGGGGGGGGGGGTGGGTCAGAACATAAATGCCAGAAGGGGCAGCCATTGCTCAAACGCCAATGGCAGGATTCTGGATCAGGACTGGACTGGACTCAGAGTCTAAACACTTGCATGGTCCCAGATCTGCCAAACACCATCAATGCTACTGAACTGATAGCACTTGGAAAACAGCCCCCATCCAGGACCCCAAAGGCCCAGGTTATAGAAGTCAAGTGTACCCTAACAACACCCGGACCCAGAAATGAGTTGGTGCTAATTCCAACAGGGAAGGTGTTATACCATGACCTGCACTATGAGACAGCATCTGTCGTCTTCAATTTGACGGAGGTACGACCGCCCCGGTGGTGCCCAGCAGAGACGGAGAAGCTATCTGAGAAGTTGTCAAAGGAAATGTTCCGGCAATTCTATGAACTAAATTACGGGGACAAAAATCGGGAGGATTTGTATGAATTTGGCAGTCACAGTCACATTGGTTCAGGAAGAAGGAAGAGCGAGTTGAGCAATGACGCAGCCACAGTGCTTAAGAGAGGAACATCACTGATCAATAGTTTAGATAGTGCCCAACTCCAATTGCAGGTCAACACTTTGCGGGATCAGTTAAAGAAAATACTAGGGGGAGGTAATGAGATTTAAGGGCAGGAGTTAGGAGACAACCAAGTCATGACAATCCACTTGAAAGAAATAATAGCTGAGCTGGAAAGTCATGCCCAGACGATAAACAAACTGATCAAAGAGGACCGGAACGCATCAGATCGAGCCGCCCAGAATGATGCGTGCGTTATGTACGTTGCGGGGTTGCTAAGTGAGGGGCACAGTACACTTAAGGGCCATGAGCACCCATGATAACCTCATGAACCCGTGCCAGCTGCAGTTGGCCTCTGAAGCGTACCCTATCCCAGTTGACTGTGGCCAGTATAACCAAACTATTATGGGGGTAGTTCTCAAGATGCCAGTGATGGACCAGTGACAACGACTGGCGCCAGTATACTGGATGGAGAATGTTGGGGTCATCTGAAATGGGGTACATGTGTGGCATCAAAAGGACCCTCCGTATGTGGTGAAATGGGAAAGCTCCATGTCTGGCACGGACCTAAAGGGGTGTCAGGAAAGGGGTACGCATGTGGTGTTATGCCCATACCGTCTGAACAAATTCAACTGACCGGTATGCGGGTTCGCATCAGAAGGTGCACACCCCATCAACTGCACTATGGAAGTGGTGGTTCAGGACCACGTTCCACCTCAGGTGGTATATGAGGGCAATGGGACATACTGGGTTACCACCAGCGCAAGCCAGTTTAGGCTAAACAATGATACCTGGTGCCCCATCCAGGACCCGACCTTCTGTTTTAAGCCCCCGATGGAGGTTCAGATTTCGCAGGAAAGGGTAATCCCTATCCGGGATAATACCTTGGTGAACCTCACCGTAGGCACTGCCCTCCCAAACCTCCAAGAACACATAGCCCACTTTGAATATGATATTCCATCCCTGCCCGAGCACCTCATGAAGTTAGTGAAGGAGGTGGAACTGTCTCAAACGCACTATTACACTCTTGAGCAGAGGAACAGAAACACGGGGGATGATATTAGGGAAACAGCCTCCCCACCTTGGTGGGATATTGCTTTCAATATTGAAATTCCCTCCTGGATTCGAGTTGCTTTGCACATGTTGGTGATTGTACAAATGATTATAATATTGTATGTGTTAAGATTGTCGTGTAAACTGAAATGAAAAACCAAAAGGCAAAATGTTGGGAAATGGTTAAGAAGGGGTTTGATAATGGATTCTAATATATGGATAGTGATTTGGCTGAAGCTCACAATTCCCATAACGCGACAGAAGATTTCATCGGAGGTAATATCTCTAATATTCAAGATATTAAAGGGGGGAGATGTGGGATTGGAATTCCTTCCCACCCCCCACACCCCCCCCCCCAACTGGACTTTAAAAACTTGATGAAATATGGGGGAAACCCAACCCCCATGGACACTAGTACTGTGAATAAAAGCCAAACCTCAACACAAAACACACAGAGGCAGGCTGCATTCCAAGGGGTCAATTTCAAACATTTCAACATCACAAAAGAACTGATACTGTTAAAGGACTGGAATTTGGGACATTATCATAATAGTGACACAGGATAACTGCCATCATGTAACCCAATTAAGTAATTGGGGAGGCCATTGTTACAACTAACCAGTCCCAGAACATAACATTCACTCCTGTCAAGATAGGAGAGAAACCTTTTCATGTATATCAGCTCTGCAGCCTGGAATACCTCACCTTGGTGGACTTCATTGTTCTCGGTCATGGAAATAACATCAGCAGTGAGTGGATATGTCTGGACCAGGCAGGTAACAGACCAAAGGTGCTAAGCGCTGACCATCCGGCAGGTTGGTTTCAGGAGATGCGTTTATAATATTTCAATAAGGATCATCATAAAAAGGACAAGATCGAAGGGTTTGGCACTGCAGTCAAGAAGGAGGGTCAAGTTCGGTCAACCTAGCTCATGGATCTACAAATTCTCACCGGAAGGACCAACCGCATGCACGATTGTAAGTCATCAACCAAATCCAAGGAGTATTTGGGGCTGAGAGTTTAAAGCAATTTTAAGTGTAACAACCAAATGCTGGGAGGATTTGGGTTTTGAATTGAGTGAGTTTGGGGCAGAAATTCATAACTTCGAACATTTAATTATTTCCATTACTGTTCTCCTTTAACTAGGTCACAATTCCTATTGTGAAATCCCCTTTAACCCAAAAGTAGTAAAACAAGTAGTCTACAAAATCACAACTTCAGAAAACAAACTTAAAACATACATCCTCCACACAAAACCTTTATTACACACACACATTCTCTCACTGGAAGCTTCCCACTTGCATTCTCCATGCACACACCTTAAACTTTATCAACTTAAATCAATTAACATAGTAAATGTTTTACAAAGAAACAAAAGAAAATAACTTAAGTTCTGGGTTCTCTGGTCTTTCTTCAAGGTCTCCTTCGAAGCAACTGTAAGAAGGAACTCAAGAAAAAGGTGAAATTTCACGGTACAACTTCAGACAAAATTTAAACCTAACAGCAGCCTCCCGCAGCATGGGAGAGAATCCCCAATATCTCTCTCAGAAAAATGAAACAATAATTTTTTTTTTACAGTTCAATATCCATGTTATCATGACTTCTTTCTCACATCCATTAAAAAAACAGCTCTTGAAACACATTAAACAACCAACTGTTTTAAAATCACATACAAAAACAGACCACAAGGGGTTAAACATCTTTTAAGTGACTCAGACACTGGCTTGCAAACTCAGAGAAATCAGAGACATGAGTCACTCTCTCTCTCGGCGCAAGAGCGCAGCACAATTGGATTTTAACACTTCCAGCATCCACTCAGTGACAGACACTGAACACTGGAGCACAGACACACAAAATCAAACAGGACACTCTAATAAAACACACAACCAGAAACTGAACCAACTCACATACACACAAGGTTTTCTTTTACTGTTCACACAGTGTTTTAAAACCTTCTGATTAGCTTCCTCTAACCATTGTCTTTCAATCAGAACACCTTTCCCTGTCCCTTGCACATAACCTGCTGTAATGCAGCCACCAGAAGTTTCACTGGGTCTTTTACTCACTCTTTCTCTGCCTCTACTGCCTGTGGTTTCGACCCTGAGGGACTCCCGCTTCCTGGTTTCCCCCCTTTTGGAGACTTACACTCCCTACTCTAGTGTCTCATTTTCCCACAATTAAAACATGCCTGGGATCTGTCTGCATTTCCCCTTTCTTGCTTCCACTCCTTTATACCACTCACAGTTCCCTTTATCTCGTGCACTTTTCCCTTTTGTTGATTCTCCTCCCCCCGGTCAGATTTAAAAGCAAGAATCAGTTTCCTCAACACACCTATCTCTGTATTTGTCAGGTCTTCGGGGTCAAACCATGACTCTGCCAACGTTCTGATCCGTGACTTCTAAGGTCCTCAGCCAATGGTTTCTAAAGGTCTCTAACAGTTGCAAGCGGCCCTGGTTTCCCTCTGCAGCCTTCAAATACACCGTCCATAATCTGTCCGCAAACGCATCCGGTGCCTCACCCGCTAGCTGCCGGGTCTGCTCAACCTGTAAGACCATGCCCAACGCAACCAAAATCTCATTTTTCAGACCATTTACATTGTCCCCTCCCATCTTAAAGGCTGCAGATAATCTTTGGTACACCTTCCCGTCCGGAGAGAACAAGATCAGCTTTTTCATCTCATTGCCATCGCCATTGTTGATGCCCCCTATCTGCTCTAGGCTAGCGAAGTGGACGGAGACGTCCCCTCCGTGGTTCAGCTTTGGCACGCCGGCTAGCATTTCCTGTAACTGTAGGGTAGTATAGGGAACCACATAGTCACTCTGCAATGGTGCCAGACCGCCGCCTGCTGGGGGTGGGCCGAACTTCTGCTGTCGCGGGGGGCATATTGGTCTCGATGGACCCGGTGCCTTCAGAGCTGGCCGACTCCCGCTGTACTGGATCCCATCATCGGACTCTTTTCCCTCTTCATCCCAGTCTATACCACCTTCTCCCGGTGCCATGAGACAAGCCAGACCCCTGGCCCCTGATAATGTTAGAGTCAGCTTCCGAATCCTTTCCCTACTGGGTCCATGATCAGCCTCTTCGTATGCCCAACTCTGACTTACCCTGTAAGCTGCCTTAACGTCTTTTAGCTGCCCCTCAGCCTTGTCAGCCCTCTCCAGATTCCTGGCACTTTGTTGACATTGAGCCTGGCACTCTCTCCTACTCTCCGTAACCTGACACTGTAAATACTCTACTGCACTTCTTGAAATCTCCTCCTTCTGCGCTTTCCTCTCCTGCCTTTCACTGCATAATTCTGCCACCAGTTGATCCACCACAGCTTCTCTATCGCCTGCTCTGTTCTCCTGCTCCTTTTCCTCCTATACCTGCTTGAGTTTCTCCGTTAAAATTTGAATCTATCTCTGCATGTACAGCAGCCAGACTGCCTTTTCCTTTGAATTCTTGTGTGTGCTACTACCCGCCCATTCCATTGCCTGCTCCTCCGGACAGTGAGCGCACATCAGTTCCTGCATACATGATGCAGAAAAGTTTAACTTGCTTCCCACATACTTGGATATCCTATCCCCCATTGAGGGTTTCTTGCCCTTGGCCCCATCCATAATTTGTCCTTGACCTTAAGGTCCTGCCACGGTCGCCAGATATGTAGGAGGTTCCCGCTTCCATTTCCCCCCTCACTGATGATTTTTGACTTTAGGATTTTTATAAAGGACAAATTGCACAGACACAGGGTTGAGCTGAGCCACAAACTTGTTTTTTAAACCCCTCCTGACACCCTGATACAGAGACCTCTAAACTAATTTAAAGGACACCACATGACACCTTGATTGGTTAGTCCACTTTAAATCCCTCCACGATTTCACCAGCTCCCACCTAAACACACAACTCACCACAACGTATAAGATAAACCTTTTTCGAAAAATCTTGTAAGATGATCGAGAAGGAGTGCAACAGCCTATGCAAGTAGGTGCAATATCATACAGCCCAGAATAAGGGACTACTCGGTCAATTAAATGAAACTAAAAGGAAAATAGCTGAGATGGACTGCAAGAATAAAAATAATGTGATGGCACTGAGACTTTGAGAAGCAGGTAGCATAGCAGCTGTGGTTGAACTATAACAGAAAATTGCTGATCTAGAGATACAGCATAAATGTAACGCACATTACAGAGAGGATTTTGTTCTGCAATTGGAGAAGGTGCTAGTGCAGGCAAGGTTAAGAGAAGCAGAAGTGTCAATGGGTTTGAAAGAATTTCAGCAGTAAGTTAAAGATTTGGAGGATCATTGGCAGCGTCATCTGCCTAGAACTACTGGCAGATGGGAAGATCCACCACGGATGAATGCTATAAGCGAGCCACAGGATGAACTGATGGCAGTGCACCTTAGAGGAGCCGAAATGCAAGCTGAACTGAAAGAAGTCAGACAAAAGATGTTAGAACTTGAAACACAGAACCAAATCAACAGTAACCAGCGATGTCAAGCAGAGAAAGAAATGAAAGACACGACCCAAATCCAACATTCCCATCCACAGTCAAGACCGTGAGACTGTACAGCGACTACAAACCAAACCTACAATGACCAAGTCAGAGCATATCATTAGACCTCCAATGCGCCATAGAGACTTGTAAATTTATTACTGCATATTTTAAACGTGTAACAGCTTTTTCACTTGCTATGCGGTAAGTAGTTCCGATTCTTTCATGACACATTTTTAATTTAGGAAAAAGGAAGATGTTATGGTATTGCTTAAAGTGCTGCAGTATTGCTTTAAGGGGCGTATCTGAAATAGCTGTCCATCACCACACAGGATGTAATGCACAGACCTTTGTGACCTCCAAGCACTTGCTGCAAGCAGCCAAAGGAACAACAATGAAAGTCACCTTCCCAGCAATGCTGTGTATAAGTTAGTATTGTCAATAAAAGAACCTACCTTTTGGATTCACTGGTCTTGGCTGCGTGATTGGTGTATCTGCATTACAACACAAAGGCCGGGATTTCACGTTGGGTCGACGGGAGCCAGCCACCAACTGAAAAGTCGGTGGCGAACCCGCTTCCGCCTCACCCGGGGATCCGACCCCCATTTTACGGGTTCCCGGGCTTTAATTGTTCCGAGGCGGGACTTCCACCCGCTTGACGGAGGAAGTTCCGCCTCATTGAGCTGCTGGCCAATCAGCGGGCTGGCAGCTCTTAGTCCCAGCATCGCCATCGGGAGTGGTGGCCACTGCTGGGACTGCAGCCCAGCTGACCGCAGAGGAAGACATGGAGCCGGGAGACCAGGTAAGTTTTGGTTGCCTCACTGGGGGTAATCGATCGAGCCCCGGCGAAGCAAGGGTGGTCATTTGGGGGAAGGGGGTGGCGTGTTGGGTCTTGGGGGTGCTTGGGGTAGCGGGGGCGGCCCTCCATCAGGCACCCTATACCTGATAAGCAGGGCACGCCCCCGAGATGATCAGAAGCCACCTACTTTTCCCAGGCAGCTTTTCCCGGCTCCAGGACGCCCGTTTGCCATGCATAAAATCTGCGTGGAGGCAGGAGAAGGCCCTTAAGTGGCCGTTAAGTGGCCATTTAACCGCCTTGATTGGCCTGGGATAGGCGGGCCGTTTATCGACCCCTCGTCCTACGTCAAGGGGGGCGGAGGCAGGAGCGGGTCAGGAAAGCCTCCCGGAACCTCCCACTCCATTTTACGCCACCCACCTACCCCCCGCCACCATCCAGCTCGGTGATGTGGTGTAAAATTCCGGCCAAAATGTAACATGAACGACAATCAAACTACAGCTCAGACTATAAACCAGACAAATTTATCTAACATTAAACAGTCCTCAGCACAGACAGTATATTTAGAATTCACAAATTTTACTATCCTCCTCAATATGCTGAAAGAACAAATATTATTCGCCTGAGTCTTCCCTAGCATACAAGTGACCCTTGAAACATAATCACTCACTTATCTGGCAAACACCTACCATAAAACAATTGATTTGTCTCAGTGTCTCTGCTGATCTCACTGACTGTTGACTGGCATAAAGTCAACCATTTAACCCTGTAGGTTTCCGAACTCATGACCCTGAGCTCCCAGTTGCATGCCATTTCAACAACCACCCCCCCCCCCCCCCACCCCTGCTCTCATGCCCACATTTCTGTGCTTGGCCTGCTGCAGTGTTCCAGTAAACATCAATGCAAGCTCGAGGAGCAGCACCTGATCTTTCGATTAGGCACTCTGCAGCCTTGCGGACTCAACCTTAAGTTCAACAATTTCAGAGCATGACTGGCCTTTTTTATAATTTTCTATTATTTCATTTTATTTTATTTTTAACCATGTACCTGTTTTTCATGTGTTGAGAGCTGCTCATTATTCTGCCATTAACACTCTCTCTGGACTAGTGCTTTGTCTTTCACCCCAAGCATTAACACTCTCTTTGCCTTTGTCCAATGACAACTTTGTTATTTAATCTCTCCTGCCCTCTGTCCTATCACACACCCTCCCTTTTGTTCTTTTCCCCACCAACCCACCACCACCCCCCTACCCCCCACCTTCACTTGCCGAAAACCTAATTCTTTTCTAATCTTTGCTAGTTCTGATGAAAGATCACAGACCTGAAACGTTAGCTCTGCTTCTCTCTCTACAGATGCTGCCTGACCTGCTGAATATTTCCAGCACTTTCTGCTTTTATTTTAGATTTCCAGCATCTGCAGTATTTTGCTTTTAACCCTGTAGGTATCTTGTAGGCAGCATTAAGAGGAACCATTAGATGGTTCAACACAGATTAAAATAAATCTTTTTGTAACAACTGGGAAATCAGCTATGGCATGAGACTTTGTAAAATGTTACCTTGTAACACTTCAGAGGAAATTTCAGCTAGGCCAAGTATTATAAATGTTTCATATAAGTCTGTTGCTGCACTCTGGAAATAACTTTTCATTTGTCTTAGAATTGCAGCTGAAGCATTAAATGTTCTCTTGAGTTACCAATTAGCCTCCAAAAAAGGTTGATGTTATTGCCCATATACAAATTCTAATCAGGTTGAAGTCATCTAGCGAACATTTCAGTTTTATGAAATGATAATATGTAGATATTTGCCACTGAGAGTGGAAACTGAGCTCATTACCTGTGATTCAACATTGAGGAAGTGTCGTACCAGATGGAAATTTCAAAAATCTTGTCTTCACACCTGAACTATTAAATGTCTCTTCCAACAGCAAAGGACTGTAATGCATACCCCTTTGAGTGACAGAAATTATTATAATTACCAACCTTGAGAAAGAACCAATAAATTCTTTAAAGGAATGGGCAAATTGTGAATGGTCTCGTTTGATCTAAGATGATTGACACCTATGTGCTCAGCAGCTCCTCAGGCCGTGATATAATCTGCAGACTGTTAACCATTTCTTCAGTTCAATTTTACTTATTTTGAAGGAAACGTGAAGCTGTATGGGAAAGTCACTGCTCCTGTGGACAATCATCATATTCGAAAGACTTGCAGTTGACTGGGCTATGTAATGTACTCTTGAGCAAATACAGGAGAACGTGATTTTAATGATCACTGTTTCTTAGTGGTCATTCAACTATACAGATCAAATCTTACTTTATTTTCCTTTCTTTATCCACCTAGAAAATCTCACAAACAAGAAGATGCACATTCAGAAGAGCAAGTTAGCATAGCAATGTTCAGCATCCCTACTTAAAGACTTGCATTTACACTCATCTGAAAGACAGCAGGGCAGAACTCCGTAAGTGCTACACAGGAGTATCAACCTTGATTTTTGTGCTCAAGTGGGATCTGAACCAAGACCTTATGACTTCAGAGGCAAGAGTGCTACCAACTGAGCCACAGCTGACACTTGCTACCTAGGTTAGCATCAGCCCTGATACATTTGAGAGAATATAACTAACAAAGTCAGAGGAAATATCACTGGGTGATGCATGAAGCACTTATGAGGAGGAGGAATTAGGAGAGGAAAAGGGGGGAGAATGCTTTTACTCCACAGAGTGGAGAAAAGACTGCCCTTGAGTGAGAAGCCTAGGAACCCAGATTTCCAGGACCTAATCTTCAAAAGAACAATGATAAGTGAGATTTAGCTCATGTACATGCTGTGGAAATTGTTGCTATACAAGCCATAGAGTTAGTTACAGCACAGAAGGAGGCCATTTGGCCATGCCAGCTCTCTGAGCAGTCCAATCAGTCACACTCCCCCATTCAATCCCCATAGCCCTGCAAATTTATTTCCTTCAAGTGCCCATCCAACTTCCTTTTCAAATCATTGATTGTTTTTGTTTCCACCACCCTTGTGGGCAACAATTTCCAGATCTTGACCAATCGCGACATAAAAAATTCTTCCTCACATTTCCCCTACAACTCTTGCCCAAAACCTTCAATCTGTATCCCCTAGTCCTTATACCATCAACTAATGGGAAGCTTTTCCTTGTCTACCTTATCTAAGCCTGTCATAATCTTATACGTAGCAATCAAATCTCCTTTCAATCTCCTTTGCCCCGAGGAGAACAACCCCAGCTTTTCCAACCTAACTTTGCAATTGAAATCCCCCATTCCTGGAACCATTCTGGTAAATCTCCTCTGCACCGTCTCAAGGACCCTTACATCCTTCCCAAAGTGTTTTGGCCAAAACTGGATACAATACTCCAGTTGGGGTCGAACTATTGTGGTACACCTTTAAGTGGGTGTGGTTATGTTTTCTGTATACATAGTAGAGGGGAAATTTTTTTTTTTATTTCCAAAATATACTTTATTCATAAAAATCTGTAAAAATTACAATGCCAAACAGTTTCCAAACAGCACCAAAAAATACAAACATTGCAAGGGAGATCAGTTTCCTTCAGTACTGTCATGAGTTTCTTCCCGACCCTTCCGTTTCACAATTGTCATGTCAATTACAGTTTTACATTTACAGCAATTGAGAATATTAACGATACAGTTCGAGGGGTTTCCCATGGATCCAGCCCCTCAGTCCAGCTTGGTGGGGGAACCTTACACTGTGGTCTTTCCCCATTGAGCCTTTGCTGCGGCTGCCCCAAGCTTTAGTGCGTCCCTCAGCACGTAGTCCTGGACCTGGGTATGTGCCAGTCTGCAACATTCGGTGGTGGGCAACTCTTTGCGCTGGAAGACCTGCAAGTTTCGGGCAGACCAAAGGGCGTCTTTCACCGAATTGATAGTCCTCCAGCAGCAGTTGATGTTTGTCTCGTGTGCGTCCCTGGGAACAGCCCGTAGAGCACAGACTCCTGTGTTACAGAGCTGCTTGGGATGAACCTTGACAAAAACCACTGCATCTCTTTCCACACCTGCTTTGCAAAGGCACATTCCAGGAGGAGGTGGGCGACCGTCTCTTCCCCACCACAGCCAACGCGGGGGCACTGTGCGGAGGGGGCGAGACTTCGGGTGTGCATGAAGGATCTGACGGGGAGGGCCCTTCTCACCACCAGCCAAGCTACGTCTTGGTGCTTGTTTGAAAGTTCTGGTGATGAGGCATTCCACCAAATAACTTTGACGGTCTGCTCGGGGAACCATCCGACAGGATCCACCGTTTCCTTTTCCCGTAGGGCCTTGAGGACATTCCGTGCAGACCACTGCCTGATGGACCGGTGGTCAAAGGTGTTTTTCCGCAGAAACTGCTCCACGAAGGATAGGTGGTACGGCGCCGCCCAACTGCATGGTGCGTTCCGCGGCAATGTGACCAGGCCCATCCTTCGCAACACCGGGGACAGATAGAACCTCAGCACGTAGTGACACTTGGAGTTTGCGTACTGGGGATCTACACATAGCTTGATGCAGCCGCACACGAAGGTGGTCATCAGGATGAGGGCCACGTTGGGTACAATTTTTCCGCCCTTATCCAGGGATTTGAACATCGTGTCCCTCCGGACCCGGTCCATTTTAGATCCCCAGACAAAGCGGAAAATGGCTCGGGTGACTGCCACGGCGCAGGAGTGGGGTATGGGCCAGACCTGCGCCACGTAGAGCAACAACGTGAGCGCCTCGCACCTGATGACCAGGTTCTTACCCACAATGGAGAGAGATCGCTGCCCCCACATGCCCAACTTTTGTCGTACCTTGGCTACTCGCTCCTCCCATGTTTTGGTGCACGCCCCGGCCCTTCCGAATCATATCCCCAGCACGTTCAGGTAATCTGACCTGACGGTGAAGGGGACAAAGGATCGTTCAGCCCAGTTCCCAAAGAACATGGCCTCGCTCTTGCCGTGGTTAACTTTGGCTCCCGAGGCCAGTTCGAACTGGTCGCAGATGCTCATCAGTCTGCGCACGGACAGCGGATCCGAGCAGAAGACGGCGACGTCATCCATGTACAGGGAGGTTTTGACCTGAGTGCCTCCGCTGCCTGGGATTGTCACCCCTCTTATGCTCGCATCCTTCCTAATAGACTCAGCAAAGGGTTCAATACAGCAAACAAACAAGACCGGGGACAGAGGACAGCCCTGTCTGACTCCAGATTTGATCGGGAAACTTTCAGATTCCCACCCGTTGATTGACACTGCGCTACTGATGTTTGTGTAGAGCAGTTGGATCCAATTGCAGATTCCCTCCCCAAACCCCATTTTGGAAAGCACGTCCATCATGTAGGTGTGCGATATCCTGTCAAAAGCCTTCTCCTGGTCCAGGCTGATGAGGCAGGTGTCCACCCTCCTGTCCCGTACGTAGGCGATCGTATCCCTGAGTAGCGCGAGACTATCAGAGATCTTCCTGCCGGGTACAGTACAGGTCTGATCGGGGTGAATCACCAACTCCAGAGCAGACTTGACTCGACTGGCTATGACTTTGGACAGAATCTTGTAATCAACATTTAGCAGTGAGATGGGCCGCCAATTTCTGATTTCTGCCCTCTCCCCCTTCTGCTTGTAAATGAGGGTGATGATGCCTTTTCTCATGGTCTCTGACATGCTTCCCGCTAGGAGCATACTCTCGTATACTTCCAGCAGGTCCGGGCCGACCCAGTCCCACAGGGCCGAGTACAACTCGACCGGTAAGCCGTCACTCCCGGGGGTTTTACTCGTCTCGAAAGACTCGACGGCCTTTGTCAGCTCGTCCAGAGTTAGCGGCTTGTCCAGTCTCTCCCTCCTGCTGTCATCTAGGACCTCTGTGATAGATGACAGGAAGGACTGGGAGGCTCTGCTGTCTGTGGGCTTCGCGTCATACAGCCCAGCATAAAAGGATTTGCTGATCCTTAGTATGTCGGACTGCGAAGACGTTACCGAGCCATCTTCTTCCTTCAGGCTGCTGATAACAGAGCTTTCTCTGTGTACCTTTTGGAAGAAGTAACGCGAGCATGTCTCATCCTGCTCGATGGAGCGGACTCTGGACCGGAAGATGATCTTGGAGGCCTCCTTGGCAAAGAGCGAGGCCTGCTGGCTCTTCACCTCTTGGAGGTCCTCCTTGACCTCGACCCCCATTGACTGCAACCGGAGTAGATTTTGCATAATTTTCTGGAGTCGGGACAGTTCCCTCTGTCTCTCTCTCGCCTTCTGAACACCTTTGTGGATGAAGAACTTCTTGATGTTCTCCTTAATCGCTTCCCACCAGTGAACTGGAGACTCAAAGAGGGGTTTCACGGTCCTCCAACCATTGTAATCCCTTTTGAGTTCCTCAACGTTCTCTGGGGTCAGCAGTGTCGCATTGAGCTTCCACGTCCCTCTGCCAACCCGCTGGTCGTCCTGTAAGTGACAGTCGGCCAGTAAGAGGCAGTGGTCGGAGAAGAACACCGGCTTGACGTCGGTGGATCCGACCGTGACAGCACGGGACACAAACAGGAAGTCAATCCTGGAACGGGCAGACCCGTCCGATCTTGACCATGTGTATCTGCGCTGTGCTCCGTCTGCAGGTTGGCATCCTTAACTGTTTCTATTAGGAATCTGGACGTAGCGTCCAGTTTGCTGTCGTCACTGCCGGATCGTCCAGCCGCATCGATGATGCAGTTGAAGTCACCGCCTAGGATGACCGGCCTGGACGTCGCCAGCAGCAGTGGGAGCTGCTGGAAGACGGTCAGCCGCTCGCTGCGTTGTACCGGGGCGTACACGTTGATCAACCGGAGCGGAGCGTTGTTGTACATCACGTCTGCTACGAGGAGGCGGCCGCCCACCACCTCCTTAACTTTGGAGATGGTGAAGTTACCTCCCCGCAGCAGAATACCCAGGCCGGAGGAACGGCAGTTATTACCCCCCGACCAGATCGATGGCCCGTGGGACCACCATCGCGACCACTGCCTGTAGGTGCTGAGGTGTGCTATTCCACATTCCTGCAGAAACAGTAGGTCAGCTTTGACCTTGGCAAGGTAATCCAAGGTTGAAACACATCGCGTAGTAGATTTAATGCTACGCACATTTATGGAAGCAATTCTTACACCCATTTTTTACTAAAAATTAGTTGTTGCTTCCCATACCATTTGTCCTCGCTAGTCCCAGTCCTTCCCCTTCGGGATGTTCCTGCATACCCATCGTGTGCGCAAGCAGTTTCACGTTGGTTGGGCTCAGAAACCCCTCCTGATTTTTCATGCAGGGTTTGTGCCGCTCAGGTGACATCGGGGGGGTCTTGTAGGCAGAGAGCATTGGGTTGTCCTCAGCTGCTTCCATCTGTTCCTCCTCGAAAACATCACAGCTCCCGGTCTCCCGGAGCTCAGGTGCGCCAGACGTGTCTTTGCTCCCGGTGTCCCGGAGCTGAGATGCGTTGGCCACGTCGTTACGTGTGAGGCATTGGGGTTGGGGCACGCCGGGCCCATCACAGCTTCCAGTGCCCGGGGGCTGGGATGCTTTATCATCCATCTCGGAGTTCTGCCGCCTCTTTTGAAGGGGCTGTCGTTCCAGCATTTCCCCGTCCAGTGAAGAGGAGTTGTTGCAGTCTGATTCAGAAGAGAGCCTCCTCTTGCCACTGGTTTGGGTGGTGGCTTTGGGATGTTTTTTCTTTGTGGTTTGAGGGGAAATGATGCAATGTATCATGTCATTCAGACTCTGTCTGTGTGCTGTGAGCAGCAACTAGATCAGATATGTATACAAGTTCTCCCACTTTGTAGTGCTGCTACCAACTCTTCAACTCCTTAATAAATGAACCTATGTATTTGTGTTAACCAATCCCTTATGCCTGTTTGGTGCCTTAATGTTTATTTGTTAGTAAGCACAAGGAGAAGAAAACACACTTACCAGAGCTTTTTAAAGGTTCAGCATAACTTCCCTACTTTTGTACTCAATACCTCTATTTATGAAGCCCAAAATCCCATATGCTTTGCTAACCACTCTCAATATGCCATGCCACCTTCATAGATTAATGCACATACGCCCCCAGGTCCCTCTGCTCCTGCACACTCTTTAGAACGGTGCCAGTAAGTCTATATTGCCTCACTCTATCCTTTCTGCCAAAATACATCACCTCACACTTCTCTGAGATGTGGATAAGTTGGAAGAGTCCAGTATCTACTTCTGCAACATTATGCAGGAAGTATGCCAGGCTATGAAGAATATCTGCACACTGTTGCAGTGCAGGAGATATCTGCAACAACAGGCATCAGAAGGAATTTCTAATGACAGTAGTGGTTTCTGGAGTGGCAACTGCAGCTGCTTCAGTAGATGGATTATGGGATAGTCTTAATAGGACCATCTCACAGGAACATCAGTACTTAACTGGGATTATTTAGACTGTTATCACACTGACCGTTCAACCCACTGAGCCCATGACCAGCACTAGTGAGCTGCAAGAATGATAAAGATGGGATGAATTTTACGTTCCAACCTGCTCGCATCAGGAACCCAGAGGTTTCAGCAGCTCATTTGTCAGTAGGTTTTTAACTTAGCCACGGCATTTGCGTCTAACTTTCAGGTTTCCTAACCAAATAGACAAGCAGGTGTGATGACAACTTGCTGCAATCTCTTTCAGCTCTGCCATTTAAAGGGACCCTGTGATCTAGTAGTGCCAGAAGTGAGCCAGCAACTGGACAAATGGAGGGTCATTGTGCAAAGGCTGCTCATGTGACTTCAGTTGTACCTTTCCTGGGCCCCAGGGAGGGCTGCTCACTGGTGTCATCAGCCATATCCTTCAAGGGCAGCCCTTGTCTCCAAGAAGCCATCCACTGACTCTGCTTGGAGGTGCAAATACTTGACTGGCACAGAATGAAGGCATCATGGCAGCTCTCTGGGTATCTTGCACAGACATGCATGATGATTTTTCAGTGGTTGCATACCAGCTGAATATTGATGAGTGGAATCCCTTTCAATTGATGAATGGTTGATCTGAGGGCACCTTGATTGTCACGTGTGTGCAATCTATGACCCCCCGGACGTGTCGGAATCCAACCAATGCCGCAAATTTGAGGGTCCTCTCATTCTGAGCGGCCTCATCAGTGGCAAAGTGCACGTAAATGCCTGTCCTGTTAGGGGGCCTGTACATCATTCCCCTGCATAGCTTCTTGCCTTTATCATTTCTCATCTCTACCCAAACCTCTTCTAAATCCTAATTTCCTGAATTTACATCATCCCTCTCTAATGTGCTGATACCATCAATAATGAACAGAGCCACCCCTCTACCTTTTCCTAGCTTCCTGTCCTTCCTAAATGTCATGTACCCTTCAATATTCAGGTCCCAATCTATGTCATCCTGCAGTCATGTCTCTGTAATGGCTATCAGATCGTACTTATTTATTTCTATTTGTGCTATCAGTTCATCTGTTTTGTTTCGAATGCTATGTACCAGCATATAAAGAAAGAACTTGCACTTGTATAGCAACCTCTCAGAACATCCTTAAGAAATTCACATTCAAATAATAGCTTTTGAAATCTTGTCACTGTTGTTTTGTAGGCAAATGTGGCAGTCAATTTGAACACATTAAGATTTTGAAATTTCAATGGTCTGTTCAATTACAATTCAAGTTGCTCTATAGGTCTCATTATATCTGTTGACACTTATGAATGTTAATGTCTAATAGTAACCATCAATCAAGACTATGTGGGATTTATTTTTTTATTCATTCTCAGATGTGGGCATCACTGACAAGGCTGGCACTCATTGCCCATCCCAAGTTGCCCTGAGAAGATGATGGTTGGTCATCTTCTTGAACCACTGCAGTCTATGTGGTGAAGGTGCTCCCACAATGCTATTAAGTATGGAGTTTCAGGATTTTGGACCAGCGACAATGAAGGAACAGCCAAAATATGTGCAAGTCAGGATGGTGTATCATTTAGAGGGAAACGTGGAGATGATAATGTTCCTATGCACCTGCTGCCCTTGTTCTTCAAGATGGGGAGGATCTGGGTTTTGGAAGATGCTGTCAAAGAAGCCTTGGCAAGTTGCTGCAGTGCATCTTGTAGATGGAACACACTTCAGTCACAGTATACTGTGAGAGGAGGGAGTGTATGTTTAAGTCAGTAGATGGGTGCCAATCAAGCAGACTGTTTTGTCTTGGATAGTTTCAAGCTTCCTGAGTGTTGTTGCAGCTCCACCTTTCAGGCAAGTGGTGAGTCTTCCATCACATCCTTGACTTGTGCCTTTTAGGTGGTAGAGAGGCTATGGGGAGCCAGCAAGGGAGCCTTCTAATGCATTGATGAGCTAAGAAATCAGGTAAGACTGATGAGCTCAATATAATCCATGGAGTAGTTATTTATAAGTTAGAGTGAAAACAGCCTCAATTTCATTTCCTCCCCACTTTCCTCTTCCATCTTTTCAACATCCCCCTCTTTGAAACAAAGAAACAGGTATCACCATAGGGAAAATCCATTATTAGTTTTGTTCTACTGTAATTTGCAGGGGAACTCATCAGGACTGCAGCAGTTAATAATGTCCTACAAGTGTCTGAGAGAGCTGCACATTGGAGGAGAATCTTTCTAACCACTATGGCCTCCACTCAGCAGTTTACTACATGCAGGAATGGGATTGAACAGTCTGCATTGCTTCCTTTCTGTGCCAGTGAGGTTGATTGACATTGCATGAATAATTATTACATTGTTAAAAAGGTACTTAGACTGTTAAGTTCCAGCCCTAACTTTCTGCTGCAGTTTAATGGACAATTAATATGCAAATTCAGCAGGTTCTTAAAAATACCAGGGAAGCTAAGGGTGAGATGTTGTTTGTGTGAAGTAGACAGTCATCACATTAATCAATCAGTAAGTTCAGTAGTTTCATAACTAATGGCTTATCTCTTAATCCTCTGAATATGCTGACCGATTTGTTTATTAATAACAACGTGTATTGCTAACACACTGTTATATTTCCATCAAGATCTGACCCATTATTTTTGTGTCCATTAATATGCAAATTGAATGATCCATGATCAAAAAGAACATATGTATGATTTTGCTAGAAATCCCGACCTGAGGAGCTGCTTATGAACACATTTATTTTGTTGCTACACAAGACAGACAGTAGTGCCTTATTCTACAAGTGTTTTTATTGTATTCATATTATCATTTTTAAAAATGCAAAATATAAATGAGGTTTATACATTTAAACTGCAAAATTAGGATCCATAGGACCCAGGTTTTTGACATTATGGGTGCCACAGTGCCTCCAAAACGGCTTCTGTAGCACATATGCATGGTTCCAGTATTAGCCACGCTGGGCGCCATTTTGGTGAGGGCATTAGCACGCACACATGGAGCATTCATTCACCAGAAGTATGCAGAGTAGTTAGATCGTGACATCATTCAGCATGTAACGCTGATTTGGTGCCAGCACTACTATTTTAGATCTCAATGCTTCAGCTAACGCCCTCCCTTAACCTCACACAGCTGCATTCAGCAGCAGGAAAGAACCCTTCACCAGCACTATTTAAAGTGACCATTAACTAATTTCAGGTTAGCTGATTTCTACTGGATCTTGCTGCGATTGTAGAAGTTTCCAGAGTTGTTTAAAGTTATTAAGGTCTACAGCAGTGGTGTGGCAGGTCCTGAAGTTGCTGGTCCTGACTTCAAGGACTGTGTACAAACCACTTGCTCTCAGACATGGGTGCAGTAGTATGCATTCACCTTGACCTGCAGCCATGACAGGGAGAATAAGCAGAAGCGACAGAGGAGGACAAGTTACTGGATAAGGGAGGAGGAGGAGGGAAGAAGAGCTCTTTGCAGGAGTCCATATCCACCCAGAATGTTCAGGGAGCAATTCTTCTACCTGAAGCTCAGCGAGGAACAGTGTGACAGACATCTCGACATCACTAAGCAGATCATCACTGAAATCTGCCACCTGCTGCAGCCTCAGAACATGGTGAGGATGGCATTGCAGTGGCTGATAATGTGACTGTAGCCATGAACCTTTAAGCACTGGCTCCTTCCAGGCTGGAGCAGGGGATATTTACAACATCTCCCAGTTCACTGTCCACAGTTGCATAAGGAAGGTCACTGAGGCTCTGTATGTCAAAAGAGCTGAATACATTTCAGTCTGTCTTGCCAGAGAAAAATAGGCAACTAAGGTTATCTGCTAACCACATGGCCCATGATTCTGATGTGCAAACTACGCACACGTAGGCAGCATGCATATAATAAAGACCATTCTGCCACACAAAATGTGATTGTGCCAGTCATTGCCATGATGAAATGATGCTTCCGCTGCCTGGACTGCTCTGAGGAGTCCTGCAGTACTCAGCAGAAAGCATGTCAAGATTCATTGTGGTTTGTTGCATGCTGCAGGGCCTCGTCATCATAAAGCCATAGCCTTGACACCAGCAATAGGGCGACTAGGTGAGAAGGAGGGAGAGGAGGACAGGAGGAAACCAGCACAGCCCCTCTCTGCCGCACTGTCCATGATTGACTCATCTGACTGCAGTACCAGTGAGCACAACCCCAATTCCCCATTCATCAACAGTTCCATACCTTACCTTCCCTCTGTTACTGACCATCACAGCATCCTCTTGAACACAATGCTAAAATGAAAGCCACCACAAAACAAACATTCCAAACCAAGTTTATAAATTAAACCATGCCATACTGCATACAAGAGTCAATTATTCATGCTTGGGCAATCCCCGAGTGCCTGTCTTCCATGTGTTTTTCCCTGTCGTAGTGCTTTTACATAGTGTTACAGCAGGAGCTGCAAATATGGCAAGTGGATGGCTGACTTTCTGACTTTATGTGGGGGAGACTGCAGATATCCTTACAAGATGATAGCAAACATCTCTGGCAGAAAAGGCCTGGCTTTGGACTATACCACTCAGCATGGGCGGCAGCAGTCTGGGCTGGCTGGCTGACAGGAAACAGCAAGGGCACATGAGGAGTGGTGGGAGGGTGAAATGCTTTCAACCTGAGAGAGGACAGCAGATTCATGCTGCATGATGTCACTGCCACTCACCCAGAGTGGTACCTTTTCAACACTAGCAATGTGTTGGAGGACAGATCGCTGGACTGCTGTGAAACCCTGCAAGCCCCTTTGAACATTGATATCCCCATCTATGAGGGCAACAGTCTGAGCTTGTGTCGAGCATCAGACATTGCATCATGGATGGATGCACAAATGTTTTTATAGATTTGGTCACCACTTCCCCACTGGTGAGGATGGCTCCAAGTTCTGCACAAGCCCTATCCTGAGTCGTTGCTGGATTCCTTCATTCATGTTCCTTGACATTGACTGCAGGCTTTCTGACAGGCTTGCCAATGCACCAAGCATTTCAGGGTGCATACCTATGACATCTTCTGTCGATAGCTCCATCGAAGTCCTCATCTGCCTCTTCTGCAGCTGAACATGAGTGCAACCTTGCCCTCCAACAAGCTGGCATCTATGCTGCTCTTGTCCATTGCCTTGGCTGCAGGCCACTCATGCCCGGTGTCTCACCGCGTGCAGATCCCACCTCTAAGCTATCCTCTAAAGTATGCGCAGTGTCCGTATCTGAGTTGTTAGCTGCGAGTGCGAGACCGAAGATTGGTGTTTCTTCTTTGTCGCTGTCTTCCTGCTCTACCACCACTGCCTAGCCAGTTTACAGTACTACGATATCTGAAAGGAGTAAACTGAAGGGTAGTGGCGAGTGATGAGGTCCGGGATGGAAAGCAAGAGGTGCATGCTTACACCATCGACAGCTTGTAAATCAGAAGAGATGGCAGAATGAGGGGGAAATGAAATGTAAGCATCAGGCATACACCTCTTGAAGCATGAATTGATGTGCATTATTATATGGTTGCGGGAAGATATCACTTGCACATTGATAGAATAAGAACCCTTTCAACTCAGATATGTTATAGGATTGTTGGTAAAGAAATCAAAATCTTCAGTGGAAAGGAAAGTCAGGCTGAGTGTATAATAGGGAAATGATCCACTACCGCCCAACTTACCGACCGATCCACTACCGCCCATAATACCGACGGATCCACTAAGTTCCCATAATACCGACCGATCCACGACCGCCCATAATACCGACGGATCCACTAAGTTCCCATAATTCCGACCGATCCACTAAGTTCCCATAATACCGACGGATCCACTAAGTTCCCATAATTCCGACCGATCCACTACCACCTATAATACCGACCGATCCATGAACTGCCCATACTACCGACGGATCCACTACCGCCTATACTACCGACCGATCCATTAACTGCCCAGACTACCGACCGATCCACTACCGCCCATACTACTGACCGATCCATTAACCGCCCTGAATACCGACTGATCCACTACCGCCCATAATACCAACCGATCCACTACTGCGCAAACTACCGACCGATCCTCTACAGCCCATAATACCGACAGATCCACTACCATCCAAACTACCGACCAATCCTCTACAGCCCATAATACCGAACGATCCACTACCGCCGAAACGACCGACCGATCCACTACCGCCCATAATACCGACCGATCCACTACCACCCATAATACCGACCGATCCAATGCCGCCCAAACTACCGACCGATCCACTACCGCCCATAATACCGACCGATCCACTACTCCCCATACGACCGAACAATCCACGACTGCCCATAATCCTGACCAATCCATGAACTCCCCAAATTACCAACCGAGCCACTAACTGCCCATAATACCGACCAATCCACTACTGCCCATAATACCGACCGATCCACTACTGCCCATACAATATCGACCAATCCACTCCCGCCCATAATATCGACCGATCCACTACTGCCCATAATATCGACCAATCCACTACCGCCCATAATATCGACCAATCCACTACCGCCCATAATACCGACCAATCCACTACCGCCCATCATACCGACCGATCCAATGCCGCCCATAATACCGACCAATCCACTACCACCCATAATACCGACCAATCCACTACCGCCCATAATATCGACCGATCCAATGCCGCCCATAATACCGACCAATCCACTACCACCCATAATACCGACCAATCCACTACCGCCCATAATACCGACCGATCCAATGCCGCCCATAATACCGACCAATCCACTACCACCCATAATATCGACCGATCCACTACTGCCCATAATATCGACCAATCCACTACCGCCCATAATATCGACCAATCCACTACTGCCCATAATATCGACCGATCCACTACGGCCCATAATATCGACCAATCCACTACCGCCCATAATACCGACCAATCCACTACCGCCCATAATACCGACCGATCCAATGCCGCCCATAATATCGACCAATCCACTCCCGCCCATAATATCGACCGATCCACTCCCGCCCATAATATCGACCGATCCACTACTGCACATAATATCGACCAATCCACTACCGCCCATAATACCGACCAATCCACTACCGCCCATAATACCGACCGATCCAATGCCGCCCATAATATCGACCAATCCACTCCCGCCCATAATATCGACCGATCCACTCCCGCCCATAGTATCGACCGATCCACTACTGCACATAATATCGACCAATCCCCTACTGCCCATAATATCGACCGATCCACTACTGCACATAATATCGACCAATCCACTACTGCCCATAATACTGACCGATCCACTACTGCCCATAATATCGACCAATCCACTACCGCCCATAATACCGACCAATCCACTACCGCCCATAATACCGACCAATCCACTACCGCCCATAATATCGACCAATCCACTACCGCCCATAATATCGACCAATCCACTACCGCCCATAATATCGACCAATCCACTACCGCCCATAATACCGACCAATCCACTACCGCCCATAATATCGACCAATCCACTACTGCCCATAATATCGACCAATCCACTACCGCCCATAATATCGACCAATCCACTACCGCCCATAATACCGACCAATCCACTACTGCCCATAATATCGACCAATCCACTACCGCCCATAATATCGACCAATCCACTACTGCCCATAATATCGACCAATCCACTACCGCCCATAATATCGACCAATCCACTACCGCCCATAATATCGACCAATCCACTACCGCCCATAATACCGACCAATCCACTACTGCCCATAATATCGACCAATCCACTACCGCCCATAATATCGACCAATCCACGACTGCCCATAATACCGACCAATCCACTACTGCCCATAATACCGACCAATCCACTACTGCCCATAATATCGACCAATCCACTACTGCCCATAATATCGACCAATCCACTACCGCCCATAATATTGACTGATCCACTCCCGCCCATAAGATCAACCAATCCACTCCCGCCCATAATATCGACCAATCCACTACTGCCCATAATACCGACCAATCCCCTACTGCGCATAATATTGACTGATCCACTCCCGCCCATAAGATCGACCAATCCACTCCCGCCCATAAGATCGACCAATCCACTCCCGCCCATAATATCGACCAATCCACTACTGCCCATAATATCGACCAATCCACTCCCGCCCATAATATCGACCAATCCACTCCCGCCCATAAGATCGACCAATCCACTCCCGCCCATAATATCGACCAATCCACTACTGCCCATAATATCGACCGATCCACTACTGCCCATAATATCGACCAATCCACTACTGCCCATAATATCGACCAATCCACTACTGCCCATAATATCGACCGATCCACTACTGCCCATAATATCGACCAATCCACTACTGCCCATAATATCGACCAATCCACTACCGCCCATAATACCGACCAATCCACTACTGCCCATAATATCGACCAATCCACTACCGCCCATAATATCGACCAATCCACTACTGCCCATAATATCGACCGATCCACTACTGCCCATAATATCGACCAATCCACTACCGCCCATAATATCGACCAATCCACTACCGCCCATAATATCGACCAATCCACTACCGCCCATAATATCGACCAATCCACTACCGCCCATAATATCGACCAATCCACTACTGCCCATAATACTGACCGATCCACTACTGCCCATAATATCGACCAATCCACTACCGCCCATAATACCGACCAATCCACGACTGGCCATAATACTGACCGATCCACTACTGCCCATAATATCGACCAATCCACTACCGCCCATAATACCGACCAATCCACTACTGCCCATAATACTGACCGATCCACTACTGCCCATAATATCGACCAATCCACTACCGCCCATAATACCGACCAATCCACTACTGCCCATAATACTGACCAATCCACTACTGCCCATAATACTGACCAATCCACTACTGCCCATAATATCGACCAATCCACTACCGCCCATAATATCGACCAATCCACTACCGCCCATAATACCGACCAATCCACTACTGCCCATAATACTGACCGAGCCACTAACTGCCCATAATATTGACTGATCCACTCCCGCCCATAAGATCGACCAATCCACTCCCGCCCATAATTTCGACCAATCCACTACTGCCCATAATATCGACCGATCCACTACTGCCCATAAGATCGACCGATCCACTACTGCCCATAATATCGACCAATCCACTCCCGCCCATAATATCGACCAATCCACTACAGCCCATAATATCGACCGATCCACTACCGCCCATAATATCGACCAATCCACTCCCGCCCATAATATCGACCAATCCACTACTGCCCATAATACTGACCAATCCACTACTGCCCATAATACTGACCGATCCACTACTGCCCATAATATCGACCAATCCACTACCGCCCATAATACCGACCAATCCACTACCGCCCATAATATCGACCAATCCACTACTGCCCATAATACTGACCAATCCACTACTGCCCATAATACTGACCGATCCACTACTGCCCATAATATCGACCAATCCACTACCGCCCATAATACCGACCAATCCACTACTGGCCATAATATCGACCAATCCACTACTGCCCATAATACTGACCGATCCACTACTGCCCATAATATCGACCGATCCACTACTGCCCATAAGATCGACCGATCCACTACTGCCCATAATATCGACCAATCCACTCCCGCCCATAATATCGACCAATCCACTACTGCCCATAATATCGACCGATCCACTACCGCCCATAATATCGACCAATCCACTCCCGCCCATAATATCGACCAATCCACTACTGCCCATAATACTGACCAATCCACTACTGCCCATAATACTGACCGATCCACTACTGCACATAATATCGACCAATCCACTACTGCCCATAATACTGACCGATCCACTACTGCCCATAATATCGACCAATCCACTACCGCCCATAATACCGACCAATCCACTACCGCCCATAATACCGACCAATCCACTACCGCCCATAATATCGACCAATCCACTACCGCCCATAATATCGACCAATCCACTACCGCCCATAATATCGACCAATCCACTACCGCCCATAATACCGACCAATCCACTACCGCCCATAATATCGACCAATCCACTAATGCCCATAATATCGACCAATCCACTACCGCCCATAATATCGACCAATCCACTACCGCCCATAATACCGACCAATCCACTACTGCCCATAATATCGACCAATCCACTACCGCCCATAATATCGACCAATCCACTACTGCCCATAATATCGACCAATCCACTACCGCCCATAATATCGACCAATCCACTACCGCCCATAATACCGACCAATCCACTACTGCCCATAATATTGACCAATCCACTACTGCCCATAATATCGACCAATCCACTACCGCCCATAATATCGACCAATCCACTACCGCCCATAATACCGACCAATCCACTACTGCCCATAATATCGACCAATCCACTACCGCCCATAATATCGACCAATCCACGACTGCCCATAATACCGACCAATCCACTACTGCCCATAATACCGACCAATCCACTACTGCCCATAATATCGACCAATCCACTACTGCCCATAATATCGACCAATCCACTACCGCCCATAATATTGACTGATCCACTCCCGCCCATAAGATCAACCAATCCACTCCCGCCCATAATATCGACCAATCCACTACTGCCCATAATACCGACCAATCCCCTACTGCGCATAATATTGACTGATCCACTCCCGCCCATAAGATCGACCAATCCACTCCCGCCCATAAGATCGACCAATCCACTCCCGCCCATAATATCGACCAATCCACTACTGCCCATAATATCGACCAATCCACTCCCGCCCATAATATCGACCAATCCACTCCCGCCCATAAGATCGACCAATCCACTCCCGCCCATAATATCGACCAATCCACTACTGCCCATAATATCGACCGATCCACTACTGCCCATAATATCGACCAATCCACTACTGCCCATAATATCGACCAATCCACTACTGCCCATAATATCGACCGATCCACTACTGCCCATAATATCGACCAATCCACTACTGCCCATAATATCGACCAATCCACTACCGCCCATAATACCGACCAATCCACTACTGCCCATAATATCGACCAATCCACTACCGCCCATAATATCGACCAATCCACTACTGCCCATAATATCGACCGATCCACTACTGCCCATAATATCGACCAATCCACTACCGCCCATAATACCGACCAATCCACTACCGCCCATAATATCGACCAATCCACTACCGCCCATAATATCGACCAATCCACTACCGCCCATAATATCGACCAATCCACTACCGCCCATAATATCGACCAATCCACTACTGCCCATAATACTGACCGATCCACTACTGCCCATAATATCGACCAATCCACTACCGCCCATAATACTGACCAATCCACTACTGCCCATAATACTGACCGATCCACTACTGCCCATAATATCGACCAATCCACTACTGCCCATAATACTGACCAATCCACTACTGCCCATAATACTGACCGATCCACTACTGCCCATAATATCGACCAATCCACTACCGCCCATAATACCGACCAATCCACGACTGGCCATAATACTGACCGATCCACTACTGCCCATAATATCGACCAATCCACTACCGCCCATAATACCGACCAATCCACTACTGCCCATAATACTGACCGATCCACTACTGCCCATAATATCGACCAATCCACTACTGCCCATAATACTGACCAATCCACTACTGCCCATAATACTGACCAATCCACTACTGCCCATAATATCGACCAATCCACTACCGCCCATAATATCGACCAATCCACTACCGCCCATAATACCGACCAATCCACTACTGCCCATAATACTGACCGAGCCACTAACTGCCCATAATATTGACTGATCCACTCCCGCCCATAAGATCGACCAATCCACTCCCGCCCATAATTTCGACCAATCCACTACTGCCCATAATATCGACCGATCCACTACTGCCCATAAGATCGACCGATCCACTACTGCCCATAATATCGACCAATCCACTCCCGCCCATAATATCGACCAATCCACTACTGCCCATAATATCGACCGATCCACTACCGCCCATAATATCGACCAATCCACTCCCGCCCATAATATCGACCAATCCACTACTGCCCATAATACTGACCAATCCACTACTGCCCATAATACTGACCGATCCACTACTGCCCATAATATCGACCAATCCACTACCGCCCATAATACCGACCAATCCACTACTGCCCATAATATCGACCAATCCACTACTGCCCATAATACTGACCAATCCACTACTGCCCATAATACTGACCGATCCACTACTGCCCATAATATCGACCAATCCACTACCGCCCATAATACCGACCAATCCACTACTGGCCATAATATCGACCAATCCACTACTGCCCATAATACTGACCAATCCACTACTGCCTATAATACTGACCGATCCACTACTGCCCATAATATCGACCGATCCACTACTGCCCATAAGATCGACCGATCCACTACTGCCCATAATATCGACCAATCCACTCCCGCCCATAATATCGACCAATCCACTACTGCCCATAATATCGACCGATCCACTACCGCCCATAATATCGACCAATCCACTCCCGCCCATAATATCGACCAATCCACTACTGCCCATAATACTGACCAATCCACTACTGCCCATAATACTGACCGATCCACTACTGCCCATAATATCGACCAATCCACTACCGCCCATAATACCGACCAATCCACTACTGCCCATAATATCGACCAATCCACTACTGCCCATAATACTGACCAATCCAATACTGCCCATAATACTGACCGATCCACTACTGCCCATAATATCGACCAATCCACTACCGCCCATAATACCGACCAATCCACTACTGGCCATAATATCGACCAATCCACTACTGCCCATAATACTGACCAATCCACTACTGCCTATAATACTGACCGATCCACTACTGCCCATAATATCGACCAATCCACTACCGCCCATAATACCGACCAATCCACTACTGCCCATAATATCGACCAATCCACTACTGCCCATAATACCGACCAATCCACTACTGCCCATAATACTGACCGATCCACTACTGCCCATAATATCGACCGATCCACTACTGCCCATAATATCGACCGATCCACTCCCGCCCATAATATCGACCGATCCACTACTGCCCATAATATCGACCAATCCACTCCCGCCCATAATATCGACCAATCCACTACTGCCCATAATATCGACCGATCCACTACTGCCCATAATATCGACCAATCCACTACTGCCCATAATATCGACCAATCCACTACCGCCCATAATACCGACCAATCCACTACTGCCCATAATATCGACCAATCCACTACCGCCCATAATATCGACCAATCCACTACTGCCCATAATATCGACCGATCCACTACTGCCCATAATATCGACCAATCCACTACCGCCCATAATACCGACCAATCCACTACTGCCCATAATATCGACCAATCCACTACCGCCCATAATACTGACCAATCCACTACTGCCCATAATACTGACCGATCCACTACTGCCCATAATATCGACCAATCCACTACCGCCCATAATACCGACCAATCCACTACTGCCCATAATATTGACCAATCCACTACTGCCCATAATATCGACCAATCCACTACCGCCCATAATATCGACCAATCCACTACCGCCCATAATACCGACCAATCCACTACTGCCCATAATATCGACCAATCCACTACCGCCCATAATATCGACCAATCCACGACTGCCCATAATACCGACCAATCCACTACTGCCCATAATACCGACCAATCCACTACTGCCCATAATATCGACCAATCCACTACTGCCCATAATATCGACCAATCCACTACCGCCCATAATATTGACTGATCCACTCCCGCCCATAAGATCAACCAATCCACTCCCGCCCATAATATCGACCAATCCACTACTGCCCATAATACCGACCAATCCCCTACTGCGCATAATATTGACTGATCCACTCCCGCCCATAAGATCGACCAATCCACTCCCGCCCATAAGATCGACCAATCCACTCCCGCCCATAATATCGACCAATCCACTACTGCCCATAATATCGACCAATCCACTCCCGCCCATAATATCGACCAATCCACTCCCGCCCATAAGATCGACCAATCCACTCCCGCCCATAATATCGACCAATCCACTACTGCCCATAATATCGACCGATCCACTACTGCCCATAATATCGACCAATCCACTACTGCCCATAATATCGACCAATCCACTACTGCCCATAATATCGACCGATCCACTACTGCCCATAATATCGACCAATCCACTACTGCCCATAATATCGACCAATCCACTACCGCCCATAATACCGACCAATCCACTACTGCCCATAATATCGACCAATCCACTACCGCCCATAATATCGACCAATCCACTACTGCCCATAATATCGACCGATCCACTACTGCCCATAATATCGACCAATCCACTACCGCCCATAATACCGACCAATCCACTACCGCCCATAATATCGACCAATCCACTACCGCCCATAATATCGACCAATCCACTACCGCCCATAATATCGACCAATCCACTACCGCCCATAATATCGACCAATCCACTACTGCCCATAATACTGACCGATCCACTACTGCCCATAATATCGACCAATCCACTACCGCCCATAATACTGACCAATCCACTACTGCCCATAATACTGACCGATCCACTACTGCCCATAATATCGACCAATCCACTACTGCCCATAATACTGACCAATCCACTACTGCCCATAATACTGACCAATCCACTACTGCCCATAATACTGACCGATCCACTACTGCCCATAATATCGACCAATCCACTACCGCCCATAATACCGACCAATCCACGACTGGCCATAATACTGACCGATCCACTACTGCCCATAATATCGACCAATCCACTACCGCCCATAATACCGACCAATCCACTACTGCCCATAATACTGACCGATCCACTACTGCCCATAATATCGACCAATCCACTACTGCCCATAATACTGACCAATCCACTACTGCCCATAATACTGACCAATCCACTACTGCCCATAATATCGACCAATCCACTACCGCCCATAATATCGACCAATCCACTACCGCCCATAATACCGACCAATCCACTACTGCCCATAATACTGACCGAGCCACTAACTGCCCATAATATTGACTGATCCACTCCCGCCCATAAGATCGACCAATCCACTCCCGCCCATAATTTCGACCAATCCACTACTGCCCATAATATCGACCGATCCACTACTGCCCATAAGATCGACCGATCCACTACTGCCCATAATATCGACCAATCCACTCCCGCCCATAATATCGACCAATCCACTACTGCCCATAATATCGACCGATCCACTACCGCCCATAATATCGACCAATCCACTCCCGCCCATAATATCGACCAATCCACTACTGCCCATAATACTGACCAATCCACTACTGCCCATAATACTGACCGATCCACTACTGCCCATAATATCGACCAATCCACTACCGCCCATAATACCGACCAATCCACTACTGCCCATAATATCGACCAATCCACTACTGCCCATAATACTGACCAATCCACTACTGCCCATAATACTGACCGATCCACTACTGCCCATAATATCGACCAATCCACTACCGCCCATAATACCGACCAATCCACTACTGGCCATAATATCGACCAATCCACTACTGCCCATAATACTGACCAATCCACTACTGCCTATAATACTGACCGATCCACTACTGCCCATAATATCGACCGATCCACTACTGCCCATAAGATCGACCGATCCACTACTGCCCATAATATCGACCAATCCACTCCCGCCCATAATATCGACCAATCCACTACTGCCCATAATATCGACCGATCCACTACCGCCCATAATATCGACCAATCCACTCCCGCCCATAATATCGACCAATCCACTACTGCCCATAATACTGACCAATCCACTACTGCCCATAATACTGACCGATCCACTACTGCCCATAATATCGACCAATCCACTACCGCCCATAATACCGACCAATCCACTACTGCCCATAATATCGACCAATCCACTACTGCCCATAATACTGACCAATCCAATACTGCCCATAATACTGACCGATCCACTACTGCCCATAATATCGACCAATCCACTACCGCCCATAATACCGACCAATCCACTACTGGCCATAATATCGACCAATCCACTACTGCCCATAATACTGACCAATCCACTACTGCCTATAATACTGACCGATCCACTACTGCCCATAATATCGACCAATCCACTACCGCCCATAATACCGACCAATCCACTACTGCCCATAATATCGACCAATCCACTACTGCCCATAATACCGACCAATCCACTACTGCCCATAATACTGACCGATCCACTACTGCCCATAATATCGACCGATCCACTACTGCCCATAATATCGACCGATCCACTCCCGCCCATAATATCGACCGATCCACTACTGCCCATAATATCGACCAATCCACTCCCGCCCATAATATCGACCAATCCACTACTGCCCATAATATCGACCGATCCACTACTGCCCATAATATCGACCAATCCACTACTGCCCATAATATCGACCAATCCACTACCGCCCATAATACCGACCAATCCACTACTGCCCATAATATCGACCAATCCACTACCGCCCATAATATCGACCAATCCACTACTGCCCATAATATCGACCGATCCACTACTGCCCATAATATCGACCAATCCACTACCGCCCATAATACCGACCAATCCACTACTGCCCATAATATCGACCAATCCACTACCGCCCATAATACTGACCAATCCACTACTGCCCATAATACTGACCGATCCACTACTGCCCATAATATCGACCAATCCACTACCCCCCATAATACTGACCAATCCACTACTGCCCATAATACTGACCGATCCACTACTGCCCATAATATCGACCAATCCACTACTGCCCATAATACTGACCAATCCACTACTGCCCATAATACTGACCAATCCACTACTGCCCATAATACTGACCGATCCACTACTGCCCATAATATCGACCAATCCACTACCGCCCATAATACCGACCAATCCACGACTGGCCATAATACTGACCGATCCACTACTGCCCATAATATCGACCAATCCACTACCGCCCATAATACCGACCAATCCACTACTGCCCATAATACTGACCGATCCACTACTGCCCATAATATCGACCAATCCACTACCGCCCATAATACCGACCAATCCACTACTGCCCATAATACTGACCAATCCACTACTGCCCATAATACTGACCAATCCACTACTGCCCATAATACCGACCTATCCACTACTGCCCATAATACTGACCAATCCACTACTGCCCATAATACTGACCAATCCACTACTGCCCATAATATCGACCAATCCACTACCGCCCATAATATCGACCAATCCACTACCGCCCATAATACCGACCAATCCACTACTGCCCATAATACTGACGGAGCCACTAACTGCCCATAATATTGACTGATCCACTCCCGCCCATAAGATCGACCAATCCACTCCCGCCCATAATTTCGACCAATCCACTACTGCCCATAATATCGACCGATCCACTACTGCCCCTAAGATCGACCGATCCACTACTGCCCATAATATCGACCAATCCACTCCCGCCCATAATATCGACCAATCCACTACTGCCCATAATATCGACCGATCCACTACCGCCCATAATATCGACCGATCCACTCCCGCCCATAATATCGACCAATCCACTACTGCCCATAAGATCGACCAATCCACTACTGCCCATAATATCGACCAATCCACTCCCGCCCATAATACCGACCAATCCACTCCCGCCCATAATATCGACCAATCCACTCCCGCCCATAATACCGACCAATCCACTCCCGCCCATAATATCGACCGATCCACTACTGCCCATAATACCGACCAATCCACTCCCGCCCATAATATCGACCAATCCACTCCCGCCCATAATACCGACCAATCCACTCCCGCCCATAATATCGACCAATCCACTACTGCCCATAATATCGACCGATCCACTCCCGCCCATAATATCGACCAATCCACTACTGCCCATAATATCGACCAATCCACTACTGCCCATAATACCGACCGATCCACTCCCGCCCATAATACCGACCGATCCACTACTGCCCATAAAATATCGACCGATCCACTACTGCCCATAATACCGACCAATCCACTCCCGCCCATAATATCGACCAATCCACTCCCGCCCATAATATCGACCAATCCACTCCCGCCCATAATATCGACCAATCCACTCCCGCCCATAATACTGACCGATCCACTACTGCCCATAATACCCACCGATCCACTCCCGCCCATAATATCGACCGATCCACTCCCGCCCATAATATCGACCAATCCACTCCCGCCCATAATATCGACCAATCCACTCCCGCCCATAATATCGACCAATCCACTCCCGCCCATAATATCGACCAATCCACTCCCGCCCATAATACTGACCGATCCACTACTGCCCATAATATCGACCAATCCACTCCCGCCCATAATATCGACCAATCCACTCCCGCCCATAATATCGACCAATCCACTCCCGCCCATAATACCCACCGATCCACTCCCGCCCATAATATCGACCGATCCACTCCCGCCCATAATATCGACCAATCCACTCCCGCCCATAATATCGACCAATCCACTCCCGCCCGTAATATCGACCGATCCACTAACCGCCCGTAATACCGACCGAGAGACTACCGCCCATAACACCGAACGATCCACTGCAGCCCATAATACTGACCGATCAACTACAGCCCATAATACCGACCGATCCACTCCCGCCCATAATATCGACCAATCCACTCCCGCCCATAATATCGACCGATCCACTACTGCCCATAATACCCACCGATCCACTCCCGCCCATAATATCGACCGATCCACTACAGCCCATAATACCGACCGATCCACTCCCGCCCATAATATCGACCGATCCACTACAGCCCATAATATCGACCGATCCACTCCCGCCCATAATACCGACCGATCCACTCCCGCCCATAATATCGACCAATCCACTCCCGCCCATAATATCGACCAATCCACTCCCGCCCATAATATCGACCAATCCACTCCCGCCCATAATACTGATCGATCCACTACTTCCCATAATACTGACCGATCAACTACAGCCCATAATACTGACCGATCCGCTAACGGCCCATAATACTGACCGATCCACTACTTCCCATAATACTGACCGATCCACTAACCGCCCATAATACTCACCGATCAACTACAGCCCATAATACTGATCGATCCACTACTTCCCATAATACTGACCGATCAACTACTTCCCATAATACTGACCGATCCACTACTTCCCATAATACTGACCGATCCACTAACTGCCCATAATACCGACCGATCCACTACAGCCCATAATACTGACCGATCAACTACAGCCCATAATACTGATCGTTCCACTACTTCCCATAATACTGACCGATCCACTACTTCCCATAATACTGACCGATCCACTAACTGCCCATAATACTGACCGATCCACTACTTCCCATAATACTGACCGATGCACTAACTGCCCATAATACTGACCGATCCACTACTTCCCATAATACTGACCGATCCACTAACTGCCCATAATACCGACCGATCCACTACTTCCCATAATACTGACCGATCAACTACAGCCCATAATACTGACCGATCCGCTAACGGCCCATAATACTGACCGATCCACTACTTCCCATAATACTGACCGATCCACTAACTGCCCATAATACCGACCGATCCACTACAGCCCATAATACTGACCGATCCACTACTTCCCATAATACCCACCGATCCACTACTTCCCATAATACTGACCGATCAACTACAGCCCATAATACTGACCGATCCGCTAACGGCCCATAATACTGACCGATCCACTACTTCCCATAATACTGACCGATCCACTACTTCCCAAAATACCCACCGATCCACTACTTCCCATAATACTGACCGATCCACTACTTCCCATAATACTGACCGATCAACTACAGCCCATAATACTGACCGATCCACTACAGCCCATAATACCCACCGATCAACTACTTCCCATAATACTGACCGATCAACTACTTCCCATAATACTGACCGATCCACTACAGCCCATAATACCCACCGATCAACTACTTCCCATAATACCGACCGATCCACTACTTCCCATAATACCGACCGATCCACTACTTCCCATAATACCCACCGATCAACTACAGCCCATAATACTGACCGATCCACTACTTCCCAAAATACCCACCGATCCACTACTTCCCATAATACTGACCGATCAACTACTTCCCAAAATACCCACCGATCCACTACTTCCCATAATACTGACCGATCCACTACTTCCCATAATACCCACCGATCCACTGGAGCCCATAATACTGACCGATCCACTACTTCCCATAATACCGACCGATCCACTACTTCCCATAATACTGACCGATCAACTACAGCCCATAATACTGACCGATCCACTACTTCCCATAATACCCACCGATCCACTGGAGCCCATAATACTGACCGATCAACTACTTCCCATAATACCCACCGATCCACTGGAGCCCATAATACTGACCGATCAACTACTTCCCATAATACCGACCGATCCACTACTTCCCATAATACTGACCGATCCACTACAGCCCATAATACCCACCGATCAACTACTTCCCATAATACTGACCGATCAACTACTTCCCATAATACCGACCGATCCACTACTTCCCATAATACTGATCGATCCACTACAGCCCATAATACTGACCGATCCACTACAGCCCATAATACCCACCGATCAACTACTTCCCATAATACTGACCGATCAACTACTTCCCATAATACCGACCGATCCACTACTTCCCATAATACTGACCGATCCACTACAGCCCATAATACCCACCGATCAACTACTTCCCATAATACTGACCGATCAACTACTTCCCATAATACCGACCGATCCACTACTTCCCATAATACTGACCGATCCACTACAGCCCATAATACCCACCGATCAACTACTTCCCATAATACTGACCGATCAACTACTTCCCATAATACCGACCGATCCACTACTTCCCATAATACTGACCGATCCACTACAGCCCATAATACCCACCGATCAACTACTTCCCATAATACCGACCGATCCACTACTTCCCATAATACTGACCGATCCACTACTTCCCATAATACTGACCGATCCGCTACTTCCCATAATACCCACCGATCAACTACAGCCCATAATACTGACCGATCCACTACTTCCCATAATACTGACCGATCCGCTACTTCCCATAATACCCACCGATCAACTACAGCCCATAATACTGACCGATCCACTACTTCCCATAATACTGACCGATCCACTACTTCCCATAATACTGACCGATCCACTACTTCCCATAATACCCACCGATCCACTACTTCCCATAATACCCACCGATCCACTACTTCCCACAATACCGACCGATCCACTAACCGCCCACAATACCGATCGATCCACTACAGCCCATAATACCGACCGATCCACTAACCGCCCATAATACCGACCGATCCACTAACCGCCCATAATACCGATCGATCCACTACAGCCCATAATACCGACCGATCCACTAACCGCCCACAATACCGACCGATCCACTAACCGCCCACAATACCGACCGATCCACTAACCGCCCACAATACCGATCGATCCACTACAGCCCATAATACCGACCGATCCACTAACCGCCCATAATACCGACCGATCCACTAACCGCCCATAATACCGACCGATCCACTACTGCCCACAATACCGACCGATCCACTACTGCCCACAATACCGACCGATCCACTAACCGCCCATAATACCGATCGATCCACTACTGCCCACAATACCGACCGATCCACTAACCGCCCATAATACCGATCGATCCACTACAGCCCACAATACCGACCGATCCACTAACCGCCCATAATACCGATCGATCCACTACAGCCCATAATACCGACCGATCCACTAACCGCCCACAATACCGACCGATCCACTAACCGCCCACAATACCGATCGATCCACTACAGCCCACAATACCGACCGATCCACTAACCGCCCATAATACCGATCGATCCACTACAGCCCACAATACCGACCGATCCACTAACCGCCCATAATACCGACCGATCCACTAACCGCCCACAATACCGACCGATCCACTAACCGCCCATAATACCGATCGATCCACTACTGCCCACAATACCGACCGATCCACTAACCGCCCACAATACCGACCGATCCACTAACCGCCCATAATACCGATCGATCCACTACAGCCCATAATACCGACCGATCCACTAACCGCCCACAATACCGACCGATCCACTAACCGCCCATAATACCGATCGATCCACTACAGCCCATAATACCGACCGATCCACTACTGCCCACAATACCGACCGATCCACTAACCGCCCATAATACCGATCGATCCACTACAGCCCATAATACCGACCGATCCACTAACCGCCCACAATACCGACCGATCCACGAACCGCCCATAATACCGATCGATCCACTACAGCCCATAATACCGACCGATCCACTAACCGCCCACAATACCGACCGATCCACTAACCGCCCATAATACCGATCGATCCACTACAGCCCATAATACCGACCGATCCACTAACCGCCCATAATACCGATCGATCCACTACAGCCCATAATACCGACCGATCCACTAACCGCCCACAATACCGACCGATCCACTAACCGCCCATAATACCGACCGATCCACTAACCGCCCACAATACCGACCGATCCACTAACCGCCCATAATACCGATCGATCCACTACAGCCCATAATACCGACCGATCCACTAACCGCCCATAATACCGATCGATCCACTACAGCCCATAATACCGACCGATCCACTAACCGCCCACAATACCGACCGATCCACTAACCGCCCATAATACCGATCGATCCACTACAGCCCATAATACCGACCGATCCACTACTGCCCACAATACCGACCGATCCACTAACCGCCCATAATACCGACCGATCCACTAACCGCCCATAATACCGATCGATCCACTACAGCCCATAATACCGACCGATCCACTACTGCCCACAATACCGACCGATCCACTAACCGCCCATAATACCGACCGATCCACTAACCGCCCACAATACCGACCGATCCACTACAGCCCATAATACCGACCGATCCACTAACCGCCCATAATACCGACCGATCCACTAACCGCCCACAATACCGACCGATCCACTACAGCCCATAATACCGACCGATCCACTAACCGCCCATAATACCGACCGATCCACTAACCGCCCACAATACCGACCGATCCACTAACCGCCCATAATACCGACCGATCCACTAACCGCCCACAATACCGATCGATCCACTACAGCCCACAATACCGACCGATCCACTAACCGCCCATAATACCGACCGATCCACTACTGCCCACAATACCGACCGATCCACTAACCGCCCATAATACCGACCGATCCACTAACCGCCCATAATACCGACCGATCCACTAACCGCCCATAATACCGACCGATCCACTAACCGCCCACAATACCGACCGATCCACTAACCGCCCACAATACCGACCGATCCACTAACCGCCCATAATACCGACCGATCCACTAACCGCCCATAATACCGACCGATCCACTAACCGCCCATAATACCGACCGATCCACTAACCGCCCACAATACCGACCGATCCACTAACCGCCCATAATACCGATCGATCCACTACAGCCCATAATACCGACCGATCCACTAACCGCCCATAATACCGATCGATCCACTAACCGCCCATAATACCGATCGATCCACTACAGCCCATAATACCGACCGATCCACTAACCGCCCACAATACCGACCGATCCACTAACCGCCCACAATACCGATCGATCCACTACAGCCCACAATACCGACCGATCCACTAACCGCCCATAATACCGACCGATCCACTAACCGCCCACAATACCGACCGATCCACTAACCGCCCATAATACCGATCGATCCACTACTGCCCACAATACCGACCGATCCACTAACCGCCCACAATACCGACCGATCCACTAACCGCCCATAATACCGATCGATCCACTACAGCCCATAATACCGACCGATCCACTAACCGCCCACAATACCGACCGATCCACTAACCGCCCACAATACCGATCGATCCACTACAGCCCACAATACCGACCGATCCACTAACCGCCCATAATACCGACCGATCCACTAACCGCCCACAATACCGACCGATCCACTAACCGCCCATAATACCGATCGATCCACTACAGCCCACAATACCGACCGATCCACTAACCGCCCATAATACCGACCGATCCACTAACCGCCCACAATACCGACCGATCCACTAACCGCCCATAATACCGATCGATCCACTACTGCCCACAATACCGACCGATCCACTAACCGCCCACAATACCGACCGATCCACTAACCGCCCATAATACCGATCGATCCACTACAGCCCACAATACCGATCGATCCACTACTGCCCACAATACCGACCGATCCACTAACCGCCCACAATACCGACCGATCCACTAACCGCCCATAATACCGATCGATCCACTACTGCCCACAATACCGACCGATCCACTAACCGCCCACAATACCGACCGATCCACTAACCGCCCATAATACCGATCGATCCACTACAGCCCATAATACCGACCGATCCACTAACCGCCCACAATACCGACCGATCCACTAACCGCCCACAATACCGACCGATCCACTAACCGCCCATAATACCGATCGATCCACTACAGCCCATAATACCGACCGATCCACTAACCGCCCATAATACCGACCGATCCACTAACCGCCCACAATACCGATCGATCCACTACAGCCCACAATACCGACCGATCCACTAACCGCCCATAATACCGACCGATCCACTAACCGCCCACAATACCGACCGATCCACTAACCGCCCACAATACCGATCGATCCACTACAGCCCACAATACCGACCGATCCACTAACCGCCCATAATACCGACCGATCCACTAACCGCCCACAATACCGACCGATCCACTAACCGCCCACAATACCGATCGATCCACTACAGCCCATAATACCGACCGATCCACTAACCGCCCACAATACCGATCGATCCACTACAGCCCATAATACCGACCGATCCACTACTGCCCACAATACCGACCGATCCACTAACCGCCCATAATACCGATCGATCCACTACAGCCCATAATACCGACCGATCCACTAACCGCCCACAATACCGACCGATCCACTAACCGCCCACAATACCGACCGATCCACTAACCGCCCATAATACCGATCGATCCACTACAGCCCATAATACCGACCGATCCACTAACCGCCCACAATACCGACCGATCCACTAACCGCCCACAATACCGATCGATCCACTAACCGCCCACAATACCGACCGATCCACTAACCGCCCATAATACCGATCGATCCACTACAGCCCATAATACCGACCGATCCACTAACCGCCCATAATACCGACCGATCCACTAACCGCCCACAATACCGACCGATCTACTAACCGCCCACAATACCGATCGATCCACTAACCGCCCACAATACCGACCGATCCACTAACCGCCCATAATACCGATCGATCCACTACAGCCCATAATACCGACCGATCCACTAACCGCCCACAATACCGACCGATCCACTAACCGCCCACAATACCGACCGATCCACTAACCGCCCATAATACCGATCGATCCACTACAGCCCATAATACCGATCGATCCACTAACCGCCCATAATACCGACCGATCCACTACAGCCCATAATACCGATCGATCCACTAACCGCCCACAATACCGACCGATCCACTAACCGCCCACAATACCGACCGATCCACTAACCGCCCACAATACCGACCGATCCACTAACCGCCCATAATACCGATCGATCCACTACAGCCCATAATACCGACCGATCCACTAACCGCCCACAATACCGATCGATCCACTACAGCCCATAATACCGACCGATCCACTAACCGCCCACAATACCGATCGATCCACTACAGCCCACAATACCGATCGATCCACTAACCGCCCACAATACCGATCGATCCACTACAGCCCACAATACCGACCGATCCACTAACCGCCCATAATACCGATCGATCCACTAACCGCCCACAATACCGATCGATCCACTACAGCCCATAATACCGACCGATCCACTAACCGCCCACAATACCGACCGATCCACTAACCGCCCATAATACCGACCGATCCACTAACCGCCCATAATACCGATCGATCCACTAACCGCCCACAATACCGATCGATCCACTACAGCCCATAATACCGACCGATCCACTAACCGCCCATAATACCGATCGATCCACTAACCGCCCACAATACCGACCGATCCACTAACCGCCCATAATACCGACCGATCCACTAACCGCCCACAATACCGACCGATCCACTAACCGCCCATAATACCGATCGATCCACTAACCGCCCACAATACCGATTGATCCACTAACCGCCCATAATACCGATCGATCCACTAACCGCCCATAATACCGACCGATCCACTAACCGCCCACAATACCGACCGATCCACTAACCGCCCATAATACCGATCGATCCACTACAGCCCATAATACCGACCGATCCACTAACCGCCCACAATACCGATCGATCCACTAACCGCCCACAATACCGATCGATCCACTACAGCCCATAATACCGACCGATCCACTAACCGCCCACAATACCGACCGATCCACTAACCGCCCATAATACCGATCGATCCACTAACCGCCCACAATACCGATCGATCCACTACAGCCCATAATACCGACCGATCCACTAACCGCCCATAATACCGATCGATCCACTACAGCCCATAATACCGACCGATCCACTAACCGCCCATAATACCGACCGATCCACTAACCGCCCACAATACCGACCGATCCACTAACCGCCCATAATACCGATCGATCCACTACTGCCCACAATACCGACCGATCCACTAACCGCCCACAATACCGACCGATCCACTAACCGCCCATAATACCGATCGATCCACTACAGCCCATAATACCGACCGATCCACTACTGCCCACAATACCGACCGATCCACTAACCGCCCATAATACCGATCGATCCACTACAGCCCATAATACCGACCGATCCACTACTGCCCACAATACCGATCGATCCACTACAGCCCATAATACCGACCGATCCACTACTGCCCACAATACCGACCGATCCACTAACCGCCCATAATACCGACCGATCCACTAACCGCCCATAATACCGACCGATCCACTAACCGCCCACAATACCGACCGATCCACTAACCGCCCATAATACCGATCGATCCACTACTGCCCACAATACCGACCGATCCACTAACCGCCCACAATACCGACCGATCCACTAACCGCCCATAATACCGATCGATCCACTACAGCCCATAATACCGACCGATCCACTACTGCCCACAATACCGACCGATCCACTAACCGCCCATAATACCGATCGATCCACTACAGCCCATAATACCGACCGATCCACTACTGCCCACAATACCGATCGATCCACTACAGCCCATAATACCGACCGATCCACTAACCGCCCACAATACCGACCGATCCACTAACCGCCCATAATACCGATCGATCCACTACAGCCCATAATACCGACCGATCCACTAACCGCCCACAATACCGACCGATCCACTAACCGCCCATAATACCGATCGATCCACTACAGCCCATAATACCGACCGATCCACTAACCGCCCACAATACCGACCGATCCACTAACCGCCCATAATACCGATCGATCCACTACAGCCCACAATACCGACCGATCCACTAACCGCCCATAATACCGATCGATCCACTACAGCCCATAATACCGACCGATCCACTAACCGCCCATAATACCGACCGATCCACTAACCGCCCATAATACCGACCGATCCACTAACCACCCATAATACCGACCGATCCACTAACCGCCCATAATACCGACCGATCCACTAACCACCCATAATACCGACCAATCCACTAACCACCCATAATACCGACCGATCCACTAACCACCCATAATACCGACCGATCCACTAACCACCCATAATACCGACCGATCCACTACCACCCATAATACCGACCAATCCACTACTGTCCATAATACCGACCGATCCACTAACCACCCATAATACCGACCGATCCACTAACTGCCCACAATACCGACCAATCCACTACTGTCCATAATTCCGGACCGCTCCACTAACTGCCATACCTACTGACCCATCCAGTACTGCCCATAATACTGTCCGATCTACTGCCACCCATAATAGTGACCGATCCACTACCGCCCAATTTCCCAACTGATCCACTAAGTGCCCTACTTCCTGACCAATCCACTACCGCTCATTATACTGACCGATCCACTGCCACCCAACTTACCAACCGACCCATACTTACCGATTGACTCACTACCACCCAATTTATGCCGCTGTGGAAATTAAAATTTCTGAACTTTGTGGTAAATTCAATGATACCCTGTACTTTGGGCAAGTAACCAAATTAGTACAAATCTTTATTTATTTTTATTCCAGATGGCCACTACGGAAATGAATGCTGGTTGATGCTTGATGGAACAGAGTCTCAGTTACATCTGTAATGGAATTGTTCACAGAAAAGCAGCTGACCTGTGTGGTGACTGCAGTGAGTGTCTAGAAGGATCCAATGGCACAAGGTTTGAGGGCAGTGGGCTTCACTACAGCAGTGCAAATAAATGATGTCTCTACCATTCATAATGGATCAGGTAAATTACATTGATCACAGCCTCTTTCTTGACCCTGCCACTCTCATTTATTGCAGAACGAGTGTCTGCAGTACCCTGTTAGTGTGTTACATTTGCCCTCTGAGCTCTCAGGCCACCCTTTCCTACTGCACTAATTCACACCTGGCAATAATCCCTGCACCCAAGACATGGACCAAAAACTTCCTATTAACTGACTAACACCAGCTATGACCTGGAGTTCAATAATGGTTATAGTTTTCTTTTTTTCTCCCTCATCCCTGTTAATTCTGCATACATTTCACATGATTGTCCTTTAACTGGCCCTTAGCAAGTTAAAAGCTCTTTTTTGTTAATTCCTTTAAACATATTTTAGAAACACTTCTTAGAGCAGCAGTACAAACTGACAAATGTCAGTCACCACTTTTTTCTACCAGCCTTGTACCCCTATTTATATACATCTATTTTTACATAAAATGTAATCCTAAAACTCAAGAGTGTGGAGAGTGAACTTAGAGGAAATGTAGGGGCTGATGTGTGATTTTCTGACAATTGTTCACGTCAGATAAAGTTCCAGGTCTCATCTCATCAGCTGATTCTGCTTCTCCTCATTTGCATGACACCCGCATCATCACCTGAGGAAACTTTTGTGGTAATTTTTTTTAAGAAAAGCCTATTCAGAATCTTTTTTGAAAAATCTCTTGATGATGTCATCCTTTTAAGATGCTTAGTCTAGCAAACAGTAAAAACCTCCCATATCAAGTTGACATTTCAATTCCATGCTTCCGGCTGATGAGTCGCCCAGTTGTGGTTGCAGAGCAACCTCACACAATCAACACTCATTTGAGGTAATGGTTGGGGGGAAGTTGGAAAGGGGTACAAGCAATATGCAGAAAACCACCTATGTACTGTGTTTGAAACAAGACCCTTCCACAAAGGATTGATTATTAATTCTGTGCATCTAAATTCTAGGTCTTCAAACAAATACAGGCAGAACCAGAGGCTGGCTACTCCTAGAGTGAAATACAAAAAAGATTTGGGCCGGACTTTTACGCTCCAAGCCGCCCCTGCTGGAACACCTCCCCCCGACCTCTCGAGTGACTCCCACCCTCCTCACTGGGGCCCAGCACACTTACCTCCATTCCGGGGCCTCTTCCATCTTGCCAGTCCTGGCCAGGTGTAGTCCCAGTAGTGGCCACCGAGAGCGGTGGCCACTGAGAATCACAGAATTGTTACAGTGCAGAAGGAGGCCATTCGGCTCATTGTGTCTACACCGGCTCTCTGAAAGAGCAAATTACTCAGTTCCATTCCCCTGCCTTCTCCCCATAACCCTGCACTTTCTTCCTTTTCATATAACTGTCTAATTCCCTTTTGAATGCTTCAGTTGAATCTGTCTCCACCACACTCTCAGGCAGTGCATTCCAGACCTTAACCACTTGCTGTGTGAAAACATTTTTCCTCATGTCACTTTTGCTTCTCTTACCAAATGCTTTAAATCTGTGCCCTCTCGTTCTCGATCCTTTCACGAGTGGGAACAGCTTCTATCTATCTACTCTGTCCAGACCCCTCATGATTTTGAATACCTCTATCAAATCACCTCTCAGTCTTCTCTTCTCCAAGGAAAACAGTCCTAATTTTTCCAATATATCTTCATAACTGAAGTTCCTCTTCACTGGAACAATTCTCATGAATCTTTTCTGTACTCTCTCCAATGCCCTCACGTCTTTCCTAAAGTGCCCAGAATTGGACACAATACTCCAACTGAGGCTGAACTAGTGTCTTATACAAGTTCAACATAACTTACTTGCTCTTGTACACTAGGCCCCTATTAATAAAGACCAGGATTCTGTATGCTTTATTAACCACTTTCTCAACTTGCCCTACCACTTTCAATGACTTATGCACATAGACACCCAGGTCTCTCTGCTCCTGCACCCCCTTTAGAATTGTACCCTTTATTTTATATTGTCTTTCCATGTTCTTCCTGCCAAACTGTATCACTTCACATTTCTATGCATTGAACTTCATCTGCCACCTGTCTGCCCATTCCACCAACTTGTCTATGTCATTTTGGAATTCTACACTATCCTCCTCACAGTTCACAATGCTTCCAAGTTTTGTATCATCTGCAAACTTTGAAACTGTGCCCTGTACACCAAGGTCTTGGTCATAAATGTATATCAGGAAAAGCAAGGGTCCCAACACTGACCCCTGGGGAACTCCACTACAAACCTTCCTCCAGCCCGCAATACATTCATTATTCACTACTCTTTGTTGCCTGACACTCAGCCAATTCCATATCCATGTTGCTACCGTTCTTTTATTCCATCAGCTTTAAGCTTGCTCACAGTTCTGTTGTTTGGCACCGTATCAAACGCCACTGTTGGGACTGAGGAGCTGCCGGCCCACTGGTTGGCCAGCAGCTCTTGCAGATGGGACTTCCTGCCTGAGAGGGGTGGAGGTCTGATCTCTTCCAATTAAGGGCCTGGGCCACGCAAAATCGCTGCATGGCTTCCGGGCCTAGTGGAAGTGGGCCCGCCCCCAATTTCTTAGCCGGTGGGTGGGGCCTCCGCTACAAGGTAAAATTCCAGCCTTGGGTGCTGATTTAGTATTTTCCTGTCTTTCTGCGTATTGGAGAGTTATTCCTTTTCTCTGTAATGAAATGGCCCACTAATGAAGTTAAATATTTCAAAACTGTACATTATGTAGTTCATTAATGCAAAGGAAACAAGCATTGTCACATTTTTATTAAAAAAGAAATTCCCCCCGGTTTGGTCCTAGCTGTTTAAAGTTTTTATTTTCAGACTGTCAGCTGTCAAGGTACTGTACACAGCTTTCTAGCATCTAGTGCACACATTTAATCATTGAACCACTAACATTACATATTCTAATCTATTCTGTTCTAACCAAAGCTACTCCTCCACCTACAAGTCGCAAGTCAGGAGTGTGATACAGTTCTCTTTTTTTGTCTGATGGGTGCAGCTGCAACAATATTCAAGAAGTTCAACACCATCAAGGACAAAGCAACCGACTTAATCAGCAGCCCATCCACCACCTTAAATATTCACTCTTTCCACCACTGGTGCATTGTGGCTGCTGGGTGTACTACTTACAGGATGAGTGCAGTAACTCACCAAGGCCTCTTCGATAGCACCTCCCAAATCCTCCACCATGTAGAAGGTCAAGGGCAGCAGGCTCATTGGAACACAATCACCTCCGTTCCCTTCCAAGTCACACAACATTCTGACTTGGAAATATATTGCTGTTTCTTCAGTGGGGCTTGGTCAAATTCCTGAAACATACTACTTAACAGTGGTGTGGGAGTGCCTTCACCACATGGATGGCACCAGTTCACAGAATCACAGAATCACAGAATTGTTACAGCACAGAAGGAGGCCATTCAGTCCATCGTGTCTGCACCGGCTCTCCAAATGAGCAATTCACTTCGTGCTATTCCCCACCTTCTCCCCCTAACCCTGCACATCCTTCCTTTTCAGATAACAGTCTAATTCCCTCTTGAATGCTTCAATTGAATCTGCCTCCACCATACTCTCTGGCAGTGCATTCTGGATCCTAACCACTTGCTGTGTGAAAACATTTTTCCTCATGGTCGCAATTGCTTCTTTTGCCAATTATCTTAAATCTGTGCCCCCTCATTCTTGATCCTTTCACGAGTGGGAACAGTTTTTCCTATCTGTCCTGTCCAGACCCTTCATGATTTTGAATACCTCTGTCAAATCTCCCCTCAGCCTTCTCTTCTCCAAAGTAAACAGTGCCAACTTCTCCAATCTATCTTTGTAAATGAAGTTCTTCATCGCTGGAACCATTCTCGAGAATCTCTTCTGCACTCTAACGCCTTCACACCTTTCCTAAAGTGCGGCGCTCAGAACTGGACGCAATACTCTAGTTGAGGCTGAACCAGTGTCTTATACAAGTTTGACATAACCTCCTTGCTCTTGTACACTAGGCCCCTATTAATAAAGCCTAGGATACTGTATGCTTTATTAACTGCTCTCTCAACCTGTCCTGCCACCTTCAATAATTTATGCACATATCCACCCAGGTCCCTCTGCTCCTGCACCCCCTTTAGAGTTGTACCCTTTATGTTATATTGTCTCTCCATGTTCTTCCTACCAAAATGAATCACTTCACATTTTGCTGCATTGAACTTCATCTGCCACCTGTCTGCCCATTCCACTAACTTGTCTATGTGTTTTTGAATTTCGACACTATCCTCCTCACAGTTCACAATGCTTCCAAGTTTCATATCATCCGTAAATTTTGAAATTGTGCCCTGCACACGAGGGTCTAGGTCATTAATATATATCAGGAACAGTAAGGGTCCCAACACTGATCCCTGGGGAACTCCACTACAAACCTTCCTCCAGCCCAAAAACATCCATTAACCACTACTCTCTGTTTCCTATCACTCAGCCAATTTCATATCCATGTTGCTAATGTCCCTCTTATTCCATGAACTATAACTTTTCTCACAAGTCTGTTGTGCGGCATTGTATCAAATGCCTTTTGGAAGTCCACATTGATCTCATCAACCCTCTTTGTTATGTCTTCAAAAAACTCCAGCAAATTAGTTAAACACTATTTTCCCTTAACAAATCAGTGCTGGCTTTCCTTAATTAACCCGCATTTGTCCAAGTGACTATTAATTTTGTCCCGGATTATTGTTTCTAGAATTTTCCCCACCACTGAAGTTAAACTGACTGGCCCATAACTGCCGAGCTTATCTTTATACCCTTTTTTGAACAAGGGTGTAACATTTGCAATTCTCCCTTCCTCTGGCACCACCCCTGAGTCCAAGGAAGACTGGAATATTATGGCCAGTGCCTCTGCAATTCCCATTCTCACTTTCTTTAGTATCCTTGCATGCATCTTATCCAGTCCTCGTGCCTTATCAACTTTAAGTACAGACAGCCTATCCAATACCTCCTCCTTATCAATTTTAATTCCTTCTAGTGTACTAATTGCCTCCTCTTTCACTGTGAACTGGTAGCATACCTTTCCTTGGTAAAGACAGATTCAAAGTATTCATTTAATACCTCAGCTATGCCTCCTGCCTTCATGCATAAATCCCCTTTTTGGTCGCTAATCGGCCCCACTCCTTCTTTTACCACCCTTTTAGTATTTATATGCCCATAGAAGACTTTGAGATTTTCTTTTATGTTAGCTGCTAGTCTCTTTTCATACTCTCTCTTTGCTTCTTTTATTTGCTTTTCCACTTCCCCTCTGAAGCTTCTATATTCAGCCTGGTTCTCTGCTGTATTATCCACCCTATATCTGTCATAAGCACATTTCTTCTTCTTCTTTATCTTGTTCCACTTCTCCACAGGTCACTACATATATTTAAATGTTTACCCAGTTACCAATACAGTCAATCATATACTCTATTTTTTCAGAATAAAATACACCAACCAGGTTTCTTCAATAAAACACAAAATTATCAGTTTATTATAAACCATGACCTATCCAGTAAAGATACAAAGCATCAACACATAGTTTGACCTATGAATGTAAATAGATATTCCCTTCTAGATAAAACACACACACACACACACACACACACACACATACACACACAAGTTAAATAAAAATAAAGACGTTTTCTCTGCAGAGATTCACTTTACAAACAACCAAAAATACAATAGTTTGGTCAAATATTTGTTAATTCTTGAAGGAAAAGGAGAAGATAAAAGGATATCAGTTGTCCTTTGGTCTGGCATCCGGGTACACAGAGATGGGTCACTGGGATCTTTTCAACAGCAGTTCATTCTGGAGATGTCGAGAATTAGTCTGGTAGGCTTTCCAGGAGAAACGTGGCATCAGGGGTTTCTGCTATCACGTGGGGTTCGCAGGGTTTCTAAGAGACAGGAGGAAAGAGGTGAGCTGGGTGCTTCTCTCTTGGCAGGCTGACCTCCAACTGCCTCCAAAATAGTCCACAGCCCAAATGAACCAAAACAATATTCCAAAATCGAAACCAACTCTTGATCATCATAAATCTTGACATGTCACTGCTCTGTAAACAACTCCCCTGAGTCACCAAGGCTTCTGTTTTTTTATTTAGCTTAAGGCATGTGACATCCAGTAAAGGTTTGTTTTCAAAAAAAGCCTCAAGTGTCCTCCCAGTGACCCCTTATAAAAGCTTTGGATTTGTTTGCCCTACCTTTCCCTTTCATGGGAATATACCTTGTCTGTGCTCAAACTATCTCTTCTTTGAAGGTAGCCCATTGTTCAGGTACTGTTTTTCCCACTAACCTTAGATTCCAATTTATCTGGTTGAGGTGCATTCTTACCCCATTGAAGTTTGCTTTGCCCAAGTTAATTAATCTAATTCTGGATTATTCTTTGGCTTTTCCATAGCCAACCTAAACCTTATGCTACAATGATCACTGTCCCCTAAATGTTCTCCTACTGACACTTGATCCGCTTGGCCTACCTCATTCCCTAGAACCAGGTCTAGCAGGGCCTCTTTTTTCATTGGACTGGAAACATACTGCTGTAGAAAATTTTCCTGAACACACTCTAGAAACTCCTGCCCCTCTGTGTCCTTTACAGAACTGCTACCCAGTCTATATGCAGAGCATTAAAGTCCCCCATTATAACTACTCCATAATTCTTTCACCGCTCTGTAATTTCCTTGCAAATTTGTTCCTCTACATCTTTCCGACTATTTGGTGGCCTATAGATTACAGTGAGCAATGTACTTGCACCTTTTTTGTTCCTTAGCTCTAGCCAAATAGATTCTATCCTTGACGCCTCTCTCTCCAGCACTGCAATGCTCTCCTTAATCAATACTGCCACCTCTCCCCCATTTCTTCCTTTCCTAAGCACCTTGCATCCAGGAATATTTAACACCCAGTCCTGCCCTTCTTTGAGCCAGGTCTCTGTTATAGCCACAACATCATATTTCCACATGGAAATCTGCACCTGTAACTCACCAATCATTTACCACACTCCGCGCATTCATATACATGCACAGTAACTCTGATTCAGACTTTATTACTTTTGCCCTTACTCTGACCCCATCTAATAACATACTATTTACTACTCTAGTGCCATCTATCTCTCCCAGTATTCTGTGCATCTTGGTATTCCTCTCTGATATTACCTCCGGGTTCCCACACCCCTGCCAGTTTAGTTGAAATCCTCCCCAATAGCACTAGCAAAGCATCCTACAAGGAACTCAGTTCAAGAAGAAAGCTCACCACGTCATCTCAAAGGTTTCTTGGGATGGGAAATAAATGCTGCCCTTGCTAGCGACACCCATATCCCAAAAATAAAACTAAAAAAAGCTTACAGCAACCATAAATGAAGACTGTCAGGCATTGCCTCTTTTGAACCCAGTTTTCTTGCCTTCTCTTTTTACACGTTCTCTTTTCCATTTTCTTTTTGACTACTTAACTTTGCTACTTAGTTTATCAGATATGAGATTTTCTGGCAAATGGGAACTGGATCTCTTCACGAAACACTCATAAAATGGTTCAATTTAAACAGGAAAGATCTGGGGGTGGGTTTGGCTTGGAGTTATATTTATTGGCAGTCATTCTGAACCAACAGTTGGATCTTTGTTAGCTTTGCTGCTTATAAAATAGGGCCCCTGTGGTCTCCTCACTTAATAAGAGCTGCAAACATCAGCGGATCCCATTGCTAAGGGAGTTATCAGATGCACCCTTCCTCGGTGTTGGTAGCCAATGAACTTCCTGCTAACCATTATGCTGTGTACAGGAGTTAAAGCAGGATCAACTGCTTGTGCTTAATAACTGCCCACTTATTCAGGAGAAATTAGTCAAGAATGGGGAGGCTATGTTGGCTGTGTTGGAGAGAGAGGGCAGCAAAGGGTACATACCGGTGTATGTTTGCGATTCCTATCACCTCCATCAGGAAGCATGGAAAGGGATGGACTTTCTTAGGCCTGCAGCAGAGGTTGAACTACATTGTGATGATTCCCTGCTGAGGTGTCTTTCTGACATGGGGAGCATTATGCAATTGTAATTCGTTATTGTTGATTTAGTTGTTTTGCTTCATTTGATTTAAGGGAGTGCTGATGCTCTTGTTTTTACAAATTTTGGTTATTCAATTTTTTATGATGTTTCATTTAATAACAGTTTTAGATTTGATGAGGGTTAAATTGGTTAGTCCCTGAAAGCAGGCACAGGGATCACAATGTGCGATTAACCAGCGTATTATGTTTTGTACCCCAACCATGAAGCAACTAGAATTACAATTTCTGTCTGTGTAGGCTTTATTCAGCTGGCTGCCTGGATCTGTCTTAATTTCACTTTTGTAACCACGCCCCTCAGGGTTGATTGACAGCATAGTGAGCAGTCTTACAAACACAGCACAGAGCAATCATTCACTGAGCAATCAAACACAACACTGCGCACGTTCAGTGGAATGCAGACAAAACACCAACTTTGTGTTCATTATAATGATTTCTGCATACATCCAATGCTCCCCACACTGTTTATTGGTTGCACACATCGGTAGGGGGTCAAATAACATGACTGCCTAGCACTACTTAAACCTAGTCTGCACCTCTTAAAGGGAAGGTACATTGTTGCTGCTGAAGATGCTGAGATCATTGTAACAGCAGGTTGGATGAGCAATCCTGATGGTGTACATTTGAAAATTCACTCAGAATTCACAGAGGCTATTAATCAGGCAGTATTCTATGTCAGATAGAGTCGAGTTCTTTGAGCTGTGTTTTTATGTCTCAGTTCGATAAAGCAGATGTTAGACTACTCAGTCTTTGCTGGACATTTTGGGAACCATCAAGTCCTATTCCTGGTGAGCAAAACCCATGGTTCAGATAGTTTCTTCACTGACTTCTATAAGAACTCATCACCTAATCTGTCTTCTTTACATCTCAAACTCATTCACTATTTGATAACTTCACGGTCTACATGGAACAGGAGAAGACTATTCAGCCCCTTAATTCTGCTCCACCATTCAATTAGATCATGGCTGATCTGTACCTCAACTCCATTTACCCATCTTGGCTCCATATCCCTTGATATCCAACAAGTGGGAATCAACTATCCCACTAATTTTCAAAAAGGTTAAGAAATATTCCAATTTGGCTCCTACAGACCAGTCCATTTACTAAGTTGAAATATAAAAGTCTTGGCAGAGCTTCTGGCCATCTGTCTGAACAAATGGTGTTTTAAACGTGGGAGAGACTTGTTGAACAGCATTTGCTATCATCTCACAAAGTACAGACACAGGCTGAGGTTTCTGTGGTACTTTCCCTTTCAGCAGATAAAACTTGGTTGATTGAATGGATGTTTTCCCATGGAATGCTCAAAAAGGGGTTTAGTTTCACATTAGTTCCTTTTCTATTCTAATCAATGCAGGAGAGGAAAAATAGAAGGAGCAGGGAAGAGTTACAGTGGCTGAGTCAGCTAGAGAAACATGAGGGAGATACATGCAGCAAAAAAAAAAAATGGATTGAGAAAGAAAAGCAAGTAACAAAGAGAAAAAAAGATAGTGGCTTGATGGGTAGAAAATCACTGAAATAAGTGAGTGTCAGCTTCGAGAATAAGAAGTAACCATGGAGATAGCAAAGTTAAAATCACTCAGTGAGGCAAAAGATATGATTAGGAAATAGAAATAACTTAACAAGCAGGGGAAATTTTCTAAGCTTTGGGTTAAAGATGAATTGTTGAAGGGCAATTGGAGGAGCTTTATACAGCATCTAACATGCTGCATCTGACTGAATGGGACCATTTAGATGAAGTTTTAAACTGCCTCTAATTCCTGCTGTACCTGACTTGGGAGCAGTTGCATTCTCGCTGTTCATCCAGAGGGCCAAATTTTTAACATCAATCACTTGGATAAGCACAAGTGTTCACCAAAATGCAAAAATGATGAAAATTATATGTAAGGAATGTTTCACAATAATGTGTAGTTAAATGGTGCTGTAATGCTGCTGTAACTGAGGGACTTCAGTCTCCTGCTGAGCCTCTGATTGGATGGGCTGTACTAGTTTTTCAGTTTCAGCTACAGTCTGGTCCTTATGGTGAGCTCCAACGTCGTCATCATCTTTCTGTACCCTTCCTGGATCTTTACTTTCACTGAAATACCTCCCTCAGTGTGTCCTCTGATGCTCTACTTTCAAATGGTATTTGGACTTCACTCATCTGCCACACCTGTCTCTGAACTTGGGACAACAGTTGTTGATATTCCATGCTGAATCCACCCTACATTTGTCAACTTTATCTCACTACAAGACCTTTGACTTTAACTCTAGACTCCCTCCTATTGTCTCCTATCTATTCTGCATTTACTACCAGGTTTTTATGTATCCTAATAATTGCTACATAAGCTAGCCTATGTAACCCGTTTTCCCTGTGTCCATTCACGTACACATTTTGGCTGCTGCTCCAGATCTGAGGCCATCTCTTCTATTTCCACTTTTTTCTCCCCTTTTTTACTTATTTTCTAATTACCTCATCTAGACCTCTCTCTCCTTTTATTATGCCTCATTTCGTGTCTTCCCTCTCAGGTACTCTGCCCTCCCAAATCTCAAACCCAACCTTTCAGTACTCCTGACCTACATACTCTATTGTCAGGCTTGACTCCCTCTTAGATAAGCCTACAGCTTTCCTCTGTGCCTCTCTTGGCATCCTCCAAAGGGCCCATTGAGGCACTTGGTGCTGCCTCATTTCAAGCAGTAACCAAACTGCCCCAGCCCACTCTTTCGATGATCTTCCCACCCAGAGCACATGCTGGGGTCTAATCTTTCCAATCTCCTCACTGCTCCCACTGCTGACCCTGTAGACTCTGCCAGCAGATCAGTTATCACTGCCTCTCTCTGCATCTCCCTCCAGAATGTTTATTAACTTGTGAACAAGGCCCTTGCCATTCATGAGCTTATTGTATGATTGTACCAGCATCATGGCCTTGACGGAAACCTGGCTGCGGGGTTATGACACCCCTTCCACCACTTGCCCCACCTAGACTGTCATGGTTGCAGTGTGGCTGTCATCATCAAATCACACCTTGGCTTCTTCCCTTATTCCTCCCTTGAGCATCTCACCTTGTTTCACCACTCTCACCTCTCATTTAAAATCCTTGTTATCTACCGCTCTCCCAAATAGCATAAACATTTTCTCACCAAGCTAGTTTCACTGCTTTCCATTCTGAGCCTCTGCACCAAGCAACATCTCATCCTTGGTTATTTCAACCTTCATCTCAACTCATCATGTTCTCTCTCCTCTGAGCTCACTATCCCTTTATCCTCCCTTAAACTCTCCCTCCATGTAAACTCCCCAACCCCATGTACAGCCACACCTTTGACCATGCCTTGCTACTTCCATCATAACAATCACAGATAAGGCCATCTCTGATCACTTCCTTGTATCACTCTTCACCTATATCCCCCTTCCCGTCCCAACCCTACTTCCTTCTGCATTCACCGTTGGAAAATAAATTCTCCTCCAATTCACTTACAACTGCACTTTCAACATCCCAACTGTCTAGCCTTTGGCCATGACATTTCTGATACTACTGATTTGCTCAACCACAGCCTCACCTCCACCTTCAATGCCCTACTACCCACTAAAATAATTACTCTCGCTCTCAACTTGCCCATTACCCCAGAATGGGCCTCATCTCTGCTACCATAAGTCCAAGGGATACAGACTTGAAAAGATATGTCGAACAATTGGTTTAGCCATTCACAGCAAGATCCTGCTTGATCACAATAAGCACTATCAGGTTTGCTCTCGTTTGCCAAAGCTGCTCACTATTCCAGGATCATCCTGGAATGCAAAGACAATCCCCAGTTTCTTTTCTCTACCACAAACCACCTTATTAAACCCCTCTCCCCTGCCTCCTTCACCCTCACCTCTAACAAGTGCAAGTTGATCATGTATTTCTTTGTCTCTAAGATTGAGACATCCAACCAGCTGCCTCAGTCACTTCCTTCCATTCCCCTAGTCCATCAGGTCAAATATCTCTAAAACAATCTCCCACCCTTGCTTCCCTAGCCCTGAACTCACACTGTTTTCTAGTTTCTCTATCTCTCGTCATTCCCTCTCTGGGCTCATCTTATCCATGAGATCCATCTCTTGCTCCCTCGACCCTATTTTCATTAAACTGCTGACCATCCGACTTCCCTTCCTGGTCCCCATGTTAGCAGATATTGTAAACAGTTCTCTCTCTTCAGGTGTTGCCCCTCTCTCCTTCAAATTTGCTGTCATCACCCCCTCCTCAAGAAAACAACCCTTCACCCCACCATCCTTGCAAACTACCACCCCACCTCCAACCTCCCTTTCCTCACCAAAGTTCTTGAACATGTTGTTGCCTCCCAAATCTGTGCCCATCTTTCCCAGAACTCTGTTTGGATCCTTCCAATCAGGCTCCCGCCCCTGCCACAGCACCAAAATGGCTCTTATCAAAGTCACAAAGATGTCCTATGAGACTGTGACAAAGGTAAACTATCCATCCTTATCCCTCTTTGACCTGTCTGCAGCCTTTGACATGGTTGACCACATCATGAGACATGGGTAGAGCAGGGGCAGGAATGGATGTTGCAGGTTCCGGGATTTAGATGTTTCAGTAAGAACAGAGAAGATGGTAAAAGAGGGGGGGGGATGTGGCATTGTTAATCAAGGAGAGTATTACAGCGACAGAAAGGACGTTTGAGGACTCGTCTACTGAGGTAGTATGGGCCGAGGTTAGAAACAGGAGAGGTGAGGTCACCCTGTTGGGAGTCTTTTATAGACCTCCAAATAGTTCCAGAGATGTAGAGGAAAGGATAGCGAAGATGATTCTCGACAGGGGTGAGAGTAACAGGGTAGTTGTTATGGGGGACTTTAACTTTCCAAATATCGACTGGAAATACTATAGTTCGAGTACTTTAGATGGGTCAATTTTTGTCCAGTGTGTGCAGGAGGGTTTTCTGACACAGTATGTAGACAGGCCAACCAGGGGCGATGCCACATTGGATTTGGTACTGGGTAATGAACCCGGCCAGGTGTTAGATTTAGATGCAGGTGAGCACTTTGGTGATAGTGATCACAATTCGGTTAGGTTTACCTTAGCGATGGGCAGGGACAGGTATATACCGCAGGGCAAAAATTATAGCTGGGGGAAAGGAAATTATGATGCGATTAGGCAAGATTTAGGATGCGTAGGATGGGGAAGGAAACTGCAGGGGATGGGAACAATCAAAATGTGGAGCTTATTCAAGGAGCAGCTACTGCGTGTCCTTGATAAGTATGTACCTGTGAGGCAGGGAGGAAGTCGTCGAGCGAGGGAGCCGTGGTTTACTAAAGAAGTTGAAGCGCTTGTCAAGAGGAAGAAGAAGGCTTATGTTAGGATGAGACGTGAAGGCTCAGTTAGGGCGCTTGAGAGTTACAAGCTAGCCAGGAAGGATCTAAAGGGAGAGCTAAGAAGAGCAAGGAGAGGACACGAGAAGTCATTGGCGGATAGGATCAGGGAAAACCCTAAGGCTTTCTATAGGTATATCAGGAATAAAAGAATGACTAGAGTTAGATTAGGGCCAATCAAGGATAGTAGTGGGAAGTTGTGTGTGGAATCAGAGGAGGTAGGGGAAGTGTTAAATGAATATTTTGCGTCAGTACTTACAGTAGAGAAAGAAAATGTTGTCGAGGAGAATACTGAGATTCAGGCTACTAGGCTAGATGGGATTGAGGTTCACAAGGAGGAGGTGTTATCAATTTTGGAAAGTGTGAAAATAGATAAGTCCCCTGGGCCAGATGGGATTTATCCTAGGATTCTCTGGGAAGCTAGGGAGGAGATTGCAGAGCCTTTGTCCTTGATCTTTATGTCGTCATTGTCGACAGGAACAGTGCCGGAAGACTGGAGGATAGCAAATGTTGTCCCCTTGTTCAAGAAGGGGAGTAGAGACAGCCCTGGTAATTATAGACCTGTGAGCCTTACTTCGGTTGTGGGTAAAATGTTGGAAAAGGTTATAAGAGACAGGATTTATAATCATCTTGAAAAGAATAAGTTCATTAGCGATAGTCAGCACGGCTTTGTGACGGGTAGGTCGTGCCTCACAAACCTTATTGAGTTTTTCGAGAAGGTGACCAAACAGGTGGATGAGGGTAAAGCAGTGGATGTGGTGTATATGGATTTCAGTAAGGCGTTTGATAAGGTTCCCCATTGTAGCTATTGCAGAAAATATGGAAGCATGGGGTTGAAGGTGATTTAGAGCTTTGGATCAGAAATTGGCTAGCTGAAAGAAGACAGAGGGTGGTGGTTGATGGCAAATGTTCATCCTGGAGTTTAGTTACTAGTGGTGTACTGCAAGGATCTGTTTTGGGGCCACTGCTGTTTGTCATTTTTATAAATGACCTGGAAGAGGGTGTAGAAGGGTGGGTTAGTAAATTTGCGGATGACACGAAGGTCGGTGGAGTTGTGGATAGTGCCGAAGGATGTTGCAGGGTACAGAGGGACATAGATAGGCTGCAGAGCTGGGCTGAGAGATGGCAAATGGAGTTTAATGCGGAAAAGTGTGAGGTGATTCACTTTGGAAGGAGTAACAGGAATGCAGAGTACTGGGCTAATGGGAAGATTCTTGGTAGTGTAGATGAACAGAGAGATCTTGGTGTCCAGGTGCATAAATCCCTGAAGGTTGCTACCCAGGTTAATAGGGCTGTTAAGAAGGCATATGGTGTGTTAGCTTTTATTAGTAGGGGGATCGAGTTTCGGAGCCACGAGGTCATGCTGCAGCTGTACAAAACTCTGGTGAGACCGCACCTGGAGTATTGCATGCAGTTCTGGTCACCGCATTATAGGAAGGATGTGGAAGCTATGGAAAGGGTGCAGAGGAGATTTACTAGGATGTTGCCTGGTATGGAGGGAAGGTCTTACGAGGAAAGGCTGAGGGACTTGAAGTTGTTTTCGTTGGAGAGAAGGAGGAGGAGAGGTGACTTAATAGAGACATATAAGATAATCAGAGGGTTCGATAGGGTGGATAGTGAGAGTCTTTTTCCTCGGATGGTGATGGCAAACACGAGGGGACATAGCTTTAAGTTGAGGGGTGATAGATATAGGACAGATGTCAGAGGTAGTTTCTTTACTCAGAGAGTAGTAGGGGCGTGGAACGCCCTGCCTGCAACGCCCTGCCTGCAACAGTAGTAGACTCGCCAACTTTAAGGGCATTTAAGTGGTCATTGGATAGACATATGGATGAAAATGGAATAGTGTAGATCAGATGGTTTCACAGGTCGGCGCAACATCGAGGGCCAAAGGGCCTGTACTGCGCTGTAATGTTCTAAAAAAAAAACTATCATCTTCTTCCAACACCCCTCCACTGTCATCCAGCTGGGTGGGACTGTACTCGCCTGGATCCATTCTTACCTATATAATTATAGCCAGAAAATTACTTGCAATGGCTTCTCTTCCCACTCCCGCACAGGTACCTCTGATGTTGCCTAAAGGATTGGTTCTCGGCCCGCTCCATTTCTCATCTACATGCTGTACCTCAGTGACATCATCTAGAAGCACAGCATTAGTTTTCACATGTACACTGACGACACCCAGCACTACCTTACCACCACCTCTCTTGACTTGACCTCTAGACTTGACTATTCCAATGTACTCCTGGTTGACCTCCCCCATTCTACCTTCCATAAATATGAGATCATCCAAAACTCTGCTGCCCATCTCCATACTCACACCAAATCCCATTCGCCCATCGCTCCTTTGCTCACTGACTTACACTGTCACCCAGTTAAGCAATGCCTCAATTTTAAAATTCTTATCCTTGTTTTCAAACCCATCCATGGCTTTGCCCCTCCCTATCTCTGTAATCTCTTCCAGCTGCAGAACACCAACCAGATATTTATGCTCCTCTAAGTCTGGCTCTTGAGTAGCCCCAATTTTAAGCTCTGGAATTCCCTCCTTAAACCTCTCCTCCTCTCTATCCCTCTTTCCTCCTTTAAGAACCTCCTTAAAACTTACCTTCTTGATCAAGCTCTTGACCATCTGCCTTCATATCTCCTTATGTGGCTCGGTGTCAAACTTTGCTTTATAATTCTCCTCTGAAGCATCTTGGGATGTTTTATTGAATTAAGGGTACTATATAAATAAAGTTGTTGGTGTTTAGTTGTTGTTGATAGCATCCCATTACTTCTGGATAAATATGATGATTTGTATTACAAATAGGTCCTTCCACTCTGTATCTAGTTAATTAATTTGTTAAAGCAGTATGCCAGAACTGCACTCTGCAGACACTAGTAAACTATTTTTCAAAAGCAATTCTGAGGTTAGGGAATTCACTTTTTGTAATTTTGTGGATAAGAGCATAAGGTTGGAGAGATTACTGGAGTCATAATCCAGGCAGGACTTTCCCAGCAATTCAACAGTGAACTGTCATCAGTCTTACTCACAGCTACAGGAATGAGATTAGGTGGCAGCGGGCAGCACTGTAATGAGTGGTGACTGTCACAAAGTTACCACAAAGTCACGCTCAAGCTGCTTGTTAGGAACCTGAAACCAATGGCAAGAATATAGAGCCTGAGAAGCTACACATCCAGGGCTGAATTTTGTGGCTCGTCGCAGGTCCTGACAGTGGACCCGGAAGCGGGTGCCATTGCCGCATGTGACGCATGTGGCCAGCCGATCGTGATCACGCGGCAGGCGGCCACTTACCATAACGGAGGTGTAGGGCCTGTCCAATTACACAATGGGGTGAGCTCCGAGGCGGTGATTGCAGCTTTAGATGACTCCAACGCAGGTGCTGGCGGCATATTTAAAGCGCTGCCAGCCCTGCTTGAATTGCTGCCTTTCAGCGAGAAAGTGAAGTTGAAGTGCAGCTAGACCCCGCTAAAGTGCTGTTGGAACACCTGGACGCTGCCCACCCACCCCCACCCCCCAAACCCCTCCCAGCTCCAGGACTGACAACCGTTGAGACGTGGCACAATGTCTGAGGCAAGACACCAGGTTTCCCCATGGTTTAGCGATGCCTCCTTGGAGATTCTCCTCCAGGCTGCAAGGGAAAGGCAGGAGGTCCTCTTTCCAAGGGATGGCAAGAAGAGATTCTCCCACAAGCCTAAATGGAGATCACAGAAGAGATCAGCAGCTGTGGGGTGACCACCCCCAGAACTGGTTCCCATGTCACAAGAGGGTCAATGACCTCCTTCGCTCTGCCAAGGTGAGTCCTCCATACCTCTCTCCTCTTTGGAGCTTGCATGTGGCTACGCGGGAGGGAGTGCTACATGGGGAGGGAGTGACCACGAAGGCACTGGCAAGGTGGGGGGGGGTTAGGCATCACCACATCCTGGCAGATGCATGGCTGCATCTCGATGACAGGCCAGCTTCTGTCACTGCTCACTCCATTACATCCCCTGAAAGCAGACATGGGGAGAAGCCATGTAGGAAACTCCATCAGGGGATGAGGGGCTGCCACTAGCATAGCTGTCCTGTTGCAAAATCTTCCTCTGTTCCTCTTTCCACTTGCAGGACAAATGGGGCCATTAGATGAGGGAGACCTCAAGGACTTGGTGAGGCATCCCAGATCTTCAGCCTCTGTTGTCGGTTGAGGAGGAGGCATTGGAGCTAGCGACGGCCCTGGCCAGCCATTCAATAGCAGATGGTGACATAGGCGTCCTCGCACAAGAGAGTGAGGATTGTGTGCATGTGTTCTCTACGACACTTCTGGAGATCCACGTCATGCATGGTTAGCATGAGGAGATCTGAGCAACCTAACCAAAAATGTTTGTCTTCTTTCATGCAGGTCATCATCTGCAGGAGGCTAGTTCTGATGCTATGACAGGGGGACAACCATAAACCGCTGAGGAGGAGGAGCAGTCAGAGGATGCATCATTCCCTTGCACCATCCACCAGCACAGATACTTTCACCTCGGTGGATATGCGTTTGGACTTAGATTCAGGGTCACAAGCTGGTGAGAGCACTACACATGCTCCCGAGCAGCTGACAGAGGCACAGATAGCTGAGGCTCTGGCAGCCAGAGGACTGTGGGTGTCCAGGCCCATGCTGAGCTCCAGGCTGATGATGAGCCTCTGGTGTCGACAGCACAGGGCATGCTGGAGTTGCAGAGAGAGGTAAGGCAGCATCTGGCGGAGCTGCCAGAGGCAATGCATGGGCATGAGCGGACGATGGAGGAGTCCATCCATGTCATGAGTGGTGCCATATTCTTAGGTGTGTGAGCATTTAGCTTCTTCCATCGAGAGGTTGACGACCCTCATGGAATCTTCTACAGGTCCTCATCCTTCTCTGGTCAGCAGGGAGGTTCAAGTGAGCCGTGAAAGGGAGAAGGACGGGCTGACCTCCAAAGCTGGGGGCTCCCCTCAGGGCACTCTGAGTGTGGACAGCCATGACAACTGAGGAGAGTCCTGCACCTGTGCAGCAACCCCACAGGCAGATGGGGCCCTCCAGGCCTCAGGCACCCAGAGGACATTTGCTGAAGTCATCCCAGGCCAAGGGGCAGCCTGATTAGCAGCCTGGCTCCATCCCAGCTGCTAGTGCAGGGGTCACACCTCATAGAAACACTCGCAAATGTATGAAGAGGAGCACTGAGACACACTTGGGGATTCACAGGTGTTTTGCATTTGGCCTTTATATTGTTTTCTGCACTTTTTTCATAAATAGAGTTAACATTCATTGTCATGCAATGCTTATTCTTTCATGCCTGAATTGTGAGATGATTTCTTCACCCTTGCTCCCTTAATGGGCTGCCAGTGTAAGCATAGGGCGCGTTTGGTAAGCGTTTCAGATGTGCCAGAGTGTGTGGTGCGGCTGGGCACTAGACACGGAATTGAGATAGAAAGGAGGCGACAGGCGGAATACAGTAAGGTGAGTCTTTATTGAGTCCACTTTGTGAGTATATCATGCTGGACTGAACCGGATATGTATGAAATTGTCTCTTGCCTCCCTTGCACGTCTCTCGATGGCCCTGGTCTCCGCTGCAAGGGAATCAATATTCAGTAGTGCCTGCTCAGTAGCCTCCTCAACATCCTCCTTGTTGGTTGAGGAGTGGCCCTCAATCATGTCCTCTTCATGCAAGGCCTCCCCCCTCTACTGTGCTCGATTGTGCAGGGCACCACAGACCACCATGATATATGAGACCCTCGCTAGGCTATACTGCAGGGCTCCACCGGATCGATCAAGGCACCAGAATCTCATCTTCAGCAGCCCAAAGGCCTGCCCAATGGCCTGCTCGATGGCCACTAGGCTGAAGCCATGGCAGGTGCTGTATCTCTCCTCTGCTGCATTGCGAGAGCTGCTCACAGGCATGAGTAGCTATGTCTTCAATGGGTAGCCCTTGTCCCCGAGAATCCATCCCTGAAGGCAAGTGTGGGGTCTGAAAAGCTGTGGAACCTGGGACTGTTGAAGTATGTAGGTGTCATGGCTGCTTCCTGGTAAGTGGGCACACACCTGCAGGAAAACTTTCGGTGGTCGTAGACCAGTTGAACTTTGATGGAATAGAAGCCCTTCCTGTTGATGAAGGCACCCAGATGCTCCATGGGAGCCTTGATGGCCACATGTGTACAGTTGATGTCACCTTGCACCTGGGGGAATCCAGCGTTGGCACCAAAGCCGATGGCCCTCTCTGCCTGACTGTTATGGTTGATCCGGTAATGCACATAGTTGCCAGCCCACTTGAACAGGGTCACCTCTTTGATGTAGTGGTGGGCTTCTGGCTGGGAGACCACACACATGACTCCGGTGGATCCTTGGAAACAGCGAGACACATAGAAGTTGAATGGCAAGGTGATCTTCAGGGCCACAGGCACTGAGTGTCCACCGAAGCCCATAGGTCGTTATGTCCTGCAGCATGGCGCATAAGTCGGTCACAGCCTCCCTGGAGAGCCGCAGTTTTCACTGACCCTGCCGCTCAGACACTTGGAAGTAGCTGAGTCAAGCCCAGTAGACGATCAAGCGTGGGTAGCCCCTTCTTGGCACGGCTGGCTGCTGTTGCTGTCATTGTGGAGCTTCACAGGCGGCTGCAGCTGCATCATGGCCCTCCCTCCATCTAAGCCACTGCTGTGCGGCATGGGGGTCCACAAAGATGGGGTGTATGACACCCATGCTAGCTGATCAGTAGCCTCCCAGAATGCTGTCCTTGCAGAGCCAACCTTGCCCTGGCACCTTTTCCTTTGCTACTCCTCTCGGAAAACACGCAAATGCCCCTCAGTGCCCATCCTTGCAGAGACCCCAGGATCCGATACTATGCCCACCAGACGCTGTTACCCGAGAAATAGCCCACCCTTGATGAAAGACCAGCAGTGCAGGCTGGCAATGGCCTCTGTTCCCCCGCCCCCGCCCTTATCCAATGCTGCCCATGACTGCCTTCCCACGGCATCACTGTGTCCAAGCCTCGGTGCAACCACCTTTAAAGATCTGGTGATCAGAAAGCCTGTGATCCCCGTGCACCGTTGACAAAATTTAAAACCCTCCTAAAATCACGATCACTTCCATGCAAATGTATTGAAATGAGCTGTTCAGCAACTTAAATGAGAGTCCTGCGCATCGAGGCAGCAAAACCGTCTTCCAGCTTTCCTGCCACTGTCAAAATCCGGAACCGACGTCACAATGTTGGGTTTCTGGGCGAGCACGTCTCTCCTGATTTTTTGGCCCCCCGCTACCCCCACCCCCCTCCATGCTGCCACTCCTGCTTCTGCTGGCCTCACAAAATTCAGCCCCCAGCGTGCAAAGGGTTAAACAGCAGATTCAAAATGGCTTTATCTCACCTCAGGCTAACAATGTGATTAACATCTTTGTCATTCCATTGGTAGTTCCTCCTCCTGCATAAACAGCTGTATTTTCATAAACGGTGTTAGTGATAGTGCTGTCTCTCATCTGTGTGTGTATATGTGCAAGTGGAATTTCACCATGTCCAGAACCAGGTGAGTCACACGCAGGGGAGGGAGGGGGCTTTCTTCGACACATGCTCAGCAATAGGTGTGTAGGTATTTTTAGAAACAATGACCTCACTGGTGGGAAAAATCAGCATGATTTAGAATGTCAAAGCTATTTGTTTTTTTCATGAAAACGTACCTAATTTGCATTAAGTTTTTTTTCTGGTGAATCATTTTGCAGTTAGAAACAGACGAGGAAAGATTGTGCGTGAACTACACAGTACAGGAAGTACTGTACACACAGACCTCTGCTTCTCCACAATAACCACAACCTTTTAGACTCTTGTTGGGAACATGGAGACAAATTAGAAACGATATTTCATATTATCCCCTTTCCCTTCTCTTAAAAATAGGAGGAAATTACTACATTTTAGTCAGATGACTACAAGACCATCAAATTCATCTGTTTACAACAAGTGATTTAACAGTGACTGACAATGAAATTGCATCAATCTCTGATGTGAGCCACTCCCACACTGCTCAAGTTCAAGGAGCATCCTGTCCTCAGTTGTCTGCACAAGCAGTACTTTTAGCCACACTTCTGCTGTGAAATATTCTTGTCAACTAGTACTTGGAGATCTGTTCTAAGACTGAAAAAGGAAATTACTGCATTTGGGGAATTTCGGGCTCGATCCCCACCCAGAATAACCATTACATTTAAATTCAGTTAATACTGAATTTACTGATATCAGTCAATGACCTATCACAATGTCCCTTTGGCTCGAGAGGTCAATAGTCATTTAGGGTTTCCATTCCTGATCACTATGCAATGACCCTTATTGCAGAGTGCAGACTGTGGCTGAATAGTTTGCCAACGCTCACTGTCTATTCAAAAACACACCTGGCCAGCCTCCAAACTTATACCCTTTGTAAACTTGAGCTCATCCAATGCTCTGCTGCCCGTTCCTAGCTCACACCAGGTCCTGCTCACCCATTACCCTGTGCTAACAGATCTACATTGGCTCCAAGTCCACCAATGCCCCAATTTTAAAAGGCTGCATTTGCTGACAACGCCACCACTAGGTGGCGCTGCAATGGCACATGCGCAAATGCAGCCTGTGCCACTAAAATGTCACAGTCTGCGACGTCAGGCAGCTGCCAGGATTAAAGATGGTGCTGCTCAAATAATCACACGATGGCAACCTAAACACATGGCAGCACACAATGGCTGGAGGGGAGGAAGGGAGCGAGCGGGCTGGGGAGGGGAGGGCAGGGAGTGAGCGGGCCGGGGAGGGGAGGGGGTGGGTGGGCAGTGAATGAGCGGGCGGTTGGGTGAGCCAGCGGTCGGGGGTGTGGCGAAGCGAGCGGGCGTGGCTGTGAGCGAGTGGTCGGGGGGGACGGTGAGCGAGCAGGCGGGCGGCGGGGGTCGGGAGCGAGCGGCGGGGGGGATGGAGGAGAACGCACCTGCCACCAGCAAGGTCTTCGGCCGCACTCTCCCCGCACCTGCTCTCGACCCGCAACCGCTCTCTACCCACTCCCTAGACTCCCTCTCCCCCCACCCCTGCTCTTTCCCCCCCACCCCTGCTCTCTCCGGCCTGGATCCCCCCACCATCTGCCCACGTTATGCGATGATGTCATCTGCGCATGCGCCAACCAGTCCTGGCACTGCGGAACGCAGCGCATGCGCAGAGGGTAAGAACCAATCTGAGAATATGCGCAGATTGGCGCAGTCGGATGATGTAAGCTGCCGACTGCGTTGTCAGTAATCACTTTGATTTTAAAATTCTCATCCTTGTTTCAAACCATTCCACGGCCTACTCCCTCCCGAATTTTGTAATCTCCTCCAGCCCCATAACCCTTCAAGATACCTGTGCTCCTCCAACTCTGACCTCTTGTTCATCCCTGTCGCAGGTCCCAGCGGCGGGACTGGATGAGGGTGGCATTGCCACTCGTCATGTGTGCAGCCAGCCGACTGTGATCACGCGGCAGTGTGTATAATATTACTTGTCTCTTTAGTATGTGAACTATTGTAAGATTCACAGGACTACAAGGAACATCCAAAGAAAATATGGGTTTTATTATAACCTAACCAGAACATATATATACAACCAGTTACTGTACAAGCACACCTACACACATCTCACTCTGTTGGGCTCCACCCATAACTCCCTGGTCATGTGACACAACATCACTTCCTCTGGTGACCTTCACTTACAGCTTCTTAAGGTGGTCTACTCTTAAGATGATCCCTTCCTAAGGTCGTCGCACAAAATCACCCTTTTTTCCAAAGAGAAAAACTTATGTGCAATATACAATGTTGTTGCAGTAAAGACTAACTATACATGATTAAAACATACTGTTATTTACAAGTTAGTAAGTATAACACTCTCTGAAATGTAGTGGAGGTTTGCTTATTTGTCTCGATCTTGTTATCGTAAACCTCTTCCCAGAGCTGTACTCGTCTTGATTTTTAAAATTTTTTCATGGGATGTGGGTGTCGCTGGCAAGACCAGCATTTGTTGTCTATTCCAAATTGCCCTTGAGAAACTGGTGGTGAGTGGCCTTCTTGAACCGCTGCAGTCCATCTGGTGTGAGTAGACCTACAGGGCTGCTAAGGAGGGATTTCCAGGATTTTGATCAAGAGACAGTGAAGAAACGGCGATATATTTCCACGTTAGGGTGGTGTGTGACTTGGAAAAGGACAAGGTGCAATTTAGGGTAATGGAAAAGGACAAACAGCAATCCAGGGTAAGAATAATTAACTGGAGGAAGGCCAACTTCAATGGGGTAACAATGGCACAGGGGCGAATAAATTGGAGTCAAACGCTGGCAGGAAAAACGGTAGATGAACAATGGGCTATCTTCATAGAAGCAAAGAAAATAGGAGGAGTAGGCCATTCGGCCCTTCAAGCCTGCTCCACCATTCATTATGATCATGGCTGATCATCCAACTCAGTAACCTGTTCCCGCTTTCCCTCCATATCCTTTGATCCCTTTCGCCCCAAGAGCTGAATCTAACATACAATGTTTTGGCCTCAACTGCTTTCTGTGATAGCAAATTCCACAGGCTCACCACTCTCTGGGTGAAGAAATTTCTCCTCATCTCAGTCCTGTAAGGTTTACCCCGTATCCTTAGACTATGACGCCTGGTTCTGGATTCCCCCACCATCGGGAACATCCTTCCTGCATCTACCCTATCAAGTCCTGTTAGAATTTTATAGGTTTCTATGAGATCCCCCCTCACTCTTCTGAACTCCAGCGAATATAATCCTAACCGACTCAATCTCTCCTCATACGTCAGTCCCGCCATCCCAGGAATCAGTCTGGTAAACCTTTGCTGCACTCCCTCTATAGCAAGAACATTCTTCCTCAGATAAGGAGACCAAAACTGCAGACAATATTCCAGGTGTGGCCTCACCAAGGCCCTGTATAATTGCAGCAAGACATCCCTGCTCCTGTACTCGAATCCTCGCGCTATGAAGTCCAACATATCATTTGCCTTTTTTACCGCCTGTTGCACCTGCATGCTTACCTGCAGCGACCGGTGTACGAGAACACCCAGGTCTCGCTGTAGATTCCCCTCTCTCAGTTTATAGCCGTTCAGATAATAATCTGCCTTCCTGTTTTTGCTACCAAAGTGGAGAACCTCACATTTATCCACATTATACTGCATCTGGCATGCATTTGCCCACTCACTCAACTTGTCCAAATCACCCTGAAGCCTCTCTGCATCCTCCTCACAACTCACCCTCCCACCCAGTTTTGTGTCATCTGAAAATTTGGAGATATGACATTTAGTTCCCTCACCTAAGTCATTAATTTATATTGTGAATAGCTGGGGTCCTAGCACCGATCCCTGCGGTAACCCACTAGTCACTGACTGCCATTCAGAAAAAGATCCATTTATCCCTACTCTTTGTTTCCTGTCTGCCAACCAATTTTCTATCCATCGCAATACACTACCCCCAATCCCATGTGCTTCAATTTTACATGCTCATCTCTTATGTGGGACTTTGTCGAAAGCCTTCTGAAAGTCCAAATAAACCACATCCACCGGCTCCCCCTCATCAACTCTACTAGTTACATCTTCGAAGAATTCTAGTAGATTTGTCAAGTATGATTTCCCTTTTGTAAATCCATGCTGACTCTGTCTGATTCTACCATTGTTCTACAAGTGCTCTGCTATAAAATCTTTGATAATGGACTCTAGAATTTTCCCCACAACCGACATCAGGCTGACTGGTCTATAATTCCTTGCTTTCTCTGCACCTCTCTTTTTAAATTGTGGGATTACATTAGCTACCCTCCAATATGTAGAAACTGTTCCAGACTCCATAGAATCTTGGAAGATGACCACTATTTCTAGGACCACTTCCTTAAGTACTCTGGGATGTAGATTATCAGGCCCTGGGGATTTATCGGCCTTCAATCCCATCAATTTCCCCAACACCATTTCTCTACTAATACTGATTTCCTTCTGTTCTTCCCTCTTACTAAACCCTGTGTTCCCCAACATTTCTGGTATGATATTTGTGTCCTCCTTTGTGAAGACAGAACAAAAGTATGCATTTAGTTGGTCAGCCATTTCTTTGTTCCCCATAATAAATTCCCCTGTTTCTGACTGTAAGGGACCTAGAATTGTCTTCACCAATCTTTTTCTCTTCACATACCTATAGAAACTTTTACAGTCAGTTTTTATGTTCCCCGCAAGCTTGGTCTCGTCCTCTATTTTCTCCTTCTCAATCAATCCCTTGGTCCTCCTTTGCTGAATTCTAAATTGCTCCCAATCCTCGGGTCTGTTGTTTTTTCTGGCAAATTTGTATGCCTCTTCCTTGGATCGAATGCTATCTCTAATTTCCCTTGTAAGCCATGGTTTGGCTACCATTTTACTTTTGCGCCAGACAGGAATAAACAATTGTTGCAGTTCGTCCATGCGCTCTTTGAATGTTTGCCATTGCCTATCCACTGTCATCCCTTTAAGTAACGTTTCCCAATCCATCATAGCCAACTCACGCCTCATACCTTCGTACTTTCCTTTATTAAGATTCAGCACCCTAGTCTCAGAATCAACTATGTCACTCTCCATCTTGATGAAGAATTCTATCATATTATGGTCACTCATCCCCAGTGGGTCTCGCACAACTAGATTGTCAATTATTCCTCTCTCATTGCACAATACCCAGTCTAGGATGGCCTGTTCTCTAGTTGGTTCCTCAACGTTTTGGTCCAGAAAACCATGAATTCGTCCTCTATGGTATTGTGACTAATTTGATTTGCCCAATCTATATGCAGATTAAAGTCACCCATAATTACAGATGTTCCTTTATCGCATGTGTCTCTAATTTCCTGTTTAGTGCCATTCCCAGCATCACCACTACAGTTTGGGGGTCTATATACAACCCCCACTAATGTTTTTTGCCCCTTAATGTTTCTCAGCTCTACCCATACAGATTTCATATAGTCAGAGCTAATATCCTTCCTCACTATTGCGTTAATTTCCTCTTTAATCAGCAATGCAACTCCACCACCTTTTACTTTTTGTCTGTTCTTCCTAAATACTGAATACCGCTAGATGTTCATTTCCCATCCCTGGTCACCCTGCAGCCATGTCTCCGTAATCCCGACTATATCATACCCATTTACATCTATTTGCATGATTAATTCATCCACTTTATTGAGAGTGCTCCACGCATTAAGGCAAAAAGCCTTAAGGCTTGTCTTTTTAACATTAGTTATTCCCTTCCCACTATTTTTCACTGTGGCCCTGTTTGATTCTGGCCCTTGATTTCTCTGCTTATCACTTTTCTTATTCTCCATATTATCTTTTGTTCTTGTCTTTGAACCCCCCTCCACTGACTCCTTGCAAAGGTTCCCATCCCCCTGCCATTTTAGTTTAAACCCTCCCCAACCACTCTAGCAAATACTCCCCCTAGGACATCAGTCCCAGTCCTGCCCAGGTGTAAGCCGTCCAGTTTGTACTGGTCCCACCTCCCCCAGACCTGGTCCCAATGTCCCAGGAAGCTAAAACCCTCCCCCTCGCACAATCTCTTCAGCCACGTATTTATCTGATATGCCCTGCTATTTCTACTCAGACTAGCACATGGCACTAGTAGTAATCCTGAGATCACTACCTTTGAGATCCTACTTTTCAACTTACTTCCTAACTCCCAATATTCTGCTTTTCGGACCTCATCCTTTTTTTTTTTACCTATGTCGTTTGTACCAATGTGTACCATGACCATTGGCTGTTCACCCTCCTCCTTCAGAATGTCCTGTAACTGTTCTGAGACATCCTTGACACTAGCACCAGAGAGGCAACATACCATCCTGGAGTCTTGTTTGCAGCCACAGAAACGCCTATCTATTCCCCTTATAATTGAATCCCCTATAACTATTGCATCCCCACACTTTTTACTCCTCCCCTGTGCAGCAGAGCCAACAAAGGTGCAATGAATTGGGCTGTTGCTACTTTCCCCTGAGAGACCATTCCCCCCAACAGTATCCAAAGCTGTATCCCCCAAACAGTATCTGTTTTGCAGGGGAATAGCCACAGGAGACTCCTGCACTGCCTGCCTAGTCCTCTTGCTTTGCCTGGTGGTCACCCATTCCCTTCCTGCCTGTGGAGTCTGAGTCTGCGGTGTGACCACCTCTCTATACGTGCTATCCACAATACTCTGCCTCGCGGATGCTCCACATTGTCCCCAGCCGCCACTCCAGCTCTGAAACCTGGGCTTCCAGAAGCTGTAGCTGGAGACACATCCTGCACACATGCTGGTCCCAGGCACTGGAATTGTTCCCGGCTTCCCACATAGAGCACGAGGAGCACACCACAGCTCTGAGCTCTCCTGCCATGACTTAACCCTTTAAATTAAACCTTTTGGAAGATGCTCAATATCAAATAATATCGATTACTCTCGGGCCCTTCTTCCCTGGTCCTCGTTACTGCAGAACTCCCTAAAAATACTACTTACTATATATGAAAATAAACTGTACACCTTTCTTACCTTAGTTACTAAGCCAGCTATTTAGAGCTATTCCCTAACAGCAGTTACTCACCAACCAATCACCTTGCAGCTTTCCTGTGATGTCACTGTTGACTTTTTTTTTTCAAACTCTGGCACGCCTGGAGTGCTCTCCTGGAAGGTAAGAGACTGGGCCTTGATCCTTGGGTTTGATTTATAGGCTCCGCTCTCGGCATTCTCCCCACAGGTCTGCTCCACTCCGCTCTGCTCCCGTAAGGTAAAAGACTGGCCCTCGATTCTCAGGTTCAATTTATAGGCTCTGCTCTCGGTGTTCTCAAAGAAGACATAGTTCGGGCACAGTCAAGGTATGTTCCCTCGAAGGGGAAAAGTAGGGCAAACAAATCCAGAGATGACAAAAGAGGTAGAGATTATTTAAAGAAGAAAAAGTGTGCTTATGACAAATGTCAGGTAGAAAATATTATTGAGAACCAGGCTGAATATAGAAGGTCCAGACAGGAAGTGAAAAAGCAAATAAGAGAAGCAAAGAGAGAGCATGAAAAGCGACCGGCAGCTGGAATTAATGGAAATCCCAAAGTTTTCTATAGGCATATAAATAGTAAAAGGGTAGTAAAAGGAAGAGTGGGGCCAATTAGGGACCAGAAAGAGGATTTACACAAGGAGGCAGAAGGCATAGCTGAATTATTAAATTAAATACTGTATTTACCAAGGAATACATCTGTCTTTACTAAGGCAGAAGATGCAACCCAGACAATGTTAAAAGAGGAGGTAAGTCAGACACTAGATGAGTTTAAAATTGATAAAGAGAAAGTATTTGATAGGCTGTCTGTACTTAAAGTGGATGAAGTGGATTAAAGTGGATAAAGCACCAGGACCAATTGAGATGCATCCAAGGATACTGAGGGAAGTGAGGGTGGAAATCGCAGAGGCACTGACCATAATTTTTCAGTCTTCCTTAGACTCAGTGGTGATGCCAGAGGACTGGAGAATTGCAAACATTACACCCTTGTTCAAAAAAGAGTGTAAAGATAATCCCAGCAACTACAAGCCAGTCAGTTTAACTTCGGAGGTGGGAAAAGTTCTAGAAAAAGTAATTCAAGACAAAATCAATAGACACATGGACAAATGCAAGTTAGTTAAGGAAAGCCAGCATGGATTTATTAAGGGAAAAACATGTTTAACAAACTGGATGGAGTTTTTTGAGGAGGTAACAGAGAGGGTTGATGAGAGCAATGCTGTTGATGTGGTGTACATGGAATTTCAAAAGGCATTTGATACAGTGCCACACAACAGACTTGTGAGCAAACTTGTAGCTCATGGAATAAAAGGGATGGTAGCAACATGGATACAAAATTGGCTGAGTGACAGGAAACAAAGAGTAGTGGTTCCGAAGAAGGGTCACTGACCCGAAACGTTAACACTGCTTCTCTTTCCACAGATGCTGCCAGACCTGCTGGGTGATTCCAGCATTTCTTGTTTTTGTTTCAGATTTCCAGCATCCGCAGTATTTTGCTTTTATTAAAGAGTAGTGGTTATTGGATGTTTTTCGGGTTGGAGGAAGGTTTGTAGTGGAGTTCCCCAGGGATCAATGTTGGGACCCTTGCTTTTCCTGATAAATATTACTGACCTAGACTTTGGTGTCTAGGGCACAATTTCAAAGTTTGCAGATAGCACGAAACTTGGAAGCATTGTGAACTGTGAGGAGGATAGTGTAGAAGTTCAAAAGGACATAGACAAGTTGGTGGAATGGACAGATAGGTGGCAGATGACGTTCAATGCAGAGAAATATGATTAATTATGGTAGGAAGACCACGGAGAGACAATATAAAATAAAGGGTACAATTCTAAAAGGGATGCAGGAGCAGAGAGACCTAGGTGTATATGTGCATAAGTCATTGAAGGTGGCAGTACAGGTTGAGAGAGCAGTTGATAAAACAAACAGTATCCTGGGCTTTATTAATAGGGGCATCGAGTACAAGAGCAAGGAAACTATGTTGAACGTGTATAAGACACTAGTTTGGTCTCAGCTGGAGTATTGCGACCAGTTCCGGGCGCCGCACTTTAGGAAAAACGTGAGGGCATTGGAGAGAGTACAGAAAAGATTCATGAGAATGGTTCCAGGAATGAGGAATTTCAGTTATGAAGATAGATTGGAGAAGTTAGGGCTGTTTTCCTTGGAGAAGAGAAGGCTGAGAGGTGATTTGATAGAGGTATTCAAAATCATGAGGGGTCTGGACAGAGTAGATAGAGAGAAGCTGTTCCCACTCGTGAAAGGATTGAGAACGAGAGGGCACAGACTTGAAGTAAGAGAAACAAAGGTGACATGAGGAAAATCTTTTCGCGTTACAAGTGGTTAAGGTCCGGAGGCAGGTTCAAATGAAGTATTCAAAAGGGAATTAGACAGTTTTATGAAAATGAAGAATGTGCAGGGTTATGGGGAGAAGGTGGGGGAATGGAACTGAGGGAATTGCTCTTTCAGAGAGCAGGTGCAGACATGATGGACCAAATGGCCTCCTTCTGCACTGTAACGATTCTGTGATTCTGTGGAGTGTACCCTTCTGTTTGCCGTCCTTGTCCTTCTCGGTGGAAGAGGTCGCAGGTTTGGAAGGTGCTGCTGAAGGAGGCGTGGTGAGTTTCTGCAGTGCATTTTGTATATGGTACACACTGCTGCCACTGTGCGTCGGTGGTGGAGGAAGTGAATGTTTAAGGTGGTGGATGGGGTGCTGATCAAGTGGACTACTTTCTCCTGGATGGTGTTGAGCTTCCTGAGTGCTGCTGAAGTTGCACTCATCCAGGTAAGTGGAGAGTATTCTATCACACTCCTGACTTTTGCCTTGTAGGTGGTGGACAGGCTTTGGGGAATAAGGAGGTGGGTTACTCGCCGCAAAATTCCCACTCTCCAATCTGCTCTTGTAGCCACAGTATTTATGTGGCTTCTCCAGTTCAGTTTCTGGTCAATAGTAGGCCCCAGAATATTGATGGTGGCAAATTCAGCGATGATAATGCCGTTGAATGTCAAGGGGAGATGGTTAGATAATCTCTTATTGGAGATGGTAATTGCCTGGCACTTGTGTGACATGAGTGTTACTTGCTACTTATCAGCCCGAGCCTGAAGGTTGTCCAGGTCTTGCTGCATGCAGGCATGGACTGCTTCAATATCTGAGGAGTTGCGAATGGTGCTGAACACTGTGCAATTATCAGCGAACATCCCCACTTCTGACCTTGTGATGGAGGAATGGTCATTGATAAAGCAACTGGAGATGGTTGGTCTTAGGACACTACCCTGAGGAACTTCTGCAATGATGTGTTGGAGCTGAGATGATTGGCCTCCAACAACCACAATCATCTTTATTTATGCTAGGTATGACTGCAACCAGCAGAGAGATTTCCCCCCCGCCCCCCCCCCCCCCCCGATTCCCATTGACTTCAGTTTGGCTTGGGCCCTTTGATGCCACGCTTGGTCAAATATTGCCTTGATATCCAAGGCAATCACTTTCACCTCACCTCTTGAGTTCAGCTCTTTTGTCCGTGTTTGGACCAAGGCTGTAATAATGAAGTCAGGAGCTGAGTGGGCCTGGCGGAACCCAAACTGAGTGTCAGTGAGCAGCTTATTTCTGTTTAAGTGCCGCTTGATAGCACTGTCGACGACATCTTCCATCACTTTGCATTACGATCAAGAGTAGACTGATGGGGCGGTAATTGGCCAGATTGGATTTGTCCTTTTTGTGTATAGGGCATACATGGGCAATTTTCCACATTGTCGGTAGATGCCAGTGTTGTAATTGTACAGTAACAGCTTTGCTAGATGCACGACTAGTTTTGGAGCACAACTCTTCAGCACTACAGCAGGGATGTTGTCAAGACCCATAAACTTTGCAGTATCCAGTGCCTTCAGCCATTTCTTGATAATATGTGGAGTGAATTGGATTGGCTGAAGACTGGCATCTGTGATGCTGGGGACCTCAGGATGAGGCCGAGATGGATCATCCACTTGGCACTTCTGGCTGAAGATGGATGCAAATGCATGCCTTGTCTTGAGCACTGATGTGCTGGGCCCCCACATAATTGAGGATGGGATATTTGTGGAACTTCCTCCTTCTTAGTTATTTAATTGTCCACCACCATTCACGACTGGATGTGGCAGGATTGTTACAGATTGTGTTTGAATAAAATTCTGCTGCTGTTGATGGTCCACAGCACTTCATGGATGCCCAATTTTGAGTTGCCAGATCTGTTCTGAATCTGTCCCATTTAGCCTGGTGGTAGTGCCACACAACATGATGGAGGGTCTCCTAATGTGAAGACAGGACTTCATTTGATGATGCTTCTGAGACTCTGGAGACTTGAAACTCTGGTTGGCATGTTCTTCTTCTGTGCTCATAGCCTCTATATGTTCATCTTCAAACTTTATCTTTGAACGTGTCCGCGATGCCACAGGGTTGTCATATATAGTGTTGCCGTACATCTTTGTTGACTTTGATTCCGTCAGACAATTACACCATTGGGTTGCTAGACCTCGTAAAACCTGGGCTGGTTGCATATCCTCGCAACCTCTACAGGATACCAAGTTTCTGATGCATGATGGAGTACTCTGTTTTTCTGCCCTACATGCAATCCAGCTAATTCTAGTCCTGCTTGCCTGTCTTACAATGCCTTCATCTCCCCTTGTTTAGAAAGCTTAGAAAAATAATGACTGGCAACATCACCAATCCCTCTGGCCTCCAGGTACTTGCTGCAATGAACTGAAACCCAAGCAGAGACTCCTGGTCATATCTCCTCTTTGTGTCAAGACTCCCAGCCTTTGTGTTGTTTTTTACATGGACTGACCCAGTATACTCGACCTGGGCATTATCTACCATCTTCAGTGCATTAGTGACTTCATGTATTGTAACAAATTGTAGAGCTTGGCATGCTGGAAGCTCTGCGACAGCTGGTCCAGTTGTTTGCACAATGCAAAACATTGCCATTTGGAGGTCCCATAGCTGCAATGTAAGGTTATCGCTCCAATGCACTTGATTGGAGAGCCATTGTAGGCAGTCCGCCAGGATGTGGCAGGTTGCACCATTGATTCCCATTTATTTAAGTATATGTCCTTTAGTATACAGATGCGCAGAATATTTCCACTTGCTCCGGTATCGATTATCACTCTGAGTTTATGCTTGCCGCTGTTCTGCGGACATATAGTCCCAATCATGGCAAATGCTTCAGATTGTGTTATAACATTGACAGGTTGTTGCAAATTGACTATGTTAAATGCTTGCTCACTATTCGCACGAGTGTACTCTTCATCCATGTCATCCTGGCAATCTGTCTCTCTGACCTGAAGTACCTGCTTGGGCTTTTGTTGTGAATTGGTATATTTTTTGTTGCATTTGCCATCCAGTTGTTAGATCTCATCAATTTCAGAGACAGTCAGAGTCCGATGGTAACTTTCAAAACTTTATTGAGGTAAGTAATTGTTACAGCTTGACTTCCTCTCCTTGATGTAGGTTTTCTTCACTACAGCAAACAGCTCAGCCATGTTATAAAAATGGACCGAACTTTGTGTTCCAGCTTGGAGAAAAGACGGACCGAACTTTGCATGCCGAAACGAACTACTCTTTGCGCGCCAAAACCAGCCTCCTTTATACTTGTCTGTAACACCCCCCCCCCCCCTCCCCTTTGTTCCTAATTGCAATTTTTGTGGTGTCAGAGCCTAATTGGTCTGCTCGTACCAGCAAGTTTCACATTCCCCCCCCCTTCCTTGAACTGTTAGCTGCAGCTGTCCTGTCAGTTTCTGCCTGTTAGTTTCTTTATAAACTGTTAGCTTATCTTTAATCTGTTCCCACACTGTTTTGCAGACGTTATCTCTGCATATGATCTGCCACCATCCCTGTGTGCAGTATCTGAGTTCGGCCTTCAGCAATGCCTTGTCCAAGGTCCACACACGCCACAGACTTTGCACTGGTCCTGGTATGCCAGAAAACTGTGAATTGGGTGAGTCAGGCCACATTTACCACAAGGCTTTGCAGATTTCTGGGCGTTGGTTACCATGCCAATTGCTGTAGCTGCCCCCAACGCTTGTAACTGTTGGTACCCAGCCATGATGGTTTCAAATTTCCTAACATAATTAGGTAGTGCATCTATGGTGAGTCCTTTCTTCTTTTCCAGCAGGTCTTTTTGAAAAGCCTTTAGTGGGATAAATGCAATTACTAGCTCTATAACCAATTCCAACAATTCGATATCTGCAAAGTCGCATTCTTGAGCTTTATCTCGCCACCTTGCAACAAACTGGTCAATGGACTCATCTTGCCTTTGCCGGTTAGAATTTTACCTTCACCTTCAGTTGCTGTTCCAGGAATGTCCATAGCTTGCTAGGGTCCTTCTGATCTTCAGCTAACAATCTGGATGTGTTGATCCATTACAGGCCTTCGTTGTCCAGTGTGATCTTGATTTTTGATAGCTTGTTTCTCTGGTTCGCTAACCTCTTGATCCAGGACACACAGCTCCACTCATTGTTGAAACAGTTTAAATTCAGATGCTATGTCTGAAACCTTCCAATCTATAACTGGATATCAGAAAGCCATTGTCTTAATGATCCTGCTTTTATATAAATATAGGACTATTTACATGTTTTTCTTTTCACAAGCACACTTCTTTTTGTTTCCTTTTTAAAGCAGATTCATTTTTTTACAGGCCTGCCCCTTTTAAGAGTGAGAAACTATAGCTTTCACTGTTTACACAGCTTAGATTTCTTTTTAAACCGAGATCAGCTTGTTGCTTACACAGTTGTTCGATTTTTTAAAACTCGGAGAGCTTTTTTTAAGAAAAACTGAGAGCAGTTTTTTTGAGAGCTGCAGCTTGCAGTACCAACAGCTGCCACAACCAGCCTTTTGCTTTGTGCTGGACTTCTAGTGGCGCTGTCAAATTCTTCCCACTCTTTTTGGCTTAGATCCAACCCACAAAGTTCAAAAAAAGGAAAACTAAAACAGTAATGGTTGTAGCTACTACTTTTCAAAGTTTTCGACCTAATGCCAGGTTAGATGAAAGCTCCGATATCCTGGAAGATTGCCTGCTGTACTCAAAGTTTCAACACCTCCTGGAGTCCTACCTGTGATTGTAGCTCACTGCAGTGTTGTGGGGTCTCCTGCTAACTGCTCTCCTACTGGATCTTCAGCCTCTCCAGGTAGGCAGCCTGCTGTTCTTCAGAAAAAAATCAAATATTGCCACGATGTAATATTTGGTGGGCTTCAGAAAAAATATATCCCAAACTTTGCCACCATGTAATATTACTTGTCCCTTTGGTATGTGAACTATTATAAGATTCACATGACTACAAGTAATATCCAAAGAATATGTGGGTTTTATGATAACCTAACTACAACATATATATATGCCGTTACAGCACGAGCACACCTATACACATTTCACTTTGTTGGGCTACACCCACAACTTCCTGGCCATGTGCGACATGACACCACTTCCTCTGGTGACCTTCACCTACAGCTTTTAAGGTGGTCTGCTATTAAGGTGGTCCCTTCTTAAGGTTGTCCCACAACAGCAGCGGACCCATTTGAATGCAGGAGGCATGGGGCCTGGCCCATCAGAAGACGGGAACGGGTGGCAATGCAGCAGAAACGAATGCAGATGTTGGCACCATATTTAAAGCACTGCTACCCCTGCTTAAACTGCTTCTTCACTGACTGACTGTGATGTTGCTTTACCTTTGCTGCTGCTGTGCTGTTGACCCCTGTCCTGGAGTCCCTGTGCTGCTGTGCCGCTGACCCCCCCCCCCCCCCCCACTCTGTTTTGAGTCCCTGTGCTGCTGTGCTGTTGATCAAGGCCTCAAAAAGCCAGGAGCTCTCCGGAAGCCTAGAGGGACCACATTGAACGGAAGATACCAGATGGCCCCACGGTTCAGCAATACCTCCCTGGAGATTCTCCTCCAGGCTGTAAGGGAAAGGCGGAAGCTCCTCTTCCCAAGGGATGGCAGGAAGAGATCCTCACGCCTGATCAAGCAAGCCTGGCCTGCGATCGCAGAGGAGGTCAACAGCCATGGGGTCACCCTCCGGAACTAGATCCAGTGCTGCAAGAAGGTCAATCACCTCCTTTGCTCCATCAAGGTGAGTCCTCCATACCTATCCCATCTTTGGGGATTGCATGTACCCACACAGGATGGAGCCTGACATGGTTGGGGAGTGTCTGCAAGTGGGTGGCAAGGGTCTGAGTCAACAGCAAATCATGTCAGATGCATGGCTGCATCACCAAGACAGCCGTCCTTCTGTCCTTGCTTGCTCCCCGCACATCCCTTGGAGAGTGGATGTGAGGAGGTGGCATTTGGGAGCCCCTGTCAGGGGCCAAAGGGTTGCCACCTGACCAAGTGTCCTGCTCATCTCCGTGGGAAGACAAACAGTGACCCCTTTCTGCTCACTGGAGAAAAAGGCTCACAACACTAGGGAAAGGGCAAACACTAGAGGTGGGATCCTGGACATCTGAGAACTGACCCTGGCAGAGAAGGAGGCCCTGGAACTAAGGATACAAGAATATAAGAAATAGGAGCAGGAGTAGAGCACATGGTTCGTCAAACCTACATCGCCATTTAATATGATCATGGCTGATCTTCAGCCTCAACTCCTCTTTCCCGCCTGCTCCCCATATCCCTTGAGTCCCTGAGAGACCAAAAATCTGTCTATCCCAGTTTTAAATATATATATTCAACGATGGAGCATCCACTACCCTCTGGAGTAGAGAATTCCACAGATTCACAACACTTTGAGTGAAGAAATTTCTCCTCATCTCAGTCCTAAATAATCATCCCCTTATCCTGAGACTGTGCCCCCATGATTTAGATTCCCCAGCCAGTGGAAACAACCTCTCAGTATCTACTCTGTCAAGCCCCTTCAGAATCTTGTAAGTTTCCATGAGATAACCTCTCATTCTTCTAAACTCAGCCTCTCATCATAGGACAACCCTGTCATCCCAGGGATCAATTTAGTGAAGCTTTGCTATACTGCCTCCAATGTAAGTATATCCTTTCTTAAATGGGCAATGTCCCTGCATGGCGCAAGGCCACCCCCCACCTGCCCCGGCTTAATTCCAACAGCGGCGGTAAGAGGCCCTTAACTGGCTGATGATAGGCCTCTTAAGGACCTCAATTGGCCACCGTTGAACATTCTTGCCTCCAGCTAAATTGCGGTGCAACAGGAATGCAATGGGCCCTCTGCACCCACCTCCCGCCACAACCCTATGGGCCCTCCCACTCCCTATCCCATCTCTGGGGGTGAGAGGCTATTAAATACAGCCCAGTATTCCAGGTGTGGTCTCGCCAAAGTCCTGTACAATTGTAGCAAGATTTCTTTATTCTTGTACTCCAATCCCCTTGCAATAAAGGCCAACATGCCATTTGCCTTCCTAATTGCTTCCTGTACCTGCATACTGACTTTCCATGTTCCTTGTACGAGCACACCCAAGTCTCTCTGAATATCAACATTTTCAAGTTTCGTGCCTTTTAAAAAATAATCTGCTCTTCTATTCTTATGACCAAAGTGAATAACCTCACACTTTTCCTCATTATACACCATATGCCACCTTGTTGCCCACTCAATTAACCTGTCCCTATCTCTTTGCAGCCTCTCTATGTCCTCCTTACAGTTTGCATTTCCACCTAGCTTTGTATCATCAACTCTCTGTTGCTTCCTCTAAGTCATTAATATAGACTGTAAATAGCTGAGACCCCAACACTGATCCTTGCAGCAATCCACTAGTCACAGCCTGCCAACTTGAAAATGCCCCATTTGTGCCTACTCTTTGCTTCCTGTCCATTAGCCAATCCTTTATCCATGCTAATATATTACCCCCAACATCATGAGCCCTTATCTTGTCTATTAAACTTTTGTGTGGCACTTTATCAAATGCCTTTTGGAAATCCAGGTATACTACATCTATTGGTTCCCCTTTATCTACCCTACTAGCTACATCCTCAAAAAACTCTAATAAATTTGTCAAACACGATTTTCCTTTCGTAAAACCATGTTGACTTTTCCTGATTATACTACGATTTTACAGCAGGTTCCCAGGGCAGCCGATCCATAGCAGATGGAGAGACTGGAGTGTCCATACAAGAGAGTGATCATGTAGTGACCACTGCCCTTCTAGAGAACCACATCATGCATGGTTGGCATGGGCAGATCGATGTAGTAGAACCCCTAAATGTTTGTATTTTCTCATGCAGATCGTGGTACTTTGGATGGAGTTTCGTCTGCTGGAGATGCTGGAATCCCGTCATCCTCTGAGGATGAGGAGGAAGAATCCACAAAGGGTGCACCGTCACTCTGTTCCCCTGCAAGCTCCACCAGTGCAAAAACTCTCACATCGGTGGGTATGGACTCGAGCTTTGATGCAGGTTCACAAGCAGGTGAGAGCACCACACACGCACCCGAGCAGCTGACAAAGGGCATGACCGGCAAGTCCACTGACAGTCAGAGGACTATGGGAGGCCTGGCCCATGCTGAGCCCCCGGTTGATGACGAGTCTCTGCTATCAACAGCACAGAATATGCAGGAGTTGTAGAGAGAGGTAAGGAAATATCTGGCAGAGCTGCCAGAGGCAATGCACAGTCATGCGCGAACGATGGAGGAGTCCCTCCATTGCATGAGTGCTGCCATGTCTTAGGCGTGTGAGCGCATGGCTTCCTCCATTGAGAGGTTGATGACCCACCTGGTGAGCCAGATCCCAGAGATACGCACAGACCTGCATACAGGTTTGCTTTTGCTTTTATTATCCTGCATACACTCGCCTTGGCCGTGAGCTTAACACAGCAGTGGCAAGGCGTGGGGGGGACAAGACGCCTGGAGTCTTATCCAGGTCCTCGTCCATCTATGGTCAGCAGGGAGGTTCAAGTAAGCCTTGAAAGTGCAGGGCTGCCCATCTGTGGGCTCCCCTCAGGGCACTCTGAGTGTGGATAGTGGCTCCTCAGCTTCTCCACTAGTGATCCCAGTTTCCAGTAGCTGTGACAACTGAGGAGGCTCCTGCACCTGTGCGGGACCTTCTCAGCCAGCTGGGGCCCTTGATACCTCAGGCAGCCAGAGGATGCCTGCCAAAGTCATCCCAAGCCAAAGGGGTACCACATTCAGCAGCCTGCCTGCACCTCAGCTGCCAAAAGCTCATGGAAACACATGAAGAAGAGCAGCTCGACACACTTGGCATTCCATCTGTGTGTACAACTTGGTCTTGTTATTGGTTATTGTGAACAAATGAAGGTCACCACTGATGAGAATCTTTCATGCTTTCCCCGCTGTCCTGTCAGATGCCACGTTCATGCATACTTCCTCAATGGGCTTCCAGTGCAGGGGTAGGCCACGTATGGTCACCTTCTCTGATCTGTGTGTGTGCCTGGTGAGCCTGGGCACAAGGCACAGGATTACGATAGGAAAGAGGCAACAAGAGGAATACAGTGAGGTGAGTCTTTATTGAGTTCCTTGGAGTAAACGTCATGGTGGCATGGTGGTATGTATGAGATGGTCCCAAGCCTCCCTTGCGCATCTCTCAATGGCCCTCGCCTGCGGTACAAGGGCTTCATCATCCCGCGCTGCCTGCTCAGCATCCTCCTCCACATCCTCTTCATCGGTTGAGGAGTGGCATTCAATCGTGTTCTTTTGATGCAAGGCCTTCCCCCCACCTCCTGCAGTGCTAGATTGTGTAGAGCACAGCAGACCATCACAATATGCGAGACCCTCACTGGGACATACTGCAGAGTTCCACCGGATCAATCAAGGCAGCGGAATCTCATCTTCAGCAGCTAAATGGCCTGATCGATGGTCGGTTGGGTGGACCCATGGCAGGTGTTGTACCCCTCCTCTGCTGCAGTGTGAGGGTACCTCACAGGCATCAGTAGCCACATCTTCAATAGGTAGCCCTTGTCCCTGAGACTTCATCCCTGAAAGTGAGCAGGGTGGGGGGCTGGAAAAACTGTGGCATCTGGGACTGCCAAAGTATGTAGGCGTCATGGTTGCTTCCCGGGAAGTGGGGCACACAGCTGCAGGAAACGCTTTCAGTGGTCGCAGACCAGTTGAACGCTGATGGAATAGAAACCCTTCCTATTGATGAAGGCCACTGGCTTCTCCATGGGAGCACCTGTGAAAATTCCGAAGCTGATGGCCCTCTTGGCCTGACTGTCAGGGTCAGTCCGGTACCGCACAGAGTCGCCAGGTCTTTTGAACAGGGCATCAGTTACCTCCTTGATGCAGTGGTGGGCTGCTGCGTGAGACATCCCACATGTGTCCAAAGTCAATCCCTGGAAATTTCCACAGGTGTAAAAGTTGAGTGCCATGGTGATCTTCAGACCCACGGGCATAGGATGTCCTCCAAAGCCCATGATCGCAGCTCATCCTGCAGCATGGTGCCTAAGTCGGTGATGGCCTCTCTGGAGAGCTGCAGTCTTCGCTGTCACTGCCACTCTGACATTTGGAGGTAACTGAGGCGAGTCCGGTACACTCTGCCTTGGACAAGCCCTCCTTGGTGCGGCTGGATGCTGTGGCTTCCCTAGTCAATCTTCACCAGCTTTCCCAGCCGCCACCTGGCCTTGCCTCCCTCTGAGTCTCTGCCATGCAGTGCGGGGATCCACATAGACTGGGTATATGAACCCCATTCCAGCTGGTCGTTCCCCGTCTTGTGCGCCGTCCCTGGAGAGATGAGCATGCGTTTGGTTCCTTCCTCTTGCCACTCCCCTCTAATCGTGGCTAATGCCCCTCTCCGCCCTCCCTTGCCATAAGGGCTGTGCCACTCACAGGCAATGGCTGCCACACCCCGTTCCCCTTCCTGGAGTCATGCAACACTCCTCATGGCTGCCTTCCCATGGTGACATTGAGGCCTCGTCTCGGGTGCCATCACTTTTAAATGGCCGGGAATATGGAGGCACTTGATCCCTGTGCGCCATTCACTAAATAGTTAACGCTGCACCCCCCACCCCCAGTTAATTCCGACACAGGCCAATGCAGATATATGTTCAATACCTTTTCAGCAATTATAATTGCAATCCTGCTGCGTCGTAGCAGCAATGAATGACGGATTGGAGCTTTCTCACTGTGCTTCCCCTCCCATGCCTCCACTCCTGCTCCAGCTGGCTGGATAACATCCAGCCTCTGAATGCCAGCACCCCAACATTGGGGTCATGCTATCAGCTGCCTAGGCTGTAGGGTCTGGAATTCCCTTCCTAAACCTTGCTACATTTCTTTCTCTCCTTATTTTATACATGCCTTAAAACCTACCAAGCTTTTAGTCACATGTCCTAATAGACGAAGAACTCAAAGAAGTGAAGGGAAGAGTCAGAGATGGACTATGTGAAGGTAAGGGTAGGGTAGAAATTGGAAGCAAAGTTGACCGATCTTTCCAATTGAAGACAAGAGCAGGAAATGGCATCAATGGACTGGAAAATAAGGTGAGGGAGAAGTCTGGATTAAACAATGTTCCACATATTGTTCCATGAATGCCTTTAAGTGTAATGTACCTTTAAGATCTGAGTATGCCAATGCGCCAAGTACCAGTATGTAATCATGTGACTACATTCTGGAGGCATAATGTGACCATAACACCTAGAGGCAAGTCATGTAAATAGTTATCTCTGCACTGTATAGACTTGTTAGCTGTTAATAAATCTTTTTGAGATCTTCAATCAACTGAACTCCACGCATCTCATTTATGTTGCATCAGACAACATAAAAATGCTTCTCATTACATGGTGGCAGCTATGGTGAGAAGAGAGAATCCAAGATTGAAGATCACAGGAAAACAGCTTTAAAAACTACCTACAGCTAAAAGAGAGAAAGTTAAAAAACACTGGCACAAACAGTGTAAAAAAGAAAAAAAAATTACCTCCATCTGTAGAAGACAGAGCTGAATGACAGGCTGAAAATCAATCACTCAGAGCAGGTGAGTCAGTGTGCCGTCGGTACAGAAACCCCAGTTAAAAAAAAGCTTTGAGATGCTTGCAAAGTTGATTTTTTTAAAGGCTCAGTAAAAGAAGAAAACAGGGAAAACCCAATCCCTATCTCAGGCTGATCGATTGTTTTTGAAGGTTCCCCAGGCTGATCAGGTCTGTGCCATTACAGGAGGCGCCCGACAGCAAAAAGGTGCAGGAATCCTCCATTCACCACTCTCTCAACCTGTCCTGCCACCTTCAATGACTTATGCACATATATACCACGATCCCTCTGCTCCTGCAACCCATCTAGAATTGTACCCTTTATTCGATATTGTTTCTCCATGTTCTTCCACCAAAATTAATCACTTCACATTTCTCTGCCTTGAACTTCATCTGCCACCTGTCTGCCCATTCACCAACTTGTCTATGTCCTTTTGAAGTTCTACAATATCCTCCTCATAGTTAACAATGCTTACAAGTTTTGTATCATCTGCAAACTTTGAAATTGTGCCCTGTACACTAAGGTCTAAGTCATTAATATATTTCTTTCTTTTCTTTCTTTTGGGCCTCCTTATCTCGAGAGACAATGGATATGCGCCTGGAGGTAGTCAGTGGTTTGTGAAGCAGCGCCTGGAGTGGCTATAAAGGCCAATTCTGTGATATATATTAGGAAAAGCAACGGTCCCAACACGGATCCCGGGTTTACTTCATAAGTTCATTTTATATTTCCTGAGTTTGGATTGCGTGGGTACGTCTTCCAGTTTAGGTAGTGAAGGTGATGGACATTGAAGTCCCCCACCCAGAGTACATTTTGTGCCCTTGCCACCCTCAGTGCTTCCTCCAAGTGGTGTTCAACATGGTGGAGTACTGAGTCATCAGCTGAGGGAGGGCGGTAGGTGGTAATCAGTAGGAGGTTACCTTGCCCATGTTTGACCTGATGCCATGAGACTTCATGGGGTCCGGAGTCGATGTTGAGGACTCCCAGGGCAACTCCTTCCCTACTGTATACCACTGTGCCACCACCTCAGCTGGGTCTGTCCTGCCGGTGGGACAGGAAATACCCAGGGATAGTGATTGCAGTGTCTGGGACATTGTCTGTAAGGCATGATTCCGTGAGTATGACTATGTCAGGCTGTTGCTTGAATAGTCTGTGGGTGTAGAGTGTTAGGAGGAATAAGAAGTTATAAAGTCCTTTCAGACATAGATTTATCTCAGTATTGTTTAAGATTTAGTTTATTAATAAATAGTTAATTTGTTGTTCTTTAAAGATACCTGGTTTAGTGTGTTTAATTTGGCTAATTTCCAGTAGGTGGGAAACTTTAATAATATGCTATGACCTGTGGAGTAATGAGACTGAATTGACAGTGCATTACTCCCGCCTCATCGCAACAGTATGCAGAGAGAATTGGGCATGCTTGTACATAAATTACAGAAAGCTGACATGCAGGTAGAACAAACAATTAGGAAGGCAAATGGTATGTTAGCCTTTATTGCAAGGGGTTGGAGTATAAGAGTAAGGAAGTCTTGCTGCAACAAGTCTTTCCAGTGATGAGATCACAGCTAGAATATTGTGTATGGATTTTGATCTCCATACCTAAAGAAGGATCTACTTGCCTTAGAGTGAGTGCAATGAAAGTTCACGAGACTGATTCTTGGCGTGAGAGAGTTGTCTGATGAGGAGAGATTGAGTAGAATGGGCCTACGCTCTCTGGAGTTTAGAAGAATGAGGTGATCTCGTTGAAATGTATAAAATTTTTAGTAAGTTTGTCAGAGGAGATGCAGTGAGGCTGTTTCCCCTGGCTGGAGAGTCTGTAACATAGGCCAGGATTTTCGATCGTCCATGAAGGTGAGATCAATGTGGGTGCACTTTGAAAATAGCTCTTCCAGATGGCGTGTCAGTGTCCCGCGCCTTCGGGACACACTGCTTTTCTCAAAGCAAAGGCTAGCTGTGCGAGGGGGAACCCAGGAACCTACTAGCCTCCAATTAACTACCTGTCAAGCTCCTCAAGGAGCTTGTTAATGGGCAGGGGAGAGCCAGAAGGTGATTTTGAAATTCAAGATCAGCGAACCTGAACAGTCTCGTGCGCATTAGTGCACAGTTGTCAGGTGCAATGTGGGGAGCCATCAAGTCATGTTAATGATGATGAAAATGTTTCAGCAAAAATGGTTATTGCGTCAGAGCGAGTGTGTTATCTTTTCATTGGCCATTCGGCAACTTCTCTGCACCGTGAGGCTGCTGGCCCTCTGATTTCCTGCCTCTATTTTGCAAGGCAGTGGCAAGCACGGTTATAGCTGCTGTCTGCCTTTGTGGATTATACTCAGCAGTCAGTTCCCACCTCCTGGAAGCACTCAGCGCCCAATTAGATGTTCTGCATTTGAAGATAGCATCGCGTTAGTGACGCAGACACGGCACGGGGTCGGGACTCAGAAATGGTCCGGGCGTCGGGTTCCTGCCCCAGATTGAAAATCAAGCCCGGAGTCTCAGGATAAGGGGGCGATGATTTAGGGCTGAGATGAGGAGAAATGTCTTCACTCAGAAGGTTGTGCATTGTTGGAATTGTGTACCCCAAAAGGGTTATGGTTGTCTAGCCATGTATATTCAAGACTCAGATTGATAGATTTTTGAACACATAGGTAATCAATGGATATGGGAATAGGGGCAAGAAGGTGAAGTTGAAGTAATAAGATCAGCCATGATCTTATTGAATGGCAGAGCAGGCTTGAAGGGACTGTATGGCCTATTCCTGCTCCTGCTCCTATTTCTTATGTTCTATACACTGTTTAGTATCTCACTTTAGAATCTTGTTTTCATTCTGTGTTAACAGAAATAAAAGCTGATTATAATTTGTAACATAATATAAATTAATATATTCTTTTAAGTTACTTCTTTTCAGTTCTTTATTGACCTTTGCTTTCTCTCCAGTCCGAGTATTTCTATGTTTCTTTACTATGTGTCTGAGGCCATTTTCTTTCTCTAGGACTCGAGGATAACACTCACATTCTACAGGGGGAATTAACATCTGAGAACAGATGGGTTTGGATTGGGTTGGTAGTAAAAATAGAAAAAAATTGAAATGCAGCCACAATCCGGCTTCACCGTGCTGACGTCCCGGTTTAACAGAGACTGCTTGCGATTAACCTATTCACTGGAGTCAGTGCAATAATTAGCACATGTGGGTTGGTAATTAATGCAGCTTTTAACATAATAATCACATGGAAAAGAAGGGAATCACATGGAAAAGAATGGATCTTCAATTAATGTTAACATTCCTTCAAATTTAATCCCTCCCATAAGGGGTTCCACAGGCTCGAAAAAGTCACCAGTAAAAAGGTGAGATTCAGGTACTCCTCATGGGGCTCTTTAAACTTCAGGTTGCCCAACCTAAATAAATGTTATGTTCTTATAGCTGCTTTGTCATTTATCTGTGGCAAATGTTTAGCAGTGAGTTCTTGTCAGCATAGAGGTTTTTGAAAAGTTTGGAGCTTTTCAAATGGACACCAGCAGTATGGAAGGTACTTTGGATGTTTTTGACACTACGTTGGATGAGGAAGGCAATCACCATCTAACGGCAGTGATGACGTGTTGTAGTAGGATCAGTAGGCACAGATGAAAGGCACGCAGGAGAGGCGCATAGGCAGGAGGTATGCAGAAGGGAGGTGCACAGGCGGGAGGTGCGTAGGAGTGAGATAAAATTATAGAATAGAATCATAGAATGGCTACAGCACAGAAGGAGGCCAATCAGCCCATCGTGTCCATGCCAGTTCTCTGCAAGAGCAACTCACTTAGACCCACTCCCCCGCCTTTTCCCTGTAGCCAGCAAATCCTTTTGCTCCAGATAATTACCCAATTCTCTTTTGAAGGCCTCGATTGTATCTGCCTCCACCACACTCTCAGACTGTGCATTCCAGATACTCCACACGCTGCATAAAAGATTTTCCTCATGTCGCCGTTGTTTTTTTTGCCAATCACCTTAAATCAGTGTCCTCTGGTTCATGACCTTTCCGCCAACGGGAGCAACTTCTCCCTATCGACTCTGTCCAGATCCCTCATGATTTTGAACATCTCTATCAAATCTCTTAATCTATCTTCTCCAAAGAGAACAGCCCCAACTTCTCCAATCTATCCACATAACTGAAGTCCCTCATCCCTAGAACCATTCTCATGAATCTTTTCCACACCCTCGCTAATGCCCTAACATCTTTGCTAAAGTGTGACGCCCACAATTGGACACAATACTCCAGTTGAGGCCAGACCAGTGTTTTATAAACGTTTATCATAACTTCCTTGCTTTTGTACTCTATTCCCCTATTATATAGCCCAGGATCCCATATGTCTTATGAACCATTTTCTCAACCTGCCCTGCCACTTTCAGTGATCTGTGCACATGTACCCCCAGCTCCCTCTGCTCCTGCACCTCCTTTAGAACTGTACCCATTATTTTATATTCCTCTCTTTGTTTCTCCTACCCTACCAAAATGAATCACACTTCTCTGTATCAAATTTCAACTGCCACGTATCCGCCCATTCCACCAGCCTGTCTCTGTCCTCTTGAAGTCTATCACTATCCTCCTCACAGTTCACAATACTTCCAAGTGTTGTGACATCTGCAAATTTTGAAATTGTGCCCTGTACAACCAGGTTTAGGGTCTGAATTTTCATCCAGGGTCAGGAACCTGATGCCTGGATCATGTCCAGGACCCGACCCCGCTCTGCATTAGTGACAGTATTTTCAAATGCAAAAGCATTCAAATTGATCAGGGGGAAAGTATGATGCTCAATTAGCGGCATCGGAAGCAGCGTGGAGGTGGGACTCAGTGAAGGAGGGCCCTTTGAAAAGGCAAGTGGTGTCCATAGCTGGGCTTGCCGCTCACTGAAGAAATGGAGCAGCAGGGGACTGCCACGGAAACTGATGGATTGGACAGACATTCATGGGCGACCCCACGATTCTCAGATGCCTCCCTCAAGGCATTAATGGAGGCGGTCAGTGACAGGATAGACATCTTCTTCCCACCATCTGGGAGAAGGAACCCCCAGAAGGAAACAAAAATGGCATGGATGAAGGTGGCGAGTGAGGTCAAAGGCACGGGAGTGACCTGAAGGACGTGGGTCCAATGCCGGTAGAGATTCAATGACCTCATAAGGTTTGGAAAGGTGAGTGGCAAGTGGCACCTGCGTAAAAGCTCTGTATGCAGCAGAATGCAGGTATATCCATAGGTCTCCCTAGCATTGTCAGATCAAGTGTCCAATTATTCAGAAGGGGAACATTACTGAGGAGCGCACCAATTCATGTGATTGTCATGTTGGGATAGGTGAAAGACAGCATCCTATTCATGAATCTTTTTTTCCTCATCCTGCAGGAAAAGAGAGTCCACAATGCCTGCAAAATAGTCAGAACGAGTGTTGGTGTGCCGAGGTGCACAGTCTAATGTCAATGGAGGCAACGGCACTGGATATTGCGAGGGTGCCTGTTGTGATAGTCTATTTTTTAGAATGTTAAATATAATCATTTAAATATATGTTTATGCTAATATGAATGTTATCACAGGAAGTGATGCAATATCACATGATTCAGTTATCCTGCACAACCTAGTTAGCACATGTAAGCTGGAGCAACAAGTCTCCATTAAAGCTCTGTGTTCAAATCTTTATGCTTGCCCTTCAGCTTCATTTGTATTAGTCTAGAAAGAGATAATACAATATGGTGGCAGTGGTAGTGAGTCGACAGCATTGATCAGCAACTGAAAACAACAATTCAAGTCAGAAGCCCTACCTGAAGCACTGCGACCAGATCATAGCTCTCACATCGGGAGAACAACCGTGTGAGTAGAGATTGAAGGCAATCTGGGCGCACTCCCAATTTTGCCCCGAGCTGGCAAGAAATTTGTCAGTAGCTTCAGCCGCAGAGATCAGTGCAGTGTTGTGTTTTGGCATGGATCCCTTCCCACTGTTGCCGCACTTACATGCCATTACCCGACCCCAACACCAGGGCCCCTCCCGCCTACAATCTCACAAGCCCGCACTGCAGAAACACAGCTCAGGGTGTAGCTCCTGCTCGGCTCTGCAGACATCGCAGCTTGCTGCAACTTTTAAAGCATGGTTTGCTCCCCAGGGGGAGAAAAGAGTAGAATGCTTAAGCAATGGCAGCCAGATTTCCAGAGAGTAACTGGAAAGCATCTGATGTCCCAGGCATATTCAAACTGTTTAAAGAGAGGATTGAACTATGTTTCCTAACCACAGGGTCGGGGATGCAGAGAAACAGGCTATAAAAATCAGGATCATCATAGGAAATGAAGGTCTGTGCAGAATCAATACATCTGGTTTACCTGATGCTGACCAGAAGGATCCATCAAAGCTATGGGCAAAATTAGAATGTCAGTTTAGGATTAAGCTTAGTTTAAGAGTACACCACCTGGAACTCATGCAGTGTAGACAGAAAGCCGATGAGAGCTTGCACGATTTTATTAACCAATGCAGCGAGAAAGAAAAAGAATGCGACTTCTCTGATACTGAATTCACAGAACAAATTACAGAGTTTGTTATCACCTCCACTCCTATTGAGGCAATCCAGAAAGACCTGCTGGAAAAGCCAAAGGAACACGACCTGGACCGTATGTTACAGGACGGACGCAGATACGAGGCAATTATCACCGGAAGGCAATGTTTGCGAGCCTTAGGGTCTGAAATGCCTGTCGGTACAATATCCAATGTGCCCAGGCAGAACAAAGTGTGCAGTATCCGCAGGCTCTCCCACCAACTGCATAGATGCCCATCCTACGCAGACACATGCAAGGCATGTGGGCTTAGAGGGCATTGGGCCAAACTTTGCAGAAGGTCCAGCAGCAGGAACGCAGGGATAAGCCAGAGTGGGCAGCGTTCAAACCACAGAAGTACGCCACCCAGAGGCAAAGGGAGGTGAGACACTTCCAGGCATTGCTAAAAGCATAGATCCATCTAGGAAATGGGGGAACACCTGACCAAAATGAATGAGATGGTTCAAGGTGAAGACACTACAGGTGAACAGCTATCTCAAATGGTCACCTTAGTGGAACAAGTCCATTCTGTTAACAAAACAGAAGCTGTTGCAACACTTCAGATCATCTGCCCCAATAAGGCTGGATGGCAAGACTCTACCTTTCCACATTCTCAAGGACTTGAACTACAAGGCATGAAAGTCTATGGTCCAACCCACAAGTGTGAAACTTACAGCATACAATGGCTTGATAATAAAGTGTTTAGGTTCCCTAGACCTAGAATGCAGGTACAAAGAGTCAATGTGGTTTACCCAGATATTCTATGTAGTGGATGTGTCAGGACCAGCAGTAGCAGGGCTGCTGGTATGCAACGAACTTAACATGGTCACCATCCATGAACTGACCCAGTCAGAAGACCACAGCAGTCAAAATAGGTGCACACCCATTGGATCGGTACAAGACTCCCCTATGAAATCTGACTGCATGGGGAAAGAATCTGATGAAAAAGCCTTAACAATGGACAACTAGCAGGAATCAGATCGTCAGTCAAGTTGATCAACTGAGTATCCTGCATCTCACATTCCCAAAGTTACAAATGGAACAGATGCAACCATGAAAGAGTCTCTCCAACCACATGACATACCATCATCACCATGGATCCAGATAGCAATAGATCTGTGCTCTGTGGGCAGAGAAGACTATCTGCTAGCGACTGACTATAACTCTAAATTTCCTATTGTGCAGAAGCTTCCAGTTGTGTTATTGCATCTTCGCGCAATGCCATTAGACTCTGGATTGCCATCACCTGCTGAGATTCTGTTTGGTCGACCGGTGAGAACCACACTATCAAGTTATCATCTCACAAAGTCATCCTTGATCACAGACTGGTTATGTCAGAAATAAAATAAGATGAAAGATGCACACAACATGCATGCAGGTGCAGAATTACCACCACTATACACTGGCCAGAAGGTGAGAGTCCTACACTCGCAAGAACAGATATAGATCCCAGCAGAGGTGTCTAAGGTGTGCAAAGAACCACATCTAGAGTCATAGAGAGCCATGGAGTTATATTGCACAGAAACAGGCCCTTCGCCCCATTGTGTCTGTGCCAGCAATCAAGCATCTAACTATTCTAGTCCCATTTTCCAGCACTTGGCCCGTAGCCATGTATGCTATGGCGTTTCAAGTGCTCATCTAAATACTACTTAAATGTTGTAAGGGTTACTGCCTCTACCATCCCTTCGGGCAGTGTGTTCCAGATTCCAACCACCCTCTGGGTGAAAAGATTTTTCCTCAAATCCCCTCTAAACCTCCTGCCCCTTACATTAAATCGATGCCCCCAGTTATTGACCCCTCCTCTTAGGGAAAAAAAGTATTTTCCTATCTAACCTATCAATGCCCCTCATAATCTTGTAAACCTCAATCATGTCACCCCTCATTCTTCTCTGTTCTGAGGGAAACAACCCTAGCCTTTTCAGTCTCTCTTCATTGCTGAAATGCTTCAGCCCAGGCAACATCCTGGTGAATCTCCTCTGCTCCCTCTCAATGAGGTGACAATACCAAATGGTGCGGTACTGCAAAGGAGTCGATCTCACCTTCGCAGACTCTCTGCTATCCATGCACAAGGCAACTAACCAGCATTGCCTACACATACCCGCGTATGTTTTGAAGACAAAGAGGCAACAGGCAACACACGGACAACCCAGTACAATTCTTACAAACATAACCTTCAGGAGGAGGAGACGGACAGTTTGAGAACACACCCATGTCATTGTCACAAGGTCTGGTCGAGTCAGCCAATGACCAGTACGGTTCCAAACGTAGACAACACCTTGAAGAGAAGTGTTCCAAATGTTCTTGTTACAGCTCAGTGTTTTATGTAAGTAGTGTTATAGTTGTCAGATTATCTCATAAGGGTTTCTTATTCATGTACATATTAATGTTATACAATATGGGGTTGTTATTTAAGGGAAGGGGGATATTGTGATAGTGTATTTATTGGCATGCTAAATATAATAATTTAAATATATGTTTGTGCTAATAATAGATCATCACAGGAAGTGATGCAATCTCACGTGTTTCAGTTCTCCCGCACAGTTAGCACGTGTAAGCAACAAATCTCCATTAAAGCTTTGTGTTTAAACCTTTATGCCTGCCCTTGCAGCTTCATTTGTATTAGTCTAGAAAGAGATAAGACAACTGGGCCAACATGCCAGTCTGTGGGCAATGGGGAAATGGGAGCTCACCCCGTTCCCAATGCCAGGTCCCTTGATCAGGTACTAAGTGTACTAATCACCCATTTTATGGCCTCAACTGGCCATCGACTGGCCTTCCTGCCACAGAATTGGGGTAGAGGCGGGAAGGTGGCAGGGTCCCCACACCCCACCATCCTGCTCAATTAAATGCTCTCCCCACCTTCAAACATGCCATGGGGGAGAGCATAAAATCTAGCCTAATGAGTTAGCTGAGTTTTAATAACCACCTTCTTGTGTATCCCACAGGGCCAGAAACAGAGGGGGAGCCCAGTGCCGAAGGACAAACATTGCCATCCTCCTTGGTGGAGGGAGAACTACCGGAGCCAGCACGGTCATATCATTCCTCAGCACCTTCTACCAGTGCAGACACACTCATGTTGGTCAGACCACAAACTAGCTTAGAAAGGCGAGGACAGGGTGAACCTTACATCATATGTGAATGGGAGGTAGAGGGTGAGGCAGAGTCAGATGTGGGCAGTCCCCCTCAGAGGACAGAGGACAGAAACAGCGATGCTCCGCTGGGTGGAGATGCTGGGCCTTGGGGTCACACATAAGGAGGGTCTTCCTTGAGAATCAAAGGCAGTTAAATTCCTGTTTGTTGGAGACCCCTGTGGTTTTGACGAGCCATGGGCAAGTGGAGGAGTTCATGTAGTTTGTCATGACCACAGAGTTTCAAGTGCATGAACTTCTCCATTGAGAGATTGGGCAATCTCTTGGAGAGCCAAATGCAGCACCACTCTGTCTCTGATAGCGCGGAGATGCTCAAATAGATGCCATCTGCATCCCAGTCGGTGGCCTCAGCCAGCATCCAAGGGTGCCAGGGAAGGACAAGGCAGTCAAAGCGGCAGATGAAGGGGCCACCCCTCAGGGGGCACCGCTGTCACCTTTCGGCCCCTCACCCCCTCCGACTCAGGAACCATCAGTGCCACAAGCCCGTTAACAGAAGCTTCCCCTGCAATGATGCAGGCGTGGCAACCTGTGGAAAAGCCCCCACGGGCACCTCCAAGACACGGATGGAGTCCACGGGCATCTCAGCCAGAGACAGATACTAGGGAGCAGGCTGCCTTAACCTCATCCTCTGCCACAGGGGGAGCACCCTGTAGAAGTGTTAGGAAAGAAAGGTGCCATGCCATTGATTTCACTTAATGGGTCACCTGGGTGCTCTTTTTCATATTTGTCTGCTGTTTTGTTTTCATTTTAATATCAATCGTTATGTAATCAAACTGACGTGTGTTATTGATGCTTCCTGTCAAAAGGGGGATGGAGTCTCGGGGCGGGGGTGAGGACGTTGCTGAGGTTTTCTTGGATTGCTGTATTTCCATGCTCCGTGATGTTGGGGAATTTTGGTGATGGAAACCTCATTCTCCAGGGTTATGGTTGGCAATGGGACTCCTCAGATATGGGTCATTGCGCCATGATCGCTCTCTATGCTGGACGGTGAGTTATAGGGTCATCTGTTATAAGGGTTCGGTGGCGCCCAGGTGAAATCAGTGAGGCCCTTGCAGCCACGCCAGCCTGAGGCCTGGGACGGCATCGACGCTCGTCCTCCGATGCCTGATCACTGGCCACCTCTGGAGCGATCCCTTTCTCCTCCTCTTCACTGTCCTCCTCAGATGTGGAGTGCGTTCAGGTCCTCCTGCTCATCCAGTTCCAGGCCTCTTAGTATTGCCATGTTGTGCAGGGCACAGCCGAAACCACAATACATGACACTCTGACTGGCTCGTACTGAAGGGCACCACCTGACCCGTCAAGACAATGGAAGCACATCTTCAAGATGCCAATGGTCTGTTCAATGCAGGTCCACGTTAAGAGATGGCTCTGGTTGTAGTGCCTCTCTGCACCCATGTCTGAGTAGCGGACGGGCATCAGGAACCATCTCTTAGGAGGATAACCCTCATCTCCCAGCAGCCATCCACAGAATCTGGATGTGGGCCTGAAGAGGTGCGGCACCTGGGACTCTGGCAGGATAAAGCAATCATGACAGCTGCCCAGGAATCGGGCATAGACCTGCAGATTTGGTTCATGTGATTACAGACCAGTTGGACATTCAATGAGTGATAGCCCTTTCTGTTCAAGAATCTGGCTAGCTGATCTGTCAGTGTCTTGATGGCTAGGTGGGTGCAATCTATGACCCCCTGGTCTTGAGGGAATCCTTCAATAGCCGCAAAGCTCAAAGCCCTCTGTGTCTGCACTGACCCATCACTGTCAAAATGGATGTAATACCCCCGCCTGCCTGAATAGGGCATCCGTGGCCTGTCTGATGGAGTGATGAGCTGCTGACTGCGAGATGCTACCCAGGTCCACAAATGATCCCTGGGATGACCCAATTGCATAAAACCTGAACACCACGGTGACCATGAAGGCTGCAGGTAAGGGACTGCCATGGGAGCCATGAGGCCTCAGGTCATTGTGGATCTGAGCATAAATATCTGAAAACATCTACCTGGATAGGCACAGCCTCCTACGGCATTGGCACTCTGTCATTTGCAGGGAGCTGACTCTTGGGCGGTAGATCCTATGTCTTGGGGAGTAACTTCTTCCCCTTGCAACCCCCTCTGTACTCCTCTGGCCTCCTGCTGTCTAGGAGGATGTATCTGCTGAAGCTCATTCTGGCTGCTCTGTCCAATGTCAAAATTGGGGGGGAACCAAGGTACTTAGTGTAAATCTAATTTTTGGGTAATTTAAGGGAGTAAAAATGGAATGAAAAAAAACAAATTGACATCACAGGAAAACCGTAAGTTCATTGGTTGGTAAGTAACTGCTAATTTGAATTACCTATTCTAAGTTGATTTCAGAATAAAAGGTGAATAGGAGAAATATTTTACAGATTAAAAACTAAAGACCAGTCAGAAATTTAAAAGACAAATTAAAATCTAATTAAAAAAAGAAGAGTATTACTTAAATGGAGAACGACTGCAGAATTCCGAGGTGCAGAGGGAACTAGGTGTTGTAGTGCATGAGTCACAAAACGTTAGTATACAGGTACAGCAAGTAATAAAGTAGGCTAATGGAATGCTATCCTTTATTACAAGAGGAATTGAAAATAAAAATAAGGCCGTTATGCTTCAGTTATACCCTATCCTTGATTACAGACTCCAGCAACTTGCCCACCACAGATGTCAGGCTAACTGGTCTGTAATTTCCTTGGTTCCCCCTTTCACCCTGCTTAAAAAGTGGAGTGACATGTACAACTTTCCAATCCAGAAGGACCACTCCTGAATCTAGGGAACTCTGAAAGACTATAGTTAGGGCATCTACAATGTGCTCCCCTACTTCCTTTAACACCCTCGGATGGAAACGGTCAGGTCCTGGGGATTTCTCACTCTTTAGTTCCATTAATTTCCTTGTTACTGATGATTTAATTACATTAATTGTATTAAGTCCCTGTCCCCTATCGGCTATTAATTTTTTCGGGACTTCTGACAAGTTATCCTCCTTTCCAACTGTAAACACTGAGGCAAAGTAATTGTTCAACATGTCTGCCATTTCCCCATTATCAATGACAATATCTCCATTTTCAGCTTTTAGTGGGCCTACATTGCTCTTGACCACCCGCTTTCCCTTTATGTAACTATAATTTTATTGTTTATTAACGAAACCTGGTTGGTGGATTTTTATTCTGAAACTAATAAAGGTAAAGTATATAATTGGTCATATGGGTAACTGGATAAAGCATTTAAGTATATGTTGTGACCAGTGGAGTAGTGGAACGAGAGAAAGACAGTGCATTCCTCCAACCTTAGTCATAATACTATCAAGAAAAACAGTGGTCCTAACACTGACCCCTTGCGGAACCCCCCTATATATTTTCCTGCAGTCCGTAAAACAACCGTTAACCACTACTCTGTTTCCTGTCGCTCAGCCAACTTCGTATCCATTGTCGTTTCCACTATCTGTTTTATTCCATGGGCTTTAACTTTGCTGACAAGCCTGTTATGTGGTACTTTATCAAACATACGAATTAGGAGCAGAAATAGGGCATTTGGCCCCTCTAGCCTGCTCTGCCATTCAATAAGGTCATGGCTGATCTATTTGTGTCTCAAATTCCACACTCCCATCTACCCTCGATAACCTTTGATTCCCTTGCCTAGCAAGAATTTATCTATCTCTGCCTTAAAAATATTCAGTGACCCCACCTCCACCACCTTCTGAGGCAGATGGTTCCAAAGTCGCACAACCCACTGAGAGAAAAAAATTCTCCTCATCTCTGTCCGAAAAGGGCGTCCCCTAATTTTAAAACAGTGTCCCCTAGTTCTGGACTCACCCACAAGAGGAAACATCCTTTCCACATCCACCTGGTCAAAACCATTCGGGATCTTATAAATTTAAATCAAGTCTCTCCTCACTCTTCTAAACTCCAGTGAAAACAAGCCCAGTCTGTCCAACCTTTCCTCATAAGACAACCCGCTCATTCCAGGTATCAATCTAGTAAACCTCCTCTGAACCGCCTCCAACGCAATTACCTCCTTCCTTAAATAAGGAGACCAAAACTGCACACAGTATTCGAGATGTGTTCTCACCAATGCCCTGTGTAACTGAAGCATAACAGCCTTATTTTTATTTTCAATTCCTCTTGTAATAAAGGATAGCATTCCATTAGCCTACTTTATTACTTGCTGTACCTGTATACTAACGTTTTGTGACTCATGCACTACAACACCTAGTTCCCTCTGCACCTCGGAATTCTGCAGTCGTTCTCCATTTAAGTAATACTCTTCTTTTTTTATTCTTCCTGCCAAAGTGAACAACTTCACATTTTCCCACATTATATTCCATCTGCCAGTTTTTTGCCCACACAGTCAACCTATCTATAACAGTCTGCAACCTCCCCATGTCCTCTTCACAACATACTTTCCTACCTATCTTTGTGTCATCTGCAAATTTAGCTACCATACCATTGCACCCCTCATCTAAGTCATTGATATAAATGGTAAAAAGTTGAGGTCCCAGCACAGACCCCTGTGGGATTCCACCTGTCATATCCTGCCAATCAGAAAAGGACCCATTTATGCATACTCTCCGTTTTCTGCCAGCCAGCCAATCTTCTATCCATGCTAATATGTTACCTCCTACACCATGAGCTCCTACTTTGCGCAGTGACCTTTTATGTGGCACCTTGTCAAATGACTTCTGGAAATCCAAGTACACTATGTCATCGGGCTCCCCTTTATCCACAGCACATATCACTCCTTCAAAGAACTCCAATAAATTGGTTAAACATGATTTTCCTTTCACAAAACCATGCTGACTATTCCCAATTATCTTCAGTTTTTCTAAGTGCCCAGCTATAGCCTCCTTAATAATAACACCTTCCCCATGACAGACGTCAAGCTAACTGGCCTATAGTTACCTGTTTTCTGCCTCCCCCACTTCTTGAATAGAGGGGTTATATTTGCTACTTTCCAGTCTGATGGAACCTTTCCAGAATCTAGCGAATTTTGAAAAATTAACACCAACGCATCTACTATATCTTTAGCCACCTCTTTTAAGAACCTAGAATGAAGCCCTTCAGGACCCGAGGACTTGTCAGCCCGGAGCTCCATCAGTTTGCTCAGTACTGCTTCCCTGGTGATTGTAATTTCACCAAGTTCCTCTCTTCCTTCCACCTCCTGATTTACAGCTATTACTGGAATGTTTTTTGTATCCTCTATAGTGAAGACAGAAGCAAAATATTTGTTCATTTCATCCACCGTTTCCTTATTATCTACGATTAACTCCCCATCCTCACTTTCAAGAGGACCAACACTCACCTTACTTATTCATTTCCTTTTTAGTACCTGTAGAAACTCTCGCTACCCATTTTTACATTTCTAGCTAGCTTCCTCTCATACTCTAATTTCTTTCTACTGATTAACCTTTTAGTCCTTCTCTGCCGTTCTTTATATTCTGACCAATCATCTGACTTGCCACTCATCTTTATGCAATTATATGCTTTTTCCTTAAGTTTGATGCTTTCCTTAACTTCTTGAGTTAACCACGGATGGTGGGTCCTACCCTTAGAATTTTTTTTATAGTCAGAATATACTTATTCTGAGTATTCTGAAATATCCTCTTAAATGTCTCCCACTGCTTCTCTATTGATCTATCTCCTAACCTAGTCACCCAGTTCACTTCAGCTATCTCAGCTTTCATGTCCACATAGTTGCCCTTACTATGTTTAAAATATTAGTCTTAGACCCACTCTTCTCTCTTTCAAACTGGATGTAAAATTCAATCATATTGTGGTTGCTGCTACCTAGAGGTGCCTTTCCTCTGAGGTCATTAATTAATCCTGTCACATTACACAATACCAAGTCTAATATAACCTGCTCTCTGGTTGTCTCCAGAATGTGCTGCTCTGAGAAACTATCTCAAAAGCATTCTATGAACTTTTCATTCAGGCTACTATTGCCAATCTGATTTTTCCAGTTTATATGTAGATTAAAATCACCCATGATTATTGCCGTACCTTTATTCCAAGCACCCAATATTTCTTCTTGTATACTTTGTCCTACATTGTGGTCACTGTACACCATTCCCACTAGTGACTTCTTTCCCCTACTATTCCTCATCTCCACCCAAACTGATTCTACATCCTGATCTCCTGAACTACGGTCATCTGTAACTATTGCACCAATGCCATCCTTGATTAACAGTGCTACCCCTCCACCTTTACCTAGCTTCCTATTCTTCTTGAATGTCATATACCCCTCAATATTCAGGACCCAATCCTTGTCATCCTGCAGCCACATCTCCGTAATGGCTATCAGATCATATTTATTTACTTCAATGTGTGCTATCGGTGCGTCTACTTTGTTATGAATTCTATGTGCATTCAGTTAAGAGCGTTTAGTTTTGTCTTTTTGTTTTCTTTGTAACATCTAGTCTTGAATGTTGGACTGTTCTTAAGTTTTCTCTATCTGTCCCTTGCTGCCATTCTCTGACCTTCACTTCCCATATTCTGCTCTCCTGACTTGACTCTACCCTTGATTTACTACGACTACCCAGGCTTGATCGCTCACCCCCCCCCCGCCCCCCTTGTTTAGTTTAAAGCCCTCTCCACTTCCCTACTTATACTGTTTTCTAGAATACTGGTCCCAGTATGGTTCAGGTGCAGGCCGTCCCAACGGTACAACCCCCACTTTCCCCAGTACCGGTGCCAGTCCCCCATGAACAGAAACCCACTTCTCCCACACCAGTCTTTGAGCCCTGTATTTATTTCACTAATCTTATGTGCCCTCTGCCAATTGGCATGTGGCTCAGGTAATAATCCAGAAATTATTACCCTTGAGGTTCTGCTCTTCAGTTTGGTGCCTAGCTCCTCTTACTGTCTAAGCAGAACCTCTTTCCTAGTCTTCCCTTTGTCGTTGGTACCTACATGGGACACAACAACTGGATCCTCCCATTCCTACTCCAAGTTCCTGTCCAGCCCTGAGCAGATTTCCCAAACCCTGGCATTGGGTAGGCAACACAGCCTTCTGGACTCACACTCTCAGCTGCACAGAACAGTGTCAATCCCCCTCATTATACTATCCCCTACTACCACTACATTCCTTTTTGCTCCCCCAACTTGAATGGCTTCCTGTACCACAGTGCTGCAGCCAGCCTGCTCATCCACCTTGCAGACCTCACTTTCGTCCACACAGGTTGAGAGCATCTCAAACCTGTTTGACAATTGCAAAGTCTGAGGCTCCTCCACTACTGTCTGCTCAGTCCTTTTACCTGCCTCATTCAGGGTCACATCCTCCTGTCCCTCACTGCTGACCAAAGCAGAGGTGAGACCGTCTTGTGGAACAAAGTGTGCAGGTATTTCTCCCCCTCCTTTATGTTGCACATTGTTTGCAGTTCGGCTTCCAGATCAATAATCCTGATCCAGAATTCCTCTAGCTGCTTACACTTTCTGCAGACCTGTTTGTCCTGGATCACCCCAGGCATCCAGGAGCTCCCACATACCACAGCTGCAACATAACACCTGTCCTGGCATTGTTACTTATGCTATTAGTTAATTTACTTAATTACTTTCTTAACTAACTCTCTTGCTGTTTCCCAATCTACTAAGCTTATTAGCAAATAAAACCTTACAATTTGTAAAATCACCCGAGTTTTGAAAGATAAACTATCAAAAACTCACCAACCAATCACCTACCGGTTTTCCTGTGATGTCACACCTTTGATTATTTTTTCTCTCTCTTCAGAACAAGGTCGCTCCACTCTGGTGGCCTGAACTGGTCCCACTCTCTCTCTCTCTCTTGCTCTCTCTGCCACCGGTGTTTTGAACTGCCTGCTGGACCCACTCTGGCCTTTTGGAAGTCCATGTAACCACATCAACCGCATTACCCTCATCAACCCACCCTGTCAACTCATCAAAAAACTAAAGCAAGTTAGTTAAACATGAATTTCCCTTAACAATTCCTTGCTGGCTTTGCTTAATTAATCCACATTTGTCCAAGTGACTGTTAGTTTCGTCCCGAATTATCATTTCTAAAAGCTTTTCCACCACCAAGGTTAAGTTTACTGGCCTCTAGTTGCTGGGCTTATCCTTACACCATTTTTTGAACAGAGGTGTAACATTTGCAACTCTCCAGTCCTCTGGCACCACGCCTATATCTAAAGAGGATTGGAAGATTATGGCCAGTGCCTCCGCAATTTCCACCCTTACTTACTTCAGTATCCTTGGATGCCTCTTATCCAGCCCTGGTGACTTATCAACTTTAAGTACAGCCAGACTATCCAATACATCCTCTATCAATTTTTAGCCCATCCGATGTCTCAACTACTTCCTCTTTCACCACGACACGGGCAGCATCTTCGTTCTTGGTAAAGGCAGATGCAAAGTACTCATTTAGTATCTCAACCATGCTCCCTGCATCCATGCATAAATCTGCTTTTTGATACCTAATCAGCCCCACTACTCCTTTTACCACCCTTTTACTATTTATATGCTTAAAGACGACTTTTGGATTCCCTTTTATGTTAGCTGTCATTCTCTTCTCATACTCTCTCTTTGCTTCACTTCCTCTCTGAACTTTCTATATTCAGCCTGGTTCTGAATTGTATTATCCACCTGACATCTGTCATATGCACCCTTTTTCTGCTTTGTCTTACTCTCTAACACTTTTGTCATCCAGGGAGCTCTGCATTTGTCTGTCCTACCTTTCCCCCTTTCAGGAATATACCTCGGCTGTACTCGAACTATCTCCTCTTTGAAGGCATCCCATTGTTCCGTTACAATTTTGCCGGCCAATCTTTGACTCCAATTTATCTGGGCCAGATCTGTTCTCACCCCAATGAAGTTGGCACTACCGCAATTTGAGCAGGAGAGAGGTGCGCAGAAGTGAGGTGCACAGGTGGGAGTTGAGCAGGAGTGAGATGTGCAGGGAAGAGGTGTGCAAGAGTGAGGTGTGCAGATGGAGGCGCACAGGCTGGAGACGCAGAGGAGGGAGGCGTGCAGAAGGAAGGTGTGCTGGCGTGAGGTGCGCAGGAGAGCGGTGCACTGGCAGGAGGCCCATGGGTGGAAGGCACGCAGGAGAGGCATCTCTTAATCTATCGGTCTCTTAGTAACTTTATGCACCCATCTAGACTATTTACTATACCACCAAATTCTGTCATCAGAAAACTTGGATATATGGCTCTCTCTGGTGTTTAGGTGATTAATAAATGTAGTGCATAGTTGAAACTCCAGCACAGATCCTTATGAGAACCACTAGTAACTTCCTTCGAACTCGAGCACATTCCCATTATTCCAACTCTCTAACGCCAAACCAATCATCTAACCAGTTGAATAATTTGCTTTTAATTCCCTCAATTTCAACTTTAATTTTAGCCAACTGTCTCTTATGATGAATATCAAATACTTCTGGATGTTCATATAAACTACAGCCATAGACTTTCCCCTGCCTACTACTTTAGGTTCATTAGACATGACGTACTCTTTACAAATTCATGTTGGATCTCTCTAATCAGCTCAAGTTTCTGTAAGTGCTCAGTCATTATTTCCTTCATTATAGATTCCAGTGACTTCTCCACAACAGATATTATACTAACAGGTCTACAATTTTCTTGTTTCTCTCTCTCTCTCTCACTCTCTCTTACTCCTTTCTTAAATAATGGAGTTACATTTTCAATTTTCCAATTTAAAAGGGACAACTCCTGAATTGAGGGAGCTTTGGAAGAATATATCTAAAGCATCTGCAATTTCCTTACCTACTTCCTTTAAAATCCTGGTGTGGAAACCATAATGTCCTGGGGATTTGTCAGTCTTTAGTGCCATTACTTTATCGAACACTTTTCTTACTTAGGTTAACATTCGCGTGTTCCTGTCCTAGATTCATTTTGAGTTTCCCAGAAATTTCAGTTATGTTATCCTCTTCCTTTACTGTGAAGATTGACATAAAGTTGTTATTTAACAAGTCTGCCATTTCCTTATTTTCATTTACAATATTAGCCCAATCTGTACTGAAGGATCCACATTACCCTTGACCAATGTTCCCTCTAAGTTGCATGACTGTGCAGCAACCCAAAAATTCCCATGCAGGCTGCACACAAGTCGGCCCCTTTTAAGTTATCACAGGTGCGCAGCTGCGCAAAAGGGCCCACACAATTAAACAAATCATTTGTGCACAAAAAATAGAGAGTACATTGCCCTTGACTACCAATTTTCTTCTAATATTAATGTGAATACTTTTTACGTTAATCTTGATATCCCTCGCAAGTTTTTTTTCACATTCCTTTTATGTACCTTACTATCCTTTTTGTCTTCCTTTGCTGCTCTTTATATCTCTCTCAATCCCCTGATTTACATTATTCTTTCTACTTTTATATGCTCTTTCCTCTTGTTTTATCTTATCTCTTACCTCTCTTGTCGACCATGGATTTTTTATTTGGTAAGCAGAGCTTTTTCCCCTTATGGGTATATACTGGCTTGTATTAAGCCAAATTCTTTTTAGAACACCTCCCACGGTTCATCTGTAGCTTTACCCGATAACAGTTTTGACCAGTTTGCTGTCAGTCTCTGCCTCATTCTATTAACATTAGCCTAACCAAAATCTGGAATCATAGTGACTGTGTTAAGTTCCTCCTTTTCAAACCTAGCATTGAATTTGATCATGATATGATCACTCTCAAATAAATGTACCTTTATTGTGTGGATTATTAACTAAATCTGGCTCGTTACTCCTTACTAATTCTACTATGGGCTGCCCTCTTGTTGGCTCCAGACAATATTGCACCAGAAAACTACCTTGATTGCTTTCAAGAAATTCACTACCTTTCTGAATTGAGCTAATCTTCTCATCCCATTCTATATGAAAATTGAAGTCTCCCATTAAAGCAACTTTGCTATTGCTACAAACCTCTCTAAGCTCTGAATTAATACATTCTGTCACTTCATTACTGTTATCAGGAGACCTGCAGCTAACTCCATTACAGTTTTAAGTCTTCCCTTATTCCTCAATTCTAACCATATAAAGTTGCTCCATTTGCTTTCCCTTACCTATATCCTCTCTTGCTAATGTTGTAAAAGTATCTTTAATCAATCAATCAGGTTACTCTTCCTCCTCTTTCAGTTTCCCTACTCTTTCTAAAGCCCTTAGAACCCGGAATGTTTAACTACCCTCTGAAATGGCCTCGCAAGCCATTCAGTTGTATTGAATCACTACAAAATGTCGAAAAAGAATAAAACAGAATGGAACACCTGACATCAACCTAAGGACTAGACACAACAAATGCAAACTCTGCCCAGTCAATCCTGCAAAGTCCTTCTCCCTAACATCTCAGGATTTGTGCCAAAATTGGGAGAGCTGTCTCACAGGCTAGGCAAGCAACAGCCTGACATACTCATACTCACAAAATGTTACCTTTTAGCCAATCTCCCAGACTCCTCCATCACCATCCCTGGATGTGCCTTGCCCCATCAGCAGGACACACCCACCAAAAACGATGGCACAGTGGTATACAGTCGGGAGGCCCTGGGAGTCCTCAACATTCATTCATGAAGTCTCATGGCATAAGGTAAAACATGAGAAGGAAACCTCCTGCTGATTACCACTTACCACCCTCCCTCAACTGATGAATCAGTACTCCTCCATTTTGAACATCACTTGGAAGAAGCATTGAAAGTAGCAAGGGCACAAAATATTACCTTGGGTGGGGGACTTCAATGTCCAAAACCAAGAGCAACTCAGTAGCACCACTACTAACCAAACTGGCTGAGTCCTGAGGACAAATCTGCCAGACTGGGCCTGTGGCAAGCAGTGAGAGAACCAACACTATGGAAAAACCTAATTGATCTCATTCTCATCAATCTACCTGTCACAGATGCATTTATCTATGATGGTATTGGTAAGAGTGTCCACACAGTCTTTGTGGAGACAAAGTCCCATTTTCACATTAATGACACCCTCCATTGTGTGTTGTGCCACTACCATTGTTATAAATGGGATAGATTCAGAACAGATCTGGCAGCTCAAATCTGGGTATTTCTGAGGCACTGTGGGCGATCAGCAATAGCAGAATTGTGTGCAACCACAATCTGTAACCTTATGGCCCAGCATGCCCCTCACTCTTAGCATTGCCATCAAGCCAGAGGATCAATCCTAGTTCAATGAGGACTATAGGAGAGCAGGCCAGTAGCAGCACCAGATGTACCTAAAATGCATTGCCCACCTGGTGAAGCTACAATACAGGACTACCTGTATGGTAAACAGCGGAAGCAGAACATTATAGACAGAGCTAAGCAATCCCTCAACCAACAGATCAGACCAAAGTTCTGCAGCCTTGCCACATCCAGTCATGAATGGAGGTGGATAATCAAATAACTAAAAGGAGTAGGAGGCTCCATGAACATCCTCATCCTCAGTGACAGTAGTGCCCAGCACGAGTGCAAAAGACAAGGCGGAAGCATGTAAATGATCCATGTCAGCTTCCTCCTGAGGTTTCCAGTATCAGAGGTGCCAGTCGGCAGCCAATCACTCCATGTGATATCAAGAAACAGCTGAGCGCACTGGAAACGGCAAAGGCTGTGGGCCCTGACAACATTCCGGCTGTAGTGTTGAAGGCCTGTGCTCCTGAACAATCTAGCCAAGCTGTTCCAGTACAGTTATAATATTGGCATGTATCATGTGGAAAATTGCCCAGGTGCATCCCACCCACAAATTAAATATGGCCAATTACTGCCCCATCTGTTTACTCTCAACCATCAGCAAAGTGATGGATAGAGTCATCAACAGTGTTATCAAGCAGCATTTACTCACCAATAACTTGCTCACCGATGCTCAGTTTGGGCTCTGCCAAGACCACTCGGCTCCAGACCTCATGACAGCCTTGGTCCAAACATGGACGAAATAACTGAATTCCAGAGGTGAGGTCAGAATGACTACCCTAGACATCAAGGCAGCATTTGACTGAGTGTGGCATCAAGGAGCCCTAGCAAAATTGAAGTTAATGGGAATCGGGGGAAAAACTCTCCACTGGCTGGATTTATACCTAGTATAAAGGGAGATGGTTGTGGTTGTTAGAGGCCAATCATCTCAGCCCAGAATATCGCTGTGGGAGTTCCTCAGGATCTAGGCCCAAGCATCTCCAGCTGCTTCATCAATTGCCTTCCCTGCATCATAAGGTCAGAAGTGGGGATGTTCGCTGATGATTGCACAATGTCCAGTACTATGCACAGCTCTGCAGATACTGAAGCAGTTCGTGCCCGCACGCAGCATGACCTGGACAACATTCAGGCTTGGGCTGATAATTGGCAAGTAACATTTGTGCCACACAAGTGTCAGGAAATGACCATCTCTAATAAGAGAGAGTCTAGCCACTTCCCCTTAACATTCAGTAGCATGACCATTGCCGAATCCCACACAATTAACATCTTGAAGTCACCATTGACCAGAAACCAAATGAACCAGCCATATAAATACTGGGGCTGCAAGAGTAGGACAGAGGCTGGGATTTCTGTGGCGGATAACTTACTTCCTGACCCCCTAAAGCCTGTCCTCCATCTTCAAGGCACAAGTCAGGAGTGCGATGGAATACTCTCCACTTGCCCGGATGGGTGCAGCTCCAACACTCAAGAAGTTCAAAACCATCCAGGACAAAGCAGCCCGTTTGATTGGCATCCCGTTCAGCAGCTTAAACATTCACTCCCACAACTACCAGCGCACTGCGGCTGCAGCGTGTACCATATACAAGGTGCACTGCTACAACTTACCAAGGCTTCTTCGATCTAATTGAAACATGTAAAATTCTTATGGGACTTGAAAGGGTAGATGCTGAAAAATGGCTGGATTTTTACCAGCCCACTGGAGATAAGCTAACAGGCGGGAGGGCTGGTAAAATAACGGTGAAAGTCCTCGGGAGGGAAGCCCAACATCTTTATGCATGACCAGATATTACCAAAGGCGACTGGGCTGGCGGGAGAAGGTTGCACTGGAGTGCGGTGGGAAGTTAATTAAGCCTGTAAAACAGGCAAGTAACTGAGATTCTAATAGGTGTTTCTAATCTTACAAGGGGAGCATGGGAATAATAGATATGCAGAGCCTCACCAGTGATAACAAGGCCAAGGCTTAGCAGGCAGTTAGTGTTGGCTGCAGTTGGCAGCCATTGTAAAAGATAGTGTGGTTTAGTAGAGAGGGTGAAACTGAGTGGACAGCAACAGTAGTAATTCAGAGCAAAGACACATTAACCAGCACAGTGGGGACTTGAGTGTCCTCTCTGACTTGGCACTTGTCTGTACAGAGCAAGGGGTGGGTGGAAGGCTCAGAGAACTGAATGCAGCAATTTGGCATGGGCCTCATTCACTCAGGCTTTGAGACCTCCAGTGAGGAGGAACATCAGAGAGGGAGAGATCTGCAGCCACAGGCAGAGGACAGCAGCACCCAGAGGGACACCAGGATCATGAGCCTGGAAGCGGGCAGGGAGGAGGAAGGTGCAGAGGGGCACACAACCAGCCTCTTGTACATAGACGACACTACCCACCAGAGAGGATCTACCATTGGAGTCTCAACTTCCTGGAAATGTCGGAGCAGCAGTGTTGCTGAAGACTGCACTCCCCAGTGAGGCAGTCACAGAGCTGTGTGACGTGATGGCAGATGAGCTGACCCTCTGGGAAGGATCAGGCTTCAAATGCCTATGGCATTGACGGTCACCATGGCGCTGAATTTCTATGCCTCAGATCATTCCAGGGATCTTCTGGAGATAGCTGTGGGATCTCCCAGTCTGCGGCTCATCGCTGCATCAAGATGTTCATCAATTCCATGTTCAAGAGGACTGACCAATACGTGCGCATTCAAACCGATCCAGACAGTCAGGAGGAGAGGGCTACAGGATTCGGGGCCATCACTGGATTCTCCCAGATGTAGGGTGCCATTGACTGAACACATGTGGCCATCAAGGCTCCCACAGATCAGGCAGCGGCCTTCATCAAGGACTTCCACTAGCTCAATGTACAACTGGTCTGCATCCACCACAACAGTTCCTTCAGGTCTGTGCAAGGTCACCAGGAAGCTGTCACGACACCTTCATACTAAGGGAGTCCCAGGTGCCTGACCATTTCATGCCCTTGGCACGCCTTCAAGGATGGATACTGGGGATAAGGGCTGCCCACTTAACAGATGGCTACTTACACCTGTGAGGAGCCTGAGGGCAGATGCAGAGGAGGAATACAACATCTGCTATGGCACAACTCGAGCGACCATCGAGCAGGCCATAGGCCTTCTAAAGATGCACTTCCATGCCAGGGTAGATCTGGTGGAGCCCTTCAATATGCTCCAGCAAGGGTCTCGCATATCATGGTGGTGTGCTCTACTCTGCACAATCTGGTGCTAAAGAACCTTCAAACAATAAGGACATCTTGGAGGGCAATGCGTCCTCTGAGGATGAGGATATGGAGGGGGATGCTGACCAGACGCAACAGGATGAACAAAGAACAAAGATAATTACAGCACAGGAACAGGCCCTTCGGCCCTCCAAGCCTGCGCCGATCCAGATCCTCTCTCTAAACATGTCGCCTATTTTCTAAGGTTCTGTATCTCTTTTCTTCCTGCCCATTCATGTATCTGTCTAGATACATCTTAAAAGACTCCATCGTGCCCGCATCTACCACCTCCGCTGGCAATGCGTTCCAGGTGCCCACCACCCTCTGCGTAAAGAACTTTCCACGCATATCCCCCCTAAACTTTTCCCCTTTCACTTTGAACTCGTGTCCTCTAGTAATTGAAACCCCCACTCTGGGAAAAAGCCTCTTGCTATCCACCCTGTCTATACCTCTCATGATTTTGTACACCTCAATCAGGTCCCCCCTCAACCTCCGTCTTTCTAATGAAAAGATCCCAATGGACATCAGAGACGGGTAAGGGAGGCTCACGACTCGCTACTACAGGTATACCAAATAAATCCTTCATCTTCTGCAGCCCTGTTGCAGTTTCCTTGAATTCCTTTACCATTTCCCTGGACCTGTCATCACATAAGGCAGTGTCATGGAAAATGCATTGACCTTATTTGGCATGGTTCTTTCCATCGCACCCTTTGCAAGAGCCAGCAAACTGTTAATGGCCCAGTACTGTTAGAAAAAGTAACGGATTCTTTCAGTGGTGCAACATTTCAGAAATCATTTGAGACATACACAACAAGGTGACATCTAATAACAAAACATAACCTCGTGAAACCCAAGTGCAGCTAGGTGGACTTTTTCACTCACTTGCGAGTGCCCCTACGTGGTGCTCCTTGGAACATAGGAGCAGGACTAGGCCATTCAGCTCACCGAGCCTGCTCCACCATTCAATACCATCATGGCTGATCATCCCTCTGCGCTGTCAGCTGAGGTGGAGTCAGGCCGCTGAGCTTTCTGCTCTGCAACTTTCGATGACGTTGGTGGTCATTCTCTATCTGCTTGAAGCCTGTAGGGCCCCCGCATATTGTGGGCCTCCTGCACAGGGGCAGGAGCTGCCTCTGTCTTTGCGGCTCTGTGAAGCATTGGTGTCATTGTCAGAAGGGCTGAGGAGCCACCATCCACGCCAGGCGTGCCCTGAGAGGAGTCCCCAGATGCTGCAGGCAGCTGCACCTCTACCCTTTCAGGGCATACTTGGCCCTCCCTGCTCATCCGAGGAGTCTGAGGACCTGGCGATGACTCCAGGCATCTTGTCCCCCTCTTGCCCAGCCATTGCTCCACAGACCTAGCATGCAGGTCTATGTGGATCTCTGGCATCCACTGGGTGGTTTTCTGGATATGGCTCTCCAAGAGGGTCGCCAATCTCTCAATGGAAGATGCCATGCACACACGGACAAGAATCTTGGCTGCACCCATGGCCTGGCTGGACTCCTGTATGGTCCACACACGCATTGCCTCTGGAAGCTCTGCCAGATGTTCACGCACTTCACGCTGCAGCTCCAGCATCTGCCACCTTGTTGTTGACTCCAGAGGCATATCATCACCTGAAGCTGAGCATTGCTGGGCCTTCACACAGTACTCCAAGTGTGAGTGACCTCGGTTGTCACTGCCTTCGTCAGCTGCCTAGATACATCTGCGCTGTGCTCACCAGATTGTGACTCTGTTGCTACTCGAGTCTGACTACCCACTGAGCTAAGAGTATCTGCACTGTTGGAGGGTGTGGGGAAATGATGAGGTGGTACACACTCTGAGGTCTCCTCCTCCTCCGTGGTGGAGGGCTGCCTGTAGGCTCCATAGCTGGATGCTCTTGTCCATGACCTGCAAGAGAGAGGAGTGATGAGAAGGCAATGCACTTTCCAAAATGTCCTTCTGACTACTCATCATCTGGAGCTCCATGTGATCAGTGGTGGACACATGAACACTATGATTTGTGCTCACCAGTGGCCCATCCATTAGGCCACTCACTCTCTCGGGGTCCACATCCATCTCACCATCAAGGATTGCCTTCCCTGCCTCCATGCCTCCTAGCTCCAGCACCTCTTCCTCCATAAGGGTGAATATGGCCATATGGGGCATGCCGCCTCCAGTTCTTGATCTTTCCCTTGCGTTGTGAGCTCTCTTCCCCTGCAAGCACATAAATTCCCATTATTACTCGCCCAACGAAGACACACACGATGCCTATGTTGGTGTCAGCCTAACTGTCCATCATGGTGCCACGGGCATGCCTCCTGCATGTGGCCAATCAGTACTGGTTGTACAGGAGTCACCTCTGCCTGACCAGTGTCCTGCACAGAGAGGCTAACATGCAACTGACAGCCCAATGCTGATGACCGGGCATCCTCTAACTGGGTGGGCAACCCCTTCTCCAATCTCATATTCATCTTCAGTTACATTTAAGGCTGCACTCACCTTGTCAGAGCATATCAGGTCGTTAACCCTCTTTTGGCACAGTAGCCAGGTATGGGGGTCATTCCCATGGCTGCTGACCTTCTCTGTTATCTCCATCCAGGCCTGCTTGGTTTGACGTGCTGGTCTCCTGCTGCTGTCCCTGGGCAAGATGAATTCCCTCCGTGCCCTCACAGCCTGGAGCAGTACCTCCAGGGAGGCATTGTTCAATCTTGATCTTCCTTCAGCCATGTCCACAACTGATGCAGTCACCAGGGCTCCCTCACTGCTCCCTCCGGGGCCGCCACATCAACAAGTCCTGCTGACTGCCTTTTAAAGATGGAGCCAGCATTTCAGGAACTTCCTCCCAGCAGCGCCACCCACCGAGCCGGCTCCCCCACCTGCTGGCCTTAATTGGCCGGTACTGACAATAGTGTTATCGCAACTCCACCCTCTCCAAACCTGCGCGGCCACGCCACCCACTTTCAGTTCCGGGGAGGGGTGGTGGGTGGGGGGGGGGGGCGGTTGCGGAGACACTTGCTGACTTGCTGCCTTGTGGTAAAATTCTGACCAATATTTCCCCTGTCTGGGCTATCTAGAACATGAGGTCAGAGTCTCAGAATGTGGCTGGCCATTTAGGACTGAGATGAGGAGAAATTTCTTCATTCAAACGTTGTGACTCTTTGGAATTCTGTATCTCAGAGAGCTGTGGATGCTCAGTCATTGAGTATACTGTTATGAACGCTGGGCTTTGAAGCATGATTTTATTTTAAAAACTGTACAGTATAAGATGGAGTCAGAGAAATCATGTGACTTCCCATCAACTCTACTTAAAGACAAGAATCTTGGTTACCAGGACAACAAGGAACCCAGATCAAAGACCCTTTTGAAAAGCAGAGCCTGCAGGGGTATAACACCTGAAGAACCATGGGTTTCACCCTCCCACATTTTCAGATCTTCAACAAGGAACCAGTGGCTCTGAAAATGTAAATGCGATTTGCAATTGCTAAACACCAGGAAACAAAGGAAAACCTGGGTAGCCTGCTGTGGCCAGACTTATGGGCTCTGCATATGGGGAAAGACAAATGGCTATTGACCTTCTGATTCTGGATAAATTCTAAAGACATTGAGAAATCTGGAGGCTGTAAGGAAAACAATGACCAGTGGTGGCAGCCTCAAGGGAGAGAGAGGTTTGGAACATGTCATAAGAACACAAGAAATAGGAGCTGGAGTAGGCTCCCAGAATCATGATACAGTGAATGGCTGTGAAGATTTGAACCCGATTTGAAAGTTGAGGTTTGCAGAGAAGGGAAAGAGCAACAGAATCACCAGAGATCACCCTTTTCATGGAAATCCAGGTTTAAAGTGCTCAGAGAATGTGAGTTTGAGAAAGGTCTGGGAGATCCAACCGATTGCAACTTGGAGGAGTTTGGGGCTTTTAACCACAAAGGTTTCGCTTCAAAGAAGACTGCATGACATATAAATGTGGTGTGATGTTTTCACGTGTTTTAATAAGTAAAGACAATGCCTTTCCCTGTTATTTGGAGTAGCAGTTACTTACAAAGTATTATTTAGTTAATGGGGATTTTTAGTTTAGTTGTTGTAATTAAAGTCTTAAAACATGAAATCTTATTGTGTAATTCTTTAAATTGGTTTGGGGGGGCTCATATCTCACGTTTTAACATTAATGGTCTCACTGAAGTCGTAACAATATTCAAGACATAGATCTATATATTTTTGGGTCCTCAGGGAATTAAGGGATATGGGGATAGTGCTGCCATGATCTTGTTGAATGTTGGAGTAGGCTCCAGGGGCCAAAAGTCCTACTCCAGCTCCTATTTCTTGTGTCCTTATGACATGTTCCAAACTCATGACCCCCACCACCTAGAAGAACAAGGGCAGCAGGCACACGGGAATACTACCACCACCTGTAAGTTCCCCTTCAAGTCGCACACTATCCTAACTTGGAACTACATTGTCGTTCCTTCATTGTCACTGGGTTAAAATCCTGGAACTCCCATCCTTACAGCACGGTGAGTGTACCTGCACCACATGGATTGCAGCAGTTCAGGAAAGTGGCACCTTTCAAGTGCAATTAGGGGTGGGCAATAAATACTGGCCTTGCCATCGATGCGCTCATCCTACGAATAAATAAAAAATATTTTCAGCTCCCAATTATGACCAGCTTGCGGCCATGTCTCTGTAACAGCCACCATGTCATACCCTCTAAGTTGTATTTGAGCCTCTAATTCACTCAACCTATTTCTTCTTCACCATGCGTTGTCATATAAAACTTCCAGTTGGGCAAGAGATCCTAACCTGTCCTTATGCCCTGATGCTGTCTTTCTCACACCATTTAAATTAGCATGTTTTTTTATTTGTTAATCCTGCTGTAATTACCTCAGTTATTTTCGTACTACCTTCACCTGGTGCATCTATATCACTGTTTGTGACCTGAACTCTGTTCTTATCACTTTTTTATCTTTAAACTTGCATTTTTACTATTGTTTCTGGCCAAGCCCTTCCCCCAATTTATCAGTTTCTCTCTTTCTTCAGGTAGCATCCCTGTCGAGCGAGTGTTACTAATCATGGCTTATGCCAAGCTATCACTATGGGGCAAGGCGAGGAGGCAGGCCCCAAGAAGTACCTCAGCCAATGTGGGGATTAAACCTGCAGTGCTGGTTTTTCTCTGCACCACACTCTACCCATCTAGTCAACTGAGCTAACCACTCCATTTATTAGTTTAAAGTCTCTTTTACCATCCTATTGGTCCTTTCCACTAGGACCTTGGTCCCAGCCCAGTTCAGGTGTAGCCCATCCCAACAGCAGAGTTCCCTCCTGTCTGTGTACTACTGTCAGTGTCCCATGAAATAGAACCTCTCCTTCCCACACCACTCCTTTAGCCACTCTGCTGATCACCTTACTGATCTGTTTTTCTCTATGCCAATTAGCAGGTGGCTTGGATAACAATCCACAGACTATCACCCTTAAGGTTTGGCATTTTAATTTCACTCCTAACTCCTGAAACTCCCTCAGCAGAACCTCCTCCCTTTCCTTCCCTATGTCATTGTTCTTATATGTACCACAACAACTGAATCTTGCACCTCCCTTTCAAACTGCATTGAGATGTCTCTTACCTTGGCGCCAGGTAGGCAACACAGCTTTCAGGACTCTCAATCATGGCTACAGAAGATGTTATCTATTCCTCTAATTATTGAAACCCCTAGAACCACATTTCTATTCAACTACTCTCCCCTTTGGACTGCCTCCTGCTGCATGGTGCCTCGGTCAACATTGCAGCTGTCCTCCCTGCTGTCTTTCTCTTTATCCACATAGGTATCAAGTGCATTGTTCTGTCCAACAGATAGTGTCTGTGGGACCACCTCATCTATCTCCTCTCAGTTCTCCCTAACCTTCTAAGGACACTCACACTCTCCCCCTCCTTCACCAATGCTTTTCTCTGAGGCGTGACAGCACTCTGGGGAAAACTACCCAGAAATCCCTCCCCTTTCCTTATGAGTCAGGGTATCTTGAATTCAAAATCCAACTCCAAAGACTCTGAGCTGGGACATTTGTCTCAAGGCAGAGACATTTCTTGCAGATGTGGCAATCTGGCACAGAAAGCTAGATGGTGAAGAATAGAACTAGAGCCAATCTTTACACACTTTTATAAGCATTTGTTTACTGAGATACACATGACAAACATGCACCTCCTCACCCAACAGCCAGTTTCAGTCTGTTCCATTTTATAGGGGCACAAGTGAATGCCGAGTTAATGCTCACCACCTGTATGCATTTAAATACAATTAATACACAATTAACATCACAGTCCACAAACTCCCACATGTCAGGCTCCCAACCTATACCTTGCATTGCCATTTCTAATTTTTATTTATTAGTAGTAATTTAATTCTAGCTATAATATCATACTTGAGATGTAGGTTAATAGATTTAGTTTGATTTCAGGTTGTCTTAATTTTTGGTTATTAACTTCTTTATTTTAGTTTTCCCCCTACCATCAATTGTTATTGATGTACTGCCAGATTTTTATTTAATGCAATTCAGATCCCTTTCATGTTGGTGTCCTCTATTTAGTTGATTTTAACAGGATGTGGGTGTCACTAGCAAGGCCAGCTTTTATTGCCTATTCCTAATTGCCCTCGAGAAGGTGGTGGTCATAGAGTCATAGAGAGATACAACATCGAAACAGGCCCTTCGGCCCAACAAGTCTGCGCCGACCATCAACCACCCATTTATACTAATCCTACATTAATCCCATTTCTTTTTCCCTTTCACGCCCCCACCTTCTCTCAATTCTCTTACCTACACTAGGGGCAATTTTTACAATGGCCAATTTACCCATCAACCCACAAGACTTTGGCATATGGGAGGAAACCGGAGCACCCGGAGGAAACCCAGATGGTCACCGGGAGAACTTGCAAACTCCACACAGGCAGTACCCAGAACTGAATCCGGGTCGCTGGAGCTGTGAGGTGTGGTGAGTTGCCTTCTTCCATTCAACTGAATAGCTTGAGAGGCCACTTCAGAGGGTCAACCACATTTTCTGTGGCTCTAGAGTCAAATATAGGCCAGACCAGGTAAGGACAGCAGATTTCCTTCCCTCAAGAATATTAGTGAACTAGATGCATGGTCATCATTACTGATACCAGTTTTTTAATTCTGTTTTTTTTTTAATTGATTTTAAATTTTCTAATCACCCTGGTGGAATTTGAACTCATGTTTCTGGATCACTAGCCCAAGGCTCTGGAGTACCAATCCAGTAACATAACCACTATGCTACCGTACCCCACATTGGCCTTTTAAATAGTGGACTTGAGATTGAATAATGCTGGTGCACATTATGCCCACTGTACAGCTTCGAGAACCAAAGCCCAGATGTCAAAATTTATTGCCTCAATCAAGCTGAAATCAGAGACTCTGACTCATTGACTTTACTTCATGGTTTCATCATGCAATGTCTGCCCCTCCCTCTCATGGATCACGCCTTTGTGTTAATATGGAGGCAGTGCAAGATCCATATTTTAGGGGTCCAAGACGAGCATTAATGCGTGAAGTGGGAGGGAAGACACTTCTACTTTCCACTAAAAAGAAACAGCTAGCTTTGTAATAACTCATTCTCGAGAAGTGGCCATCACTGACAAGGCTGGCATTTATTGCTCATCTCTAGTTCTCCTGCAAAGGTGGAGACAGGCATTTTTCTTGAACCACTGGAGTCCCTGTGATGAAGGTATTCCAACGATATTAGGTAGGGAAGTGATTTAATACAGCTGAGTGGCTTGATAGGTCACTTCAGATGACAGTTAAGAGTCAAATACGTAGTTGTTGGACTGGATTCATATGTAGGTCAGACTGGAAAAGGAGGGCAAGTTTTTCCTTCCCTAAAAGATATTAGTGAACCAGTTGAGTTTTTATGAAAATCTGTAAATCATAGTCACTTTTACTGAAAACAGTTTTAGTTCCAGACTTTTTTTTGCCAACCTAATTCAAATTCTCAGACAGCCTTGTTGGATTATGAACTCATGCTCTGTGGACTATTAGCACAGCCATTTAAGTTGCTAGGCTAGTAACATAGCCATTGCACTACCATAACCACCACTCAAACTCAGCCAGCATCTAAAATGGATGGTCAATTTCCTTCCCCTAAGAGCTGAGCACAGAATCTAGACTAGTTAAATGCAGCACTGAGGGAATGCATGACTGTTGAAGGTGCTGTCTTTTTGGATGAAATGCTAAATTCATGCCCCGTCTGCTTGTTCAGGGGGACATACAAGATCCCATAGCACTATTTAAAAAGTAGGATGGTTCTTACAATGTCCTGTCCACCATTTATCTCTCAACCATGACAACCAGAAACAATTAGCCGGTCATTCATCTCATTGCTGTTTGTGGAATATGCTGTGAGCAACTGGACTGTCCTGTGACTACATTTCAAAAGTAATTCAAGGGCTGTGATGTACTTTGGTATGTCTCAAGGACGCAAAATGTGGTATAGAAATGCAAGCTGTTCTCTCTCTCAATTACATACAGGAGTTTAATGATTGTGGTTAAATATAAAAACGTTATTTCACCATAGAAATGCTTCTGTCAAAGCCAAGTAAATGTTACTCGCCAGAATTTCTGACTATTTGGTCACAGATGTATTTTGGTATAATTTATACAAACATGATGACATTAAGTTAAATTCAGTTCTTAGAGTTTAATTCCACAACATGTAGTTTCGGGAAATATAGATACAGATGAGTCATCTGACCAGAATGGTACTTCATATATATCACTTCAACTTAAGACAATGAAGGTTAATTTAGACATTCCAGTAAATGTTCACACCCATTATGTATACATGGATTCATTCATTCAAGATAGTAGCTGCCAGCTAACCCTCAGCTAGGAGGGCAGTAGATAGTTTGATTGGTGACTCAACTGACCAATGACTGGACATGGAAAGCTGGGAGAGGGTAAAAGATTTGGCTAATTGTCCATCTAAGGGTATAATGAGGGAACAAAGAAACATACAGTCAAGGACAGTCTCATTGATCTGACAGGGAAGTGAGGCCTCGAGAGTAAAGATGCTCTCGTAAAGTTCAAGTCTGAAAATTTTCAGGAAATCTTGCTGATCACAGGAGTGGATATCACCCACTGACAGGGACAGTGTGGGGCACATTGTTAGGGAAATAATTTGAAGTAAGATGTGATTGATTATAAATGTTATTTTGTTCATTCACTCATTCTTTGCAAAATAAATCAGCCAGTTAATTTATAATTAGCCACATCTCATTAAATTGTTCATTAGATTGCCTTTCAGATGATCAGAGACACTCACGTGGTAACACGTATCCAGTTCATAACATTCATTGTTACGGCCCCTCAGCTACCACTGTTACATGACTACAGCAGTTCACTCCTAATGATCAGGTACACAGGGTCACTATGTAAAAGACCAGTGCTGCTGAACCCAAATGATTTTCTGGTGCAGACTCAAAATTTGTAACACCAACACTTACAAATTTAACAGATATCAGACAAACATATATTTATAGGAAGAATAAAAAAGACCTAATTTAAGTAGCACTTAGGCCAGGATGGGGGGTCTCAACCACCGGCAAAAGTGCCAGCGAGAACACCGCATCGCCTCCTCTGGGGAAGGCCCACCGGATCAAGTGCCAATTAGGCACTTAAATGGATGGCGGCAGCCTTCCCCAGAATCATGGACCTCTGTGGTGGAAGTCCCGCCTGCTGAGAGCTGCTGGCCAATCAGAGGCTGGCAACTCTTTCACTGAGCAGCACCACCACAGAGGCGGAGGCTGCTGCCGGTAGAGCAATGACCCGAGGCCCTGGACCCAGATCATAGGTAAGCAGGAGGGGTTGCGTAGGATTGGGTATCAAGGGGGAGGGAGGTATGGGAGATGTAGGAGGGTCAGCAGCAAGGGCAGAGGGTTAGCTCTCAGCGGGTCCCCCACCTTCCGATGCCGGGTCCCTTGTTCAGGCACTCAGTGCCTTTTAACAAGGGGCCCCCTCCCCCCGCAGGAGCTGGCAAGCAACCCACACAGGTTTATTTGGTGTGCACCCTGTGCAATCTGCTGCTGGGCTAATTCCGGCGGCAGTGGGATGAGGTCCTTAATTGGGCATTAACTGCCCACTTAAAGGCCTCAATTGGCCCAATTATATGCTGTCCTCACCTCCAAACCCAATGTGGAGGTGAGCATAAAATTCCCCCCTTAATCTTTATTTGCATCTTTTCCTTTTCACCAAACATCCCTGTAACATTACTTGACGCTTCTAAAGAGCCTCTGTTTATATATTAGTTCAAATTTAGGAATTTCTATCCAAATTACCCTTTTTTGCAAAATAACCTCCTTCAAGTGATCCCTTTTTCTGCTGTTCATATTTTTGTGTTGTCGCTCAGATACACAATCAAAATAAAATCAATCATTGATGACATTAGTATGGTAGCACAGCGGTTGTGTTACTGGACGAGTAATTCAGTGGCTTGAACTAATGATCTGGAGACATGAGTTCAAATCCCACTACGGCAGCTGGAAAATTTAAATTCAGTTAACCAAATAAAAATCTCTCTTAAAAGCCAGCTATATAGTTCACTAATTTCCCTGAGAGAAGAAATCTGCTGTCCTTGTCTGGTCTACATGTGACTCCAGACCCACAGCAATGTGGTTGACTCTTCACTGCTTTCTGACTCAGCTGTATCAATTGCGACAAGAAACATTAAGAATAAAACCAGAATAAAAGCAAAATACTGCAGATGCTGGAAATCTGAAATAAAAACAAGAAATGCTGGAATCACTCAGCAGGTCTGGCAGCATCTGTGGAAAGAGAAGCAGAGTTAACGTTTCGGGTCAGTGACCCTTCTTCGGAACTAACAAATATTAGAAATGTCACAGGTTATAAGCAAGTGAGGTGGGGGTGGGGCAAGAGATAACAAAGGAGAAGGTTTGTTATTGGACAAGGCCATATAGCTGACCAAAAGGTCATGGAGCAAAGGCAAATAATATGTTAATGATGTTGAAAGACAAAGCATTAGTACAGATAAGGTGTTAACGGACTGAATATTGAACAGCAGCAAGTGCAAACATGAAAAAAAACAGTGGATAAGTAAACTGAACAAACTATGAAATGAAATAAATGCAAAAAAAAAAGATTGTAAAAAATGTAAAAAAAGAAAAAATAACTAAAAATGAAAAGTAAAATGGGGGGCTGTCATGCTCTGAAATTATTGAACTCAATGTTCAGTCCGGCAGGCTGTAGTGTACCTAATCGGTAGATGAGATGCTGTTCCTAGAGCTTGCGTTGATGTTCACTGGAACACTGCAGCAATCCCAGGACAGATATGTGAGCATGAGAGCAGGGGAGAAGTGTTGAAATGGCAAGCAACCGGAAGTTCAGGGTCCTGCTTGCGGACTGAGCGGAGGTGTTCCGCAAAAGGCAGTCTGCGCTTGGTCTCCCCAATGTAGAGGAGACCACATTGTGCGCAGCGAATACAGTATACTACATTGAAAGAAGTACAAATAAATCGCTGCTTCACCTGAAAGGAGTGTTTGGGGCCTGGGATAGTGAGGAGAGAGGAGGTAAATGGGCAGGTATTACACCTCCTGCGATTGCAGGGGAAGGTGCCATGGGACGGGGACGAGGTGTAATATAAAAGAATAAAACCAGACTGCCCAACATTGATTTAAGCACCAGATGTGATTAAGGCACTCACTAACATTGGGGGACAGGTGTCTCATAGACTAGCCAAGCAACAGCCTGACAGTCATACTCACAGAATTGTACCTTTCAGTCAAAATTACTATCACCATCCCTGGTTATGTCCAGTCCCACCAGAATGCACAATGCTGTACAGTTGGCAGGGAGTGCTCCCAGGAATCCTCAACATTGATTCTGATCCCCATGAAGTCTCATGACATCAGATCAAACATGGGCTGGGTACCTCTTGCTGATTAACACCTCTTACCCTCCCTCAGGTGATGAGTCAGTACTCCTCCATGTTGAACACCACTCGGAAGAAGCACTGAGGGTAGCAAGGGCGGAGGACTTCAATGCTCATCACCAACAATGGCTCAGCAGCACCAAGCTGGCCGAGTCCTGAAGGACATATCTAGCAGACTGGGATGGGTGGAGAGAGAAAAACCTACTTGATCTCATCCTCACCAATCTATCTGTTGCAGATACCTCTGTCCATGACAATATTGGTAGCAGTGATCATCACATAGTTCTTATGGAGACAAAGTCCCATCTTCACACTGGGGACACCCTCGATTGTGCTGTGTGGCATTACCACTGTGCTAAATGGGATGCATTTAGAAGAGATCTAGCAGCTCAAATCCATGAGGTGCTGTGGGTGATCAGCAGCATCAGAATTGTATCCCAATCTGTAACCTCATGACCTGGAATATCCCTCACTCCACCACTACCATCAAGCCAGGGGATCAACCCTGGTTCAATGAGGACTGGAGGAGAGCATGCCAGGAGCTGCACCAGGTGTACCAGAAAATGTGCCAACCTGGTGAAGCTACAGCACAGGTCTACAGGCATGCTAAACAGCAGAAGCAGCATGCTATAGACAAAGGTAAGCGATCCCACAACCAATGGATCAGATCAAAGCTCTACAGTCCTGCCAGATCCAGTTGTGAATGGTGGTGTACAATTAACTAAAAGGAGGAGGAGCAGGCTCTATCACTATCCTGTAATCAATGATGATAAATGAGTGCAAGAGATAAGGCTGAGGTAGTTGCAAACTTCTTCAGCCAAAAGCATTGTGTAGAGGATCCATCTCGGCCTCCTCCTGAAATCCTTATCATCACAGAAGCGAGTCTCCAGCAAATTCGATTCACTTCATGCCACATCAAGAAACAGCTGAGTGCACTGAATATGGCAAAGGCTACGGGGCCCGACAACATCCAGACTCTAATACTGAAGACTTGTGTTCTGGAACTAACTGCACTTCAAGCCAAGCTGTTCCAGTATAGCTATAACACTGGCATCTACTTGACAATGTGGAAAGTTGCCCAGGTATATCCCTTCCACAAAAAGCAGGACAAATCCAATCCAGCCAACCAAACCATCAACCTATTTTCAATCATCAGAAAGTAATTAACTGGTGGTGTTGTTGACAGTGCTATCAGGCAGCACTTATTTACTAATAATCTGCTCACTGATGCTCAGATTGGATTCCACCAGAATTACTAGGCTCCAGACATCATAACCTTGGTTCAAACATGAACAAAGGAGCTGAATTCTAGAAATGAGGTGACAGTGACTGCCCTTGACATCAAGGTCACATTAGCCCAAGTGTGGCAACAAGGATCCCTACTAAAATTAAAGTCAAAGGGAATCGAGGGAAAACTCTCCATTAGCAGGAGGTATACCTAGCACAAAGGAAGATGGTTGTATCTGTTGGAGGCAAATCATCTCAATCCCAGGCAATATTCCCTCTAAGTTGTGTGGTCATCTGGTCGCACAGCAAATTGAAAGCTGGCATGCTGGCCACACACAAGCCGTCCGCTTTAAGATACTGTGTGTGCATAGCTGCACAAAAAGAGTTAAATGTGGCATGCACTTAAAAGAATCAGCCACACACTATTTAAAAAAATTATAGGTGAGGCTGATCCCGGGACATTGCTGCAGGAGTTCCTCAGGCAATGTCCGAGGTCCAACCATCTACAGCTGCTTCATCAATGAATTTCCCTGCATCATAAAGTCAGAAGTGGGTATGTTATTCAGTTCCATTTGCAACTCCTCAGATACTGAAGTAGTCCATGCCTGCGTGCAGCATGATCTGGACAACATTCAGGCTTGGATTGATGTGACAAGTAACATTCACACCATGCAAGTGCCAAGTAATGACAATCTCCAACAACAGAGAATCTAACCATCTCTCCTTGACATTCAACAATATTACCATCACCAAATCCCCCACCATCAACATCCTGGGGTCACCATTGACCAGAAACATAACTGGAGCAGCCATATAAATACTGTGGCTACAAGAGCAAGTCAGGGGCTGGAAATTCTGCGGTGAGTAACTCACCTCTAAATCCCCAAAGCCTTTCCACCATCTGCAACGATTAAATCAGGAGTGTGAAGGAATACTCTCCACTTGCCTGGTTGAGAGCAGCTCCAACAACACTCAAGAAGCTCGACACCATCCAGCACAAAGTAGCCCACTTGGTCAGCACCCCATCCACAACCTTAAACACTCACTCCCTTCACCACCAGCACACAGTGGCTGCAGTATGTACCATCTACAAGATGCACTGCATCAACCCGGCAAGGCACCTTCGCCAGCACCTCCCAAACCCTCAACCTTGACCACCCAGAAGGACAAGGTCAGCAGGCATATGTGAACATCACCATCTGCAATTTCCCTCCAAGTCACACATCATCCTGGCTCGGAATTATATTCCCATTCCTTCATCGTTGCTGGGTCAAAATCCTGGAATTCCCTCCCTCACAGCACCATGGGTGTACCTTAACCACGCGGACTGCAGCGGTTCAAGGCGGCGGCTTACCACCACCTTCTCAAGGGCAATTGGGGATGGGCAATAAATGCTGGCCTTGACAGTGACATACATCTCCACATGAAGAAAAAAAACAATACAAAATAAAGGAACAAAGCAAAATTTCACTTGTCACACAAGGTGTCCATGGTAAAGCCGACACTCTGGGAGCCCAAGGGAAGGTCCACACTTGGGAAGCGAAGCACGAGAGCTACATTCTGGGAATCCAAGTGAGAGTTATGCTCGAGTACATTGATAGAGAGGGAAAGAGAGCATGAGGTTTGCTGGCACCCTCATCTGGTCAATATTGGTTCTGAAATATTCTCTGCAATACTGTTCTTTTGCAATTGTATCAGCAAAATAATGATATTTCACATGTATAGGGTTTTGAGGTTAATAGAGCACCCTCTGTTGGCTGAGAGGTTCAGCAATGTATATTCTGTTACATAGTAATTTACATGCAAAACATGGAACACTTGGTTCTTGGAGTCATAGTGAAAGATATTGGGGGGAGGTGCGGTGTGCCGATTTTCGACAGCTTCTTCAGGTGCTAAAGATCCTCCAAGATGCTGAAATGCTAATTTATCTCACAATTAGCGCATGAACCCCATCTTGAAGCTTGCGCTAGGAAGGGCCGCCTAGAAGATTGTTAAGGGGCTGATTGCCACTTAATGTGCCTGCCAGCACTCCTGCCAGCTGCATGTCATTTTGGTGGATAATGCTTGACCTAATGCCCTCTCCTTACATTAACAAGCTGATTGGGAGTAAACAAGACATTGCTAAAGATTTTGAGCAATACTGAAAGCTACATCACTTTTTACTATTCACTTGCAGCTAGAGGTTTGAAGAGGACGTTTGAAACACCTGGACAATATTCAGACTTGGGCTAAGTGGCAAGCAGCATTCATGCCACACAAGTGCCAGGCAATGGCCATCTGCAACAAGAGAGAATCTAACTAACTTCCCTTGACATTCAATGGCATTACCACCCTCAAATCCCTACTATCAACATCCTAGCAATCACCATAGAGCAGAAACTTAAAACCGGCTACATAAATACTGTGGCTACAAAAGCAGGTCAGAGGAATTCTGCCATGAGTAACTCACCTCCTCATTCCTTAAAGCCTGTCTGCCATCTACAAAGCACAAGTCAGGAGTGTAATGGAATACTATTTATCTGAATGAGTGCAGCTCCAACAACACTGAAAAACTCAGCACCATTCACGACAAAGCAACCCGCTTGATTGACATCCTATCCATCACTTTAAGCATTCACTCCCTCCAGCGCCAGCGCACAGTGGCAGCAGTGTGTATCATCTACAAGATGCTCCACAGCAACTCACCAAGGCTTCTTCAACAGCACCTTCCAAACCCACGACCTCTACCACCTAGAAGGACAAGGGCAGCAGATACATGGGAACACCACCACCTGCAAGTTCCCCTCTAAGCCACACACCATCCTGACTTGAAACTATATCGCCGTTCCTTCACTGTCACTGGATCAAATCCTGGAGCTCCCTCCCTAACAACACTGTGGGTGTATCTACACCACATAGACTGCAGCAATTCAAGAGGATGGCTCACCACCACCTTCTCAAGGGCAATTACGGATGGGCAAAAAATGCTGGCCTTACCACTGATGCCCACGTCCCTTGAATGAATAATAAAAATCAACACATTGGGAGACATTCTGGGACACTTTGTCAAGACATCACCAACACTCTATTAACATTTATTCTGGAAATTATTTCAGGACTTCACCTAAATCGAGTGAGTGTTGCGCTACTCTATCTTATTGGACCAAGCAGACAGCACGAGTTGCTACAGGAGAGAGGGACAGAAGGGCTAGGTGGACTCCTTCCCCTCTATGGGTACTGGACATTCTTTCTTCTCCTCCTGCACCAGGTTGTCCAATGCCACGGTCAAGAACCTCGACACCCCTTCATTTGGTTCTTGGCTGATCTTGAAACCTGCCACTGTGTGTAGGCCTGCCCATCTCACACCTTCAGTGGAAGTGGGTGAGTTGAGCTCACATATACTGCTCCATGAAAATTGTGTCCAATCAACACTTGATCTAAACCTGCAGATGTCTGTCTTAGCATCTGCAGGCAATTTCAAATTATAGTAATCAGCAATTAGGGCCAAAACTGCAAGCTAAAACCAGACTTTCAAATAGGCATGCCTGTTTAGCACAGCATCCACTTAGCACTGTTTCACCCTTTTACCAAAATACTGCCCTCTATCCCCACCATGGAATCAAACTGTCCTGTGATAGAAATAAAAGCAGGAAGTGCTGGAAATGCTCAGCAAGTCAGGCAGCATCTGTGGAGACAGAAGCAGAGTTAACGTTTCAGGTCTGTGTCCTTTCATCAGAACCCTGTGTTAACTCTGTTTCTCTCTCCACAGATGCTGCCTACCTACTGAGTATTGCCAGCGCTTTATGTTTTTATTTCAGATTTCCAGTATCTGCAGTATTTTGCTTTTATTGTCCTGTGATATATTGCATCTCCTGCATTTAACATATAGTCGAGAGTTAGAAAAATGCAAAACCACATTACCTAGATATCAGGACCATGTTGTAGTCGTAATTCAACTCAATTTACTTATTGTGTCTGATTTTCTGTACATCTTTGTAAATTCTAATTTATATGTATAATTGTACCTTGCCTACTCACTTAATTATATAGAGGTGAAATTCATTAATCCTCCCCAACCCAGCTCTTTGTAAGCTTCACAGAACACCATATAGACATCCATTGACCCTTCATTCTCTTCAAAGTGCTCATTTTCTCCTTCATTGATAACTTTAGTGTCAAAACCTTATTGATCTTAATAAATTCTCATTGACCAATGTGCATTTTATAAAAGCATCAATATAATTCAATTTAGAACACAATTCCATTAATGCAATGTTATGCAAAAAGTCACCAATTGACATGGTACATACTATGTTAAAATACATATATATTGTACAAAGTACATATACACATACAAAGTAAGCAATATATTACAGAAGACTGCACATTAAAGTTACTTGAGTAAGAACTACTAATCCCTATTAAAAACCCTAATAAATGGTCAGCATAGATAGACTATCACAAACAAAAACAGGACAAACCAAGATTTTGTTTTCAAACTATTACCAGGAAAGAGATGTCAGTTTCAACCTCATCCCAGATAATGAATGATTGAGATTTTTAGAAATAATACACTACAGAAAGAATAAAGAACTGATACTGTCAAAATCTTAAATGGGGTTTCAGTGACAAAATAATTTACATTGTTAGAAAATTAATGTCAGTTGGTCTTGTTTGAGAAACTTCCAAGCCTGTTTGTGAAGAAGACACTGAAACTAGGATACTTTGGTGGTGATTGTTTATTGCTTGCCATAGTGCTTACTTCCACACTCCTAACAACAGCCAGTCCTGGCTGGCTCTTTATATATACACACTTGAATACAATTAACTAATTAACACCCAACACCAGTTCACCCTATTATCTTGAACTACCAGGTATTTATCATCAATAAACAGAACTTCAGACCCAAAGATGTCTCAGAAGAACGTGTGTGTTTGGAAAATGAGTGGGGACTGATGATTCTTCAGAAAGTGGTCACTTCTCCTGCTCATCAGTACATGAGATTGAACTAATTCTTTCCCTTTCTGGACTTAACAGGAGAGCACTTGTTATTGTTGTGTGGTTAGGTAGCCATTATTAACCACTCGCAAGACCAAGTGAAAATTCCTGAACTTGAGGAAGTAAACAATGAATATATTCCTCATAGAGCAAGGAGCAAGATATCAAAAAAATACATATCTCTAACAGGTTAAAGCTAAAACTTACACAAACTGAACAGATTTTTAAAAATTTAAGCAAAATGGTTACTTAACATTTAGCCAGCTTCATTCCCAGCTGTACACAAAATCTCAATGACTTACTTTGGTTCCCTCTACACACATTGCAGTAAACAAACATTAATGTGCGGGACTTACTGTTTTTAATTAAAGGTTAAATTCCACAGCTATATTTGTGTTCAATCCTTAATCAATTATCCCACCAAATATATTTATCCAATTCATACCAATGTCTTTATTGGGCCTCCCTATATCACAGTCACCCTTGTTATTCCTTATACTGCTCCCGTCATTCTACAGTTAAAGTAAAAGCTGCCCTCCCTTATTCTGATTTCCAAATGGAGAAAAGAGACTGACCAGAGCCCAATGTCTGCAGGATATAGATCAAGTAGCTTGATTTGTAGTCATGGTGCCAAGGTTTTAAATTAGACACTAATTAAGCTGTACTTGTTCAGGTCTTGGGTAAATAGATGATGTGCAAGCACCTGTTCATCTGTCATTCTATCAAATAGAATGTTCCATTGTGTCATTAATCATGATTGATTGACAGTTCTGTCCCCAAGGGTCTTTTATATGAAGTACTTATTAGAGAGACCTATTAGATGAAATAAATACCGGGTACATATATACATCCACACACGATCTTTTCTCACCAAGTTCCTGTTATCCCCTCCTGAAGACACCAACTCCATACTGGAGTAAGATTTAGCTCTCCAGGTGCAATTTGTCCTCCAGTACCTCACCCAAGTAGCCATTATTCATGTGGGTGTCCTGACAGTGAGTATTGGTAGGCTATTCAACTATTACAGTAAAACCAATTCTGCTTGTCATTCAGCATCCATGTGTACATCCTTTAGCAAAAATCAAGGAACTACTAAACCCATACGTGTCTTTCTTTATTTGAATATGAGCATAGGGCCAATTATCACATTTATTGAATTAATAGGAGATTTAAACTACTGGCCTGGATTTTGCGCTATGAATGAGCTATGAGCACTCTCGTTAATATGGAGTAAATCGGATAGCAACTTACAGAACACAGTTCAACAAAGAAATCCAGAAACTGCAGTCGGAGTTAGCCTGCTCCTCCACAGGTGGGTTATTGTAGTACCTTGCTGATGGACTCAGCATCGAAATCAATGTAAGGGTTTGACGTTGTGATGCTTCCCACTAAACACGGCAGAAAAAGTTAGGGCTGGCACGTTAACAAAGAACAAAGAACAAAGAAAATTACAGCACAGGAACAGGCACTTCGGCCCTCCAAGCCTGCGCCGATCCAGATCCTCTATCTAAACATGTCGCCTATTTTCTAAGGGTCTGTATCTCTTTGCTTCCTGCCCATTCATGTATCTGTCTAGATACATCTTAAAAGACGCTATCGTGCCCACGTCTACCACCTCCGCTGGCAACGCGTTCCAGGCACCCAACACCCTCTGCGTAAAGAACTTTCCACGCATATCCCCCCTAAACTTTTCCCCTCTCACTTTGAACTCGTGACCCCTAGTAATTGAATCCCCCACTCTGGGAAAAAGCTTCTTGCTATCCACCCTGTCTATACCTCTCATGATTTTTTACACCTCAATCAGGTCCTACCTCAACCTTTGTCTTTCTAATGAAAATAATCCTAATCTAATCAACCTCTCTTCATAGTTAGCGCCCTCCATACCAGGCAACATCCTGGTGAACCTCCTTTGCACCCTCTCCAAAGCATCTACATCCTTTTGGTAATGTGGCGACCAGAACTGCACGTAGTATTCCAAATGTGGCCAAACCAAAGTCTTATACAACTGTAACATGACCTGCCAACTCTTGTACTCAGTACCCCGTTCGATGAAGGAAAGCATGCCGTATGCCTTCTTGACCACTCTATTGATCTGCGTTGCCACCTTCAGGGAACAATGGACCTGAACACCCAAATCTCTCTGTACATCAATTTTCCCCAGGACTTTTCCATTTACTGTATAGTTCACTCTTGAATTGGATCATCCAAAATGCATCACCTCGCATTTGCCCTGATTTAGCTCCATCTGCCATTTCTCTGCCCAACTCTCCAATCTATCTATATTCTGTTGTATTCTCTGTCAGTCCCCTTCACTATCTGCTACTCCACCAATCTTAGTGTCGTCTGCAAACTTGCTAATCAGACCACCTATACTTTCCTCCAAATCATCTATGTATATCACAAACAACAGTGGTCCCAGCACGGATCCCTGTGGAACACCACTGGTCACACGTCTCCATTTTGAGAAACTCCCTTCCACTGCTACTCTCTGTCTCCTGTTGCCCAGCCAGTTCTTTATCCATCCTGCTAGTACACCCTGGACCCCATGCGACTTCACAGCCCTTCCCTCATCAATCAACTTTGTCACTTACTCAAAGAATTCTATTAAGTTGGTAAGACATGACCTTCCCTGCACAAAACCATGTTGCCTATCACTGATAAGCCCATTTTCTTCCAAATGGGAATAGATCCTATCCCTCAGTATCTTCTCCAGCAGCTTCCCTACCACTGACGTCAGGCTCACCGGTCTATAATTACCTGGATTATCCCTGCTACCCTTCTTAAACAAGGGGACAACATTAGCAATTCCAGTCCTCCGGGACCTCACCCGTGTTTAAGGATGCTGCAAAGATATCTGTTAAGGCCCCAGCTATTTCCTCTCTCGCTTCCCTCAGAAACCTGGGATAGATCCCATCCGGACCTGGGGACTTGTCCACCTTAATGCCTTTTAGAATACCCAACACTTCCTCCCTCCTTATGCCGACTTGCCCTAGAGTAATCAAACATCTGTCCCTAACCTCAACATCCGTCATGTCCCTTTCCTCGGTGAATACCGATGCAAAGTACTCGTTTAGAATCTCACCCATTTTCTCTGACTCCACGCATAACTTTCCTCCTTTGTCCTTGAGTGGGCCAATCCTTTCTCTAGTTTCCCTCTTGCTCCTTATATATGAATAAAAGACTTTGGGATTTTCCTTAACCCTGTTTGCTAAAGATATTTCATGACCCCTTTTAGCCCTCTTAATTCCTCGTTTCAGATTGGTCCTACATTCCCGATATTCTTTCAAAGCTTCGTCTTTCTTCAGCTGCCTAGACCTTATGTATGCTTCCTTTTTCCTCTTAGCTAGTCTCACAATTTCAACTGTCATCCATGGTTCCCTAATCTTGCCATTTCTATCCCTCATTTTCACAGGAACATGTCTCTCCTGCACGCTAATCAACCTCTCTTTAAAAGCCTCCCACATATCAAATGTGGACTTGCCTTCAAACAGCTGCTCCCAATCTACGTTCATGTGTAAGTGAATTTTTAATGGTGTGAGCAGCCTTAATTATTGCCAAACAACCTCTCTGGCCCTGAAAATTTCATTTTACGAATGCAGAGTTTCATTCCTCCAGTATTTAATTATTGTTGGAGATTTTAAAATATATTAAAATTTTTTTTTTACTTTTTCCTTCTGTCTCTTATTTCTCTTACTTTCCCCCTCTATTTCACTTTCTGTACATTATTTTATAGTGAATTAAATACTCTGATTTATACTTCCCGGTTTAGACACTACATGGCTCAGTGAGGATTCTTCAATCTGATTAGTTGAAGAGCTATGCTGTTTTTGCCCTGTTTACGCATGCCATAGGTCCCCTGTAGTGGACTCCATGTTGGAAAAGATGTCTAGGAACCATAAATTGTCTCAAAGCCTTGCAAAAAATTTGCGGACAGCTATAAGCATAATGAATGGCAAGTGCTATTCCTTCGCCGACGACTGGAGAATCAGGGCCATTATCTCTGGAGTACTAGACCAATGGCATAACCATTACACTACTTTACCAGTATAAAGAGATGTTGCACAGTTCATAATGAAATGTTCAGGAGCCAGTTGTATAGAAAATGCTTGACAATTGGCTTATTACAAAACATCATTTTACAGTCACAATGTTAACTCTGTTTCTCTCTCCACAGATGTTGCCTGGCCTGCTGATTATTTCAAGTATTTTCTGTTTTTATTTCAGATTTCCAATCTCCACAGTATTTAGCTTTTATTATTCTACAGTCATTTGAATAAGAATGAAATGAAATGTGGCACGAACAAATCAGAAAATGTGCACAATAAACAATTACAGGCAGGTTACAGGTAAATAGCCAGTGCTTATAGATGGCAAGCTGCCATTTCAAGTCCTAGGATGAGAAATTGGGCTCGTTAATGACTGTTTTGTGGGCACTACGAATGCCCCTCGAGCTCCAAAATGGCATCCGTGGTGAGCATACACACCTGTGGAGCAAATCACACTGGGCGCCATACTGGTGCAGGTATTAGTGCATGCAGTGAATGTCACCATAAGTATACAGAGCAGGCTGATCATGGCATCAATCAACATGCAGCACTGATTTGACACTAGCGATGTCATTTTGGAGCTCACTGTGCCATCTAATGCCCACTGTTAACCTCGCAGAGCTAAACAGGTTCTCCAGGCTCAGCAGCAGGAAGAACTACCCCCCACCCCCCACCCCCACCAGCGCTATTTAAAAGGATCACCGAATACTTAAAGGTTAGTTTTCGGTTGATTTCTTCTGGCTATTGCTACCATTCCAGAAGTGCTTGGTGCTTTCTATAGTTGTTTCAAGTTGCAAATGTCTGCAGGCAGTGGTCTGGCAGGTGCTGAAGGACTTTTTGCTGACTACAAGGCTTCTACACAAACCAGTTGCTCCCAGACATGGGTGTATTAGTAGGCATTCTCCTTGGAATACAGCATCACCTGGAGAATAGGTAATAGGTTGATAGGTAAATTGGCCATTATAAATTGCCCCTAGTATAGGTAGGTGGTAGGGAAGTGTGGGGATATGGTAGGAATATGGGTTTAGTGTAGGATTAGTATAAATGGGTGGTTGATGGTCGGCACAGACTCGGTGGGCTGAAGGGCCTGTTTCAGTGCTGTATCTCTAAAAAAACAAAAAGAATCAACAGAGACCACACGGAACAGGGCAAACTGCTAGAAGAGGGAGGAGAGGGAGGAGAGGGAGAAGGGCAGGAGGCTGTATTTGCCCAGGGCATTCAGGGAGCATTTCACCTACTGGAGCCTCTGTCCGTGCTTCAGTAAGCGCATCCTCACTGAATCTGCCACCTCTGTCACAACTGCCGCCTCTGTCACAACTGCAACCTCAGAGCAGGGCAAGAACTGCATTGCCAGTGGTTGTGAAGGTGCCAGTGGTGATGAATCTTTATACGTCGGGCTCCTTCCAGACTGGAGCCAGTGATATTTGCAATGTCTCACAGTTTGCAGTCCACTGTTGCATAAGGGGGGGTCACTGAAGCTATCTATTCAAAGAGAGGAAACTGCATTTCATTCTCTTTTACCATAGACAAGTAGGCAGAGCGAGCACACAACTTCACTAGCAGAGTGCCATTGACTGCACACTCATCGCTTTGTGGTCACTTCATGTCAACTCTGCCCTATATGGAAACCAAAAGGGAATTTCACTCCTTCAACATACACCTAGTATGACCATAGGCAGTGAACCATGCAGGTCAATGCCTTATATCCTGGCAGCAGTCATGGTACAGTCATTAGGTGGTTGCTGCTTGTGCTGCAATAAAAGCTGCGACATCGACCATCAGACGCTGCATCATGGATGGATCCACAAGTGTATGAACAGAGTTGGCCACCACTTCCATGCTGGATAAGATGGGGTCCAAGTTCTGTGCCAAGCCCTGTGCCAAGTTGGTTCTGGACTCTTCCATGCTCCTTCACAATGTCCACAGGCTTTCTGGCAGGCTTCCCCATGCACCAAGCATTTTGTTGTGCATACCCTTCAGCCTTCTTCTGTAGACTGTCCCATTGAAGTGCTCATCTGAGTCCTCTAGAGCAGAATTTTTGTGCGACCTTTCCCTCAGGTGAGCTGGCGCCTTGCTTGCTCCTTGACCTGGCTGCAGTCCATATTCAGATCTCGCCTCTAAACTCTCCTCTAATATATGTGCAGTGTCAGTATCTGAGCTGGAGGCTGCAAGTGTGAAATAAAGTGACGGTGCTGTGTCTTCATCATCACTGTCTTGTTGGTGTTCCACCAAGTTGCACCTCTTGGTTATTTGGAAAAGAAAAGGCACAAGGGTAAGGTTATGGTGCAGGGAAGGGGAAAAATTAAGAGGTGCATGCTTACACCATCTGCAGCTGGAATCAGAAGAGAGTATGAGCTGAGAGGAAGTGGTATGCAAGAAGGAGGATTAGGTATAAGGAGACCATCACCTTCAATGGTTTCAGTCCTGCTCTCAGCAACAGCCATTCCAATATTAGCCAGCACCATCTCCTCCATGGGGGTTAGGACATGTAGCCTTGCCTGCCCCCTTTCAGGTACCTCCTGTTACCTCCAGTTATGCACCACTTTTTCCCACAAGAGAGAGGAAAGTATGTCAGTGAAAGTGGTGCAATCTGTTCAGCTCATGGTTGAATAGCTGCCAGTGTGTGAAAGCTGTGAGATGTGGTTGTGAAGCTTGCAGCAGTGCTAAGTATGGGAGGGTGAGGTGAAGCATATGAATGTTAGGTACGAGTCCTGATTGATAGAGATTTTTGGTACGTGAATGATGGAGGTGTGGTGATTTGAGCAGTATCGGAGGCTTGTGATGCAGTCAGTAGCATATGGCATTTGAAAATGCATTCACTGACCTAGACTACTCATATGAGGTCACTGAACTTTTTGCAACACTGCATCCAGGTCCTCAATGCTTGACTCCTGGCATTGACCTGCCCGGCTATCTGCTCCCACTGCCTTTTGACCATGTGGCTGGAAGACCTCATGGCTCCCTGCAGATACAGACATCTCTCCTCCTTTCCACCTGCTCCACCAAGACTACCGGTGCAGCGTCCAAAAACCTTGGAGTCCACCCCCTCCTCTGTTGTGCCATTCCTTGCACTTTCCCAGGTCTGATTTTCTTCAACCACAACTTCCAGCACCTGCTCTAGCCACAATGCATCTCCCTGTTAAGAGGTACAGGCTAGCTTTAAATAGTGCAAGCTAGCTTTAAGTGGCTCAACAGCTTGAGTGAGATTGAAAATTCAAAAAATAGAAAAATCCTCCAAAAGATGGTTCTTTGCTTGTGATTTTGTACAGAGGTACTGATGACAAGACAGACCCTGGTTGCATTCCTAATGTTAGCTAGAGATGCTTTCATTCTCCCTTTTGCATCACAGTATGAGTTCAGTAGGAGTTTTAAGACTATATAATTGTGTAAGCACTTGTGCATTAGCCATTTCCTGGTGGCTTCAGTCAAGTGTGGCTATTTCTTGTTAAGTGCAAATTGTCATATATTTTCAGCTGACGCCAAATTGCTGACCCAATGTTCCTTAAGAGTTCCTGTCATTAGATTGCTTTCCTGGGGATGTTTTGCTTTCTTCAAAGAATCAGAGTAATGTTCCATAATCCATCCTAAATTGATTGCTGTGTGATTGCCGTGTTTTGCAAACGGCTAGGAAACTGTGGCATAGACAGGACCATTTTCCAAGTATTAACTGCCAAGCACAGAATGAGAGCACTGGCTTTCTATGTGTTTTTGGTCCTTCTCCTTATCAAAGATTCCTCAATGATAGTGAGGAAGCATTACATTGCAGCAGTGGAGTTTAACTGGGATTACAGGAGCAGCAATCTCCTATCAGGGCTGGGAGCTGGAAATATGAGGTAAGAGTTTAAGTTTGTTCTCAGCTAATATCATCAGTATGAAGTACCTGTTACAATACTCCCCAATATCACAGACCTACTGATGGTGGCTGTTGTTTTTGTATTTTTGTATTTTTTCCTGGTGAATAGTGTGAACTTGCAGACTAGTTTGCAGTCTGACGGACTGTGACATGAATGCTCTCATTTCTGTTTTACCTGTCCAAGGCATGTTTGATGTGGCAGCAGTGCAAAAGATGAAGTGTTTCATTCTCCAACTCCGAAATTCCTCCTTGTGGCAAACATTGCACTTAAGAATTTGACTGGGGTTTGCAACGGTTTTTATATTTATAATAAGTATTGTTTGTCAATAGGTCAGTTCAATAGTGGCATAGGACAGTGTGTGAGGTACAGGTCTGCACTTATACCCCAAACTCTGATTTCAATTATGCCACCATGGTGAGATACAGAATAGGAGTGGGAAAGTCTGTCTGGAGCCAATATCCTTGCAGCCTGGTTTAGAAGCAGTGTTTCTGGAGTAACTAGCTAATCAGGATAACCCAAAAAATGAGAGAATAAATAAACTTGTTTTAATTATGTCTCTGTGCAGGCCACGATACTCTTCCAGCTTGTTCCCTCAGTACAGGAAGGCAGTTTTTGTGGAATTCAAAGATTCTTCGTTTCTCACACCAGAACCAAAGCCCAAGTGGATGGGTAAGAAAGATGTTTTCACATGTAGTGAGCATCAATATGACATTACTAAATTGACTCTATCAGTGTTCCTCTTTAACTATCGATCCAGGTATTCGTGGCTCTGTTGAATTCAACTGTAGCATAAATCTGTTTTCCTTTGCTGATGGAGAGGAATTGTTGTTTAACCAGCACTAGAGTGGGACACTTTATACTGATTGCTTGGTGATGGGGATCCCAGACTCTTTCCTACCTCTGGTTCAGATGGATTGCATTCACACATTTTAGAAGAATCTAGGGAAGAGGTAGCAGAGGCACTGTTACATAGATTTAATAGTTTATTGGGGAAAGGTGTAGCACCAGCGTACTGGTGGATAGCTTCCATTGTAACAATATTTAAGAAGAGAGATAAAACATGCCCAGGGATCTATACGGCAGTTAGCTTAACATCGATAGTGGGAAAAATAATGGAATCCATACTGAAGGAAAAAATGGAAAAAGATCTTGGGGGGTGCAAAACGGAATTGACCCTCAAAATGAGCGTAAAACTTCCCAGACTTCCTCCTGCCTTCTCATTTAAATGATGATAGCATGCAGCCCAATGTTAAACACGCTGTTGAGTGGCTGCACGTAAGCTTAGATTGTTCCCATACAAGCTCAACATCTGCCAAGCAAGCTCAGGCTGCTGCTGTCATCGCTGTCATAGAGTTACACAGCACAGAAACAGGCCCTTCATCCCATCGTGTCTCTGCTGGCCTTCAAGCACCTAACTATTCTAGAACCATTTTCCAGCACTTGGCCCGTAGCCTTGTATGTTATGGCGTTTCAAGTGCTCATCTAAATACTTCTTAAATGTTGTGAGGGTTCCTGCCTCTACCACCCCTTCAGGCAGTGTATTCCAGATTCCAACCACCCTCTGAGTGAAAATTTTTTTCCTCAAATCCCCTCTAACCCTCCTGCCCCTTACATTAAATCTATGCCCCCTGGTTATTGATCCCTCTGCTAAGGGAAAAAGTCTCTTCCTATCTAACCTATCAATGCCCCTCATAATTTCGTATACCTCAGTCATGTCCCCCTTCATCCTTCTCTGTTCTAAGGAAAACAACCCTAGCCTTTCAGTCTCTCTTCATAGCTGAAATGCTCCAGCCCAGGCAACATCCTGGTGAATCTCCTCTGCACCCTCTTCATTGCAATCACATCCTTCCTATAGTGTGGTGCCCAGAACTGTACACAGTACTTCAGCTGTGGCCTAACTAGTGTTTTATACAGCTCCATCCTAACCTCCCTGCTCTTATATTCTATGCTTCGGCTAATAAAGGCAAGTATCCCATATGCCTTCCTAACCACCTTATCTACCTGTACTGCTGCCTTCAGTGATCTATGGACAAGTACACCAAGGTCCCTCTTACACTCTGTACTTCCTAGGGACCTACCATCCATTGTATATTCCCTTGCCTTGTTAGTCCTCCCAAAATGCATCAACTCACACTTCTCAGGATTAAATTCCATTTGCCACTGCTCCACCCATCTTACCAGCCCATCTATATTGTCCTGTAATCTAAGGCTTTTCTCCTCACTATTTACGACACCACCAATTTTCCTGTCATCTGCGAACTTGCTTATCATACCTATATCCATGTCTAAATCATTAATGTACACAAACAGCAAAGGTCCCAGCACCGATCCCTGTGGTACACCACTGGTCACAGGCTTCCACTCGCAAAAACAACCCTTGACCATTACCCTCTGTTTCCTGCCACCAAGCCAATTTTGGATCCAATTTCCCATATTGCCCTGATTCCCATGGGCTCTTACCTTCTTAACCAATCTCCCATGCGGGACCTCATCAAAAGCCTTACTGATGTCCATGTAGACGACATGGATCTGCTTTACCCTCATCTACACATCTAGTCACCTCCTTGAAAAATTTAATCAAGTTAGTTAGATAGACACGGTCTCCCCCTGACAAAGCCGTGCTGACAATCCCTGATTATTCCCTGCCTCTCCAAGTGGAAATTAATCCTGTCCCTCAGACTTTTTTCCAATAGTTTCCCAGCCACTGATGTTAGACTCACCGGCCTGTAATTACCTGGTCTATCCTTGCTACGCTTTTTGAATAATGGTACCATATTCGCTGTCCTCCAGTCCTCTGGCACCTCTCCCATGGCCAGAGAGGATCTTAAAATTTGTGTCAGTGCCCCTGCTATCACCTCCCTTGCCTCACACAACAACCTGGGATACATCTGATCTGGGCCTGGGGATTTATCTACTTTTAAGCCCGCTAAAGCATCTAATACTTCCTCCCTTTCAATGTTAATATGTTCAAGTATATTGCAATCCCCCTCCCTGATCTCTACACCTACATCGTCGTTCTCTACAGTGAAAACAGATGAAAAGTAATCATTTAAAACACCACCTATGTCCTCCGGCTCTACACAGATTGCCACTTTGGTCCCAAGTGGGCCCTACTCTTTCCCTGGTTATCCTCTTGCCCTTAATATACTTATAAAACGCCTTAGGATTTTCCTTTATATTGACCGCCAATGTTTTTTCATGTCCCCTCTTCGCTCTCCTAATTACTTTTTTAAGTACCCCCCTACACTTTCTATACTCCTCTAATGCTTCCGTTGTTTTCAGCGCTCCGAATCTGCCATAAGCCTCCTTTTTTTTTCTGATCCAATACTCTACATCCCTTGATATCCAGGGTTCCCTGGACTTGATGGTCCTACGCTTCACCTTAACGGGTATATGTTGGCTTTGAACCCTCACTATTTCCTCTTTGAATGCCTCCCACTGGCCTGATGTAGACTTTCCTTCAAGTAGTTGCTCCCAGTCCACTTTGGCCAGGTCCTGTTTTATCAAATTGAAATCGGCCTTCCCCCAATTCAATACCTTTATTTCTGGCCCGTCTTTGTCCTTTTCCATAACTACCTTAAATCTTACAGAGTTATGGTCACTATCCCTGATATGCACCTCCACTGATAATTCTATCACTTGTCCAGCTTCATTCCCTAGGATTAGGTCCAGTACTGCCCCTTCTCTTGTCGGACTTTCTACATACTGGCTCAAAAAGCTCTCCTGTATGCATTTTAAAAATTCCTCCCCCTTTAAGCCTTTTGCACTAAGACTATCCCAGTTGATATTAGGTAAGTTGAAATCCCCTACTATTATTACCCTATTATTTTTACACTTCTCTGAGATTTCCCTACATATCAGTTCCTCTATCTCTCCCTGACTGTTTGGAGGCCTGTAGTACACACCCAGCCAAGTGATTGCCCCCCTTTTGTTCTTAAGTTCTACCCATATGGCCTCATTTGAGGAATCTTCTAAGATATCATCCCTCCTTACTGCAGTAATTGACTCTTTGATCAACAGTGGAATACCACCTCCTCTTTTATCCCCTCCCCTATCACGCCTGAAGATTCTATACCTTGGAATATTGAGTTGCCAGTCCTGCCCCTCCCTCAGCCATATCTCTGTGATAGCAATAATATCATAATGCCATGTGCTAATCATTGCCCTCAATTCATCTACCTTATCAGAAAGACTCCTTGCATTAAAGTATATGCAATCGAGACTTGCATTTTTCACTTGTGCCTTAACAGGTCTATATTTGCTCTGCCTTCCAGACTGACTCAGTTTCTCTTCTATATTTGGCTGTGCCTCACCCCCAACTGTACCTCCACTCTGTATCCCATCCCCCTGCCAAATTAATTTAAACCCCCCCCCCAACAGCACTAACAAACCTCCTAGCAAGGATGTTGGTCCCGTTCTGGTTCAGGTGCAACCCGTCCAACTTGTACAGGTCCCACCTTTGCCAGAAACAGACCCAGTGATCCAGGAACCTAAAGCCCTCCCTCCTACACCATCTCCTCAGCCATGCAGTCATCTGCTCTATCCTCCTATTCCTATACTCGCTAGCACGTGGCACAGGGAGTAATCCAGAGATTACAATCTTTGAGGTCCTGCTTTTTAATCTGCTACCTAGCTCCCTAAATTCTTGTTGCAGTACCTCATCCCTCTTTCTACCTATGTCGTTGGTACTAATGTGTATCACCACCTCTGACTGTTCACCCTCCCCCTTCAGAATGTCCTGCAGCCACTCCGTGACATCCTTGACCCTAGCACCAGGGAGGCAACATACCATCCTGCAGCCTCGTTTGCGGCCACAGAAACGCCTATCTGCACCCCTTATGATAGAATCCCCTATCACTATAGTTCTTCCACCCCTTTTCCTCCCCTGCTGTGCAGCAGAGCCCTCCGTGGTGCCACGAACTTGGCTGTTGCTGCTTTCGCCTGGGAGGTCATCCCCCCCCCAACAGTATCCAAAGCGGGGGGTATATCTGTTTGAGAGGGGGATGGCCACAGGGGGCTCCTGCACTACCTGCCTGCACCTACTACTCCGTCTGGTGGTCACCCATCCCTTTTCTGCCTGTGCAGCCATTACCTGCGGTGTGACCCCCTCACTAAATGTGCTATCCACAATGTCCTCAGCATCGCGAATGCTCCACAGTGAATCCATCTGGAGCTCCAGCTCCGTAATGCGGGTAGCCAGTAGCTGCAGATGGATACACTTCCTGCACACATGGTCGTCGGGGACACTGGAAGCGTCCCTGATTTCCCACATAGCGCAGGAGGAGCATATCACGGGGCTGAGCTCTCCTGCCATGACTTACCGTTAGATTAATTAGTTACTCCCTTAATTAAAAAATACTAATTACATTAGGGGCCTTGTTCCACCCACTACAATCTAAAGTCCTTAATAAGTTACACTGAATTAGAAAAAAAACACTTTAGTAGTACTCACCTTATCAACAGAGGTTTTTTTTCAACAAAAAAAAACTTTCCCCTTTTTTTTAAGCTATTTAAATGCACTAACAGCTGCTACTCACCCAACCAATCACCTTGCAGATTTCCCGTGCTGTCACTGTAGTTTTTGTTTCGAGTCTCAGCACGCGCCAAGAGGGAGAGCAGATCCGCCAGCCGCCGCCGCTCCTGTCTTCAGGTAAGTGAGGGCCTCAAACCCCGCGCTCGCTTTCTCAGGTCCCGCTCCGGATCAGCTTCCATCGAGGCTCGCCAGCCGCCACTGCTCCTGTCTCCAGGTAAGTGAGGGCCTCAAACCCCGCGCTCTCTTTTACAGCTCCCGCTCCGGATCAGCTTCTGCCCAGGTCCGCCAGCCACCGCCGCTCCTGTCTTCAGGTAAGCTGTGGATACTAACATGCAAAGGGGCTGGCAGGGAGTCACAGCAGTCCAACAACCTGTCCTCCAGCACATTGCTATGACAATCTGTGGGAGTAGCAGTGGCACCATGAAGCACGAACCTGTTGTCCTCTGTCAGGTTGACAGCATTCGTCCTCCCACCACTGCTACTCCACCAGGGCCATTGCTGTGCCTGTCAGCCAGCCAACCCAGATTGCTGCCACCCATATGGAGACTGTGCAGTCCAAAGCTGGGCCTCGTAGGGCCTAAGCTGCTCGATGTCATGCTGAAAGGCCATCTGTTATCTTCCCCACTGATAGTTAGCAGCCTGCCACCAGCCATACTGCAGCAACTGGGGTAGCACTGCGTAGGAGCACTAGGACAGGAAAAGGCACGTGGATGACAGGCACTAAGGAAATGCACAAGGATGATTAGTTGACTTTTGTATGGAATATTGGATGGCTTGATTCATAAATTTAGTTTGGAATGTTTGTTTTTTGGTGGCTTTTATTTTTACATTGCGGCAAAGAGGACACTGTGACATTCAGTAAGAAAGGGAAGGGAAAGTAAATGGGGAATTGGGGTTGCACTCACTGGCACCACAGTCATTCATGGGCAACTCAACCAGTTATTTGGGGCGGCACAGTGGCGCAGTGGTTAGCACTGCAGCCTCACAGCTCCAGCGACCCGGGTTCAATTCTGGGTACTGCCTGTGTGGAGTTTGCAAGTTCTCCCTGTGTCTGTGTGGGTTTTCTCCGGGTGCTCCGGTTTCCTCCCACAGCCAAAAGACTTGCAGGTTGATAGGTAAATTGGCCATTATAAATTGCCCCTAGTATAGGTAGGTGGTAGGGGAATATGGGATGTGGTAGAAATATGGGATTAGTGTAGGATTAATATAAATGGGTGGTTAATGGTCGGCACAGACTCGAAGGGCCTGTTTCAGTGCTGTATCTCTAAATCATAAATCTTCTCCTCTTCCTCAGCTCAAATTTTGGTTTATATTGTTCCTGTGAAGCGCCTTGCTTTATTACGTTAAAGGTAGTATATAAGCATAAGTAGTTGTTGCAGTTGTAATCTAGACTGAGATGTGGCAGAGCAAAGTATGTGTCTGGACTGCAATATGTGGGAGTTTGTGGACAGTGAGAATGCCTATGTTGTAGAAGTCAGTAGACACGCTCAGGTTGTAGATGTCTTCATCTCAAATCTCTCTGGCTCCGAGTCATTGAGCTGAAGAGTGAGTTGGAGATACTCTGACACCCCTCAAGAGGTGTTCAAAATCATGAGGGGTCTAGACAGAGTAGATAGGGAGAAACTGTTCCAGAACCAGAGGACACCGATTTAAGGTGATTGGTGAAAGAAGCAACAACAACATGAAGAAAATTTTTTACGCAGCAAGTGATTCGGATCTGGAATGCACTGCCTGAGAATGTGCTGGAGGCATATCCAATCGGGGCTTTCAAAAGAGAATTGGATAATTATCTGAAGAGAAAAATTTATGGGGAAAAGGCAGGGGAGTGGGACTAGGTGAGTTGCTCTTCCAGAGAGCCAGCATGGATACGATGGGCTAAGTGGCCTCCTTCTGTGCTGTAACCATTCTATGATAAGGGAGGGGGAGTACAATCTGGACAGTTTGTTTCAGATTTTGGTCACAGCTCATAAAGAGGTGCAGGTTCAGAACCGGGTTGGTATGACCCATAGTGTACAGTGTAAGGAAATCCAGGTAAGATAGAGAATGGGGATCTGCAGAAACTGATTGTATTCAACAGGGACAATGTACTTGCTAACTGTGAGGATAAGGATAATGACTGCCGAAAGAACAGCCAGAATTCAGACCATGATACCTTGAGCAGGAGGCTGTCCAAAGTGGAGAGAAGGAGGAAGGGAAGCAGAATGTGGTAGTTGCAGGGGATTCAATAATTAGGGGGACAGATCCTTTGTAAGCAGGATCAAGAGTGATGGACATCTTGAACTGTCTTGAAAGGACATTAGAAAGGGAAGAGGAAAGATTCAGTCATTGTAGGCCATGTTGGGACCCTCAAAATAGGGAAGAGTAGGCAAGAAGTCCTGTTTGGAGAATACCAGAATCTAGGAGCGAAATTAAAGAACAGGACCTCAAGGGTTATAATCTTTGCCTTTGGTTTTTTGCTACTCACCTTAAATCAGTGTCCTCTAGTGCTTGAACCCTCCGTTAAAGGGAACTGTTGCTCTTGGAATGCAGACCCCCACCTGCCAAGAATGAGACATATTAATTTTATCATATGAACATTGCTTTTAAACTGTGGCTGGAGTGAAGAAATGACTTGTTTGAAGATCACCAGACACTGGGCTGGAAGGATATTTGCATACTAAGAGACGCTGCTTGTGGAGATAAAGGGCTATTCCCTGTTCCAGTTAACCCAAATGGATTTTGATCACCAGACATTGAAGGTTAAACTAGCTGGTCACATGACTAACTGGCTGGTCCAGGTTTTTTGAACTAGCCACAGGACAGTTTGAATTCAGAAGGCAGTGTGTAACTGAAGCTGGAACAAGGAAACCTCTCTCTCTCACTTTCTCCCAAGATACCAGACCCACGGAAGACACGTAAACCTCAAGAGAAAAAAGACTCCTACATCGGAATAAGTTGAAGTGTGAACTGGGCCCCAACAAACTGCAAGACATACCGGCAACCAAAGACTCCACGGTGAACTTAAAGGACTGTAACTACCAGATATTGCCTCAAACTTTTCCCCTTTATTCCTTCTACTTTTTCTGTCTCTATCTGCGTGTGTGTTTATTGCATATGCCTGCTAGCGTGGTCGCATCACCTATTTGTAGTCGTTAACCAGATTAGAGTTTAAGATTAATAAACTTCTACCTTTCTTGTTTAAATCTAAGGAAACCTGTTTGATTTCTTTGCCTTTCAATTGGAGCAGTGAACAAGGATTCACTAAGAGGGAGTTAAAAACGCGGTGTTTTAAAATTAATCCCTGTTACGTTTAAACCAGGCAAAGGCTGAGAGGGAACCTCTAGACCCCTTCTCACCTAGTCGTAACACTCTCTATCTACTCTGTCTAGACCCCTCTTGATTTTGAGCACCTCTATCGAATCTCCTCTCAACCTTCTCTTCTCGAAGGAGAACAACCCCATTTTTTCGAATCTATCCTCCTTAGCGAAGTTCCTAATCTCTGGAACCATTCTCGTAAATCTTTGCTGCACCCTCTCTAAAACCTTCACATCATTCCTCAGGTACTGATGCAGTCCATGCCTGCATGTAGCAAAACCTGGACAACATTCAGGCTTGGGCTGATAAGTGGCAAGTAACATTCATGCCACACAAGTGCCAGGCAATGATAATCTCCAACAAGAGAGAATCTAACCATCTACCATGACGTTCAACAGCATTACCATTGCTGAATCCCCCACCATCAACATCCTGGGGGTCACCATCGACCAGCAACTTAACTGGACCAGCCACATAAATACTACGGCTACAAGGGCAGATCAGAGGCTGGGAATACTGCGGTGAGTAACTCACCTCCTGACTCCTCAAAGCCTATCCACCATCTATAAGGTACAAGTCAAGAGTGTGATGGAATACTCTCCACTTGCCTGGATGAATGCAGCTCCATCAATACTCAAGAAACTCGACACCATCCAGGAAAAAACAGCCCGCTTGATCGGTATCCCATTCACCACCTTAAACATTCACTCCCTCCAGCACCAATGTACCATCTACAAGATGCAGTGCAGAAACTCTCCAAGTCTCCTTTGACAGCACCTTCAAAACTTGCAACCTCTACCAGCTAGAAGGACAAGGACAGCAAACAAATGGAAACACTACCACCTGCAAGTTCCCCTCCAAGCCACACGCCATCCTGACTTGAAATTATATTGCCGTTCCTTCACTGTTGCTGGGTCAAAAACCTGGAACTCCCTTCCTAACAGCACTGTGGGTGTACCTATACCATATAGACTGTAGTGGTTCAAGAAGGCAGCTCACCACCCCCTTCTCAAGGACAATTAGGTATGGGCAAAAAATGATGACTTAGCCAGCGATGCTCACATCCCCTGATTAAAAGCATCCCATGTCTGGGAGCAAGTAATTTGTGTAGAATCCTTGATGTAGGGACCAAGTCCTTCAGCACCTTCCACACCACTCCCTGTAGACAGCAGCAACTTTAAGCAACAGAACAAAACACGAAACACTTCTACAAACTCAGCAACAGCCACTAGAAATCAATCAACAACTGCCCTGAAAGTAATGGATGATTCCTTTAAATAGCGTTGCTGGTGTTGGGGGTCTGGAGGTGTGGGTCTTCCTGCTGCTGAATGTATGTTCAGCTGTGCGAGTTTAAGAGAGGGTGTTAGCTGGAGGACTGAGCTCCAAAGCTGCAGCATGGCATCAAATTACATACTAACCAACATCACAATTTACCTACTCTGCATACATCTGGGGCAGGCTCCCTGCACCCACACTAATGCCCTACCCACAATGGCATCTAGTGCAATGCACATCAGAAGTGTGCTGCGGACGTCATTTTGGAACCAAAATGGCACCTGGAACACTGAAAACATGGGCACTAAGCAATGTAATTTTGCAGCACAAGAAACCAGAAATGTAATAATGAATAGTCAACATGGATTTCAAAAGGGAAAGTCTTGCTTGACCAACCTCATTGAATTTTTTGAAGACATAACAGACAGAGTAGACAAGGGTAATCTAGTAGATGTAATATATCTAGATTTCCAAAAGACCTATGCTAAGATACCACATAATAGACTAATGAATAAGGTCAGTGCAAACAGAGTCAGAGGACAAGTCACAGAATGAATAACTAGATGGCTGTAAGACATAATGAAGATATTTTAGGTAAAGAGTAACTATTCAGAGTGGCTGAAGGTGGAATATAAGGTCCTGTGCTGCGACCACTGTTGTTTACAAATTATATTTATAATTTAGACTTTAGAATCAAAAACTGAATTTCTAAATTTGTAGATGACACCAAATTAAGGGGGGGCTTGGGGGGGCGGTGAATAGTCAATACTAAGGACCGCAACAAATTGGAAGACTATATCAATAAACTTGCACATTAGGCATATAATTGGTAAATGAATTTCAACATAGCTAAGGGTGAGGTATTACATTTTGGTAAGAAAAATAAGGATAGAACCTAAATAGGGTAGTGGAGCAAAAGGATCTGGGAGTACAAATACACAAATTAATTAATGTAGTGATGCCGGTCAATAAGGTCACAACAAAAGCAAATCAAGCACGAGGGTTTATTTCTAAAGAAATAGAATTTAAAAGTTGAGAAGTTATGCTAAACCTTTTGAACCTTGGTTCGACCACAAGGGAAATGGTGGTATAGTGGTAATGTCACTGAACCAGTAATCCAGAGGCCTAGGCTAATGCCGGGTAGGCAACTGGTGGAATTTAAATTCAATTAATTAACAAAAAAAAATTGGAATTGAAAGCTAGTCTCAGTAATGGTGCCATGAAGTTTTAATTGATTGTCATAAAAACTACCTGGGTTACTTTTCTCTTGAAAAAAGAAGGCTGAGGAGTGACCTAATAGAGGGCTTTAATATTATGAAAGTTTTGGAAAGAGTAGACACAGAAAAAAACTTTTCCACTTGTGGGGAAGAGTAAAACTAAAGCCCATCAATATAAAATAGCGATCAAGAAATCAAAAAGAGAATTCAGAAGGAACTTCTTTATCCAGAGATTGATGAGGATGTGGAACTCACCTCCGCAGGGTGTTGTTGAGGTGAATAGCATAGAAGCATTTAAGGGAAAGCTAGATAAGCACATGAGGGAGACGGGCATAAAGGGTTATGCCAATAGAGTTAGATGAGCAAGAATGGGAGGAGTTTTGAACACAACATAAACGCCAGCATGGATTGGGCTGAATGACCTTTTTCAGTGCTGTATATTCTATATAATTCTATCTATGTAATTCTTTATAGTTCTGTTATAGTATCATTAATTTAAATATATAAAATAATGGTGCTAAAGAATTTATCATTAGACCTATTCTATCTGGGTTAACTAGAATAATTTTAAAGCCACCCAAGACTAAAAAAAAGTAGTCACTGAAGAAAAACTCTTCCTTTAAGATTGTTCTATTTAGAAAAGAACCTTTTGTTACACCCGGGGTGGGAGGAGTGCACTGTTTATTCTAGTTCCACTTCTCCACGTGTCACAACATATATTAAAAAATGTTCCCACTTACCAATACGGTCAATTATACACTCTATTTTTATCCCAGAATAAAACACACCAACCAGATTTTTTTAATAAATAACAAAATTATCATTTTATTATAAAACAAGTCTTAACTAGTAATGAAGCAAAGCATAAACACACAGATAGAAATATAAAAGTTCATCTTTACCTTAGCCCTCACACACACAAATACACACATACACCGATTAACCAAAAAAATAAAGAGATTTACTCTTTGGAGCTCTAGTAAGAAAAAACAAAAAAGAATATGTTGACCGAATACTTGCTAATTCTTGAAGAAAAAAGAGAAGATATGAAACAATGTCAGATGTCCTTTTTTGGTTTGATGTCCCAAATACATGTAGATGGCAGTCACTGGGATCTTTCTAGAACAGTTCTCGTCAGGCGACGTTGAAGATCAGTTTGGGCAGGCTTTCCAGGGAAAATGCAGTAACAGGGGTTTCAGGCAGTTTCCTACACTGCCTTCTCAGCTTCTCAAGAGATGGAAAACTGGCAGGCTTTTTCAAAAGAGCTGGAGCAGACTGAGGTGGGGTTTGCTCCCTTGGCAAGTTTTTTCCAACTGTCTTTTCAAATGATTGTCCATGTTCCAACTCACTGTCCAAAGCGAAACCAAAAACAATGTCACAAGTGTCAAGCCTCCCAACTCCAATGAATCTTGACCTGTCACTTCTTTGTAAACATCTTTCCCCAAGTCAAAAACAACCCATGCTGGGTAACTATTTGAAGACAGGTGCCTTCCAGCAACTGTTTACAATCCAGACCTCTCAGTGACCCTCAAAGTTTAACAAAAAATGGAAGCACTCGTAACACTTTCATTAATTAAGGCTCACCACATAAAAACACTGTATGCCATAAAGAAAAGTTGGATTCCATTTTGGAATAGTTTTGTTTTTACAGTATTTTATTTATATTTTTCTTTTTTTGACTAGAGATAAATTCCTACTCTTACTTTCCTCTGATCACTTCAGGCTGCACACTAACTGAAGTTGAGTAACCTGCTCCTGGGATTCACAAAGACAGCACTTAACTGTCCATTAGGAGGCATAGACAGCAGGCAGAGAATGACTTTCCCTACAGTATTTCCCTACCCTCTCTCCCCCGAGGGAAATGACGCTGCTGAGATCATCACCTTCTTTCAGTGATATATCTGAAATCAGTAACTGAGCAACAGAAATCAGACTTCCAAACCTACATCACAGTACAGAGGTCCCAATGTATTTGTGCCATAACACAGCTCGGATTTTTTTGCCGTTGATTATTTGGGTCCAGAAATCAGTGTTAGAAGGTTTCTTCGGCAGTGAGTTTGTTTTCAGTACTTTCCAGAGTTAGTTGTATATCTGGGTGTGAATGTGTGTAAATCTGTCAAAAATCATTTCCATAGTGAACAGAAGTGCGCAATATGTTGATCCATCATTTGCACTTGGAAATCTCTACAGCACATGGCCTCTGTGTAACCTTTTCTCCTCTCTCACACATTCTATTCTGAGTGACTCACAACTCTATATAGAAGCCACTGCCAAGTAAAACAGCTCAAGTCTCATGTTATTCACAGTCAGTTATCAGGCAGATACACCAACTGACAGCGTTTCCTCTCAGAGCAGCCAGAAAAAACAAATATAACAACTCAAATATATATCTTAGCTTTTGCTAAAAGATGTCTTGAAGGATTTTATTATGACTTGTGTTGTTTTTTAATGTGGATTTGATTTTTGTTTATACAGTTACCTAGAGTTGGAGTCAGACTCGTATTTTCCCCTCGATTTTTGACCCCCATCTCCTTGCCTGTCCTGAATGTGTGGACCCTTACTGGAATGTGGTTTAATGTGCGTGGTGTGTCATCTGATACCTACCCAGGTGGCCGTTGTCTAAGCCTATATAGCAAAAGTCATTAGTCTAATAAAACATGTAGGATATAATAAATGAACCCAAACCTGTCTCGGCATGTGCATTTCCAGCAGGGGTCACTGGATATTAATCAGGAGAGGGAACCCTAGCTCATTTTTGTTTCCTTAGCCCAGGGGTGCTGAGACCAATTGCAATGCCCTAGCTGCTACCCTGGTTGACATCAGCTAAATCAGCAATAGATTGTATATCAAACCCTCTTGAGAAAATGCCAAGTAATTCAATTTGAAAACAGCAGTACACTGAGATGTTAGACTGAATTGGGCTGGCTCCCAGCGGCGGGTGCGCAAAAGGCGGCAGTCCCACCTGTGACATTTGTGGCCACCACGAAGGGCAGACATTTAGCATAATGATGGTGGCCATCTCCCCCAATCACGTGGCAGGGCTGGCATTGGCGACATTGTTAATGGCGTCACCTGATATTGGATTACAGAGTTCCACCCTACCCCCCAACATTATCCAGTTGCATACATCCCCCCTTCCCACGCAACAGTTCCACCCTCCCCTCGCATCTGAAGATTGAGTTTAGTGGCAATGTCCAATGTTAAAAAAAATTCCACAAGATAACAATGGATAACTTACCTGACCTTTGCAGGCACCGAGGACTCTCACCTCGATGGTGCCAGTTTTGTAAAGACGGGAAAGTAAAGGCACATCATGCAGAAGATTGCGAATGCCTGGAAGGATTGAGGCGAATTAGATACAAATTCATTCAAAACATTATGTAACAGATTTAAATTACAATCCTGTCGCATTGCGACAGAGATGCCGCCACGGAACTTTGCCGACTCCGAGCAAATCGGAAACCAACATTACTGCATCAGTTTCCATGGTGGACAACTCCATACTGATTCTCCACCACATCCTCTCCCCCACCCACCCCACCCCCCAACCCCACCAAGAACCCGCCTTCTAACCGAACATAAAATCCAGGATCAATTAGTTTTGCCCGAAAAATTTCTGATCAAAAGGACTTTGCTTCTATTATAACTGTTTCCTCACAGCCATCACAAAAAATATAAAAGTCTACACAATGATGCAGAATCGTCCAAAGTTAATCTTGAAACTTAACCTGGAGTTCCTAGTGCTGTGCAGCATACTAATGTGGCTGGTGCCCCATGAGTTTAAGATGGATGGACTTTATTCCTCTGAGATTTGGGAAGTCTTTCCTCTTTGACTTGGATTTGTACAATGACTCCTTTGCTCTGGATTTATGGCCCATATTGGGAGGACAGCTCTGTGTTCTTCCTGCAAAAGTTGAGAGATTTGTCAGATAGTTACTTGTTATTTTCAGAACAGCTCAAAAAAATTGGCACTGAGAAAAATCTACGAGAATGTCTGGAAAATTCTATTGCGCAATGGGTGGTGAGCTGCAAAACAAATCATCGATCCCAAGTAATTGTTCAGTATTTCATAGGCTATTTCTAATCTTTCATTGCTTATTTTTCTGGTTTTCTGCTACCCTGATCCTTTGTAGTCTGGAGCAGCAGCTTCCTTATGAGTCGCTCACAATATCAAGAGCATATTTTATTTGGGTTAATTTGTTTAATTGAGCTCAGAAGACAATATTTGGTATATTGAAGGTTTTATTTAGATGAAGGGACTGGGTGGTGGTATGCAATACTTCTCCTGTCCTTTCTGCTTACGCTTTTTGCTCATAGGGAATATTGGGCATTGTCCTGTGACTGCAAAGGAACAGATAAAATAAAGCAATACAGGAGATCTACTCTACCTTCAGTAATTGAGCAGGGCTTAATAACATACATCAATTAAAACATTTTTTTATCATACTACGAACATACAAGCCTGCTCTGCCATTTAATAAGATCATGGCTGATCTGATTGTGGCCTCAACTCCACTTTCTCACCTATCTCCGGTACCCTCTGACTCCCTTGTTAGTCAAGATACGAACATACAAATTACAAGTAATTATACTACAAGTAAGTAGCTCACAGATTATTGTTTCTCCTAGGGATTCTTGGGCCCACAATTCGAGCAGAAGTAAATGACAAAGTAATAATCCACTTTAAGAACCTAGCCTCACGGCCTTACAGCATTCATCCATTTGGGATCTCCTACTGGAAGATGTCTGAGGGTGAGTCCAACACAGTTACTTATATGTCAGGCTTTCAGATAATTAGCAGTATAACTCTTCGAATAAGTATCTGCCACAAAGTTGGTAGTATATTGATAGTATAATCCATAACATGAATATTTGTTATAAATCACCATTCACTTACACATTTAAGTGTGTACATATGTGAAAATCAACAAGAGACGCCATTACTGCAAAATTCATTTTGCAATTACTTCTGTCATCAGCATCAACATAACTGGCCTAACAAAGCAATCTTGCTGTTATAGTGATACATAGCATGTAATAGAGATATATCTGAGGTGTCAATTCTATGGTAACAAGTTAGACTCACTTCAGTATTATCAGATAGTGCTGCTAAAAACATTCATGCCTTCGCATCCTGTACTGAAGTGTTTGTACTCAAGTCCTCAAGTGGGCCTTGAACCCACAGCCTTCTGATTCTGAGCCAAGTTGACACTTGAGAAGGAGTGCCAACGTGACTTTGTGACAACTGCATAAATAATTTAAAATAACTTGATTATCAAAGAATATACACATCCACAATATCACACAATTTCTTCATAAGGAACTAGGGAAGCTCCCTGAAATTTTGCCATAATCTTCTGCTATATAAGGGAGAATGTTGGGTGGACTTGCAGCATGTAAATGATGACAACCAAATGCCCTGCTTCTGCTGCACTTTCAATATCACCGTATATCATAGGCTTAAATTCACAAGTGTTTGTCATCTTTCGCTATTTTTCCAGGTTGGCATATATGTGAGCATAAACAAGCATAGAGAAACCATTATTCTCTGCAATGACATATTAAGCCATTATACCCTAACCCCAAAACAGAGTGATTATTCAGGGATCACTGTCTGTATATGCACAACCTAACAGAGTAAAGACATATGAGCAGAAGAGGAATGTAATAGGCCAATAATTGTGGAATTTATGAAGCCTGAAGCCAGGGTCATTACACTAATTGGAGCACCAAAATACCCCAGGGATTGAGCAACTATCACTGGAATAGTAGAAACATGAACATACCTTTTCGCCACTGCACTGCTAGGAAAGGCCTACTGCTTTCAAGTTAACTGACTGGATAATACATACACAACCACGGTCCTTCTAACTGCACTGTAAAAGAATGCAGATGAAGCCTCTCCATTAAGCATTTAGGTAATATAAATGCACCAACTCTATTAGACAACCAGCAAATAGAATCATCACGCTATCCACATGTGAAACTGCCATGAATATTGGTGCTACTGAACAACAATGAAATTCAATATAAACAAACAAGTCTATTAATTGTCACAGTGCTGGTAAACATGGCACTGTCCACAAAAAAATTGAAATAAAATTGAGCTAAATAAAGATTAGTTCATAAAGGTCAATTCAGATCACCACAATTATATATTTAAGTTAGCTCACAATGCTTAATATTTATAAATATTTCACAACCCATTGTGTATGGAATTACCCAAATATTTTAAATATATTCTGATATTTGACAGTTTAATATTATGGACATTTTGCTAAACATCAACATAGTGACCATTACAATTTCTTTGCTCTTCACTTCTCCTATACCTTTTTGTTAGCTGTTACTAATAGAGAACATTCTGTACTAAGGAGCTTCATACAATGACCATACATCCATAACTGAGAAGAAAGATGACGTTGTAGCACCCAAAGGTGAATACGTGTATGTCTGGGAAATAACTGGGAATCTTGGCCCAATGAATGGTGATTCAAGTTGTCTTACCTATGCCTACTCTTCACATGTGGATCCTGTGAGGGATTTCAATTCAGGGTTAATAGGAGCAATGCTCGTATGTAAACAAGGTGAGTGTGAATAAGGTGCAGGAATCATATTCACTTTCTAAACTGTTTTACTGTTAAACTGTGTTGTCTCTATTCTGAGTGATATGTTGTAGTGGAGACCAGTACTCTCCATTCTATCATGTTATCAGGTGAAGTTGTTGTAGCAAAGATCAGCTCATCCCATTCTCTAACTCTGTTATTCCTAAATGATATGGAATGTGACAGGGGTCTCCTTTAATACTTCTGCTTCACTGAGTGATATTACTAAAACTATTTCTGGCTGTATAGTCTGCTGTTGTTGATTAGCTGCAGATACTCAGGCACAGTTAGTTACTTTAAACTATATTCTAAGTTAATGTACATAGCTTATTTAAATTTTTTGTTTTCTTTAACTTGTTCTACATTTACAATTCAAACATTTCTTTATTTTGAATGTAAAAAATCATTACCGAGTTGTAAACATTGTCTCTTCAGGGACTCTAAATGAACTTGGAAAACAGATCAATCGACAAGAGTTTGTGCTTTTGTTCTCGATCATTGATGAAAGTAAAAGCATGTACCTTGAAACAGATAGGATCAGATATAGGATTCCCGGCCCTCAGAAGAACAAAGGGCAGCTGTACTCGATAAATGGTTATATCAATGTCTCCCTACCAGGTGGGTAAAAACACATTCCTTAGAGCTGTGTGCTTAGCTGCTCACGCTGGCAGATTTTTATTAATATGTGAAATTACAATTAAACGCAAGAAGTAAAAAAGAAGCCGAATGAAGCATGGCCTTTATCTCAAGGGTGCTGGAGTACCAAAGTGAGGAACTAATGTCAGTTGTACAGAGCTTTGGTCAGTCCCCATCTGGAGTACTGCATCAGTTTTGGGCACTGCACCTCAGGAGGGTATATTAACCTTGGGGGAGTGCAGTGCGCATTCACCAGAATGATACTGGGGTTTAGAGGGTTAAATTAAGAGACCTAAACATGTGTAGAAATATATAATAGAGTAGTTATAGTTAGATTTTGGTGGGGGAATCCAGAACAAGGGGGCACAATCTTAAATTTAGAGCCAAACTATTCAGGAGTGAAATCAGCACTTTTCCACATAAAGGATGGCAGAAATCTGAAATTCTCTTTCTAAAAGGCTGCGGATGCTGGAACAATTGACATTCTCAACACTGAGATTGAAGTATTTTTGTTAGGTAAGAACATCAAGGGATATGGATCAAAGGTAGGCAATTGGAATGGAAGTACGGATCTAACTGAATGGTGTAACAGGCTCAACGGACTAAATGGCCTACTCCTGTTCCTATGTTCTATTTGTGTTAACATTTCTCAGTCATTAATTTGCTCTGCTTGAATTTCATGTATCTACAGCTTTGTAAAGATCTGTTCTTAGAACTGGTCCTTCCATTCTAAATAAGAACATCAAGATCTGTTAGTATCAGAAACTGGATATTTTTGCAATTTATTGGGAACATGGATTTATCCTTTATATACGTCGCTCATGCTGCACCTAAGCAACCCACAAAACCATAAAACTTGGGCATCCCTAATCAATATGGCCTGAAAAGGAGGTGGAGGTTGGGGAAAGTGACTGAGGGAAAATGCCAGATCGGCAGTCAAAACACTCGAGACTTTGATGGTTTAACTAGTTAATTCCATGGGGTAATAACCCCTAGCTTCTTGAATTAAAGTTGTGAGAGTTTGTAATTTTCTACAAAAATAAGGAAATCAAATTTAGCTGACTTTTACCCTGAAATTACATCAGTGATTTAATGAGCTCACTAAAGTAATTCTGTCAGAAACAATAGGAGATTTATGGTGAAATGGGAGCATTGTTAGGTGACATCATCCCAAGAGGGGAGAAGAAGAGAAAAAACGTTATTGTCTAGGATTTCAGAAATAATTTATAATAAAATAAGGATCATTAATTAGTAAAGTTAGTGGACTTTTTGTTTTGTGGTATGGATACAGTTTGGTCTCACGATTGGAAATAGTTGGAAAGGTTTGAAGTTCAGTCTCATGTTCGGTGCATTTTGATTTATTTGATATGGCTCTGACTAAACCCTTAAACCTTCAGTGTGGGGTGAAAGGGATTTCCTCTCTTCTTTAACAATTATAAAGGCTAAGTCTTGACTCCACTATAATCAACCTTCGAAAGACATTTATTACTCTGCTATTACTGCTTGTCAGATCTGAATATTTGCAAAAACAAAGACGTCAGCTGGCATTTAATAGCCATGGGCTCCGTCCCAGAGCTGTACTCTATTTACTTCGGTGGATATGGGCTCCTACTGCGTGACCACAGAGTTGTCTCAGTTGAACTGGCTCCAACTGCATTTGCGACTGCAGAAATGATCCCAAGTTATGAGAGCAAATGGTTACTCAGCAGTCAAAACCCAAGCCATCAGCAAGGTAAGAGTGACAGCAAGATTATGCTGTGATGACAATGCCAATATGTGAAATCAGTATGTGAAATACCTGCTACTTAAACAGAAAGAGCCTCACGATTAGGACATCTTGTAAAGGAATTGTCACGTTTAAAATTCTCTGCTTTAAAAAAACAGGGTGTGATTGTGCAACAGTACATTATCCTTTCAGCTTTGGAACATGAGTCTGAGTGCCACCCAGAATAATTAAATGAAAGTCTATACTCAAGGCCAGATCCTACATGAAATGAGTTTGAGGCAATCTAATAAAGAAGCCCATAACTGCTCACAATATGGCACATGCAGGTACTTTCACTCAGACATCATAAAGTTACATTATTCAGGAAATAGAAATGTCATACTAATGTTCTTCTGAATATAGGCTTATGGCATTCAGGACAGAGCAGAGGGTTCTTTATACTGTCTCTAACCCATTACCTAAAATTGCTTAATGGGGCAGTGCAGAAGATGATGGATCTTTCATCTGTCTGCATTACCTTGTTCTGGTACTACTTGAAAGGTCAGAATGTATTCTAATCCCCAACACTTGCATCACTTATCTTGATGAGTGTAATAATTGTTCATGTGAGGGAACTGGATTCACACTCAAAACAAAGGAATTAATGTGTCTCTGAATGCTGAGAACATACGGACTTAAGTTCTTGGGTGGTGGGAGGGCACAAAAAATGTGAGAGGGGCAAGAATTTGGGCCAGAACTGCCTTTGCCAAAATTAACCTGCGGCCAAAGTTCTGATTGGGAGAGCAGGGTAGGAGCAGAGTGGGTAAATTGTCCACCTGCTTCCTGCACATCTAGGTGAAATGTTAGGGCCATGTCTCAGGAACATCACTCTACTGCCCTGGTTTCTGGAAACTTCTTTGCATTGGGCAACCCCACGGTACCACTAAATGTACGGGCTACCCAACCAATTACATAAAATGACCCTGATCTCAGGATTTAGGATAGAGGTCAATGTCCTCTGCTGTGGGCAGCCAGGTTCCTGCTCCATTACGCTTTCAATAGCAGAGCATCGTCCCTTGGTCCTCAGTCGTAATTGTCAAGATATTATAGTTAATTTAAAGGGGTGGCAAGAATCAAACAACTTATACAACCTTGTGCTTTAGGCAGTTAACGTTTCAGGTCAGTGACCCTTCTCCGAAGAAGAAACGTTAACTCTGCTTCTCTCTCCACAGATGCTGCCAGACCTGCTGAATATTTCCAGCATTTCTTGTTTTTATTTAATGACTTTAGTTCTTGGGCATTCCTAAGGCATAGGTTTACTTATCAATACATATGCAGTGAATAAGGTTTGCCAAGTAGGGATGTTTGGTTAAAGAGAATGTTTTGCTTGCCATATAAGAGATACATGAAGAATTCTCAAGTTCTTTATTTTCTGCTCTCTGTTACAACAGCTGGAATGAAGGCCTATTTTAATATAGAGGGAATCTGTGAGGAAGACGATGCTTCTGTTTGGGAAACTGGGAACGTGGAGGAGGCAGACGGCAATGATCATGATTATGAATATGGGAATGAGGAAGAGAATGAAGCGGACTATAAGATAAAAATTAAGTACCTGGTACGGACAACTGTTGCCAAAAGTAGGTCGATGGAATGGATTTATTATATTGCCGCCGAGGAGTGTAAATGGGATTATGCTCCAACTCTTCCAGACGATGTGAGCAGGTACAGTCCTTTGTCTTCATTCGCTTATTACCGTGTCTTAGAGTGCCTGCCGAGCTACATTTTCTGCAGGGGTATTATTAGTAGAGCTAAGCTCAATAGATGAATCTCCTATAACAGTATCTCTTGTAATGGTTTCTTCTGCAAGAAGTCTCCAAGAGTAGTTCAGTGTTCTGTGGGTCAGATTTGTACAGGATGTCCAACTCCAGGATCTACTGCAACAGTGCTCCAGTGGGAGGTGCAGAGCAGACACCCCCACAGCAGGAAAATAAGAAATAGTTGATCCTGTTTATTGACATATTCAATTAGTAAATCAGCATAATTGCCGCAAAATGGTACAATAATGACCTAGGATAATAATTATTCTATTAATTAATTATAATAACATATATGATTGTTGCAATAATATTAAGTCTCAGAAACCACCATGGAAAGCAAATGATATTGAGAAAAGGAAAACCATTGCCCCAGCTGGACAGAGATAGAATCAATAAGCAGATCCTCATCTTTGCAGGTCACTTTTGTCTATGACCCAACAGTTTGGCATTAAGCAGCTTTGGCAGAGTATCGGAACATAGCACCTTCAACTGGTCTCAGCCATGGAGCAAAAAAGACAAACCATTAAAAAAAATTAAAAATAAGGAACAGCTAAAGGACAGGATCTGTGATGAAAGGAACAACTTGCTGGTGAGATTTACTTCTATATATTTCCTTTATATGTTCTTTTTTCCTTCAGCGATTTAAGAGGCAAGTATCTGGAAAGGGGTCCAGACCGAATTGGGAAGGAGTATAAAAAGGCTGTTTACGTGGAGTATACTGACAGCACCTTCACAGTTGTAAAACACAAACCAGATTCAAGCTCTTCAAAGGGGATTCTGGGCCCAGTTTTACGTGGAGAGGTTGGAGATCGCTTTAAGGTAAAATGTTCCAATACACTTGGGTGCTTTGTCATGGAGTGGAATGGGAATGCCATGGAGCATTTTACTGGGACACATATCAACTTACGAACATGCGAACATACGAATTAGGAGCAGGAGTAGGCCACTCAGCCCTTCGAGCCTGCTCCGCCATTCAATAAGTTCATGGCTGAACTGATTACTCCACATTTCCATCTACTCCCAAAAACCTCCACCCCCTTGCTTATCAAGAATCTATCTACCTCTGCCTTAAAAATATTCAAAGACTCTGCTTCCACTGCCTGTTGAGGAAGAGAATTCCAAAGACCCACAACCCTCTGAGAGAAAAAAATTTCTCCTCATCTCTGTCTTAAATGGGCAATCCTTATTTTTAAACAGTGACCCTTGGTTCTAGATTCTTCCACAAGGGGAAACATCCTTTCCACATCCATCCTGTCAAGACCCCTCAGGATCTTACATGTTTCAATCAAGTCTTACTCTTCTAAATATGCTTCTTTTTTATTCTTCCTGCCAAAGTGGACAATTTCACACTTTCCCACATTATACTCCATTTGCGTGATGTTTGCCCACTCACTTAACCTATCTATATCCCTTTGTAGCCTCCTTATGTCCTCTTCACAACTTACTTTCCTACATATCTTTGTGTCATCAGCAAATTTAGCAACCATACCTTCGGTCCCTTCATCTAAGTACTGACAACAGTATTTTTTTCTATTTAATTTTTAATTTGTACTTTGTATAGATAGATACTGTATTTAAGGGGTCACATAGAAATATAAATAATGTATAACATAGAAATGGGTTATTCTGCCAGACAGATCGATGCTGGGTTAACCCCCAAGGCCATGCAAAACATTCTTTTCAGCAGAAAACCTTCAGTTTGAGTCAGTTTATCTGCTAGATTTTCTTCAAAGTTTCTTTTGGCAATAATGGCCTGAAGTGTCAATTGATTTATCAGATTAGTTACGCATTATTCACAGTCCAAAAAATCTTATGCTATTGTCAAAGGTGACATTTCCTTATTCCTCAGAAGTAAACAGAGGTGTTCAGCAACAGCTCATTAAAGAACTAATTAATCCCTGCTCCCTTGCACTAACATCTATCCAAACCCTTCTACCTTGAATAAATTGCATCTGCCCAAAGACCAACAGAGCTATTCACATCAGCTAACATTGCACTGTCACCAGGTACCACAGAAATGTTCTGCACTAGGATTTCACAAAGGCTTATCATTTTCCTGGCTTACCCAAATGCCTACACTAATTATCACCCACATGTGAGCCGATGGTGCTTATCTTAAGTGCTCTTTTAGTTCCTCTGGTCCTCCACAATGTGCTCCTCCTATGGCTTCAGCACGAGAGGTAGAAAACTGCGCAATCGAAAGGTCTTGAGAGGCTCATGGTGGTGACCTCCAGTGCTGGTGCCTGAGTGTCCCCCCCTGCAGACTGTTGAGCCAGCTGGCCTTCTGGTACCGGTGTGGGCATTGGTGGGGGCTGGTGAAGGTGTAACTGCACTGACATCCTGAGAGAGGGCTACATGTTCTATTCGCATTGCATGACTGCCGCTGCTATGATCAACTTGCATTTATATAGTGCCTTTAATGTGGTAAAAATCCCTAGCAGTGTTCACAGCAGTGTTATCAAGCACCATTTGACACAAAGCCACATTAGGAGATATTGGGACAGATGGCCAAAAGCTTGATTAAAGAGTGTCTTAAAGGAGGAAAGAGAGGTAGAGAGGAGGAGAGGTTTAGGGAGGAAATTCCAAAGCTTAGGGCCCAATCAGCTGAAGGCACAGCCACCAGTAGTGGAATAATTAAAATTGAGCAAAAGAGATGTGAAAGGAAGTCCTATTTTAACAATCCTGGTCATGTCATTCAATTTGTTCTTGAACTGCGGCCAGGTTCTTCTACAACGTGGTTGGCATTGACCTGATCAGTTATTACTTTCCATTGATGCTAGCTAATTTAATGGGCCACCGTCACCGACTGCAGGGAAAGAGGGCATCCTTCCTGATTCTCACGCTCCACATACACCTCAATGGTTGCTTCAGAGAATCTGGATGTCTCAATAACATATTCTCTCTATAGTTCACCTTTGAATAGAGTGCTTTCCTATAAAGAGCTGCAGTCTGAATTTAAGCAGCAGTTGATCTGTCAGATTTCCCACCCTCACATTGGCAAGCTGCCTAGAAGGAGTGCAATTAGCGCTAGCTGAGTGGATGCCATGACCACCGCCTGCCCACTATATACATACCAGGCACTTCTTCATAACTCACTTTAACGCATCTCACACCACATATGTTCCTCGCCGCAAAACACCAGAAAATATTACTATCCTTTACTGTAACGTTATCCGATGTATCGTCTCCTTTGCTATATCACTCCCCAATACTGCTTGTTTGTTGCATAACCCTCTCTTTAAGACTAACAAGACCCCTCAGACATGTCAAGTCCAAGCTGGAGAGTCCATCAACACTGGGACTGGCCACAGTTGTCTGATCTCAGCAATTTCCCCACCAAACTGCACATTGGCAAGAAGAACACATGTCCCAACCAAAACATTAGTTGGAACATAAATCCTTAATCCTTAACCTTATCCTAAACTTCATCTCTAACTCCATGCTGTGGTCAAGGAATTGTCAGAGCCCCATCTCACATTTCCCATTGACATCCATTTATTGAAACATTATTGGCAGTCTTTGTTCTCTGCATCTATAAATGTTGGTCTTTTCTGTATGATACAGATCATCTTTAAGAATCTTGCTAGTAGACCTTACAACATTAACCCACATGGACTAACAGAAATAAAGGTGGACAAAGCTGAAGGTAAGAAGGAGCATAGTTAGAGTGACAAAGTTAAAGCAGCCGTTATTGGGAAAATTCTGTACTGGGTCTATACCCAGTGCCTGTAGAGATCCTCTCTACAGAAAAATTCTGCACCAATGTGGTTAAACACAGAAAGATGCTACTTTACAGATAAATAAAAATTTGCAAATGCAACTGCAAAAGTCACCAGTAGTAGTGGTACAGGTAGGGTGGGGATTATGAGGGTTTTAAACAAATGCACCTGCTGTTATCTGGGGACAAGTAGGCAACCATTGGAGCCACATGTGGAGCAGGAAACTGGGTGTCAAAAACTCCTACCTGCCTTATTACTGTAATTTGATCATCTATGCCAGTGTTATTTTGCTTATGAAGACTGTTACATTAAACACCTCACATAGTTATACATAGTTGAGATGGAGTTATTCATTGGCAGCTCCTGTTCTTCATTTATAGTCATTTTCCATAGAATCAAATGGCCTGCTGCTTGGAGGTTTGAAGAGCAAATCACTTTTGTCCTTTCCTCTACCTTTGACTAGTTGCACACTGTGGCACCGAAGAACCTCTTAAACTAATAAAAATTCATTTCAGGCCAGAGAAGAACCCACCTAAATACTTCTTGGTGAAAGTACCTACTCAGAGGGTTATCATTCCCTTTAATATTGCTCACATTCACTGGGACAGTTCTGAATAATATATGTGAAATAGGAACATAGGAGCAAGAGTAGGTCATTCAGCCCGTTGAGCCTGCTCTGCCATTCAATTAGATCTTGGCTGATCATTTACCTCAACACCACTTTCCTGCGCTATCTCCATATCCCTTGATATGAACAGATTTCTGTCTTGAACATGCTCAGTGATTGAGCTTCCACAGCCCTCTGGGGTAGAGAATTCCAAAGATTCACCACCCTCTGAGTGAAGAAATTCCTCCTCATCTCAGTCTTAAGTGGCCTACCCTTTATTCTGAGATTATGTCCACTGGTTCTAGACTCACCAGCCAGGGGAAACATCCTATCCACATGCACCCTGTCATGCCCTGTAGAAATTTTGTAAGTTTCAATGAGATCACCTCTCATTCATCGAAACTCTAGGGAATACAGGCCCAGTTTCTTCAATTTCTCCTCATAAAACAATCCCGCCATCCCAGGGAATAGTCTGGTGAACCTCCTTGCACTCCCTCTATGGCAAGTATATCCTTCCTTAGATGAAGAGACCAAACTGTACACAATACTCCAAATGTGGTCTCACCAAGGCTGTATACAGATCAATCCAGTCATTATTTGCAAGTATAAGGTCAGACAGAAAAGGATCATGCTACCAAACAGTAGACAGGTTTTGCACATATAAATGGTGCTCTTTGCAAGTATGTAAGAAATATGTTTTTCACAATTATGGGGGATATACCCTCTCCATTAATGTTACTTTATTAATATAGAAGCTTTTTTCCCTGTCTTGTTTCTCTCTTGCACTGCACCATAAGTGGCAAAAAATATGGATCTGACCTGCTCCTGAGCCTCAACCACAGCTGCTTTATTATTAACTGATCCTTCATTTCATTGCTGTTGGTGGAACCTTTTGTTTTAAAAATGTCATAATCTGGATTGGAACTACTTTAAGAATAATAAAGTTACTCCAAACAGTCCAGATACATTTCAACTACGCCACAATATTAATGGTGACCAGAACTGCTCCATCTTGCGCAGCAGCCACATTTCATCTTCATAAAAATGTCTCACTTATGTGCTCTGCTCGGCAATGTCCTCAGTGGAATGTTTCCCGAAATAAAAGACAGACTATTGAATAACAAGTTTGTGGAATGCATCTTCCTGAAATTAATAGTTATGGCAGTCAGACTCACGCATGGCATGAACAATATTAGACAATGTTATGTGTCCTCCAATTATTGGGTCCAATTTTGCATGCTGTATAAACTCTGGTTGGATTCTCTTTACAGGTCACAATATAAGAAATCACATTGTTCAGCCCAACAAAACAGTCACTTACTTCTGGAGCGTGACCAAAAATGATGGACCCACCAACTCCGACCCAGGCTGCCTGACTCGATTTTACTTCAGCAATGTGGATATGGATCGTGATATAGCCTCAGGGCTCATTGGGCCTCTGCTGATCTGTGCGAAAAACATGCTGGATATCAATGCAAGACTGGTGAGGAGAAGCCATGTGTTGATAAATTGAGATTATTCAGCATGTGCTATCTGCAGTTTTGTTTGGTATTTCATGATGTTTTCCAAGTTGTAGTTTTTTAAGGGAAAATGGTGGAGAGAAGCTGGTTGCAGCACCGACATCATGAAACAGGCTTGTCAGACGTATTTCACACATATTTGCATTGGTGTGTAACCTATATCTAATAAGTATGTAGGTGTACTAACCTACAGTTTACAGAATGGTAGAACAGTCAGGAAGTTTTGGCCAGATGGCATGGCACTTGCCCAATGCCTGACCAAAGATGTTAAGTCTCAAGGGAGGCTGCATGCAGCTTCATACTCACAACAGAAAAAACAAGCATATAAGCCTGCTTTGAACAAAATGCTGAGAGTAAACCGGTGAATAGTTGACTGTACAGACCAGGTTCAATTCCCAAGTTAGTAGGTGTCAGCTATGGCTCATTTGGTAGCCTGCTTGTCTTTAAATTGCAAGGTTCTGGGTTCAGGTTCCACTCCAGAGCTTGAGCACAAAAATTCAAGGCTGACACTCCATTGCAGCAGCGAGGGAATTCTGCACTGCCAGAGGTGCTGTCTTTTAGATGCGATGTTCAAGTGAGGCCCCGTCTGCCTGCCCGGGTGGATGTAAAAGATCCCATGGCACTATTTTGAAGAAGCACAGAGGAGTTGTCCTGGCCAATAGTTATCCCTCAATCAACATTACCAAAACAGATTATCTGGTCATTATCACATTGCTGTTTGTTGGTGTTTGCTGTGTGCAAATTTTCTGCTGCATTTCCTATATTCCAACTGTGACCACACTTCAAAAGTACTTCATTGGCTGTAGATCGCTTTGAGACGTCTGTTGGTCATGAAAGGCACTATATAAATGCAAGTCTTTTTTTCCCTTTTATCACCTGGGGCAGTGGGAAGTGCAATACAGTTGGCTACAGCACCCCCAAGGGAAGGTTAGTCAGGGATCCTGCTCCTCCTCAGTATCCAGTGATCACTCCTGCAAGTTTACACTTATGAGGGTTGGATGAAGACATGATTAGGATTGGTTGTTGTGCTGTTGTTACGACCAGGTGAGAAAGGTGTCTAGGGGTCCCTCTCAGTCTTCACCTGGTCTTACCGTAACAGAGCTTAATTTTAAACACACCGGGCTGAATTTTACGCTGCCCCAGCGGGTCAGATGGTGGCATGAGGGTGGCATAAAATTGAGCGGGAGGCTCTGGGAGGCATACCCGCCCTGCTCCCACCTCCAGTCAACTTTACAGTGGTCGGGCGGCGGGGGGAGGGGGGTTGGGGAACGCCCCACCCAAGGCCAATCAAAACCCTTAAGTGGCCACTTAACAGCCACTTAAGGGCCCTCGCCTGCCTCCACGGGTATTTTACCCGTGGTAAGCGGGCATGCTGGGGACATGAAAGGCTGCCCAGCGATAGTTGACGGCCTTTCTGCACTCTGGAGGGGGAAGCCATGGCAGACGGGCACAGGGTGCCCGATTGAGGGCTGCCCCCACACCCAACCCATCCCTGGGACCCAAGACGCCCCCTCCCCCAGAATGCCTATTCCAGCCTCTCCAGGGAAGGACCGATCTCCCTGGTGAGGCATGCCCAACTTACCTTCACTCATGGCTCCATCTGGTTGGGTGGGCTGCAGTCCCAGCAGTGGCCACCGTGCCCGGTGGCGCTACTGGGACTAAGAGCTACCAGCCCGCTGATTGGTCGGCAGCTCAATGAGGCCGGACTTCCTCCCTCAATCGGATATAAGTCCCGCCTCAAAACAATTAAAGCCCGGGGATCCGTAAAATACAGGCCGGATCCCTGGGCTAGGCAGAAGTGGGTGCGAATTCCCGTCCGCCGACCATAAAATCCACACCACCGTGTTTTTAGCTCCTCCTTGGTGAATCCTTGTTCACTGCTTTCCAATTATAAGGCAAAGAAACCAGCACAAACAGGCTTTCTAATATTTAAAGAAGAAAAGTTTGAAATGTATTAAACTTAAATGCTAATTTGGTTAACAACTATGGATACATGACGCGCCCACGCTAGCATGAACATGCGATACACACATGCAGATAGAGACAGAACAGAGCAGAAGAAATAAAGTGGAAAAGTTTGAGGCAATATCTGAAGAGTTTTTGTTGTGGTTCTTTGAGCTCACTGTAGAGTACTTGGTTGTAGGTAGTTCTTGCTTTTCATTGGGGCTCAGTATTCTTCTTAAACCTTGTTTGCTGTAGGAAACCTTTCTCTCTTGGGGTTCATGTGTCTTCAGTGGGTTCAGAGCCTTGTGACCAAGAGATGGAAGCAGACAGGAGAGAACTTCTCACTCTAGGAGCAAACAGTCTTTCTGAGTTCAAATTATTTGTACAATTCAGAAAACTCAGGTTACCCAGCAGGTTAGTAATGTGACTAGCTGGTTTGACCATGTCCATTTATGTATTCAGCCATCTTAGCAGTCAACCTGGAATGCGAGTTCCCCCACCTTCAATGTCTGGTGATCAAAGTCCATTGTGGGTAGAATGTGTCAGGGAATGGTCCTTTGTCCTTTCCAAGCAATGTCTGTTAATATGCAAATGTCTTTCCAACCAAGAGTTCATTGTGGGTTGAATGTGTCAAGGAATGGCTGCTTTGTCCTTCCAAACACTGACCGTTAATATGCAAATGTCATTCCAGCCAGGATCTGGCAATTTTTTAAAGCAAGTCCTTTCTTCACTTCAACAATAGTTTGAAATTTAAAGTCCATGTGGTGAAATTAATATGCCTCATGCTTGGCAGGTGGGGGCCTGCATGACACTGTCCGTTAACAAATAGCCACCCAGTACTAACTGTCATGGCCCGTGGATGAATAATGAGGCATCAGAAGGCAACTAGCACCCATGGAACTGTACCTCAGCAAGGAGACAAGTTCTTCAGAAAATGAGAAGTTTTGAGAGAGGAGAGAAAAATAAAGAGCCAGCTACCATCAGAGATTTTAGTCCTGCACATAAATTTCATATGAAAACCACAGAGAAATGCAGAAATGAAACCCCAAAGTTTTATAGTAATATATTTCTGGCAGCTCGAGTGGTGGATGAACAGGTTGTACCATGCACTGGTAAAATACATGCCAAGAAAGGCTAGGATTTATATTAAATTGGATAGATGTTCTGCAATTTCATTTCAAGTTACATTGTGCAGCAGGGAGAAACTTAGAAGAAATACACAAAAGATTAAATTAATTTCATATAAATCTATTAAACAGTAGGTTGTACCTGGTCTGTCAAAGGTACAGGCTTGATAGTTGGAATAGCTGTTTTTATTACTTTGTTCAGTTTCAGCCATAGCAACAATTTCTTGTTGAAATTGAGCCATTTTAATATTTTGAAGCAGATTTTCTAAATTAGATTAGATTAGATTAGAGATACAGCACTGAAACAGGCCCTTTGGCCCACCGAGTCTGTGCCGAACATCAACCACCCATTTATACTAATCCTACACTAATCCCCTATTCCTACCAAACATCCCCACCTGTTCCTATATTTCCCTACCACCTACCTATACTAGTGACAATTTATAATGGCCAATTTACCTATCAGCCTGCAAGTCTTTTGGCTTGTGGGAGGAAACCGGAGCACCCGGAGAAAACCCACGCATACACAGGGAGAACTTGCAAACTCCACACAGGCAGTACCCGGAATCGAACCCGGGTCCCTGGAGCTGTGAGGCTGCAGTGCTAACCATTGCGCCACTGTGCCGCCATGTCTCCGTAATCCCGATTATATCATACCCGTTTACATCTATTTGTGGGATTAATTCAGCCACTTTTTTGTGACTGCTCCGCGTATTAAGGCACAAAGCCTTAACATTACTTGTCCCCTTCCCACTATTTGTCACTGTGGCTCTGTTTGATTCTGGCCCTTGGTATCTCTGCCTATCACTTTTCTTATTCCCCTTACAGTCTTTTGTTCTTGTCTTTGATCCCCCCTCCTCTAACTCCTTGCAAAGCTTCCCATTCCCCTGCCATTTATGTTTAAACCTTCCCCAACCACTCTAGCAAATACTCCCCCTAGGACATCAGTCCCGGTCCTGCCCAGGTGTAACCTGCCCAGTTTATACTGGTCCCACCTCCCCCAGAACGGGCCCCAATGTCTTAGGAATCTAAAACCCTCTCCCTCACACCTTCTCTTCAGCCACGTATTCATCCGATGTATCCTGCTATTTCTACTCTGACCAGCACGTGGCACTGATGGTAATCTTGAGATCACTACCTTTGAGGTCCTACTTTTCAACTTACTTCCTAACTCCCTATATTCTGCTTTTAGGACCGCATCCTTTTTTTTTTTACCTACGTCGTTGTACCAATGTGTACCACGACCAATGGCTGTTCACCACCCGCCCCCCCCCCCCCCACCCCTCCGCCTGTCCTGTAACCGCTCTGAGACATCCTTGACCCTAGCACCAGGGAGGCAACATACCATCCTGGAGTCCCTTTTGTGGCCACAAAAACGCCTATCTATTCCCCTTACAATTAAATCCCCTATAACTATTGCATTCCCACACTTTTTACTCCTCCCCTGTGCAGCAGAGCCAACTGTGGTGCAACAAATTGGCCTGTTGCTGCTTTTTCCTGAGAGGCCATTCCCCTAACAGTATCCAAAGCAGTATATCTGTTTTGCAGGGGAATAGTCACAGGAGATTCCTGCACTGCCTGCCTAGTCCTCTTGCTCTGCCTGGTAGTCACCTATCCCCTTCCTGCCTGTGGAGTTGCTATCCATGATACTCTCCACCTCGCAAATGCTCCACAGTGTCCCAAGCCGCCGCTCCAGCTCTGAAACCCGGGCTTCCAGGAGCTGCAGCTTTTTTTTGAAGAGATTAGATTAGAGATACAGCACTGAAACAGGCCCTTCGGCCCACCGAGTCTGTGCCGAACATCAACCACCCATTTATACTAATCCTACACTAATCCCACATTCCCACCAAACATCCCCACCTGTCCCTATATGTCCCTACCACCTACCTACACTAGTGACAATTGCTAATGGCCAATTTACCTATCAACCTGCAAGTCTTTTGGCTTGTGGGAGGAAACCGGAGCACCCGGAGAAAACCCACGCAGACACAGGGAGAACTTGCAAACTCCACACAGGCAGTACCTGGAATCGAACCCGGGTCCCTGGAGCTGTCAGGCTGCGGTGCTAACCACTGCACCACTGTGCCGCCCTGGAGACACTTCCTGCACACATGCTGGTCCCGGAGACTGGAATTGTTCTCAGCTTCCCAAATAGAGCACGAGGAGCAGACCACGGCTTTGAGCTCTCCTGCCATGACTGACCCCTTTAAATTAAACCTTTTGGAAGATCTTAATATCAAATAATACCAATTAATCTTCCCTATGAAACAAAGAAAATATTTTGACAGACAGCAAAAGAACTACTACTCCATTTACAGGAGGCAGCCATTAAGCTCCTTGAGCATGTTCCACCATTTAAAATTCTAAACAGGACTTGACAGGGTAGATGCAGGAAGGACGCCCCCGATGGCGGGCGCGCCCAGAACCAGGAGCCACAGCCCAAGGACACGGGGCAAACCCCTCAGGACCGAGATGAGGCGAAGTTCCTTCACCCAGAGAGTGGCGAACCCGCGGAAATCGCCACCCCAGAAAGCAGTCGAGGCCAAAACAGTGCACGTCCTCAAGAAGGAGCCAGATAGTTGGGGCGAAAGGGATCAAAGGACCCGGGGGGAAAGCGGGAACAGGCCACCGAGCTGGATAATCAGCCACGACCACAATGAATGGCGGAGCAGGCCCGAAGGGCCAAATGGCCCACTCCCGCTCCCACCCTCCATGTTCCTATGTTTAACGAAAGCACAGCTGATCTGTGACCTAACTCCATCTGCTCCCCTTTGCCCCATAGCTTTAATATTTTTGGCAGACAAAAATCTAACAACGGCAACAACTTGTATTTATATACGCGTTTAATGTCATACAATGTCCTAAGGCGCAATCCCAATTTTTAAATTAATAATCGATCTAGCATCAATTGCTGCTTACAGAAGAGAGTTCCAAACTTCTACCACCCACTGCATGTACAAGCGCTTCCTAATTTCACCCCTGAAAGGTCTGGTTGCAATTTTTAGACTGCGCCCCCTAGTCCTAGTCTCCACAAACAGCAAAATATTTCCTGCAATCTACCCTATCTGTTTCTCTTAATATCTTGAAAACTTCGATCAAATCAACAATCAACCTTCTAAACTTCATGGAATAGAACTCTAGTTTGTTTAATCTCTCCTCTTAACTTAACCCTTGGAATCCGATTATCATTCTAATAAATCATTCCAAGGCCATTATATCGTTCCTAAGGTGTGGTGACAGAACTGCTCACAGAACTTCAGGTGTGATGTAACCAGGGCTTTGAATAACTGAAGCATGACTTCTGCCTGCTGTTGTGTGATTGCCTTTAAGAGTGATGTCCCTTTAAGATCTTAATATACTAATAAGCCAAGTACCAGGATGTAGTCATGTGACTACATGCCAGTCCCACTCTGTGACTGTAACACCAGCAAGTCCTGGACTGAATATATCAGTTAGCTGTTTAATAAACCTGTTTGAGATCTTCAACAACTGAACTCCACGCATCTCATTAATGTTGCGTCATACAACACAAAGCAACTTGTCATTGCATGGTGGCAGCTGTGTGAGAAGAAAAAAAAATCCAAGTTTGAAGACCACAGGAAAACAGCTTTTAAAAACTACCTCCCCACAGAGGGAAGAGAACAAGTTAAAGAAAAATAAAAGCAAAATACTGCGGATGCTGGAAATCTGAAACAAAAACAAGAAATGCTGGAATCACCCAGCAGGTCTGGCAGCATCCGTGGAAAGAGAAGCAGAGCCAACGCCTCGGGTCACCGACCCGAAAAGTTAAAGAAAAATACTGACCCAAACAGGGAAAGAAGAAAACACTCACCTCCAGCTGTAGAAGACAGAATGCAGAATGACAGGCTGTAAACCAATCACTGTGATCGTGTGAGTCAGTCTGCCATCAGTAGAGCAATCCCAGATTTTTTTTAAAAAGAGCAAAGCCCTGAAGTCCTTATAAGACTGATTTCTTTTTCACTCAAAGGCTCCCTGGGATGGGAAGACCCAATCCCTTCCTTAGGGATTAAGTCCACACCATTACAGGAGGTGCCTGAGAGTAAAAAGCACGGGAATTCTCCATTATTCAGAGTAGCTGAAGCTATAAAAATAAACCCCATTAAAACCACACAACCATGAAGACTTTTCATTCACTCAGACTGAATTTTAAAAACTCATAAAAACACTCAAGAGGTAAGGATTGCCTCCTGAACGGCTGAATAAACAAACGAGCAGGAAAAAAGCACTTGAAATAGCTATTGCACAGCTGTGTAAACAGGCAGACTAGAGGCTGGAAGCTAGACAACAGACAAGCTGCTGCTGTCAATCAAATCAGCCAAGACAGTTTCTTAAAAGAGGAAACAAGTACAGAGTCACAAAACCAGTTCCTATAGCAAGTTCTTAAAGCAAGATTTAAACCAAAAGATGGATTCCAAGTTTCCCAACATGAACTGGAAAGCCATGGATATCCTATTTGAGTTCTAACTGTCCAAACAGAGAATGCCAAGTGATGGTAGACCAGAGAAGCAAGCTTTAAAAATCTGGAACTAAAAAGCTAATCTAATGATGGCCATGAAACCATTGTTGATTGTCACAAAATCTAATCTGGTTCACTACTGTCCTTTAGGGAAGGAAATCTGCTGTCCCTACCCGGTCTGGTCTACATGCGACTCCAGACCCACAGCAATGTGATTGACTCCCAACCGCCCACCGAAATGGCCTAGCAAGCCACCCAGTTTACCCAACCGCTACAAAGTCAATAAGAAATGAAACTGGACGGGTCACCCGGCATCGACCCAGGCACCAGAAATGACAACGGCAAACCCAGCCCTGTCAACTCTGCAAAGTCCTCCCGACCAACACCCGGAGGCCCGTGCCAAAGTTGGGAGAGCCGTCCCCCAGACCAGCCAAGCAACAGCCCGACATAGTCATACACATGGAATCATTACAGACAATGTCCCAGACACGACATCAACATCCCCGGGTATGTCCTGCCCTACCGGCAGCACAGACCCAGCAAAGGTGGCGGGACACTGGTACACAGTAGGGAAGGAGCTGCCCTGGGAGTCCTCAACATCGACTCCGAACCCCATGAAGTCTCATGGCACCAGGCCAAATGAACTAAATGAAGGAAACCATAGTGCTTTATCTTTCTATTGTTATTCTTCTGCTAATTTTATTTCTCAATAAATCCAACTCTGGGTTCTTCCAAAGCTCCAAATACATCGACTGCTTAGTTTCCTTCTCCTGCATGGTGCTGAAATCAAGACTTATTGCACCAAACCTATTGTAACTCACTCTTTCCTTGGATCTCAAAACCAAGCACCTCCTTATTCCCTGCAGTTTTCCCTTCTTTCTGCAAACTACAACTTTTAAAATACAGACACTATATTATATTCTTTCCCAGTCATTTTAACTTTGGTGGTATCTGCCATGGGCCTTAGCCCTTCACTCAGGTTTGTCCAGTAAGAGTCAACCCAGTGTGACATGTTTTTCTCTAGGAAGGGCTGTCCATTGAGATAAAAGATTTAAAAACACGAGAAAATAAAAGTGTGAATAGGGTTTGCAATGCAATTAAAATGTTTATTACAGCTTTATTGTGACTGCAATGATTTGGCAAGCACTGGAGAAGCCATGCAATTCTCTTCAGAGAGCCAGGTTTCAGATGCAGAACAAACAGGACTCACTCACTCATATAATTTTAAACCTTCAACTCACAAGATAAGGCAAGTAACGTCCCTCCACTGTGACAAAATTGAGCCTAAATGTTTTTTTTTTCACAGGTAAAGATTGACAAAGCCAAATATCTTTTCTTCTCCCTCTTTGATGAGAATAAGAGCTGGTACATAAATGATAATATTGAAAAATACTGTGAAGACCCATCACGGGTGAATCCAAATGATCCTGAATTTTATGATTCCAACCTAATGCACAGTAAGTGATTAGTGTTGTTTCAGTTACACGAGCCTTCCAACTGTATTATTCTGTTAACTATAAGGCTCAGTACAGAATATCTAAGAGACTGTCAGTTAAGAGAATAGGAGTTTATTTACACACATCTTGCACCTATGGATTCTGTTTGGGATAGAAATGAAATATTGTACTAATGTGCCTCCTGGCTTGCTGTAATCATGTGACCTCTATCACGAGGCACTCACTGCAGGCATCCATCAACAGACAGTTCAATAACAATACAGTACAAGCAGGACTGTTGGCCTGTGAGCTTGTAACAGCTTCCACTTACACTCTATATGAGGTTCTGTACAGATTCTATTACATCACTTCCTGTGAGATGCTCACAAACTATTTACATATTCTGCCAAGTAGCTACCCTATATTATATTATACTACACCAATCTAGCATCAAATGACCTTTTACATATCCTTATAGGGATATATATCTGAAGTTTGCATTTGACTTTGACGTTGGCAGCTATATGGATGATCTGAGGGTGGGTAACACAACTGACCTTTTCCAGCTACCAGCTTAGACTGCTCCTGATTAACACCAGGCCAGTCCTCAACCCTGTTTTATGGGTTTCTATATAGTGTTGCTGGGCCAAACAGTTCTAACTGAGGTCTGTGAAATCACTTCCTGGTGAGAGAGAGGAATGAGCAATAAAGAGGTATTCCACCAGCCAGAAAATTGTTTCTCTAATTTTTGCTATCACATAGATTAGGGGAAGAACTTTGTATTGTTATTCACTATGTCATAGGTGCCTGTGTATTTTATCACGCAGTATGAATTATAGTGTATACGCTCCTGGAGTACAGGGGCGGGATTTTGATTGAAATGAGAGGGGGAAATGGAGGTGGACCGTCATTTAAACCCACCCCTCAGTTCAGCGTACCCGTTTCCCTACAAGACACTGACACACTCAAAGTTTAAAAGGCTCCAAGGATAACAGGAAGAGGCAAACTGCCTGAAATGGATAAACGGCCAGTTAAGGCTCTTAAAGAGCTTGTTGTTAGCTTCTTAAAGGCCAGTTTGGAATTTTCTTTATGGGGTACAGGATCCATGCAGGGTCATAACCACAACATGGAGGAGGAGGAGGTGGTAACAAAGCAGGGTGCGAGTCAGAATGGCGGGACAGCAGCAAGAAGCACCATTAAAGAGGGAAGGATCAGAGGAGGCCCTCATTTACAGGCAACCAGTGGTACAGCATCAGGTGACACCCTCCAGTACACTCCCTTCAGGTTCTTGGTCATTCTGGTGGTCTGCTGCGCTCTCCATAACATGACCATCCAGAGAGATGTTGACCTTGAAGAGGAAGAAGAGGAGGAGGAAGAAGATGAGAAAGAAAAGGAGGCTGAAGGATAACTAGAGAACAGTCCCATGCTTTGGTAGGCTCAGGAGGTGGAGCTCATCAGGATAGCAGGGACACTAGAGCCAATCTGATCCAGACACATTTCACCTGAGCAATACTCAGTCTGCAGGACATTTGGAGAGAAATTCTACTTCATCTGAGTGAGAGCAAGCATCCATTAAGCAATCTTCCAATAGCACAAACACTGCAAGACTCCAGAGTCTCCACCTGAAACACTCTTCCCCAACACACTCCTTTGCTTTTCAAACCCTAACTTTCCATTCTCCTGCCTTTCGCCATGATGGAATGGAAACACACAAGTCTGCCTGAGAGCAACAACATGCCCAGGGCTTTATCACATATCAGTTTAATATCATTTACAACAGAAACAAGTGACCCACAAAGTGACATCACCGGTGAGGTGGCCTCCGCTCATGGCCACCCCTATGAGCTGCTCCCCCTGTGGCCAAGGATGAGGTGGAGCCAGACTGCTTACTCCTGCCTGTCTGAAACTGAGATGCCCGTGATGGTCAGCCTCATCATGGAGGTGCTGAGGGAGGCTCCTCCAAAGGCTGCTATACCAGCATCACTGCAAGGGCTGCCTCTGTCATAGACCCTAACTCTATGGGCTAGATCTTGTTGTCACCCCCAGCGTCATGATCCGTGACAACGGGAGCCTGAACTTGGGTCCAAAAGAGGCCCGCCACAGACCTCGATGCTGGGAGGGCCCAGACTGATCCTCCTGGTGGCGGCGAGGCTCCATGGTGGCACCCCAGCCGCTGGGCAATGGGAATAAATTTGAATATTTAAATTAATAAAATGAACACAATTAAATAGACTTACCTTCAATCTTCCGGGCCCACTGTGATCTTCAGCACAGCAGTCAGCATTCCTGCACCTTCAATTCCCCGTCTAGGGAAAGGCTGCGTGACACTTGTGGGGAGGGAGGAGGAGTTAATATTTTCTGCGGAGGAGAGGGAGATGGGGTCAAATAAACGTAATGGGTGTAGGGGATGGTGGGGGAAGGGGTGAACTTTAAACTTTGGGCAGTCTGTGGAGAGAAGGTCAGAGTTAAAAGGTAAGTGATTTGGGGGCAAGTAATTAATGTAAATGTTCTTGAGGGGTGGGAAAGGGGTGTGAGAAATTTTTTGTATATTTTTTGGGGGCATACTTCTTTAAAATTTAAAAGAGCCAGCAGGGCTGGCTGCCCTTTAAAAATGGCGCCAGCTCCTGCACACAGCCAGCTGATGCCATTGCCAGGGACCGATAGCACGCACCTCTCCATGTGATTGGGGGGTGGGCCACCCAGGTTATTTAAATAAGCCGCTGTGCAGCACATGCGGGCCACCATTTTTTGAGCTCACCGCCAAAATCAGCAGCGGGCTCTTAAAATCCAGCCTTACAGATGCTTCCTCCATCAGACGTGCCCTGGAGACAGATGATGATAACGGAACTCCGTGAGGGGTGGCCCCCTCATCACCATCTGTCTGTCACCTCCTCAGCCCTTTCATGGCACTTCTGATCGCAAGAGGGAATTACCAGCTGGTGCACAGCTGGCATCAACTCCTTGCGTCTTTGCGCCACTTATGCCACTGACTGATCAATGCTAATAACTGTGGGATGCATTCTGTGCATGTCAGTGAGCTGTTCCTGCATCCACACTGAGTGATGTCGCATATGGCTCTCCATGAGGTTGGCCACTCTCTCAATGGAGGAGCTCATGTGCTCAAAGCACTGAGTCATTGTGGAGTACATGAGAGGAATGGATTCCTCCATTCTCATGACTCCACAGTGCCTCAAGTAACTCCGACATGTGGGCACACATCTCACACTGATTCTCCAGGTAGAGCCGCCTGTTTCGTGACTCCTGAGGCTCTGCATCTCAGCCCTGCTGAGTAGGGCTGCACCTGTCCTCCATCCTCCGAGAGAGACTGCCCACAGTCGACTCTGCGTCTCCCATCTCCTCCTGCTCTGAAGTGATGTGCACTTCACCCTGTGGCCACCATCTCTAATACCACGTGAGGACTCACTGAGGTACAAGTGTCTGCGCTGGTGGATGGTGCACAAGAATGATATGATGGCACAGCCTCCGATGTGTCTTCCGTCTCCGACTTCCCCAGAACATGTCGGCGGTGTCTTAACTCCTCCACCTCTGCAGCTGACCTCGTGGGAGCTGTAACAGAAGGTGGTCATGAAAAATTGGCATAATCAACAGATGCTTCTGTTGCTTGAAATAATGAGATGACAGCATCTGCAATAACAGATCATTGCATGGGGAGGATTGCCATGCACCCTGAACCTGGAGATATTGAGATCTTTTCACCCTGTCCGAGTTGGATTCCCATTTCTCTGTCTTAAATGTCTCGATGACTTACCACTCTGGCCAGATTAAGGGCCAGCTCCTCGAATGAATCAGTAATGAGGGCTGGGGAAACCTACCGTCCAAGCATGCCCTCTCACTCTCCCTGGCATTGTTCTCCCGTTTGGCCTGTGAGGTGAAGGAAGATGCCATTAGGACAATGCCTCCCTCCCGCACCACCTGCAGCTTTTCATTTGCGTATGATGTTGCAGTCTTCACTGTAACCTACTGTCCAGTAGTGCTCATGTTATGAACTATGCTTATGGGTCATCATAAGTGCTGCTGTGCACAGATCTCTCCTATAGTCCGGAGTACTCTGTGTGCCTCAGGATGCCCCTCACTTTTGCATTCCGCTGACTGCTGACCAGGAGCCATGCCATCTGGGTCTATTTTTGGACTCACCTTGCTAAACCTAAGCAGATTATTGAAACATTTCCTACACTCAATCCAGTTCCTCCTCACCATTCCTCTGCTACTGACCTCATGAGCCACTTTCAACCATACCTTCATGTTCTGCCTTGCAGGCTTTCTCGTGCCACTGGCCAGGAAAAGGATATCTCTCCATGGTGTGACCCCTTCAAATGTGGCATCAGAAAAATGGTGGGCTGCCCTGGCATGGGAGCCCTCCCTACCCACTGCCCTCTGCTCAGCTTCTCCTTCCATCATTGAGATGAATGGCAACCACAGCAATGGCTGCTGCTCGGCCTTTAAATCAGGCCCACAGCTTCCTGTGTCCCACTTCCTTCCCGTGCCCGCCACCTCTAATTGGACAGCGAACGCGACTCTGGGCCAATTAAGTTGATTTTCAATTAAAATAGCAACGCATGTGCATTGCCGACACGGTTCGAGGTCAGGGGTCGCAACGTCGGGGTCCCGACCCTGGAATTGAAATTCTGCCCTAGCTGTTTTTATGTGTGTGTGCTTTTCTGCACTATTAATATGTATGTACCTATTATCCTTCAGGTACTGATTTGTATATGTGCTTGTTTTTCAGGTATTAATGGATTTGTATATGAAAATGTCCCCAACTTGAAGTTCTGCATGAATGAAGTGATTTATTGGCATGTAATAGTTGGTGCTCAAGACAACTTTCTTTCAATCTACTTCCATGGACAAACATTTAAGTATGATGGGGTGTATGAAGATGTGTTAACTCTCTTCCCATTTTCCAGTGAAACAATCCGCATGGACATGGATAACATTGGTCAGTAATGCAGTTTTGTACTTTTTTTGTCGGAAATGGGACATATGGACCCCACAAATTCTTGAGATGTGAAATTTGCAGTTATACTAGGATTATGTTCACTGGTGCACTCCAGTGCGGACTCCACCAGAGTTTGTGGGGGCAGTGAGATGATACCTAATTTGCAAGTAGACACAACCACCACTGTGGGTGCATCTCCAGCACTCACCTGTCCCTTGTGGCCAGAAAATTGAACCCCAGTCATGACCCCTTAAGGGAGCCAATCAAGAATACTAAACACCCCACCCTCCACACACACTTTCTTTCGGGTAAGGTCCAGACCACTTTACCCAGTGGGACTGTCTGGAAGCTGATATGCTGGATTCTTTCTATGCCAAGTAAATGGGAACTTCTTGCAGAGGAAAGCCCTGCCCTGGCTTTTTCCCCAACTCCCTGACCCCCAAAGGTATATGCTTATGGGTTGGTTTGGGATTTTGTCCCAAAGCATGTTACAAACCCTAGCAAATGGTGGAGGACTGCCACAACCGGGTCTATACTCTTTTCCAAAGGGTACTCCCAGATTCCTACTAGAGTTACAACAGGGCCATAATCTGTAACCCAGCTATAAATCACATTTTTATTAGCAAGTTTGTTTATAAACAAGTACTCATGTGGACCTTTCTACATCACCACTTCATGTACAAAAATAAAATGCTGGCAGTCATTTTATTATTGTACAACAGTTAACAGCAAGTATTCTTAGAATTTACAATTTTATATCAACACTATTGCTAGTTGAATTAAGGATTTTTATAACAGCAGGACATAATTGTAACAATTCATCTGCTGAATTTGGTCCTGATGGTTGCTAGAAGCACAAAATGATTTTCCTAAATTGTACTGGACTATCAATATGAAATTCAACTTTCAAAGAGCATTCCAGTTAATTCCACTCCCCCGCTCTTTCCCCATATCCCTGCAATTTTTCCCTTTTGTTATGATCAGGTGAGGAGGGGTCAAAAAGCTCCCCTCTTATCCCTCTCCTTGTTTGAGCACAACAGGATTTTCTTTTAAACAGTGGATGTGAGTGTTTAACCCTTCATGGTACTATGATCATAAAACAGCCAATCAGACAGGTTTTCTTGAGTTTAAACAAGAGGTTAGTTTATTGTTTATGAAAACCAAAACCCGATCTAAATAAAAATAATAAACCATGTTCCAACTTTAACACACACACACATACACATGAGAATCACACACACACAAATAGGTTACAGAGTGATGAAGAAAAGACTGTTGGATTAGTGTCCAAAACAAATAAAAGAATATACAGTCTGTGGAGTCTGGTAATTCAGTGGTCTTCCAGATGAGCTTGTGGTCCTGAAGTTTCTGGCTGGTAGAGGCGGCCAATGGTTCAGGACTTTCTTGGTGACACTGATGTAGATGGTTTTCTCCACAGAGTCTCTTCTGCAGCAATGATAGACTTGGATGCTTGCAGCCTGCAGACAGGATTCAAACTTGCAGCATTGCTTGGATAGAGAGAGAGAGAGCAAGAGAAAGAGAGAGATTAAAAGACAGACCATTTGGGTCCTGCACTGGTTAAAACTCAAAAGCTTGTCTTGATGTATCCAAAGAAACTCCATGTTTTCATACAGATAGAGAGACTGCCACATGATTGTCCCTGTGTTTTCTCTTTTGCACTTTAATGAGATTCAAGTCTAAGAATTCCAATCTCTCTCAGGTCTTATTGTTTCAATGTTTACCCCTTGAGGCTCATCTCCACTACTGTTAATGTTTCAAGATGGCTTTGAATGTCTTGCTAATGAAGGCGATATAAGGTAGCTCATTCAAACTGCTCAAGCCATTGTTCTGCATGAGGGCTATTCAGACATATGTCTTCACCTCGATACCTTGGAATGTGAGGTATTTCAATGCAAATTGTGATGGTCATCTTAGCTGCTTTCTTTTTAAAAGTTTCCTTTATGTTTCCAACTGATGAATTAAAAATCATCATTCAGCATAGCACGTTCATGACAACTTCAAATATTTATCCAATTCCCCTTTGAAGGTAACAATTGAAGCTGTACGTACCACCCTATCAGGCTGTGGATTCCAAATACTAACTACGCATTGGGTACTCTTGAATAGAGTGGAAATCACTCGATAGGCCGAACAGTCTTCTTCTGTGTTATACTCTTCTATGGTTCTATGACTGACATCACAGCTATATCAGTTTTGAAACTGACGAATTACGAAATGAAAGTGGTTATGTTTGGTTGCAGTTAATTTTAAGTAAAGAATGATTCTTTTTAGTTTTATAATTTTACTTGGTTGCCCACTGTGTTATCAATCTCTCAACCTTCAGGTTTGTGGCTCCTGGAACCCCTCAATTATCGTTATCAAATTCAGGGCATGAGGGCAAAGTTCAGAGTTCATAACTGCGACAATGATCCGGATTACATAGAAAACTTTCTAATGGAAATTGATACAAAAGAGGATGAACTTGATTTGGCATATGGAAACGTACTTCAAGATGAAATAAAGCAACTTATTTTCAGACCACGAGGATTGAAGATGCATGACGAAAATTTAACAGAGCTATATGAAGCAATTGAACTGGAGGAACTAATGAACATCACCAATGATGGGGAAAATATGACTGAGAAAGACCCTATCTGGTCACATTGTTTACAAAGGCAACATCACACCTTAGGTGAGCATAACACAAAGGGAAAGAAAGAAAATCGCCTTCCAAATCATGATAAGCGTTTGCCCGAAGACCCCAATGAACCGAATCAAACTATTAGAAAGGATTTCTATGATACAACTGAAACCAGTGAGAATCAAATTACAATAGGATCTGATAAAATGCACTCTTCATTCACCAAGGACAGCAGAATTAATAAAGACAGTAAGAATGGGGAAATTGATGAGTTAATTAAAACAAACTATAGCTCAGATGATTTTGTTCAGACAAACAGAATGAGAGAGATACTATTACCTGATCATCCAGAATCTAACCTGACCTCTATGAGAACAAATGGAAAACTGGACTTGCTCGATGCAAATCAGGTTCTTAAAAAAGAAGAGATTGTAGCAACAGACAAATTGAAATTGAATCAAAGCCAAAAGCTGGATGATGGGGCTTTCACAAAGACCCCGTTTCACAAAAATTTTGAACAGATAATTAGCAATGAAACAAAAGGAATGAAATTATTGGAGAATGATACAGCTGCAACCTTTAGGGAATCTGAAGGTATAATACCCAATCGGACATCATTTCATAAGACTTCAGCTGCAGAACCTGTAATCAATTCCCAACAGGACAGGGAAGAGTCTCTTGATTATGACAACTATGAAGAAGAAATGAACAGTGGAGCTGGTGATGAATCCAGCTATAGAGATCTGCATGATAACAACTTCAGAGCCTTCTCCAATAGTGAGTTGTGCCCAGAGGAGAATCCAAGCCACATCCTACGAACTTCCAGTTCACAGTCTAAATACTATTACATTGCAGCTGTAGAGCTGATCTGGGATTACAAAGCCAGTCAAACAGCTGGAGCTTCCAAGCACAGGTAAGTGAGTATCAATTTTGCATCATAAAGATGGATATATTAACGAAGGTAACTTTATACATTTACCCATTGTTATGATCGAGGCAGTAGGAGTGCATTGTTTTTTCTAGTTCTACTTCTACACAGGTCACAAAATATATTTAAGTATTTACCCAATTACCAATACAGTCAATCATAGACTGTATTTTTAACCCAGAATAAAATACACCAATCAGGTTTCTTTAATAAACAACAAAATTATCACTTTATTATAAAACAAGACTTAACCAGTAACAAAGCAAAGCATTAACACACAGATTGAAATATGAAAGTTCCATTTTACCTTAGCCCCTTACAGACACACACACACACACACACACACACACACACACACACACACACACACACACACACACACACACACACACACACACACACACACACACACACACACACACACACACACACACACACACGTTAGTCGAAAAATAAAGAGATTTTCTCTTTAGAGCTCTGGCCTGAATTTTATGTCACCCTGACGAGCGGGATGGTGACAGGGGGTGGATGGGTGGTGTAAAATGGAGCAGGAGGCTCCGGGAGGCTTTCCCGGCCTGCTCCCGCCTCCGCCACCACTTTACATAGGGCAGCGAGGGCAAAAAATGGCCCGCCCACCCCAGGCCAATCAAGGCCCTTAAGTGGCCACTTAAGGGCCTTCACCCGCCTTCATGCTGATTTTACATGTGGCTGGTCAGGCGGCCGAGGACCGTAGAAACAGCCTGGCAAGACCAGGCGGCTTCAGAATATTCCAGGGTGGCCTCCCCCACTACTCCAACCACCCCCAAGACATAACACGGCGCCTTTCCCCCCAATCGACCACCTTTGCCTCGCCAGGGCCTGACTGATTACCCCTGGTGAGGCAACCAAAACCTACCTGTCTTCCTGGCTCCCAGGGATCTTCTCTTCATGCTGGGCTGCAATCCCAGCAGTGGCCACCGCTTCCAGTGACGCTGTTGGGACTAAGAGTTGCTGGCCCACTGATTGGCCGGCAGCTCTATTAAGCGGGACTTCCTACCTTAAGCTGGTGGAAGTCCGACCTCACACCAGTTGAGGCCTGGGGACCCGCAAAATATGGGTCAGATCCCCGGGCGACTTTTCAGTCGGTGGCCGGCTCCCGTCCGCCTACTGTAAAATTCCGGCCTCTGTTACAAAATAAAAGATGAAAAAAATACTTCGGACAATTACTTGCTAATTCTTGAAGAAAAAAAGAGATGTGAAAAGATGTCAGTTGTCCATTTATTCTGGCATCCCAAGTATGCATAGATGGCTGTACCTAGGATCTTTTTAGAACAGTTCTTTTTAGGTGACATTCAAAATCAGTTTGGCAGGCAGTCCAGAAGAAATGCAGCAACAGGGGTTTCTGGCAAGCCTTTCAGGAGGTATGCAGCATCAATTTCTCTATTTCTTACACTTGCTTCTGAAAGCTTCTCAAAAAGATGGAAAAGCTGGCAGGCTTTTCAAAGAGAGGGAAAAGGCTGAACTGGGGTTTTCTCCTTGGCAGGTTGATTTTTAAACTCCTTTCAAAACACTGTGCATACCCCCAACTCACTGCACAAAATGAAACTAAAAACAATATCTCAAGAATCAAGCCTCCTGACCCCTATAAATCTTGACTTGTCACTTCTCTGTAAATATCCTCCCCAGGTCAAAAAGCCCCTGCTGGGTAGATATCTGAAGGCAGGTGACGTCCAGTAAGGGTTGTTTACAAACCAAGTCCAAAATACCCGCCGATTACCTCTTTTAAAAAAAAAACACAAAGTCCAGCATCTATGGAATCCTTTTCAGTTTTCAAACCCAAGTTCTCAAAAAAATTAACAAAAACTGGAAGCATTTTCATAACACCATAGATTGCACTTGTAGTATTCTTATTCAAGCCCACTACTTGTCCAATGCCTAAAAATGAGATATTAAGTTACAACGCAGCATCTGTGTGCTAAACAATGGAAGCAACATACAATAGACAGAGTTAAGCAATCCCACAACCAACGGATCAGATTAAAGCTCTGCACTCCTACCAGATCCCGTCATGAGTGGTGGTGGACAATTAAACAACGAATGGGAGGAGGAGGCTCCATGAACATTCCCATCTTGCATGATGGCATCAGTGCAAAAGACAAGGCTAAAGCATTTGCAAGCATCTTCATCCAGCAGTGCTGAATGGATTATCCACCTCAGCCTTCTCCTGAGGTCCCCAACATCACAGATGCCAGTATTCAGGCATTCTGATTCACTACGTGGACACAGCAAAGGCTACGGGCCCCGATATGATCCCAGCTGCAGTACTGAAGACTTGTGCTCCAGGACTAGCCGCGCCCCTAGCCAAGCTGTTCTAGTACAACTGCAACATTGGCATCTACCCAACAATGTTAAAATTTGCCCAGGTATGTCCTATCCACAAAAAGCAGGGCAAATCCAATCCGACCAAATACTGCCCCATCAGTCTACTCTCAATCATCAGCAAAGTGATGGAAAGTGTTATTGACAGTGCTATCAAGCAGCACTTACTTAGCAACAACCAACTCACTGATGCTCAGTTTGGGTTCTGCCAGGACTACTCAGCTCCAGCCTTCATTACAGCCTTAGTCCAAACATGGACAAAAGAGATGAATTCCAGAGATGAGGTGAGCGTGACTGCCCTTGATGTCAAGGCAGCATTTGACTGAATGTGGTTTCAAGTAGCCCTACTAAAATTGAAGTCAATGGGAATTAGGGGGTAAACTCTCCACTGGTTGGAGTCATAGCTAGCACAAAGGTAAATAATTGTGGTTGTTGGAGGCAAATCATCTCAGCCCCAGGACATTGCTGCATGAGTTCCTCAGGACAGTGTCCTAGGCCCAACATCTTCAGCTGCTTCATCAATTACCTTCCCTCCATCATATGGTCAGAAGTGGGGATGCTTGCTGATAATTGCACAGTGTTCAATCCCATTCATAACTCCTCAGACAATGAAACAGTCCATGCCTACATGTAGCAAGAACCCGACAAAATTCAGGCTTGAGCTGATAAGTGACAAGTAACATTTGCGCCACACAAGTGCCAGACAATGACTATCTCCAACAAGAGAGAATCCAATATCTCCCTTGACATTCAACAGTATTACCATCACTGAGACCCCCACCATCAACACCCTGGGTGTTTCCATTGACCAGAAACTTAACTGGGCAAGCCACATAAATACTGTGGCTACAAGAACAGGTCAGAGGTTGAGAATTCTGCAGTGAGTAACTCAACTCCTGACTCCACAAAACCTTTCCAACATCTCCAAGGCACAAGTCAGGAGTGTGATGGAATGCTCTCCACTGGCTTGGTATGAATTAAGCTCCAACAATACTCAAGAGGCTCCATACCATTCAGGACAAAGCAACCCACTTGATTGGCATCCCCTTCACTACCCTAAACATTCACTCCTTCCACCACCTTCACACCAGGGCAACAGTGTATACCATTTACAAGATGCATTGCAGCAACTTGCCAAGGCTCCTTTGATTGGACCTTCCAAACCTGCAACTTCCACCACCTAGAAGAACAAGGGCAGCAGGTGCAAAGGGACAGCACCACCTTCAAGTTCCCTTCCAAGTCACACACCATCCTGGCTTGAAATGATATCGCTGTTCCTTCACTGTCGATGGGTCAAAATCTTGGAACTTCCTCCCTCACAGCACTGTGGATGTACCTACACCACATTGACTGCAATGATTCAAGAAGGCAGCTCACCACCACCTTCTGAAGGGCAATTAGGGATGGGCAATAAATGCCAGCCACACCTGCATCCCATGAACAAGTTAAAAACTTGTTGCAACAAACTTTGAAACAGATATTCTAAAGGAATATAGTAGTCTGCTTTCATTGTAGCAGCTAAGGGTTATTTTGATAAAGTGAACAAATACTTGGTAGAGACCCTTCTCACAAATGGAGCACCAGGGAACAGGGTTGAAGATGCAGTGCTGGAGGCCTTCATGGTGGAAGGCGACAGGAGAAGAGAGGCCATGTTTCCACAGGAGAGGGCAGGAGGCCCTCAAGAAACACCCTCTGAAAGGCATGGAAACAGGTGGCCAGGGAGGTCAATACCTGGAGTGTAGCCCTGAGGACCAGGCAGCTACAAGAAGTTTAATTTTCTCATGTGGGTGGTCAAAATCAGTAAATGTGTCTTCACATGACATCTCCAACCCACCACCCCATCAGCCTCTCATGCTGCTCAATGCATGGCCTCTCTTCTACTGTCAACCTCCACCATGAAGGCCTCCAGCGCTGCATCCATCAACCTAAGGGCCCTCCCTCTTCCCTGGTGCTCCATTTGTGTAGCTGCTACTTGCAGCCACAGTCAGTACAGCAGCTCCCTTCAATGAGAAGAGCTCCCCTTTAAGAGGCCCGACTGTCTTTATAAAGATCAGCAGTACGGTCCCATTCAGGTCAAAGCTGCAATCACGTAAATGAGGCAGCCAGCACCAAATTTGCATGCTGCCTGCCTCAGAGACAATGGGCACGGGCAGATCGAGAACCCCGCCCCCGCCCCCCACCCTTACATCCGATAAAGGCCAAAACCAATTTTTAGTCCTTAAGGATTTACACTCACTTACTCAACTAGAGGCCCTGGCACTCAGGGCACACACCAAACATTCAGATACTCCATCTTACCCTCACGTGCTTTCCAATGCTGCCAGTCTCACACCTAGGTCCCACTGCTTCTGCATACCTCCAGCTATTCATCTGTGGCAGGCACACCAACCAAATTTCCTTCTTCTTCTTAGGCAGTCCCTCAGGAACAAGGATGATGTTCTTCCACTCCAGGGTTGTGGGTCCTTAGATGACTGAATAGTCCAATTCTGGATCCGCACACTCTACCACAGGTGGGGCAGGTGGTGTTTGGTGAGGCGAGTGAATGGGATGCTCGAATTTCCGAACACTCCTTCCACGATTTGCACTTGGTCGCTGCCTGGGCATGTCGATGGTGTTTGAACTGACTGGCACCTTCGCAAATGCTTTTTCTCCATTTTGGGCAGTCTCGGGCAAGAGATTCCCACAAATTGGTGGAGATTTTTTTTTTAATTTAGAGATACAGCACTGAAACACGCCCTTTGGCCCATCGAGTCTGTGCCGACCATCAACCACCCATTTATACTAATCCTACACTAATCCCATATTCCTATCACATCCCCACCTGTCCCTATATTCTCCTACCACCTACCTAAACAAGGGGCAATTTATAATGGCCAATTTACCTATCAACCTGCAAGTCTTTTGGTGGTGGGAAGAAACCGGAGCACCCGGCGAAAACCCACGCAGACACAGGGAGAACTTGCAAACTCCACACAGGCAGTACCCACATTGTTTCAGGGAGGCTTTAAGGACATCATTGTAGCGTTTCCTCTGCCCTCCTGGTAGCCTCTTGCCGTGACAGAGCTCGGAGTAGAAAGCTTGTTTTGGGAGTCATGTGTCAGGCATGCGGACGATGTGGCCTACCCAATGTAACTGACTAGCCATGACCAGTGTCTCAATACGGGGGATGTGGCCTGAGAGAGGACACTGATATTGGAGCGCCTGTCCTGCCACTGAATTTGAGGCCTTGGAGCAGGCTTTCATCTACCCCTTCAAGAACACCCTGGCGCAGATTCACACGGCCTGCATCCAGGCACGCCAGCTGGATATGCTGGCCATGTGTGTGTATCAGTTCCCATCCACATAGCAGAGCCTGGTCTCTAATTGTCTTGGCCATCCCTGCCATTGGACAAAGACCTTGCTTCGCTCAGACCGTGTGGTAGTCGGTGTGAAATGGCCACGCCACGTTAAAAGAACCCACGCACAGGCATCTTCCACCCCCTCAACATGAACCTCGGGACCTGGAATATCAGGACTCTTATGGACAACCCCAGCAGCAACAGACCTGAACGTTGCACTGCTATCAGAGCCCGAGAACTCCTCCGCTACAAGATTGATATCGCTGAGTGAGACACAGTAGGCAGGGGAAGGCCAGCTCAAGAAACAAGGTGGTGGATACACCTTCTTCTGGAAAGGTAAACCAGAAGAAGATCACAGTAACCTCCACAAGGTTGGCTTCGCCATAAAAATTGAACTAGCCAACCACGTCATTGAGCCCCCTTGAGGATTAAGTTATCGTCTCATGACCCTCTGGCTCACCCTAATCCAGAAACAACACACCACAGTCATCAGCATGTACGCGCCAACCCTAGAAGCAACAGATGAGGCCAAAGAGGAATTCTACTCCTGCCTTGATCACGTGCTGTCCGGTGTTTCCAAGGAAGACAAGCTGATCCTCCTCGGAGACTTCAATGTCAGAGTTGGGAGGGACACAAACCTTTGGGAAGGTGTGATTGGCAAGGAAGATGTTGGAAGGGCTAACACCAATGGAGTCCTTCTTCTGACGAAATGCCTTGAACATGGGCTGATCATAACAAACACCTTATTTCGTCAGAGAGACAAATACAAGACCATGGCAGCACCCTCGCTCCTAGCATTTTCTTGACTATATCATCGGCCAAGCGCAGGACCGCAAGGATATTCCCATCGCCCGTGCCATGATAGGAGCCAATGATGGCTGGGCCAAACATCGCCTAATCCGAGCTACTATCTCCATAAACCCAGTCCAAAAAACAGCAGCGGCAGTGGCAGCAGAAGCACTGCTTCAGGAAAATCAATGCCAATGGCATCAAGGACCATCCAAACACAGTGCAACACAATCACTGATAGTCTGCCCTCTCTCTTGCAAGACAAGGTGGTACATAATAGAAGGGAGCAGACCAGAGCCAGCAGGGGACAAGGACGTCTGTATCTCCTGAGCATTTCCTCTACAGAGGAAATGGTTCCCTACATCATGGGACCAGCTGCAACAGAACCTGTGGCATCCGGCGCCACTGAGAGCATTGAGGTTGATGGTATGCTCCTGCCTTATGCCCCTTCTTAAATCCCAGCTCACCCTCATCCTGCTACCTGGAATATTGTGCAAGCTGCTGATAGTGCAGCCATGGACCTCTTGCTTCCCACCCCACCCCCTTCCCTCACCCCAACCTTTCCTTTCTGATTTCCTGCTTTCAGCCACCCAAGTACTGCCACCATCCCAGCCAAGGAAGAGGAAAGATCAATAGCACAGCACTGATAATGAAGCACTGCCATGTGATCACACTCTCACAGCCACCAGCTCAGATACTGGCAGTGCACATACCTTAGAGTTGGACAGTGCACATGGTGAGTCACCAGGCACAAGTGGGCTGCAGCCAGGCCAGGGGATAGAATAGTTAATGCTCCAGCTTCCCAGATGGTGAAATTGCAGATGAGCTCCGCTATGGGCGACTCAGGTGAGAGGAAGAATGTGATTACACTGGAGAGGGTGCAGAGGAGATTCACCAGGACGTTGCTGGGTTAGCAAGTTTGCCGATGACACGAAGGTTGCTGGAGTTGTGGATAGTGTGGAAGGCTGTTGTAGGTTGCAATGGGACATTGACAGGATGCAGAGCTGGGCTGAGAAGTGGCAGATGGAGTTCAACCTGGAAAAGTGTGAAGTGATTCATTTTGGAAGGTCGAATTTGAATGCGGAATACAGGCTTAAAGACAGGATTCTTGGTAGTGTGGAGGAACAGAGGGATCTTGGGGTCCATGTCCATAGATCGCTCAAAGTTGCCACCCAAGTTGATAGGGTTGTTAAGAAGGCGTATGGTGTGTTGGCTTTCATTAACAGGGGGATTGAGTTTAAGAGCCGCGAGGTTATGCTGCAGCTCTATAAGGCCCTGGTTCGATCACACTTGGAATATTGTGTTCAGTTCTGGTCGCCTCATTATAGGAAGGATGTGAAAGCTTTAGAGAGGGTGCAGAGGAGATTTACCAGGATGCTTCCTGGACTGGAGGGCATGTCCTACGAAGAAAGATTGAGGGAGCTAGGGCTTTTCTCATTGGAGCGAAGAAGGATGAGAGGTGACTTGATAGACAGGTACAAGATGATGAGAGGCATAGATAGAGTGGATAGCCAGAGACTTTTTCCCAGGGCGGAAAGGGCTATCACCAAGGGGCATAATTGTAAGGTGATTGGAGGAAGGTTTCGGGGAGATGTCAGAGGTAGGTTCTTTACACAGAGAGTGGTGGGTGCGTGGGATGCACTGCCAGAGGTGGTAGTAGAAGCAGATACATTAGGGGCATTTAAGCGACTCTTGGATAGGTACATGGATGATAGTAGAATGAAGGGTAGGTAGTTACTTAGATCTTAGAGTAGGTTAAAGGTTCGGCACATCGTGGGCCGAAGGGCCTGTACTGTGCTGTACTGTTCTATGTTCTATGTTCTATGTTGCCTGGGCTGGAGCGTTTCAGCTATGAAGAGAGACTAGATAGGCTAGGGTTGTTTTCCTTAGAGCAGAGAAGGCTGAGGGGAGATGTGAAAGAGTTATACAAAATTATGAGGGGCTTAGATAGGGTAGATAGGAAGAAACCTTTTCCCTTAGCGGAGGTGGCAATAACCAGGGGGCATAGATTTAAGGTAAGGGGCAGGAGGTTTAGAGGGGATTTGAGGAAAAAAAATTTCACCCAGAGGGTGGTTGGAATCTGGAATACACTGCCTGAAGGGGTGATAGAGGCAGGAGCCCTCACAACATTTAAGAAGTATTTAGATGAGCACTTGAAACGCCATAGCATACAAGGCTACGGGGCAAGTGCTGGAAAATGGGACTAGAATAGATAGGTGCTTGATAGCCGGCACAGACACAATGGGCCGAAGCACCTGTTTCTGTGATGTATAACTCTATGACTCTTCCAGTTGTAAGCATGTTTATTTGTAAAATTTGTTCAGGGGATCTGGGCATCATTGGCAAGGCCAGCATTTATTGTCCATCCCTAATTACCTTTGTTCTTTGGTAAATGACAAGCGAATACATTGAATGGACCTGCGTGGTCCACATTTGGGACTTGTTTCAAATCAGCTGATAAGGCATGGGGTGCACGCACCAGAAGCAGCCAGAGGCACTGTGTACCCCACCCGGAGGACCTCCAAATTCACTATGCAACCAAATCGCACACCCTAAATCGTTTACACAATCAAGGCTATTGTGCTGTGTATCCTAGTGAATGATTGACAAACATCCCATTATCTCACAAACTGCCCAACTCAGTTTTGTATGGCAGAGACCAAATACTGGACAAAAGCTTAACATGCTCAATTAGGAAAAAAACTCAATTATTTTTAACATCGTTTGTCCAATACTCTCTTTATTTTGTCTGGCATTGTTAGAAGAATGGAAATGTAATCCTCAACTTTTAGTGAGGACTGTGTTCCACTCAAATTACATTATGATAGCTTCGAATTCCAGCTGTTTATAGTGTTATGACTGACACATGAATAATTTTATAAGCAAAAAGTGGTTTTCATTTGAACTAACTCTGGTCATTAGATGGTGTTCAGCTCTACTCTACAATGGATTTCAAGGCTGGGATTTTATAGGACCCAGTGGGAAAGGGAAGGTGGAACCAAAAGCGGTGGGTGAAGGCCCTTCCACTCCGACTCCCATTCCCGTAGCGATCCCGCACCTGCAGGCTAATGAACGGCCAGCAGGCGTGGTAGCTGACCACTCAGTGTCCGGAGACGGGTTGAGGCAGCAGCCGCATCATCACCTGTCTTGGAAGGAAGTGCTGGTGCGATGTTTAATGGGCCGCCAGCACCTGAGCCCCGATGCAAACGTCCTTTGCTGCAGCACTCATCCCTGAAACCATCCTCTGAACATTGAACCCTGTAGCATCATTGGAACCAATCCACACTCCCTCCCTCTCTGGTTCTCCTTCTCACTGGAGGACCCTCCTCCTGAATGAACTTAGGCACTGCTAGTCTGACTGAGCCACCCTATCAGTAGCTGCTGCAATGTGGCCCACCCCATCACGTCTCGGGACCCTCTCAAGTGATGCCACTGCCGGGACCACAATAGCATCAAGGGTGGGCGGGGGGTCTCAAGTCCAGATCAATGGCTTCCCAACTCCTTCCTACCTACAAATGAAAAATTCCTCACTGCACAGCTACCAACTGCAGCAATGACAACAACTGCTGCCCTTTAAAACCTGCCGAACCCCCAACGCCCTATGCTCCCCTTGCACTTACTGTTAAATCCAGACAGACCTGAAAAATCGCAGTTTATTGTCTCATTAACTATCTTAAATGGCTGTCAATTGCTCATTTTCAAAGCATGAGCGGCATCCCCACGTGGCTTCCCGTCCACCACTGGTAAAATTCAAGCCCAGCGTGATGACGTGGGGGAAGGCCAAGCCGAGACCACCTCTTGCAATTTTACAGACAAAACCACCCCCCGCCCCCCCCATCACCCACCACCTCCCACCCCCACCTCCATTGTCATTTCTGCAGCGTAAAATCCGGGCCCGGGTATCACATGCCCACCTTCTTGGCTGGGGAATGTTATCGATCACAAGATGCGAAGAGGCAAAAGAAATAAAACATGAATTCAAAACAAAAAATATATAAAAAGATTGTCAAGGTTTATGGTAATTAGTCATCTACATCAAATTCTGTGCTTTTGTTAGGGATTTATAGTCTTACTGGTACTTAATACATTTAAGCTAGGTATTCATTGAATATTTCAGCATTCACTGGTTCGCCTGTTAAGGAGTTGAACACTTAGCAATTCTTTGCTTTACTGGGTTTTTTGAGTATGTACTGAATATTTATGGTATTTACTGGGTACAGAACTGTATTACTGCCATTTGCAAGATGCTGATGATATTTTACAGAAATGACTGTATTCACGGTCATTAATAGCTCTAACTGGGGCAAATATCATCAGTTTAATATCACATTAAACTAATGCCAATATCACATAGCTGGACACAGCAATCAAGGTCAAAGGGGCAAAGTCTTGGCAGCAAATTCAAGAAGGCAATGTTTCTACAATACAAGGACAGCACGTTCAAACATCCCGTAGTCCGTGGAGAAAGTGAAGAACATTTGGGTATTCTTGGGCCTGTCATCAGTGCCGAGGTCAATGATATCATCGTGGTGAGTCATCAACTTTAAAAAATATGACTTTAAAAATGAGCTTTTGCAAATTGATCACAGGGCTAACTTGACTCAGAATTAAATTTTACATGAAATGGACTTCAGGAGGTCACCAATTCAGTTAGTTCCAATCCAGATACTTCTGTGTCTACATTTTGGCTGCCTCCCCAAACTTGTCTTTCCTTTTTATTTTGCCGACCATCTCCCCTCATGCTCTGGCCCTCCTTATTCCATCATTTATTTTCTTAGTCAATGTCATCAATTGCCTGTCTACTTCCCCAAGGCCCCAACCCAATTTCTGCTACACTTCTGCTGCCTCCCTCACCCAATGCCACCCCCACCATTGACTCCTTCCTGCATAACCCAAAGCTATTCTCTGCTCTATTCTATTCTGTTCTACTCCAGGTCCGTTGCAGCTCTCAGAATTGGCTCGGTCAACATAGCAATCCATATTACCTCATTCTCCTATTTATAAGTAGCTCCATGGCCTCATCCTTCCTTACCTCCACAACCTACAGCCCTATGTTCCTGTCTGCATCCTCCCCCCTCTTGGGACTTTAACTTTCGTGAATCTCCTGCTCCCTTCACTACACTTTCAGTTGCAGTGTCTTCAGCCATATTGGCTCCACCCTCTGGAAACCTTTCAGTCATCTTGCTATATCTCGGCTTTCTGTGAAAAGCCTGTACAGAACCTACCTCTTTGACTATGTGCTCAGTTGCCAACCTAATTCTTTACCCAACCCCAATTAGTTTCACCTTGTGAAGCACTTTGAGATACTATGTTACTAATAGGACATTTTATAAGTGCAAGTTATTGTTAGTTCTATCCAGATTATTTGTCTCACTGAAACAAAGGGTTTCTAAAAGGCAGAAACAAATTGTACATCACCAACAAATCTTAAACTAAACAGTTCACATGTTTCCCATTATTTCCTATGAATTAATGTTTAACATTGATGAGCTGTAATCTTCGAACCCAGCACTCAGATCAAGATCAACTATTTAACAATTGCACAAAAATATTTTGTGACATTATTAGAAAGGCCTCAAAATGTGACATCAAATTGAGAGATACCTTAATTGAATTTGTGGGGCATTTGTGTAAACGTTTCTTTTTTTTCTGTAATTTCTCCCCATTCTTCTTTCATTTGGTTTGACACCCGAGGTGAAAAGGACAAACACAGGATCTGCTCCAAGACTACTGCTGATATCTTCTCTAACAGCCTGTCAGTCACCAAAAAGGCATGAATCTTTCCTCTCAAGTTTCCCTTCCACCCATTGGAAAGCATCACAACCTTTCCAGTGGTGTAGCTCAGATCATGACCTGAGCAAAGAGTTTCTCAAATCTGCATTCATTGCTCTAAGACGTAACACTATCTCAGCACTACTCTGTATAAAATTAACCCTTTATAAAAATCTAACACCACTGACTAAGAATGCTTTCATATACCAGTTCTAAGTGCATATTATGTATATTTGAACAGATGCTAATACCCCAATATACAAATGTATTCATTTCACTTGCACTTTTGTTCAGTGTGCACATAGAACATAGAACATAGAACAGTACAGCACAGTACAGGCCCTTCGGCCCACGATGTTGTGCCGAACCTTTAACCTACTCTAGGATCAAACTACCTACATACCCTTCATTCCACTATCATCCATGTACCCATCCAAGAGTCGCTTAAATGTCCCTAATGTCTCTGCTTCTACTACCACCGCTGGCAGTGCATTCCACGCACCCACCACTCTCTGTGGAAAGAACCTACCTCTGACATCTCCCCGAAACCTTCCTCCAATCACCTTAAAATTATGCCCCCTGGTGATAGCCCTTTCCGCCCTGGGAAAAAGTCTCTGGCTATCCACTCTATCTATGCCTCTCATCATCTTGTACCCCTCTATCAAGTCACCTCTCATCCTTCTTCGCTCCAATGAGAAAAGCCCTAGCTCCCTCAATCTTTCTTCATAAGATATGCCCTCCAGTCCAGGCAGCATCCTGGTAAATCTCCTCTGCACCCTCTCTAAAGCTTCCACATCCTTCCTATAATGAGGCGACCAGAACTGAACACAATATTCCAAGTGTGGTCTAACCAGGGCTTTATAGAGCTGCAGCATAACCTCGCGGCTCTTAAACTCAATCCCCCTGTTAATGAAAGCCAACACACCATACGCTTTCTTAACAACCCTATCAACTTGGGTGGCAACTTTGAGCGATCTATGGACATGGACCCCGAGATCCCTCTGTTCCTCCACACTGCCAAGAATCCTATCTTTAAGCCTGTATTCTGCATTCAAATTCGACCTTCCAAAATGAATCACTTCACACTTTTCCAGGTTGAACTCCATCTACCACTTCTCAGCCCAGCTCTGCATCCTGTCAATGTCCCGTTGCAACCTACAACAGCCTTCCATACTATCCACAACTCCAGCAACCTTCGTGTCATTGGCAAACTTGCTAACCCAGCCTTTCACTTCCTCATCTAAGCCATTTATAAAAATCACAAAGAGCTGAGGTCCCAGAACAGATCCCTGCAGAACACCACTGGTCACCGAGCTCCAGGCTGAATACTTTCCATCTACTACCACCCTCTGTCCTCTATGGGCCACCCAATTCTGTATCCAGCCAGCCAACTTTCCCTGTATCCCATGCCTTCTTACTTTCTGAATGAGCCTACCATGGGGAACCTTATCAAACGCCTTGCTAAAATCCATATACACCACATCCACTGCTCTTCCTTCATCAACGTGTTTTGTCACATCTTCAAAGAATTCAATAAGGCTTGTGAGGCATGACCTGCCCCTCACAAAGCCATGCTGACTGTCTCTAATCAAACTATGCTTTTCCAAATAATCATAAATCCTGTCTCTCAGAATCCTCTCCAATAATTTGCCCACTACCGACGTAAGACTGACTGGTCTATAATTCCCAGGGTTATCCCTATTCCCTTTCTTGAACAAGGGAATAACATTTGCCACCCTCCAATCATCTGGTACTACTCCAGTGGACAGTGAGGACGCAAAGATCATCGCCAAAGGCGCGGCAATCTCTTCCCTCGCTTCCCGTAATATCCTTGGGTATATCCCGTCTGGCCCCGGGGACTTATCTGTCCTCATGTCTTTCAAAATTTCCAGCACATCCTCCCTCTTAACATCAACCTGTTCGATCATATCAGCCTGTTCACGCTGTCCTCACAAACGTCCAGGTCCCTCTCACTCGTGAATACTGAAGCAAAGTATTAATTTAGGACCTCCCCTACCTCCTCCGACTCCAGGCACAAGTTCCCTCCACTATCCCTGATCGGCCCTACCCTCACTCTGGCTATCCTCTTGTTCCTCACATAAGTGTAAAATGCCTTGGGATTTTCCTTAATCCTACCCGCCAAGACTTTTTCATGTTTCCTTCTAGCTCTCCTAAGTCCATTCTTCAGTTCCTTCCTGGCCACCTTGTAACCCTGTCTGATCCTTGCTTCCTCAACCTTAAGTAAGCTTCCTTCTTCCTCTTGACTAGCTGTTCCACATCTCTTGTCATCCAAGGTTCCTTCACCCTACCATCCCTTCCTTGCCTCATTGGGACAAACCTATCCAGCAGTCGCAGCAAGTGCTCCCTAAACAACCTCCACATTTCTGTCGTGCATTTCCCTGAGACTATCTGTTCCCAAATTATGCTCCCCAGTTCCTGCCTAATAGCATTGTAATTCCCCCTCCCCCAATTAAATATTTTCCCATCCCGTCTGCTCCTGTCCCTCTCCATGATTATAGTAAAGGTCAGGGAGTTGTGATCACTATCACCGAAATGCTCTCCCACCGAGAGATCTGCCACCTGGCCTGGTTCGTTGCCAAGCACCAAATCCAACATAGCCTCCCCTCTAGACGGCCTATCTACATATTGAGTCAGGAAACCTTCCTGGACACACCTGACAAAAACTGCTCCATCCAAACTATTTGCACTAAGGAGGTTCCAATCAATATTAGGGAAGTTGAAGTCACCCATGACAACAACCCTGTTACTTCTGCACCTTTCCAAAATCTGCCTCACAATCTGTTCCTCCGTGTCTCTGTTGCTATTGGGGGGTCTATAGAAAACTCCCAATAAAGTGACTGCTCCTTTCCTGTTTCTGACTTCCACCCATAATGACTCAGTAGACAAACCCTCCTCGACGACCTCCCTTTCTGCAGCTGTGATACTATCCCTGATTAGCAATGCCACTCCCCCACCTCTTTTACCTCCCTCCCTATTCCTTTTGAAACATCTAAACCCCGGAACATCCAACATCCATTCCTGCCCCTGTGATATCCAAGTCTCCGTAATGGCCACAACATCGTAGCTCCAAGTACTGATCCATGCTCTAAGTTCATCACCCTTATTCCTGACACTTCTTGCGTTAAAACCCATCATACTGGCTGCAACTTTGCCCTGTCAACTGTCTAACCTTCCTCACAGACTCTCTGCACTCTGTATCTGCCTGTTCAACAGCTATCCCACCCATTGATCCGTAGCTCCGGTTCCCATCCCCCTGCCAAACTAGTTTAAACCCTCCCGAAGAGCGCTAGCAAACCTCCCGCCCAGAATATTGGTGCCCCTCCAGTTCAGATGCAACCCGTCCTTCTTGTACAGGTCCCACCTTCCCCAGAAGGTATCCCAATGATCCACATATTTGAAGCCCTCCCTCCTACACCAGCTCTGTAGCCACGTGTACAGCTGCACTCGCTCTCTGTTTCTAGCCTCACCAGCACGTGGCACCGGTATCAATCCTGAGATTACTATCCTGCTCGTCCTGCCTTTTAGCTTCCAACCTAACTCCCTATATTCGCTTTTCAGGTCCTCATCCCTTTTCTTAGCTATGTCATTGGTACTGATGTGTACCACGACTTCTGGCTGCTCCCCCTCCCCCTTAGGAATCCTGTAGACTCGATCCGAGATTTTTTTTTTTTTTTTTTGATTTAGATTAGATTAGATTAGATTAGAGATACAGCACTGAAACAGGCCCTTCGGCCCACCGAGTCTGTGCCGAACATCAACCACCCATTTTATACTAATCCTACACTAATCCCATATTCCCAACAAACATCCCCACCTATCCCTATATTTCCCTACCACCTACCTATACTAGTGACAATTTATAATGGCCAATTTACCTATCAACCTGCAAGTCTTTTGGCTTGTGGGAGGAAACCGGAGCACCCGGAGAAAACCCACGCAGACACAGGGAGAACTTGCAAACTCCACACAGGCAGTACCCGGAATCGAACCCGGGTTCCTGGAGCTGTGAGGCTGCGGTGCTAACCACTGCGCCACGAGACATCCCTGACCCTGGCACCCGGGAGGCAACATACCATCCGGGAGTCTCGTTCGCGACCACAGAATCTCCTGTCTGTTCCTCTAACCATTGAATCTCCTTTCACTATCGCTCTCCTATTCTCCCCCCTTCCCTTCTGAGCCACAGAGCCAGGCTCAGTGCCAGTGTACATGGGGCAACCAATGTAATTACTCTGTCTTGTTTGCTTGGTTTGTCGAGTTTGAGTGAAATTTGCTGTTACGCGGTGCATGAATGCAGAGATAGTAATGAAGTTCCAAAATTTCACAACATTCAGTCATGGACTGCAGTCTCCTACTCTCACATCCAAATTGACACAGTTAATTCTGAAACTCAGGTATTTGCTGCTATAACATCAGGGCTTGATGAGAAATGAAGCAGTTGACACAAGGCAGAGGTGGTGGCGTAGTGTTAATGTTGCTGGACTAGTAATCCAGAGCCCAGGCTAATTCTCGGGGGGCATGGGTTCGAATCCCACCATGGCAGATAGTCAAATTTGAATTCAATTAATAAATCTGGAATTAAAATCTAATCTAATGGTGATCATGAAACCATTGTCAATTGTTGTAAAACCCCATCTGGTTCACTAATGTCCTTTAGGGAAGGAAATCTGCCATTCTTACCTGGTCTGGCCTACATGTGACTCCAGACCCATAGCAATGTGGTTGACTCTTAAATGGCCTAGCAAGCCACTCAGTTCAAGGGCATTTAGGGATGGGCTATAAATGCTGGCCTAGTCAGCAACGTCCACATTCCACAAATGAATTTTTAAAAAATACAATAGATATGTAGTATTATTAGTCAGAGTCAACATGAAAGCAGAAATCATAGTCACCCAAATCAGACAACAGTTATACCCTGAAGTCCATGGTTATCAATTTCTATTAGCAAACAACATCAGTTGCATCATGATCAATCAAAATAATTAAGGCCAATGGGGCTACAAGTATGTGACTCATAGAAGAGAATCATAGAATACTACAACACAGAAGGAGGCCATTCGGTCCATCAAGTCTGCACAGGTCTTTCGAACAGCAATCCACTTAGCTCCACTCCCCTGCTCTTTCTCTATATCTCTGCAATATTTTTTTCCTTCTAGTATTTATCGAATTCCCTTTTGAAGGCTATTATTGAATCTGTAATCACCATTCTATCAAGCAATGCATTCAAATCCTAACCACTTGTTACATAAAAAGGTTTTCCTTAAGTCATCTCTGGTTCTTTTACCAATCACCTTAAATTTGTGCCCTCTGGCTATTCACCCTTCAGCCATTGGAAACAGCTTTTCTTTATTTACTCTATCTAAACCCATCATGTTCTCTGCTCTCAGGAGAACAAACCCACTTTCTCCAATCTATACATGTAAATGTCCCATTTATATTATTTTGCAGTCATTAGTTGTGCACCTATTTTAAGGCAATGTTTCATTGTTTTTGGAAACTACAACCTCATAAGAAGAATCATGCTGCCATCATTGCTTGGCATTACAAAATGTTGTGATTTAGGTGCTAATTCAGGAAAACAGATGCTTGCGGATAATGCCTTTTAGGAGAAAACAGGACCCAAGCTTCAGAATGGAGAGTAAGTGGTCTTTTTAAATTGAAAAGACACATTTAGTCTGATAGAGATAAAACAACTGGATAAGTAAGATGTAGATTTGAAGGCTATGCCATTTCTTCATATAAAACCATTCCATGCATGCAGGTAAAGTTCAAGAATATGGCCTCCAGGCCTTTCTCCATTCATGCTCATGGTGTGCCACGTGAGATACCATTCGAATATAAATATGAAGAAGAGGAGCTGACAGACTGGCCTAGAAAGGTGGATGATATTGTTTATCCAAATAAAACAAAGGTGTACATTTGGCATGTAACAAAGGGATCAGCACCCACTGATAAGGACTTTGACTGCAGAACCTGGACATATTACTCAGATGTCAACCCGGTAAGTCAACTGAAGTTTGCAAAAATGTCTTGGTGAGTTGAGCTGTATACAGTTTGAATTGACTTTCCGGCTTATTCCTATCTTTGGTTCTTCATGGAAATGATTTAAAGAAATTTCAACTTAAGTCTCTTGAGCTAACTTTAACTTCTTATTTTTAGTTCCCCATTGAAATAATCTCTTGCTTCACACTACTGAATGAGAAGAAGATATAATGCTTTAAGCCTACAGGATAATATGGAACAGGTTGCACTACTGCAGAGTTACATTCTGCTGTTTTTCTAATCAGGAACGAGACATCCACTCAGGTTTGATTGGTCCTTTGATCGTCTGTAGAAAAGGAACGCTGCACAAGATCTCGAGTGGGAAGCTAAAAGTTTGGGAATTCTCTTTGCTTTTCCTGACTTTTGATGAAAACAAAAGCTGGTACTTGGAAGACAACATCAAAATGTTCTGCGAGTCCCCTTGTAATGTTAGACCAGAGGACCCTGCATTTCAAAACAGCAATAAATTTCATGGTAAGAATCCATCAATTGATTTAAGCTTTTGACTGATTAAAAGAATGTTTGGCTTGGGCAGGACAATGTCACTGAGTGCTAGAGCATAGGATCATGCCTGCAATCTCAACAGAGTGAGTACACTATTTCTAGTATCTGGCTCAAAAGGCATCAAGGCACAAGACTCAAGCTTCAAACTAGCCTTAGTTAGGAAAAGCTACAGTGCCCATGCTTCAACTGGGTAATCATTTAAATTGGCCAAAAAGCAGTATCTATTCCTATTGTAATAAATTACAAAGTGGCCGCTTACAGCGTGTTAAATGCTTCAAGTCAAAACAGGTATTTACTCAATAGTTCGCACCTCCTTAAGGAGCAATTTGTTGTAAGCTAAAATTAAAATTCATGGAATTTAAGGCAAATTATTGATGGTAGGCAGACAAGAAAGTATGGATAGTGGGTATGTACTCAAATTAGAAAGAAGTGACTAGTGGTGTCCCACAAGGATTTGTTCTGGGGCCTCAACTATTTACTATATTTAGTAATGACTCATAGCACAATAGAGAGCCATATCCAAGTTTGTCAATGACACAAAGATTGGTGGCATAGTAAGTATGGTGACATAAATTATAAAGAGACATTGATAGATTAAGTAAGTGGGCAAAACTGTGGCAGATGGATTTTAATGAAGGGAAGTGTGAGATCATCCATTTTGGTCTAAAAAGGTTAGATCTGAGTATTATTTAAATGGTGAAAAGCTCAAAGCAGTGGAAGTTCAAAGAGATTTAGGCGCCCATGTACACAAATCACTAAAACATAGCGGTCAGATACAAAAAATGATCAAAAAGGCAAATGGATTGTTAGCCTTTATAGCTAGAGGACTAGAATAAAAAGGGCAGGAAGTTTTGCTACAGTTGTACAAAGTCCTGGTTAGACCAAGAGTTCTGTGTATAGTTTTTGGAAGAAGTGCAGTACAGATTCACCCGATTGTTACCAGGACTCCAAGGGTTAAATTACGAGAAAAAAATACATAGACTAGGCTTGTAACCCTAGTATATAGAAGGTATGGGGTGATTTGATTGTGGTTTTAGGATTTCGAAAGGAATCAATACACATAGATAAACTTTTTCTGCTGGTGGGGGAGTTTAGGATCAGAGGACTCAACTTTAAAATTAGAGCCAGGCCATTCAAGGAGATAAACCAGGAAACACTTAGTCATGAAAAAGGTGGTACAAGTGTGGAACTCTCTCCCACAAAAATTGGTAAATGCTAGCTCAATCAATAATTTTAAAGAGAGATTGATATATTTTTGCTCGCCAACATTATTGAGGGAAATGGAGCCAAGGTGGACATATACAGTTAGGATACCTATCAGCTATGATCTCATTGAATGCTGGAACAGGTTTAAGGGGCTGAATTGCCTACTCCTGTTCCTATATTCCTAATTACCTTGTATACTCAATTACCTCTGATGTTGGGTGACTGCAATAACAAAGTAAGTAGTACATCCTCAAGGTCCAAATTACAAAATAGCTGCCAGATAATTGTTCATCTCCACTATAGTACTATTACCTTACAGATCTACTTTATTCATCATCATTTATGTTTCAGCTTTCTGAATGCACTTACCTAAGAGTATTTTAAAATATCCCAAATCATTACATACTTCCACAAAGAAATAGCTATATCTTGATAAATGATTTTTTTTGCATAGCTGATGACATTTTAGCATCAAATCTATTTAATTGACATCTGAGTTCTTCCTTTTGAATATCATGTTGCAGATGGAGGGGATAAACCATCCAATGTGTATAGTGCGCAAATTGCATTAATTAAAAGCGGCAGAAAATACTAGAAAGACAAGGGGGATTATCACCTCTGGCAGATCATTATTTTCTCACTATTTTTTATTTGTTCCATTTCTATTCTAACCTGTTTTTGTCAATCTCTTTTTGTGGTTTGTTGAAAATGTCTCTTTTCTGTCAGGGAAGCCTTATATGCCAAATGGGAAATATTAATTTCATCGGTTGGAAACTTATTTTAGACTTTTAATGGAAAAAAACCCTACAAGTAACTTTTTTAAAAACTATCAGCCAAGATGGCCACTGCCATTTACATTTGACATATCAGGAGATTGAACTGGAGACAAAAAGTCTAACAAGAAGCCCAGCTAGAACAATGGTTTGGCTAACTAAATGGATTAGCCAGATCACCCTCGTATGTGGGACACTTCAGACCGTCTCAAGCCATTCATAAATGGAGACATCCCTCCAGGCGGTAAACACTGCCAACCCCACCTAAGAGAGGTTTTGGGTTTTAGGCTTTGGACCTCATTAGAAACAAAAGGGGATTGAGAAGAACCATGTGACTGCCTGTTCATCTCTAAAGAAACAAGTTTTGTTACACAGACAAACAGACAAGCAGTAACTGATGTACAACAGCTCAGAAGGCTGCTGTTCCCCTGTCTCTCTCTCTCTTTCTCTTCTCTCTCTCTTTCCCCAAAAGATATCAAGAAAAGAATCATCTATGACTGGGGGACCCTCCAAACCTACAGACCACTACAGCCAGCAACCTGGGGAAGAGAATCAACTACTAATTCTGCCTTCAGGAAAACTCTGAGCAAAGCAAGCCAACCAAAGTGCACTTTGACCAACCAAGAACTTCAAGACTACAGCTTCAGCTGAGGACTACTGGACTTACAGACTGTATTTAGTTTACATTTATTGTGGACTTTAATCCAACCACCAAATCTATTTTCCCTCCTGTTATCTATTCGTGTGTGTGTGATTCTCGTGTGAATGAGTGCGTGAATGTGTAGCGTATTTTTAGTATTTTTAAATCAGGTTAAAGTGTTAAGTAGAATAAAGTTACCTCTTATTTAAACTCAAGAAAACCTGTCTGATTGGTTTTTCATGATCACATTAAAGGAAAAAGGTAAAACACTCACTGAGGTGATAAGCACAACCACTGTTTAAAAAAGAATAAACCCTGTTTTGGTCAAAAAAAGGAAGGGGCAAGAGGGGAGCCTGAGACCCTCTCCTCACCTGGCCATAACACTTCTCAACACCTTACTGATGTTCAGGCAGTTTCTTACTGCTTCGACCAATCCATGGCATCATAACAGTCTAGCCCAACCATTAACGAGCAGATTGTATAAGTCATCTCTCCTCACTTAGCTGCATCTGTAAGGACTTCCTTAAATAGGCAGTTGATTGAGTTACAACTTCTGCAATCTATTCACTTATTTGTAATTCCCCTCTACACCCTTTTCTGAGAATGCAGGTGATGCAGTTTTTGATTCATCTTGTATATAGAAAAATGGCCTGAGATAACCTGAAAAGTCAGAGAATGTATTCAACATTACGTGCTAGCAGGCAAGAAGAAATTCCATACTGTGACTGTGCTGAAGGTGCAGCAAAATATTTCATACTACATTTTGTGATGTGTCAATCATTGAAATCTAGTTGCCACTGTTACAATCAGAGCTGTCTATTCTTGGCTTGGCCTTAATATGGAGCTACTCAGCATTTCTCCAAAGGTTCCAACTGTCCTTATTCAATTCTGCCTTGGTTTCCTTGCTTAAAAGGGCTATTGAAACTGTCTTTTTGGAACTGAAGGATCAAATTAAAGACGGTCTCTCATATGTTATTTGTTTTATTTACACTTCTAACTCACTGGGGTTGAACAGCAAATTGTAATTTAAAGATTTAAAGTTAGACAATAAGGAAGTGTTACTGTCTGATTAAAACATGTAAGACAAAAAAAACAAAATCAAATATATATGAAGCCAAAATTCTCCTAACCAGGACTGATGGAAAACGTGGGACCAAAACTACACAATCCTACCACAATTCCAGTGAAAGTAAACTGAAGGATCAGAATTTAGGCCAGGCCTTGGCCTTGTAGAGCAGTCCCCAGGGCCTTGTGGGTGCAGAAGCACTGCCCAACCTAATCAAGACCAGCAGAATGAGAGAGGGTGTGTCTCCTGCTGACATAGAGATCCGGTAAGATCAGATGTACCACGTTGATGAACAGCAGAAGTGGGTCGCACCTGTGAGTCTAGACTAGGATTGTGTCTTGGACTAACCAAAGATTTTTCTTAATTATTACAAAGCATTTCAGTCCCTTTACAAAGAGGGCTGATAGGTGTGTTTAAATATTTTTCTGCAGGCATTTGTCAGGGGAATGCAAATTAGGGCATTGTCTCCAGGTCTTGGAAAGCCTGATGGATAATGGGCTGGATTTTATCAGCTCTCTGGAGATGGACTGTGAGGCAGAAAGGCTTGTAAAATGGCGGGAAAAGGTGTCGGGGGGGAAGCCCGACATTATCCCACCACCACAGAATACTACCAGCGGCGGAAACATCAGTGGTGTGGCACCCACAATTATGCCAATTAAACGCCCAATTAAGTGCCAGACACGCCCCCACCTCTGGTGCGAGAGGACTCCCAGCGGGTTCTCAGGGAGGGGCTATATGGACGCTCCATGGTCCCCTGCAATAATGGCTGCCCTCCCGCGGCTACAGCATCACGGCTGGAAATTGCTCCCCCCCGCCTCCCCCCCAATTTCTGGGGCCTGCCTGTCTGGCCCCGGCACAGTATGAAAAATCTTACCTTGTCTTTATGGGTGTTCCACTTTCAGTTCTGGCAGTGGGACTACTTATTTGGTGGGAAAATTCCAACCAATGTCTCTGATTTTGATTACCAGACTAGTTTTTAAGGCCCATGTCCCTGATTTTCAAGTAAACAAATTGAGAGCATACAATCTACCTAAAGAGAAGAAACTAAGATGGTCCAATTCTTCTGCAGCAGGCTAGCTTTCTGCTAGCCAAAGGCAAAGTAGTAGCAGTATAAGCTGTTGAAGGTTCAACTTGCTTAACCATTGAGTTCTAGTGTGCACTTTAGAGACATCCAGTAACATTCCTTTAACTTTAATTTATGATTTTTCTTGCAGCAATCAATGGGCATGTGGCAGAAACCCTGCCTGGGTTGGTAATGGCACAGAACCGGTTAGTCCGCTGGTATCTGATAAACATGGCTGGATCTGCTGATGTCTACAGTGTGCATTTTCACGGTCAACCTTTTATAATGAGAAGATCCAAAGAACATAGGATGGGAGTTTACACACTATTCCCTGGTGGGTATTTCAAAAATAACTTCTAAACTTCAACTCTTCATAACATAGCAATCTTTGCTACCCCTATACCCTTTAGTATAGTGCACTCTGATATATTCTATGCCCCTCACTATAGTATACACAGTTATACCACACATTAGGTACCATTTCTTAAGAGGCTGTTTACAGATTTTAATGCCATTATCATCAATTGTGTGAGATCTTGAATGATTTGTCCCTTTAATGTGCAATCTCCATCCTCTATTTCCTTGCTGTAAAATGTAAGACTAGATAGCAGGTGGTTTACTTCTCTCTGTCTTAGCATAGACACTTTGGTACTGTCACCTCCCAATATGTCAAACCACATTGTGTAATATAATGTGTTGGTGGGGTAGTGATGAAATTTGAGAGCACACTGTTTACTGTCTACATGATCCATCTGCTTTCCTAAATCTGTGATATTGAACATTCCAGTTTTTTGTGTGTCTTAAAAGAACAATGACTCACCAATCACTCAGCATTTTTATATAATTAGTAACAGTGACAAAGTTTGATCCTCAGTCGGGCTAAGATAGCCGATCTCAACCACAGTGGTATAAGGCATTGTACAACTGGACTTCCAGTGCCCATGGACTGCTTCAGAGGGGGAACTGAATTTGCCAGGGTTCCTGTTCCTGATCATTATTCATTGACTCTTGGATGAAAATGCGCATATGTGAACATTGGAGGACATTGGAGGATCAAACATTGCTGCATTAGCTATTATGATAGAATAAACCACTGACACTCACCCATAAATAATGACCATTTGGATAGGAACTGGAGGGAAACTCATGCCCATATCCTAGGGAGGAGTAAATGTCTACAGGAGAACATGACTGAGGAGGAAACTTGTGAAAGGAAGAAAAAAAAGCAACATTATCTTGTTTTTAATTAGCCAGTAGCTTTAACTTATTAAAAATTTTAGGCTTTCATTTTTTAAATTATATGAATGCCTTTAATATGCTCATTGTCATAGGTTCATTTGGAACTATCGAAATGTACCCGGCCAAAGTGGGCTATTGGCTTGTGGACTGTGAGACTGCTGAGCACCAACAGGCAGGGATGCGTGCCATCTTCCTAGTCTACAACACCTGTGGGTATTATTCTCCTGTGTTAGTCATGGATATGTGAAATAGATGAAGATAAAGTAGATAATGCTACATCAATTAACACATTGGAAAAAGACCTGAATAATTATCTGAACAGGAACAGAAATTTGATAGAGAAATCAAGAAGGAGGGCCCTGGCTCCAAATATCAGTAAATTATGTGATGCTGAGCTTCATCTTTAAAAGACTGAAGATTGTAGGAGAAAGGAAAGCTCGGAGAGGATTTGAGGGGTTTTTTTGGTCAGCCAGATGTCTATCAGTGCAATGTAATGTAATAGATGTAAACCAATCACCAAATGTAAGAGTGTCCAAATCATGCTACTGAGAAATCTACACCAATAGAGTTAATGTTAGTTCAATAGGACTGCAGACCCTTTCTCCCACTCACATAAGTCCAAAGTTGAGATACTGGGACTTTTTCCATGGGAGAAGAGATGGCTAAGAGGAAATTTAAACACTTTTTAAAATTATAAAGTATTTCACCAGAATAAATAGGGAAAGACTATTTCCTTTGTCTGGGAAAGGGTCATTTATCATGAAGAGTGAAGCGAAAGGGCAGGAGGAATTTCTTTACAGAGTTGTTAGAGTGTAGATCGTTTTGCCATGAAGAGAGCTGAGACAGACACTATTGTATCTTTTAAGGAAAAAATAGATAAACATTTGAAGCAGAGGAGAATACCGAGTAATGGGCAGAGGAATTACTTTGGGAGTTCTCTTGCAAAGGCCCACCTCAGACACAACCAGCCAAATTGCCTCCTTCTCTGCTGTAAACCTCTGGTTGAGAGAGGATAGGTGCAGATTGTTAGAACAAATGCACAGGGATCCCAAAAGAACGCAGAAGCACCGATGGAGTTCAAGTAGTTAAAATCAGTTAAAGGCACAAAGCACTGGCCAGCTTCCTGCTTCTTATCCAGTTCAGTGATATTCAGAAGAGCCCAGGATTCCAGAAGGCCTCAGTGTTATGTGTCCTGGTTCCCATTATTTAGAAATAATCACACTTTAGACTTGGAAAGGCTGGAGCTCTTTGTTTATTCCATTCAGCTTCCATGCTGTCTGGTAGAGACTGCTGTAGTTCAGTGTTGTGTTACACAGCACAGGACTGCAGTGCAACAGTGAATGTGCACCCACCCCCACTTCCCCACCCCCGGAACACACCCATTACAATTTATTCCTAGTAATTAGTTCCTAGCTCTGTACCAATAATATAACCATATATAACACTCAGTGCCGGCATAAGTAGAACACCTCCAAAGAGTATAATAAAAAAACTAGAGAAATGACAGGACTAATACACGTAGAACTTCTGAGTTTTCAATTCAATCACTTCATTGCTCAGAAACTAGTTAATCCAACTCAACTTTGGTATAGTACATGCACTTTAAAGCACACAAAGTAAATATTGGAACTTTACTGTAATCTTCCATTACTTTTAGGGCTGTGGTAATATGCTGACATCATAAACTCTCACTGGGCTGAAACAAAGGACACCAGTGGTTCTTCACCAGAGAACAGTGTGACGTAGTGGAAGGATTTGTAGACTGATTAATATTCTGACAGGCTGCAACATAAACGCTGCTTCCCTGGCCTAACCAATGTTATACCAACCAATAATGTTGTTAGCCCTATACAGCAGGAGGATTTTATAGGCTCTTACAACCCATATGATGTTACCCCTCCCCCCCACCCCCACCAATTGTAAGTGTCCTACTGGATGTCAAACCAGTATCAAGAGTCCAGAGCATGACCTTCACTCAACAGATCTGCCTGAAGTGGGGTTTGAACACTACCTTGGGTGCTGGCAATGGCATTTTAATATAAACTGTAATTTTTTATTGGAATGTTTAGTGTGTTAAAAGATTTTTGACATGAAAAACTGTTCATAATCATCTACAAGGTAGCTATTTTCCTCCAAATTAGTGTCAGCTCCCTAACCAGGGAGGAAGTGACCCTTGATCTTCCTAACCAGGTATAAGCCAGAGAAATTAATTTAAATTAGATTGTGAATATAACAGGGCTTCTCATCAGCAAGTAAGATATGAATTGGACACTGAAACACCATAATGCATCGGTGCTCAGACTAATAAATCTGATGATAAAAACAGCAAATGCTGGAAATACTCAGCAGGTCAGACCTGTGGAGAGAGAAACAGAGTTAACATTTCAGGTCAGTGACCTCTCATGATGTTTTTTCATATTTCAGACTGCAGCGTACCCCTAGGTCTTGCAACTGGAAGAATAGCAGATTCACAGCTCACAGCTTCTGGACAAATAGGTCAGTGAAACTCACTTAATTTTTTTATTTTGGACAAAATTGAGTCCTTCAGGACTGATGGAGACGGGAGGGAAGTGGTGGAGGGGGGGTTTGACCCTACCTACCTGGCAGAAACTGGGCAGGTGGACAATTAAAATGGCCTGGGTTATTTACCTGCCAGAAAACCATCTTGTTGCCACCTGTCTGATTTTAACCTGCTCTTCTGAGCAGGTAGCAAGGACACTTGCCTGAAGCCAGTGAGATCTTCCTTTAAATATGCTCTTCAGTATCTGATGATGTCAATCAAACTCCAATGGTATTTTAACTTGGACCTGAGCAGGTAAGCCATTCCAGATGTAAGGTGGACCAGCAACATTGTAATCAGGCCAGGTAGTTCAAATCACATTGGCCTCATGCTGCCGGTGGGCAGGAAAACTGATTCCCCGTTTCCCACCAGAAATCCACTAGAACTTGATATCTACCCGACTCATTTTCCTTGAACTATTATTTCAGTATCTTCTTGAAGAGGAACAAATGAGTATAATGTTGCATGAGTCTTGTGATTTGTGTTTGTTGGATAGCTGTGCATTCATAAACTTCATCATGACACTGGCTAACCAATTGACCAATTATAAACAGCCACATTTTTGAGATTTTCTTGGGGTAATTTTCCAAAATGTAGTAAGTACACAGTAGTATATAGTCACATAAAGCAGGTAGACCGAGGGTTAATTTCTAGCTAGTGTTTCAGACAGGTAAGAGATTATAGGGATGGTTCCCCCTTTTCTCACCTCTCGACTGACCAAAGACAGCAATTTTTTTTTAAAGATGTTTTTTTTAACTTCGAGTGCTTTAATTGTCAAGAACAGACAAATGACAGGTTTTCTTATAAGTTTAAAAGAAAGATAAATATTTATTGTACAACACCCGAAATATATGCAACACCCACTCTCACACTCCTATAGATACACAACACTCAAGAAAAGATAGAGATTATAAAGATAACATGCGTTAGGTCTGATAATTTTTAAAGAGTTCTTTGTAAAACTTGCTTTTCCCCGGGGTGAAGACTTGAAATGGTGCAGGCCAGTAGTCTTTTCCCTTGTTCAATGAAGAAAGACCTGGGAGGTTCAGAAAGGTGGATGTGCTGTTGCAGACTGCTCTTATATTCCAGCCACAGGTCAATGACGAAGTCCTGGTATGATTTCTCAGGTAGGGTTTTCAAGGCCAAACTCCAGTCACTGCCTACATATAGTTCAAAGCTGGTAATCTTAGGCAGGGTCCCTTCTCTTCGATGACATAGATGGATCTCCTTTGACTGTCCAGAATATACCTTTATCAAAGCTCCTTATCAGCGTAACATCTTTATTTCCATCTTCTCGTTAGAGCATTCCCTTGTTTTTCTCCGAACAGACTTTGTAGGTATTTTTAAAATTACATTCCACTTGTCTTATGGATGCATAGTTTCTGTCATGTGACCAGAGTTTCTCCTATCAGTGGCCTCATAAATGGTTTCTGATGGTAAGGGTATTGTTACACAATGGCGTCTGAGGGTTGAATTTTACGTCGCCCCAGTGGGCCAGATTGAGCGGGAGGCTCCAGGAAGCCTACCCGCCCCGCTCCCGCCTCCGGTGAACTTTACAGCAGTCGGTCGGGGGGAGAAAACGGCCCACCCGCCCGAGGCCAACCAAGGCCCTTAAGTGGCATTTTACCCGTGGCAAACAGACATGCTGGGGGCGTGAAAGGCCGCCCAGCGAAAGCTGCCAGCCTTTCCGCACCCCGGGGTGGGGGGGGGCCATGGCAGAAGGGCAAAGGGTGCCGGATTGAGGGCTGCCGCTGCCTCCCAACCCACCCCTGGGACCCAAGATGCCCCTCCCCCCAAATGACCACCCTAGCCTCACCAAGGCACGACCGATCCCCCAGTGAGGCATGCCCCTACTTACCCACTCTCTAGGCTCCATGGCGGCAGCTGAGCTGCAGTCCCAGCAGTGGCCATCGCTCCCAGTGGTGCTGCTGGGACTAAGAGCTGCCGGCCCACTGATTGGCCGGCAGCTCACTGAGGCGGGACTTCCTCCCTCAAGTGGATGGAAGTCCCGCCTCAGGACAATTAAAGCCTGGGGACCCGTAAAATATGGAATGGATCCCCAGGCTAGGCGGAAGTGGGTTCGCCACCGACTTTTGCGTCCGTGGCGAATTCCCGTCCGCCTGGGGTAAAATCCAGCCCAGAGTGTCATTCATCCTCATCTCACCTTGATAAAGTAAGTCATTTTCACATCCATTCTTTGGATTTGAGTTTGGAGTCAAAAAGTCTGCAACAGTATTGTTAACCCAATTAGTTAGAGAGAAGCAGCCTAAGCACAGAAAAGGTCATTTGCATGTTAATGATTTCTCAGGGATGTGTCCTGAAAGGTTGTTTATAATTTAATGATTTCTCCAAGACTTGTCGAGACATGAAAATTAGCTCAGAGTTCTTGGAGTTCTGTGTATTGGCAGGAAAGGACCTGACCTCTTACTCTATTTTATTTATAAGAGAAGTGTCCATTTTGTGTTTACTTCATAAGTTCATTTTATAGTTCATATGTTCGGATTGCATGGGCAGGACACCAGGCAGCAGTAGCATGGAGAACAAAATCAGCCAGGGCTTGAATTTATTGCTCTTAGAAAACAGCATGTGTCGGCAGATCAGGCTTGGCTGTGATATCTCTCGTGGTAAAATCATAGAATAGAATCAATGACTGGCTGGATTCTTCGCCCACCGGTCAAAAAGTCGGGGGGGAGCTCACCTCTGCGGGGCCTGGGAGCCACGCTATGATTTTATGTGGCCCAGGCCCTTAAATGGCCTCGGTGGGACTTGCACACCTCTGAGGCAGGAAGTCCCGCCTCCAAGAGCTTCCAACCAATCAGCAGGCCCAGCCAGCGATGGAGGCTGGAAAAGAAGGTATGTGGTGTCAGGGCTCGCCGGGGCCAATCAAACAGGCCCCAGTTGGTGGGGTGGGAGGGAGGGGGGTGCTGGCCGCAATCTTGAAGATGGGAGAGTGTACTAGCAGGGGCCTGTGCCACTAAAGGGGCCCTTCATGGGGCACAGGGTGCCCGATCAGGAGGACACCCTCCAGTCTCCCTCAGCCCGCAAGGAAGCTGCACGGGTTTAACTGGGCAGTCTCCCCAGGTGGCAAAGTATCCATCCGCTGCTGGTAAAATACCAGCAGTGGTGAGAAACAGCGCTTGAGTGCCCATTAATTGGTCATTTAAGGACCTCAATTGGCCTAAAGGTGGGCAAACCACCTGCCACCTCCCCTGCCACTGGTAAAATAGTAACGGGGGTGGATAGGCAACAGGCACGTCACCCCCTGCCATCCCACACGATTTTATGCCCACTCCCACCCCCACCCCAGATTCTGACCATAGAATCACAGCACACGAGAAGGACATTCCGTCCATCAGGTTTGGGCAGCTCTACCAAAGAGCAATCCATTTAGTCATACTCCCCAACTCTTGCCCCACATCACTCCAAATATTTTCTCCTTCAAGTATTTATCCAATTTCCTTTTGAAGGCTACTATTGAATCTGTATCCACCACCCTATCAAACGGTGCAGTCCAAATCCTAATCACTCAATGGGGGGAATTTTATGGCGGCAACGGGGATCTTGGCCACCGACTGGTGAGCCAGCGAGATACCCATGTTGCCTCCTCTAGGGAAGGCCCGCCGTATCATGAACCAATCAGGCTCTTGAGAAGTCACTGGCGGGCCTTCCCCGGGATCAGGACTCCGGAGATGGGAAGTCCTGCCTGCCAAGAGCTGCCAGCCAACCAGCTATTTTGCTTGGCAGTGCCACCAGGGAGGTGGTGGTTGCTGCCGGATTGGCACCCACCAGAAGCCCAGGATCATCGAGTGACCCAGGCCAGAGGTAAGTGATGGCAGAAGGGGTTTCGCAGACTGGGGATCGCAGATGTGTAGGGGGGTTGGCAGCAAAGGCAGGGGTGTGGCTTTCAGCAGACCCCCCTTCCTGATGCCGGGTCCCTCAATCAGGCACTGGGTGCCTTTGAATGAGGGAGCCCCCCCACCCTGGAACACCACAAGCAACCCCGATCAGGTTTGCATGTCATGCTCCCCATGTGGCAACAGGCTCGTCTGCCGTTTGGTTAATACCAGCAGTGGCGGGAAGAGGCCCTTATTAGGGCATTAATTGCCCCTTAAGTGCCTCAATTGGCGGTGAGGCAGGAAGGCCGTCCATGGGCCTTCCCACCACGGACTTAATCGGGGTGTATGGGGGAAGTTGAAGTGGCTGCCACCCGCCACCATCCCACCAGATTAAATGCCCTCCTTGCCTTCAAACTCGCCACAGGGGAGAGTATAAAATACCACCCATTGTGTAAAAACATTTTTCCTTCTATCACCTCTGGGTCTTTTGCAAATCACCTTAAATATGTGCTCTCTGGTTATTGACCCTTCAGCCTTGAAAACAGTTTCACTTTATTTACTCCAGAACCCTTTATGATTTTAAATATCTCTTTCATATCTCATCGTAGCCTTCTCTGCTGTAAGGAGAACAACCCCAGCTTCTCCAGTCTATCCACATAACTGTTAATCTCTCATCTCTGGAACTGTTCCAGAAAAATCTCTTTTATACCCTTTCCAAAGCCTTCCATGTTCTTCCTAAAATGTGGTGCCCAGAATTGGATGCAATACTCCAACTGGCACAAACCAATGTTTTATATAGGTTTAACATAATTTCCTGATTTTCATACTCAATGCCTTTATTTATAAAGCCCAGAATCCCATATGCTTTATTAACTGATTTGTTAACCTGTCATGCCACCTTCAAAAATATGTGCACTAGCAACGCCACACCCAGTCTTTCTTCTTGCTTGCCCTTTAAAATTGTATCATTTAGCACGTAATGTCTCTTCTTATTCTTTCTATCATAATGTATCATCTCGCACTTCCCCATACTGATTTTCATCAGTCACACGTCCACCCATTCCACCAGCCTGTTTATATTCTCAGGCAGTCTATTATTATCTTCCTCGTCATTTACCAAGCTTACAAGTTTCATGCTGAGTGCATCTCAATCACCAAACAGTATTTGATTCTGAATACTGATGAGAGTGATGGTTCCTCTGGGGTGTGCACCCAGAATCTAGTCCACGACACCACAGCTGGCACAGCTGTACAGGGGGCAGGAGGAAAATTGGGAAAGCAATAGTGATAAGGGATACGATGGTTAGGGGAACAGACAGGTGTTTCTACAGCCACAGATGTGAATCCAGGGATGGTGTGATGCCTCCCTAGTGCCAGGTTCAAGGATGTCACGGAGCAGCTGCAGAGCAGTCTGAGGGGGAGGGAGAGCAGCCAGCAGTCATGGTCCATATTGGTACCAACAACTTAGGCAGAAAGAGGGATAAGGTCCTGCAGGCTGAGGTTAGGGAGCTCGGAAAAAAACGAGCAAGCAAGACCTCAAAGATAGTAATGACCGGATTACTCCCAGTACCAGGCACAAGTGAATATAGAAATAGGAGGATAGAGCGGATGAATGCATAGCTGGAAAAATGGTGCAGGAGGGAAAGCTTCAGATTCCTGGGACATTGGGATCTGTTCTGAGAGAGATGGGACAAGTACAGGCTGGACGGGTTGCACCTGAACAGAGCCAGGACTAATGTCCTTGTGGGATGATTTGCTGGTGCTCTTGGGGAGGGTTTAAACTAACTTGGCAGGGGTGTGGGAACCAGGAGGTAATGTTAGCAAAGTAAAGCAAGGTGTACAGAGAATTAGGAGAGACAGATAGCACCAGAGTAGGAAATTATGCGGCATTAGGTAGCCTCAGTGTAAGAGGGGATGTAATAAGGTCTAAATTAGGTTTACTGTGTATCTATATGAATGGGCGGAGTGTGATAAATAAAGTTGGTGAGCTGCAGGCACAGATAGCCACATGGAAATATGATGTTGTGATGATAACGGAGACCTGGCTCAAAAAAGGGCAGGACTAGGTACTAAATATTCCTAGATACAAGGTGTTCAGGAAAGATGGGAGAGGAAGGAAAGGAGAAGGGGTAGCTGCATTGATTAAGGAGAACATTACGGTGCTGGAGAGAAAGGATGTCCTACAGGGGTCAAGGACAGAATCTATTAGGTTAATGCTCAGAAACAAGAGAGGTGCTGTTACTTTGCTGGGTGCATTCTATAAGCCACCAAATAGTGGAAAGGATATACAAGGAAATTACAGAGAGGTGCAAGCATTGCAGTGTATTTATTATGGGGGATTTTAATTATCCAAATATAGACAGGGATAGTAATAGTGTAAAGGGCAGAGAGGGGCAAAAGCCACATTTGCATAGGTAAATTTATTTAAATGAATTAATTAATTACTTACCTGCTCCCGCCGTCCATTCCAGTGCCATATTGGTGCCGTAGGCCAGCACTCCCACGCCCTTGGATCCCCATCCGTGGATCTAAGGCATAACACTGGTGGAGAGGGGCAGCAGGTAAGTTTGTCAGTGCGGGAGGGAGGGAGCATCGACAGAGTAAATTTATTTAGTCTAGGGGGTGGTGGGAAGGGGTATAGTTTAAAGTTGATGAATTATTGGTGGTGGGGGGGAGGTCAGGAGCACATGTTAAGTGTTTTGGCGGGGGGAGAGGGCAGGTAAGTACTTCTACACTTATTGGGGGGGAGGTGGGAGAGGGTCAGGATCACTTTATTTCATTTTCAGAATCGTTACTGCTTTAAATTACAATGTAGGGCTCAAAGCACTTTAAAAATGGCACCAGCGCCTGCACAAAGGCGGCTGATGCCATTGGCAGGGACCGACCACCCACCCCTCCTCCAGATCATCGGGGGGTGGGGGGGTGCGGTCTGCCCCGGCCATTTAAATGAGCCGCTGTGTTCAATATCGCAGTGGCTCCACGACATACGGGCTGTACCATTTTTGAAGTTCGCCACAGAGATCAGCAGTGAGCTTATAAAATCCAGCCCACTATCTCAGTCTCACTACCTTCAGAAAAGGAAGAGAGAAAAGGGAGGAAAAACTGAAGGTGCTCGGGCTGGATTTTAGCAGGCCACCACCAGAATCGGTGGCGGGCGCCAAAATTTGTGGCCTGCACGCACGGGCCGCATGTCGTGGAGCCACCACGATTGCAAACGCAGCAGCTCATTTGCATTTAAGCAGCGCCTGCCACCCTCCCCAATCACGAGGAGGGGGCGGGCCGAACAGCGTCGCAAACGGCATCAGGTGACGAATGGTCAGGTGCTGGCGCCATATTTAAAGGGCAGCCAACCCTGCATCAGTTACAATGCTGCATTTTCAGCATTCTATCTGAAGATTTAAACTGCAGAATCAAGACAGCCATCGACAACCACATCCCTGCTGCTTAGCCAGATGTCTGAGGTGCAATCCAGGGTGGCCCCGTGGTTCAGCAATGCCTCCCTGCTCATTCTCCTCCAGGCTGTGCAGGAAAGGCGGGAGGACCTTTTTCCCAGGGGTGGCAAGAAGAGGCCCTCCTGCCTGACCAAGCAAACCTGGGTGGAGATTGCAGAGGAGATAAGCTGCCATGGGGGTCACCCATGGGACTGGAACCAGTGCTACAAGAGAATGAACGATCGCATTCGCACGGCAAAGGTAAGTGGCACTTTGTTTGGGGCCCCATCTGATCTGGGTTAGCCCACACTGAGCGGCACATGGGTGCCACTGCCATGTCAAACACAGGGAGGCCAGGCAGGGAGGATTGTTGCCACATGGGTGCCTGCGTGTGTGAAAGAGTCAATCCCTCATGTGAACCCCAGAGCATGGCACCGTCATGACAGGCTGAGTCCATCTGACACACTGACTGACACCCACCTTCTAGTTTAGTGCCCCTGTTGGCCACATGTGTGCAGTCAGTGAACCCATGTACCTGTGGGACTCCCGCAACGGCCCCAAATCAGGCAGCCCTTTGGGACTGACCCTCAGGGTGTTGTCGAAGCACACATATCCATCAACCCTCCTTTACAAGGCATCGCTAACCTCCCTAATACAGCAGTGCACCGGTGACTCAAACACCACACAGGTCGTCGGTGGATTCCCGGAATGATGCGGAGGCACAGAAGGTAAGAGCCACGGTGACTTTGAGGGCTACAGGCATAGGGTTTCTATCAAACCCCATCATCTGCAGCTCATCACTCAGCAGTGCACAGAGAGGCGTAAACGCCTCTCTGGACATCCGCAGCCGCCTCTAACACTGGCGATCCGATATGTGCAGGTATGTCATACGGGGCCTGCAGACTCCCTGTCTTCTCTGGTGTCAAAGCGCCTTGGTGGCTGCTGCTGCTCACTTCCATGAGCTTCCACGTGGGCTGTGCCTGCCTGCTTGTTCAGCCTCGGACTGATATGGCTCCTCACGGCACTTGGATCAAGAGATACAGGATAGACCAGCCCCATCTGAAAGCTGCAAGTGAACTCGGTGCCTTCAGTGGATCAATGGCAACTATCAGGGCAGACAGTGATTTACATTGGTGCTTCAACTGCGTGCCAGCATCACCTATATGGTATGGTATGACATCGCCCATACAAGCTTGGCATGTCAGCGGGACAGCATGAACACGGTCATGTTACTGACATTGCAAGGATGCAACCATTGGCCACATGACCTTTGACCCAAGACCATTTTTGGCCCATACCCCATCGGTCATGGAGTGCTATTGCTCCACCCTCCCCCAAACAACATTGGCCAAGTGCAGGGTCTGTCCCCTTCACTCCTGCCCCCACCCCCCCGCCAAATGCTCGCGTGCACAGACTGAACTCCTTTACAGTAAAAAGGCATGGGGTCCATCCCTGATTTCACGCAGAGTTAGGTCTCGGCCATAGGAGACCCCCACCCACTTCCCTTCGCCTGCTCCGAGGATTGATGCTTTGTTTCTGCCAGCTTTTCACAGACATAAACATGACAGCACGTGAGTGCCGCACTTCTGAATAAAGATCGAAACCTGCTTCCTGGATTGCTGCGGCCTGCTTGGTAAATAGCAATTAACATATTGTAATGCAGGTCCCATCGTCGAACGGCAGGGCAGTCGCAATGAGGTCTTGTCGCCTCCGCCAAGATCGGTACGGGCCCTGCTGGCATCAGGGTCGGGGTCCGTGGCGGGCCTCTGCTGTCCCAAACCTCATTGTGCCCCCCACCACCGTTCCCAGCAGCGGAGGGCCTTTAAAATCCAGCCTGAGGATGTTACTTTTAGGTGTTTATAGGTAGCGTCTGTATAGTAAATAAGCATATAAGTATGTCTATTGACAAATGTGAAAATCGAACACATTCAACTCATAACTAGGATACTTGGAAATAATTTGATTTCACTAAAAATGCAATTACATTTATAATTCTACTGAACATTCTTGGGTGGAGACTCACAGTAAAGTCCTTGCTCGCTTAATTATGTTTCCTGATTTTTGTTTACATTTTAATTTACAAAATTGAGTTCTGTGTTAATTCTACCTAGTTTAAGAGGCAGCTTAATATCTAACTCCACTTCATGCTCTTTATTCAACTGGCATGTTGGGTATCATAATAAGCTGTCACTGGTACCTGAGGTTCTCTCTTTCTGGATTTTGTAGGGAAATGGGGTCCTCAATTGGCAAGGTTACACAAGTCTGGACGCACCAACGCATGGCGAGGAAAAGGAAGCCGACCGTGGATTCAGGTACAATTGCCAATAGGAGATTGTATTGAATTTATTTCACAGTAAGCTATATTTAGACACATGATAAGCCTGCCCCAGCAATTTGTTATCAAGGGCAGATGGTTTCAGATTACCAGATTGTTAATGCAAGTAGAGGCTACACCTGAATTAAAGGGAACAATAGGTTCAAATAGAAACATTATTACTTCTACTTTTATAACAATTCAAATAAAGCAAATGAAAAGAAAAAGTCTAGCGGACAAAAACTCAAGCACAAAGTCTAAGCGTCAATTTTGAGTCGCTAGTCTTAACAATAACTTTGTAACTATTCACTGAAGCATCCACAGTGTGAACATTTAGAAGCACAAGTCCAAATAATCGCTTTTCACAATTGGAACTGTGGAGCTGACTAACGTCTGGAAGAACATACGTTGCTTCTGTGTTTTAAAGAGTGATCTAAGGCACGTTCTTGCAAAAGAGGGAGTGGTCCAATTTTAAACCTGAACACCCCTCTGCCTATAGCCATGCTTGCATCCCTTCCATTTGTAATGTATGACAAGCGCTGACTGCTGCTTTATAGTATCTCAGGATTTCAAATATTTTAACAAAATGTAGCTTTTCTATTTATTTATTGAATTCTAATCATTGGCTTGGTGATGTGCTTCTAGGTTGATTTAAAGACACCAATGTTAGTTCATGGAATAATTACACAGGGAGCTCGCCACTATTTTAGGCACCTCTATGTGTATCACTTCTATATTTCCTACAGCCTGGACACCTATGCCTGGAAAAAGTACAAAAGCAATACCACCTTAGACATAAAAGTAAGTAACTTTTTTCCAACAACAAAAGCAGAATGAATTGGTGTCATGCTCAGGATTGCGTCAGATAGGGTCAGAATTTCACCTTTCCCGAGTAATTATAGTGCTGAAATTATTCCCCGTCACCTTATTACAGAAAGTGGGTTCACGAGGGGTAATTTGGGTGATAGTGTAATATGGGCGAAATCGATCCAGCCTCTTGTTATCCCAATTTTCATGCCCATTGACTGCATTGGAAATGAAAAACTATGATGTGAGATACTGTCTGTCTGACTTTTTCCTGTGAGAAAGAAGGTGTCTTCAGGATAAACTCCAATCAAACAATGAGGACCATATGAAAGGTGAGTAATCTAACCTTCCCACTGTCCTTTGGTAAAGAATGCAAAAAATAGGTTATGTTGTGTGATCGCCTAAAGAGTGATGTCCCTTTAAGATTTCAGTATGTGAATGAGCTAAGTCCCAGGATGCAGTCATGTGATTATAAGCCAGAGTCACTCTGCAACTGTAACACCTAGAGGAAGGTTCTGTAAATAGCTTGCTCTGTATTGTGCATACTAGTTTAGCTGTTAATAAACCTGTTAGAGATCTTCAGCAAACTGGACTCCACACCTTTCATTTATGTTGCACATGACATAAAGAACTCATTACAAGTTAAAGGGCTGGTGATGTTTGATAATCACTCAAAGAACACTGACCAAGAGATTTCTTCACTTCAAACATAGTTGTAATTAAACTCCTTTCAGTAATGATAACACCTGATAAGAAGAGGGGAGGTGTGGTGCAATAGTAATATCACAGGACGAGTAATCCGGATGCCTAGGTTAATGCTCTGGGGACATGGGTTTGAATCCCACCACAGCAGATGATGAAATTTGAAATTGATTAATTTAAAAAAATCTCGAATTAAAAGCTAATCTAATGGTGACCATGAAACCACTGTTGATTGTTGTCAAAAAAAAAATCTGGTTCACTAATGTCCTTTAGGGAATGAAATCTGCCAGCCTGACCTGGTCTGGCCTACATGTGATTCCAGACCCACAGCAATGTGATTGACTCTTAAATGTCCTCTGAAATGGCCGAGCAAGCTGCTCAGTTGTAATAAACTGCTATGAAGTGTAAGAAAGGGAATGAAACCGGACAGACCACCTGGCACCTAGGCACTGGAAACGACAATGGCAAACACAGCCCTGTCGACCCTGCAAAGTTCTCCTTACTAACATCAGGGGGCTTGTGCCAAAATTGGGAGAGCTGTCCCACAGACTAGTCTGACATAGTCAAACTCACGGAATCATACCTTACAGACAATGTCCCTAACACCACCATCACCAGAGGCAACACCACTTGGAAGAAGCACCAAGGGTAGCAAGGGCACAGAATGTGCTCTGGGTAGGGGACTTCAAAGTCCATCACTAAGAGTGGCTCAATGGCACCACTACTGGCTGAGCTGGCTGAGTCCTGAAGGACATAGCTAAATTGGGTCTGTGGCAGGTGGGAAAAACCTACTTGACCTCGTCCTCACCAATCTATCTGCCGCAGATGCATTTGTCCATGACAGTATTAGTAGGAGTGACCACTGCACAGTCCTTGGGGAGACAAAGTCCCGTCTTCACAATGAGGATATCCAACATCGTGTTGTGTGGCACTATCACCGTGCTAGATCTAGCAAATCAAAACTGGGCATCCATGAGGCACTGTGGACCATCAGTAGCAGCAGAATTGTACTCAACCACAATCTGTAACCTCATGGCCCAGCAGATTCCCCACTCTACCGTTACCATCAAGCTCGGGGACCAAACCTCGTTCAATGAACAGTGCAGGAAGGAATGCCAGGAGCAGCACCAGGCATACCTCAAAATAAGGTGTCAGCCTGGTGAAGCTACAACATAGGACTACTTGCCTGCCAAACAGCAGAAGTATATGATAGACAGTTCTAAGCGATCCCACAACCAACGGATCAGATCTAAGCTATGCAGTCATAGAGTCAGTCCTGCCACATCCAGTCGTGAATGGTGGTGGAGAATTAAACAACTAGCAGGAGGAGGAGGCTTCACAAATATCCCCATCCTCAATGATAGGGGAGCCCATCACATCAGTGCAAAAGACAAGGCTGAAGCATTTGCAACAATCTTCAACCAGAAGTGGCAAGTTGGAGTTCAATCATCTCAGCTCCAGGACATCACTGCAGGAGTTCCTCAGGGTAGTGTCCTAGGCCCAACCATATTCAGTTGCTTCATCAATGACCTTCCCTCCATCCCAAGGTCAGAAGTGGGGATGTTCGCTGATGATTGCACAATGTTCAGCACCATTCGCGTCTCCTCAGATAATGAAGCAGCCTGTGTCCAGATGCAGCAAGACCTGGACAACATCCGATAATTGGAAAGTAACATTCGCACCACACGTGTGCCAGGCAATGACCAACTCAAACAAGAGAGAATCTAACCATCACCCCTTAATGTTCAATGGCATTACCATCGCTGAATCCCCACTGTCGACATTCAGGGGGTTACCATTGACCAGAAACTGAACTGGACCAGCCACATAAATACTCTTGCTACAAGAACAGGTTAGAGGTTGGGATTTCTGTGGCAAGTAACTCACCTCCTGACTTCCCAATGCCTGTCCACCATGTACAAAGCACATGTCAGAAGTGTGATGGAATACTCTCCACTTGCCTGGATAGGTGCAGCTCAAACAACACACTAGAAGCTCGACACCATCCAGGAGAACACAGTCCACTTGATTCGCTCCCTATCCACCACCTTCAACATTGACTCCCTTTCCTGCCGATGCACAGTTGCAGCAGTGCGTATCATGTGAAAGATACACTGCAGCAACTCACCAAGGCTCCTTCAACAGCACCTTCAAAATCCATGACCTCTACCACCTAGAAGGACATAGGCAGCAGATGCCTGGGAACACCACCACCTGCAAGTTCCCCTCCAAGTCACACACCATCCTGACTTAGAACTATATCACCGTTCCTTCATTGTCACTGAGTCAAAATCCTGGAACTCCCTTTCTAACAGCACTGTGGGTGTAACTATACACCAACAACTGCAGCGGTTGAAGAAGGCAGCTCACCACCACCTTCTCAAGGACAATTAGGGATGGGCAATAAATGCTGGCCTAGCCAGTGATGCCCACATCCACTGAACGAATAAAAAAAAGAAGGAAAATAGAAATCAATTCTTCCAAGTTGTTACAACAAACATTGAGTGGAATTGTAAACAATATATCCATTTCAGATCATTTTGAAACATTGTGATCTAAACATTTAGTGCAATTCAATGGTGGACTTGATCTAACACTATTTTTAATCTTCATGAACAGTTCTCTTTAATCATTGGCAGGAACCCTATATGCATCTTTCCTTGCAAGGCTTCACATTTCCATGTTTTAATTCCAGATATTTACAGGAAACACTGATGGAGTAGGACAGGTGAGGAACTACTTCAATCCACCAATCATAGCCCGGTACGTCAGAGTGTACCCGAGGCCAAGCACAGGATACTCGGCACTAAGAATGGAGTTGTTGGGCTGTGATCTGCAGAGTAAGTTCAGAGACATATCCCAATGATTTTGAAAGCTCATCTCAGAATGGTCAGAATTGAAAGTAAAAAGAGAATACAAATACACAAGCAAAATATTGCAGATGCTGGAAATCTGAAATGAAAACAGAAAATGCTGTAAATACCCAGCATGTCTGACAGCATCTGTGGAGGCAGAAACAGAGTTAAAGTTTCAGGCCGATGACCTTTCATCAGAACTGGGAAAAGTTAGAAATATAACAGGTTTTTAGCAAGTGAAATGTGGGGGAGGGGGAGGCAAAAAGGACAAAAGGGAAGGTCTGTAATAGGATGGAAGACAGGAAAGATTAAATGACAAAGGGATTGGTGGTGCAAGGCCAAAGGGAGTGGTAATGGCACAGATAAAGGAACAAAAGATGTGTCTAGTGGAGATGTGAATGGCAGAATGATGAACAGCTGCTGTCAGAAAACAAAACAAAAATAGAAAAGAGAGTAAAACCAAAACCAGCCAAGAAAAATGAAACAAAATGAAGGCAGAGAGTATGAAAACAAGTGTTTGGCATGTTGTTACATACTTATAAATGTGAAGAGAGAGGAAGTGCTGATAAGGACTGGTGATCAAGTTACCCTGAACTGCACCCACATGCCTCTTTTTGCCACATTAAAAACAGCATTTAGGAGAGACTTGGGGTAACTTCCCTACCTGACTGGCCCTAGAATCATGGAATCATAGAAATTTACAGCACGGAAGGAGGCCATTCGGCCTATTGTGACCGTGCTGGCCGACAAGTAGCTATCCAGTCTAATTTCACTTTCCAGCTCTTGGTCCATAGCCTTGTAGGTTACATTACTTCATATCCAAGTATGTTTTAAATGTTATAAGGGTTTCCACCTCTACCACCCTTTCAGGTTGTGAGTTCCAGATCCCCACCACCCTCTAGGTGAAAACATTTCCCCTCAAATCCCCTCTAAACCTCCAACCTCTTGCCCTAAATTTATGCCCTGGGCTATGGATCCCTCAACCAAGGGGAATAGGGCCTTCCTAACCATTCTATCAAGACTCCTTACAATTTTATACAATTCAATTAGGTTTCCCCACAGCTTCCTCTGTTCCAAAGAAAACAACCTTGGCCTATATCTTTCCTCATCACTAAAATTCTCCAGTCCAGGCAACATCCTTATAAATCTCCTCTGTACCCACTCTAGTGAAATCACGTCTTTCCTATAGTGCAGTGACCAGAACTGCGCACATGGTTCCAGCACAACCGCCCAGCTCTTATATTCTGTAATAAAAACAAGAAATGCTGGAAATACTCAGCAGGTCTGCCAGCATCTGTGGAGAGAGAAGCAGAGTTAACGTTTCGGGTCAGTGACCCATCTTCAGAACTGGCAAATATTAGAAATGTGAAAGGTTTTAAGCAAGTAAAGCGGGGTGGGGCAAGAGATAACAAAGGAGAAGGTGTAGATAGGACAAGGTCACAGAATAGCTGACCAGAAGGTCCTGGAGCAAAGGCAAACAATATGTTCATGGTGTGTTGAAAGACAAAGTATTAGTACAGATAGAGTGTTAACGGACTGAAAATTGAACAGCCGCAAGTACAAACATGAAAAAAACAGTGGATAAGCAAACTGAACAAACTAAGATAAAATAAAACGCAGACTGGGTGACCGCTTTGCAGAACGCCTCCGCTCAGTCCGAAAGCATGACCCTGAACTTCCGGTTGCTGGCCATTTCAACACACCCCCCTGCTCTCATGCTCGCATCTCTGTCCTGGGATTGCTACAGTGTTCCAGTGAACATCAACGCAAGCTCGAGGAACAGCATCTCATTTACCAATTAGGCACGCTACAGCCTGCCGGACTGAACATTGAGTTCAATAATTACAGAGCATGACGGGCCCCCCATTTTACTTTTATTTTTAGTTATTTTTTCTTTTTTCTTTTTTTTGTGTTTATTTTATTTCATCTTAGTTTGTTCAGTTTGCTTACCCACTTTTTTACATGTTTGTACTTGCCTACAGAGCACTCTCCCTACAATTTCTACACATCTGATGGCACCTGTGTGCCAATGGCTGAGTGCCCCTCTCAGCCATGCTCCCTATTATGGGCCTGCCAAATCTCATGGTGCGGCCATAATTGGATCCCCGTTGTGTTGCCACCTCCCTGCACCTGGTCTGTCCCTGACCCAGCATGCAACCCGTGCCCCACCAAAATCCCAAACTGGCCCTTAACGAACAGACAATGAACTCATTAACAGGATTAATTGGCATCATTCCCAAATCGGGTAGGTTTCTGGGGCCTGTCTTCCTCATCCTGAGGAAAAGTGCTGGCAGCAGGAACAGTGACGTGAAAACAGCATGCTGGCCAGTGGTGCTAACTTTTGCACCTGCTTGCCTCCATACCTACCTCCATCAGGGTCTAAAAATCTTGCCCCGTGTCTCTTCTTGTTCCTATTTTCCCTCACACCGATTCTGTGCTTTACCTATCACTCCCCAGTCTTCTCTCCCTGACGTTGCTGCCTTCAAGCAGACTTCTCACCTTCTCTCAATTGCTCACCTTCTCTCAATTGACAGCGCTCACTAACCTGCCTCCTCTCCTACAGAGTCTGCCCAAGCCTCACTTCATCCTTTATGCCAGCTGTTGCTGCTTTTCTTCTTAGAGCTAGTCGCACTTTTTGAAATAAATTCATAGAATGGGCCTAATGATGTAACTTGTTGGTGCAGTAACATGGGCACAGATAAATTCCCAATAGTTTTCCAACTGATCATATCAATTAAGTTATCAGAGGAAGCAAAAGAAGATAAGTCAATCCATATCACTTGTAAAGCTAGATAACAGCTTTGGCAGCAGCCTCCATTGACCTTATTCGCTTAAATTCTACCTTCATTTGTTTGTTGGTGTCATCTTCTTCCCAGAAGGTTGACTGCCATGTATCTGCACCTCTGTCTGTCCTGTGCTGCCCTTACACATTCCACAGAGGTCAACTGCATCCACCTTAGGGATTTGCTAAAATGGCATCAACAGGATGAAGGCACAGCTAGTGCTGAACTCAGACCAGGGTCAGGGTTAGTAAATAATATGAAGATAGTTCCACTGTCCTCACTAGTGACAGAACCATAAGCCATTATTTGATAACATAACAATGGGAGGTTGTTAGTCTACTATCGGGATGTAGGATTTGAATTGTGTTCACAATACTTCACACACTAACAAATCATATTATGATTTTCTAAGTGCCCTGTTACCACGTTCCCAATAATAGATTCTAACATTTTCCCTATTACTGTCAGGTTAACTGGCCTATATTTCCCTGTTTTCTCTCTGCCTCCTTTCTTGAATAGCAGGGTTGCATTTGCTACCTTCCAATCCGTGGGGACCATACTAAAATCGAAAAAATTTGGTCAGATCAAAATCAAGGGATCCACAATCTCTGTAATCACTTCTTTTAAAATGCTAGGATGTAGGCTGTCAGGTTCAGGGGATCTGTGAGCTTTTATTCCCATTAATTTCTTCAGTACTATTTCTTTATTAATTCTAAGTTCTTTAAGTTCCTCATTCTCAGTAGACCCTCAGTTCCCCACTATTTCCGGATTTATTTTGTGCCTTCTACCATGAAGACAGATACAAAGTATTCATTTAATATCACTGATATTTTCTTATTCCCCATTTTCATTTCTCCTGTCTCTGCCTGCAAGGATCTCATGTTTACCTTTGCTAATCTCTTCCTTTCACATAACGACAGAGGCTTTTACAATCTGTTTTTATACCTCTTGTTAGTTTATTCAAATTCTATTTTCTCTCCTTATTAATTTATTGGTCACCTTTTGCTAAATTCTAACATCTTCCCAATCCTCAGTCCTCCTACTTTTTTTGGCAACATTATATGCCTCTTCTTTTAAACTAATATTATCTTATTATCTTTCTCTTCTTTTTAACCATAATTGGACCACTTTTCTTGTGGGGTTTTTATCCCTTAAGGGAATGTATATTTGTTGCGAATTATTGAATTATTTCTGTGATTGCCATTGCTTATCTAACGTGATATCTTTTAATCCAGTTTCCCAGTCTACCATAACCAACCTCCTCCTCGTAGCTACATCGTTTTTTTTGTTCAGATTTAAGACCTTAGTTTCATACTTAACTAAATCAGTCTCAAACTCAATATAAAATTTTATCATATTATGATCCCTCTTCTCCAGAAGCTCATTTACTACAAGGTTATTAATTAAACATGTCACATTGCTCAAAACTAGATCTAAAATAGCCTATTCCCGAGTTGCTTCTTCGACATACTGATCTAGAAAACTATCTTGTATACATTCCATGAACTCTTCCTCCACACTATTACTGTAAATTTGGTTTGCCAAGTCTATATGAAGATAAAAGTCCCCCATGATTACTGTATTCCCTTCATTACATTCACCTCTAATTTCCTGATTTACACTCCACCAACACTACAACTACTATTACAGTGTCTATAAACCACTCCTACCAGTGTTTTCTGCCCCTACAAAGCAAAAATAACATTATATTTGGTCTTCAAATGAACAACTGAGTAAAATCTCTTTTAAATGTTTAAATGTCTCCTTGTTGTCCATACAATTACCTGGTTCACAGCTAAAGCCTAGGCTTTCAAAACAGGAAGAACAACAAGGAAGAACGTGAATGTTCAAAGAAATCTTGTACCACAATTTCCAGGCAGAAAAGACATCTTATTTTGCTTAAAAAGCCTCAGTCTCTCTTTCCTTATGTTTCCCAGGTTGTTCTTTGCCACTAGGGATGGAGAATAGATTAATTGCAGACCATCAACTCAGTGCCTCTTCATTCTGGGTTAGCATGAGTGCCTGGACTCCATCATTGGCTCGCCTCAACAAAGAAGGGTTCACTAATGCATGGGTACCAAAGGTAACAAAGAAAAGAAATAAACTAAAGAATATTGGATACTCAAGAGTGAGTTACACGCTGATGTCTTATGAAATTATTCCAGCAGTTTATATCACAGAGGGATCATTTCTATCTGTCTGCATTCAACCTTTTAAATGTTTCTGTATTATTTGAATTGCGAGTATACTATTTCATTTGTTGTATATAAGCAAAAAAGGAACATTTTGTGAAATTAAAGTACGACAAACCTTTTTACTCACAGAGGAACAACCCACATGAATGGTTCCAGATCAACTTCCTACACAGGAAAAAGATAACAGGAATTATAACACAGGGTGCCAGCTACTTGGGGCGGTCTATGTTCGTGAAGGAGTATATTATTTCATACAGTGATAATCGTAGCAACTGGATAGAAATTAAAGATAGGCAAAACCTGAAGAAAAAGGTAGGTTCTGCAATAATTTGTAATAAGAGACTTCAAACCGAGATAGTAACAACTTCTAGGATGCGGGTAGAATTGTCAGTCAAGGTTTTTGTTTATTATTAAAAACTGGACACATGCTCTGAGGAATTCCTTCTGTATTGTAAGTATGGAGCTTTCCTCATATACGCAACCCTCTCCTAAACCCAAGAGAGCCTCGTCCCTCTTCATTCTCATTTCTCCCCCCTCCCACCAAACAGCGAAGACATGGGAGTGAGTCCAACTTGACGTCAATGCACAGAAGCAAACTGACATTCCTAAAATGGCAGCATCTACTTCAATGGCAATCATTCAGGGGCACCTTAATCATGCAGTTGCCTGAATTTGCATCAAATGTAAATAGAGTTTCTATTATTAACTAAATACCAGTATTGCTGTACATTTCATTGAGGTGAGGGACAGTAGTAGGAGTGGAAACATTTTGAGGCCAGGCTGGTACATATCAGCTGCGCAGTACATGATACCATCCTATCAAAACGAATTCCTCTAATCTGGACAACTACATTCTTCAAACGTTTTTAGCCTGTGGTTGTCTAATGTTGCATCACTGCCAATACATTTATCTGCTGCCTTTTGGATCTGCTTATGCCAAACACCATTCCAGACAAAAAAGGATATATGTGATCTCCTGCCCATCCCGAACTAAAACTAGTTCCTTCTTGAGAATTATTAATACTTAACAATATATTTGCTGTTAGTATTTAAATAGCTACTGTCCCTAGAGAACTATGCTGTATCATTACTTAAAACACTTGTTCGACTAATGTCAACTAATTTTAAATCTTGCCTAACTTCTCTAACTTGTGGCAAGAATTCTGTCAAAATGAGATTAGGGCCACAAATTTCAGCTCTGTAGCACCCATATATTTAGCGCTACAGGTGCCATTTTGCATCCAAAACAGTGTCCGCACACTTCTAGTGCCATTTTTGGTAGGTCATAGTACCAGCACTAGGAGCATGCACTGGAAGTATGTAGAGTAGGCAGATTATGGCATCACTCAAACATAGAACACCGAATTGGTGTAGCAATGCAATTTTCGACCTCTACACTCCAGTTAACGCCTGCTGTTAATCTTGCACAGCTGAACATGCATTCATCAGCGAAAGGCAAGGCATCCCACCCCCCAGCCTGCACTATGGGATCATCAACCACTCTCAGCTTAGTTGCTGATTGATTAATACTGGCTGCTGCTGAGTTAGTTGAAGTGTTTGGCGGTCTGTAGTGCTATTTAAAGTTGAAGTCTGCAAGGAGCAATGCTGCATTCAGTGAAGGCCTTGATTTTGACTCCAAGGGTTCTTCAAGGCTCAGACCACTTTCTACCAGTCATGCATGCTGTAGTTATCATCCCTCTTGGTTTGCAGCATTACAGGGAGAATGAGTAGAGGCAACACAGAGAAGGACAAGCTGCTCGAAGAGGGAGGAGAAAGAGAGAGAAGGGCTCGCAACAGGAGGCCATATCCATCCAGGTCCTTCAGGGAGCAATTCTCCCACCTCAACCTCAGTGAGGAACAATGAATTAGACACCTCAGTTTCACAAATGAGGTGCTCACTGAAATCTGTCACCTGTTATAGGCACATCTACAGATTCAGAGCAGGTCGAGGATACAGTGCCTGTGGTTGTGAAGGTGACTGTGGCCACGACTTCTTTGCATCAGGCTCCAACATCTCACAGTTTTCCATCCATTGTTGTATAAAGGAGCTGAATGATGCACTGTATGTGAAGAGAGGGGAATACATTGCCTTCTCTCATTCCAGAGAGAAGCAGGCAGAGCATGTACGTTGCTTCACTAGGATAGGGTGGCTTCCCCATGGTATAGGGTGCCATTGACTGCACATGTTGTTTTGCAGGCACCACATCTAAATTCAGAGATGTATCACAAAATCAAAGGGTTCCACTCCCTCAATGTGCAACTGGTGTGCGACCATACTCATTGCATCATGCAGGTGAATGCCTGTTATCCTGGTAGCAGCCATGATGTCTTTATTCTGCGCCAGTCCACTGTACTATCAGTATTTAAGCCACCACAGGTGGATATTGGGTGACGAGGGCTATTTGCTGACCACTTGGCTCATGACTCCAGTGTGCAACCCACACACGTGGGCAGCATGCATATACTGAGAATCATATAGGGACAGGTGAGGATGTGGTAGGAATATGGGAGTAGTGTAAGATTAGTATAAATGGGTGGTTAATGGTCGGCACAGACTCGGTGGGCCGAAGGGCCTGTTTCAGTGCTGTATCTCTAAATCCTACCACACAAAGTGTCATTTAGCAGATCATCTGCTGCCTCATCCACATTGAAGGAACCTTGCAGCACTCCCCAGAATGTGTGTCAAGATTTGTCATAGTCTGCTGCATCCTGCACAGTCTCACCATCAAGAGGGCACAGCCCTCGCCACCAGTGATATGGTGAGCATAAGAACATAGGAAATAGGAGCAGGAGTAGAGCACACACCCCGTCGAGCTTGCCCTGCCATTCAATATGATCATGGCTGATCTGGGCTTCAACTCCACTTTCTCACCCACTCCCCATATCCCTTTATTCTCTGAGACAGAAAATCTGTTTATACTAGCCTAAATATATTCAATAATGGAGTATCCACTACCCTCTGGGGTAGAGAATTCCAAAGATTCACAAACCTTTGAGTGAAGAAATTTCTCCTTATTTTAGTCCTAAATGATCGTCCCCTTATCCTGAGACTGTGCCCGTGTGTTTTAGATTCTCCAGCTAGCAGAAACAATTTCTACCCTGTCAAGCCCCTTCAGAATCTTGTAAGTTTCAATGAGTTCACCTCTCATTCCTTTGAACTCCAGAGAATACAGGCCCAATTTACTAAGCCTCTTGTCATAGGCCAACCCCCTCATCCCAGGGATCAGTCTAGTGAACCTTCACTATACCACCTCCAATACAAGTATATCTTTCCTTAAATATGGAAACTAAAACTGCACACAGCATTCCAGGTGCAGTCTCATCAAAGCCCTGTACAATTGTAGCAAGGACGTCTTTATTCCTTTACTCCAATCCCCTTGCAATAAAGGCCAACATGCCATTTGCCTTCCGAATTGCTTGCTGTACCTGTGTGCTAACTTTCTGTAGTTCCTTGTATGAGCACACCAAAGTCTCTCTGAACATAAACATTCACAAGTTTCATGCCTTTTTAAAAATATTCTGCTCTTCTATTCTTATGATCAAAGTGAATAATCTCACACTTCACCACATTATACTCCATCTGCCACCTTGCTGCCCACTCACTTAACCTGTCTATATCTCTTTGCAGTCTCTTTGTCCTCCTCCCAGCTTTCATTTCCACCTACCTTTGTACCATCAGAAAGCTCGATACATTACTCTTTGTCGCTTCATCCAAGTCATTAATATAGATTGTAAAAAGCTGAGGCCCAGCACTGATCCTTGCTACACTCCACTAGTCACAGCCTGCCAACTTAAAAATGCTTCATTTGTGCTACTCTTTGCTTCCTGTCCATTAACCAATCCTCTATCCATGCTAATAAATTACCCCCAACTCCATGAGCCCTTATCTTGTCTTTTAACCTTCTGTGTGGCACTGTTACGGCCACATGGTGTGATGTGGGTGGATCCTACTGTTCAAGCTTCCACCTGACTACAGCAAGTGTGTTTTGTTATTAGAGTTTAACCCCTTGGTGCTTTTTTTTAAACAGACAGAAAGCAACTGGTTTTCTTGTAGGTTTAAAAACAGAAAATCAATTGTTTATTGATCAATACGCCTTATTCCAAAATTGTCGCAGCCACATCCACTCATGCATTCACACACACACACACACACACACACACACACACACACACACACACACACACACACACACACACACACACACACACACACACACACACGTGCACACACACATACATGCAAAAAGAGTGAGGAGGAAAAAGGGGAAAGTGATTTTTAGTGGGGAGAAGGTCACGATAAACCTGTTGAATACTCTTGGAAATTGAGTTCTCATTGGGTGCAGACATGAGACAATTGTAGATTTCTCTCTTGATTGACAGTTCAGTTGAATATAGTGGATGTCTTCTATTTCGCTGCTGTTTAGTGTACATTTAGGGTTCTACAGCAGGGCACATGCCTTCGGTTTTTCTGGAAAACAAGCTGCTGGATGTTACTTTTCTTCTCTTTGGCTCGAGTCTCTCTCTAGGTTGTCTTTTTTAAGATAAAGATGTGTTACTTCTCACCTTCCAGTAGGAGATGCTGCAGTCTTTTCCCCAGGGTGATCGCACAATGGCCCAGGATGTGGCTACTTCACACCTTCTTTGTTTCAGAAGAAGACATTCAATTCTGGAATGTTTTTGGATAGGTGTAGGATAGGTTCATTTGACACCTCATAGCTTTGAAGATTTGTCCTTAGTCCTTGTCAGTTTGAATACACAAAGGCCACTATTTTCTTCACCTGCTGCAGCTCCAGGCAGTAGGAGAACAAGATCCAGCCCAGTATCTCTGCAACCATCTCTTTTAGAACTATAGGGTGTGGGCCATCAGGTCCTGGAGATATATCAGATTTTAGTCCCTTAAGTTTCTCCAATACTTTTTCTCTACCAATATTAATTACCTTAATTTCCTCACTCTCTTTAGCCCCTAGGTTACCGTCTTTTTCTGGTATGTAACTTGAGTCTTCTATTATGAAGACAGACACAATGGGCTGGAATTGGCGGCAGACAAAAACAATGGTGGTCTGCCCTTACGGACCGCACGTCGCGGAGCCGGCGCAATATTCAGCACAGTGACTTATCTAAATGGCCGGGGCGGACTGCCCACCCCGATGACGTGGAGGGGGCAGGCTGTCCATCCCCGGCAATGACATCAGCAGCCTTTGCGCAGGTGCTGACACCATTTTTAAAGGACTTCGAGCCCTTCCATTCAATTTAAATATTTAAAGAGGTTAAAAAAATGTTTTAATCATTTAATTTGCCCTTCACCCACTCCCATCCCTAAACCATGCAATTAATTTTTTGCCCTCTCCCACCCCAAAACACTTCCCTGGTCCACCAGACCTTCCCCCCCCCGACCCCCCCCCCCCCACCCTACTAAGTACACAAACTTTAAACTCTAACACTTCCCACCATCCCCTAAACCAATGATATTATTTTGAGCCGGCTCCCACCACTCCCGCACTGAGAAACTTACCTGCTCCCCCTTCCCCACCAGTGTTCCGCCTCGGTTCCCCAGATGGGGAGCCGAAGGCGCGGGAGTGCTGGCCACCGGCACCAATATTGCAGCAGGATGGAAGGCGGAGGCACGGGTGTGATTAATTCATTAATTTTAATGGATTTAAATATGTTAATGGGTGTCCCGTCGCCGAGCAGTGGGGGGTTGGGAGGGGTGCCATGAGGTCTTGCTGCCACCGGCAATATCGATCCGGGCCTTCCCAGCATCAAGGCCCATGGCAGGCCTCTGCCAGAGGCATTTTCTGAACCCCGCCACCACCACCTGCAACCCCCCCCCCCCCCCACCCCACCACCCTGCCAAGACCCCAAGGGGGTCAGTAAAATTCAGTCCATATTCGTTCAATGTATCCGCCATTTCCTCATTCCCCATAATAATTTCCTCTGTCTCTGCTTCTGAGGGGCCAATGTTTATTTTTGCTACTTTCTTCCTTTTTATATACTTGTAAAAGCTCTTATAATCTGTTTGTATATCCCGAGCTATTTTGCTCTCTATTTTATCCCTTTTTATCAAATTTTGCTGGCCCTTTGCTAGTTTCTAAAGTATTCCCAAACCTCTGACTTGCTACTATTCTTTGCAACATTATGAGTCTCTTCTTTTAATCTAACACTATCCTTAACTTCCTGCATATGGCACGGATGGATCTTTCTTGCTGAGTTTTCATTTTTCAAAGAAATGTATTTTGAATTGTTTCTTTAAATGTTTCCCACTGTTTATTTATTGCCATACCTTTTAGTCTACTTACCCAATCAACCTCAGCCAGCTCTCCCCTCATACCTACGGAATTGGCTTTGTTTAAGAATCTGGTTTGTGATTGGAATATGTTGCTTTCAAATTTAACATGAAATCCAATTGTATTATCATCACTATTTCCAATAAGATCTTTTACTATGAGATTATGAAATAACCCTGCCTCATTACACAATACTAGATCTAAAAGATTTTATCTCTGGTTGGTTCCACAACGTATTGCTCCAGGAAACTGTTACAAAAACATTCCACAAACTCGTCTTCTAGACAACCCTTGCCAGTTTGTTTGGCCCAGTCTATATGAAGATTAAAATCCACCACAATTATTACATGGCCTTTATTACAAGCTCCAATAATTTCTTGTTTAATGTTCTATCCAACAGTATAACTACCGTTAGAGGCCTATAAACTACTCCCACCAGCATTTTCTAACTCTTGCTATTTCTAATTTCCACGCATACTGATTCGACTTCATGTTCTTCTGAGCCAAGGTCCTTTCTCACTAATGTCCTTATGTCATCCTTTACTATCGGGGCTCCCCCTCCTCCTTTGCCATTCTGTCTGTCTTTTTGAAATATTGTGTACCCTGGAATATTTATTTCCCAACATTGGTCACCATGCAACCATGGGCTGAATTTTATCAGAGTGCAGCGCACTGTGAAAGTGGCAGCCTTCCATGGTTGCATGGAAGTGCCACCACCGAGCCCCCGCGATATTACGTGCGGGGGCTCATTTGAATGGAGGGGGCAGTGCGGCCACCCCCAATGACGTAGAGGGGCCGGCTGCCATGTCCCCGGCAATGGCGTCCAGCGCAACCACGCAGGGGCCGGTGCCATTTTTAAAGGGTTTCAAGCCCTTCTGTTTCATTTAAAGTTTTAACGGTAACATTGTTTCAAAAATTGTAGTAAAATGTTAATTCAACTTTAAATCCCATCTCCCAACCCCCAATGGGTAAAAATAAATTACCTTCTCCCCTGAAAAAACTTTTATTGCTATCCCGAACTTTTCCCCCAAAAATTTGTTCTCTTTGACCCTCAACCACTTCCCACCATACCTGTAACCAGTAAGAAGTGTTTTCCCTGCTTCCCGCTCCCTCCACCCTGATAATTTTACTCCTCCCCCCTCCCCACCAGTTTCTCGCCTTGGAACTCCATACGCACGCGAGTTGCGATCAGCGGCCATAAAATCGGCGTGGGACGGCCGCCACCAGCAGGTAAGTTCATTTGCATCTTATTTATGTTCAGTTACATATTTAGATGAAGGCCTCACTGCCAAGCGGTGGATTGGCTGCACTGAGGTCCCCCCGCCACTGATAATATGTAGCGGGACCTTCTCGACGTCAGAGGTTGAGGTGGGCCTCTCCCTGCAGAATTTTACAGGCCACCTCACCACGACCCACAGCATCGAGGGGCTGGTAAAATTCAGCCCTATGTCTCTGGAAAGGCAATTAAATCTAAACCATTTATTTTGATTTGTGCCACTGGTTCATCTACCTTAATTGTAGATGTTTTGTTCATTCAGATAAAGAACGTCTAATTTCAATTTTTTACTGCTGTTCCCTGCATGAACCTTACTCCCTGATGCACAATTACTGTCAAACTTTCTGTCCCTTCCTGTCTCACTCTGCTTATCTTTACCCACATCACTAGACTGTTATATTGCCTTGACTTTTCTCTTTGGATTTCTAAATCTCCCTTCACCTGAACCCTCCCTTTGCCATGCCCACCACCGCCCCCCCCCCACCTCCACACACAGTTAGTTTAAAGCCCTGTCCATTGACCAGTTATACGATTTGCCAGGACACCGATCCCTGCCTAGTTTAAGTGGAGCCATCCCAACGGAAAAGCTCTCTATTTCCTGGGTACTGATGCCAGTACCCCGTGAAACAAAACCCCCCTGCTTCTCACAACTCTCTATGAGCCGCACGTTTAATTCCCTAATCTGCTTGACCCTATGCCAGTTGGTGCGTGGTTCAGGTAACAATCCAGGGATGGTTACCTTTGATGTTCTGTATTTTAATTTTCTCAGCAGAACATTATACCTAGTTTTACATATGTTGTTGGTTCCGACGAGGACCACGACAACTGGATCCTCCCCTTCCCACTCCAAGTTCAGCTCCAGCCGTGAAGAGATGTCCTTAACCTTGGTACTGGACAGGTAACATAACCTTCAAAGCTCCTGGTCGCAGCTGTAGAGAACAGTATCTATCCCCCTAACTAGACTGTCCCCTATCACTACCACATTCCTTTTTGCTCCCCCTACTTGAATGACATCCTGCACCATGGTGCCATTGTCTGTTTACACATCCACCAGTCCTTGTTCTCATCCACACTGGTAGGAGGAGGAAGAAAAGGAAGAAGCAACCAACACATTCTCTTTCTGGCCATGCTGTCTGTGATCAGCTCATCTGACTCTGGTACCAGTGAACACAATCCCAATTCCGCATTCAACAGGCCCACACCTTAACATCCCTATGTTATGGACCATCACAGCTTGGTTACAATGCTGAAATAAAAGCCACCACAAACCATAATGAATTTTGCTCCTGAGTATTATAATCTTGTTATTTGAGGTCACAAATCTACAATACAAGGCTACCAATATTTCAATACAAATTGAAATTAACTTGGAAAACTCACTCAAAGAGGTCTTAAGAAAGTATGGTGTGGGAATTAGAAATATCACACTTCTTTCTTCTTTTTTTTCTCTTCTTTGGCCTCCTTATCTTGAGAGACAATGGGTAAGCCCCTGGAGGTGGTCAGTGGTGTGTGAAGCAGCGCCTGGAGTGTCTATAAAGGCCAATTCTAGAGTGACAGGCTCTTCCACAGGTGCTGCAGAAAAATTTGTTTGTCGGGGCTGTTACACAGTTGGCTCTCCCCTTGCGCTTCTGTCTTTTTTCCTGCCAACTGCTAAGTCTCTTCGACTCGCCACACTTCAGCCCCGCCTTTATGGCTGCCCGCCAGCTCTGGCAAACGCTGGCAACTGACTCCCACGACTTGTGATCAATGTCACAGGACGTTATGTCGCGTTTGCAGACGTCTTTAAAGCGGAGACATGGACGGCCGGTGGGTCTGATACCAGTGGCGAGCTCGCTGTACAATGTGTCTTTGGGGATCCTGCCATGTTCCATGCGGCTCACATGGCCAAGCCATCTCAAGCGCCGCTGACTCAGTAGTGTGTATAAGCTGGGGAAGTTGGCCACCTCGAGGACATCTGTGTTGGAGATACGGTCCTGCCACCTGATGCCAAGTATTCTCCGGAGGCAGCGAAGATGGAATGAATTGAGACGTCGCTCTTGGCTGACATATATTGTCCAGGCCTCGCTGCCATAGAGCAAGGTACTGAGGACACAGGCTTGAAACACTCGAACTTTTGTGTTCCGTGTCAGTGCGCCATTTTCCCACACTCTCTTGGCCAGTCTGGACATACCAGTGGAAGCCTTTCCCATGCGCTTGTTGATTTCTGCATCTAGAGACAGGTTACTGGTGATAGTTGAGCCTAGGTAGGTGAACTCTTGAGTAGGAATTGTGCTTCTGGGTTAAGGTATTTGGTTGGGTAGAAAGGAGCTTTATTCTAACTGACCTGAGAATGTTTGACAGAGTAGAGAGGAGGGAACGTTTAAGAGAGCATGGGACAAGACAACATATTGTTTGTCAAGTCAATTCCTTCTGTAGACCACATATGATTAATTCTATCAAGGACATTGCGCAATTAACTGCTGAAAAAAAGGATTCGTGCCTCCAAGGGTAAATGAGGCAAAAACATATCCACCATATCCAGTCTCAAGCCTTCAATGTTCATAATTAACCATTTACCTTCCTGAACAAGATCTCAGCATTTGAGAGTTGCACATTTCGTACACCATTTGATGCTGTCTTCTGCATTTATCCCTTTTAACTTTAATCCCATTCCAAACCAGATATTCATGCATCATGTTTTAAATTGTGTTAGCCAACACAATGTTAACTGTTCTATCTAAGGATCTATTCTACATCAGTGAGTTGGTGGAAAACATTGGTTCCAATAACAAATTTGTCTTGACATAGGCTGTCAAAACATTGGCTTGGCACTCAGCTAATTAAGATATTTGCATTCACATTATTCATTCTCATCATTTAAAAAAGCTAGGATGATATTGCCTCTCACACTTATAAAGGTCATTTCTATGAAACTTTTCATAACTTAGAGAGCCCAAGACTTGGATTCATGCTTGTTGATCTTCCCTGAACATTGTCTAATTAATCAAGGTGCTATTGAATGAACTATAGCTGAATAATTCCAAATATGGCCTCAGCAATGTTCTATAATCTGTGACAGTCAAATGGTGTAACAGTCTGCAGAATTCATGTCCCTCGCCTTATGAGCACAATAGAGGGGGAGGGGTGGGGGGAGGGCACAGGACCGGTGAAATAGCAGTAAAACAAAAATATCTTAGGAAGAGTCAGAAGATTTGGGGTTCAAGTCCCACTCCAAAGATTTAAGCACCAAAATATAGGCTGACACTCCAGTGCAGTACTGGCAGAGTGCTGCACTATAGAAGGTGCAGTCTTTAGGAGGAGATGTTAAACTGAGGCCGTGCCTGCCCTTTCCGGTGGATGTACTAGATCCCATGGCACTATTTTGAAGAATAGCAGAGGAGTTACTCCAGTGTACTGACCAATATTTATCCCTCAACCCACATCACAAGAAACAGATTATCTGGTCATTATCACATTGCTGTTTGTGGAGTTTGCTGTGCAGAAATTAGCTGCCACATTTTCTACATTACAACAGTCACTACACTTCAAAAGTACTTCATTGGTTATAAAGTGCTTTGGGATGTCCTGATGTTGTGGAAGGTGCATTATAAATTCTTTCATTTTCACAGTCTGGCTGCAATAAGCTACTCTTCCCAGCTCTATTACATGGTTCATCTCCGTTAGTCTAATGACAATCCATCTTATGTTCTTTGCTGAGATGCTGATCTATATCTTGAACTATTTATTCCACAGGTATTTAAAGGGAACGTGGACAGTAAAAGCCAGGTTCAGAACACCTTTGATCCTCCCATATTTGCTCAGTATTTGAGAATTATTCCACAAACGTGGCAACAAAATATTGCCCTACGTGTCGAGGTATTGGGATGTGAGACAGAACAGAGACTTTAAAGACAAAAATAAATGTTTAAAAATGAGCAAAGCATTAAAGATTTTTGCAAGAAAGTGTAATAATAAATAACCATACTCCCAAGTTCCACTTCTCTTCCGGTGTATCATGTCAATGTATATATGTAAATGTGACATTGTTGCCTAGAGTCTCTTCAGATAATCAATATGATCACTTATTCATCTATCCATTTGATGTAGGTCACAAAGTTATTGTACAATATATTTACTCTTTGTCTCCTTCCAGAATATAAAAGCAGTCAGGGCATTGATTCATGAAACCACAAATAACAATTTTATAAAAATCAATATTATTAGATGATTCCACAAGTATAAAATCTCTCTTTCCCATATCTGTGTTCTTTAAGGATTTCTGTAATACTTATGAAACAAAGATTGATTACATGCTCTTCACAGGTAAATTGATATCATTTTTGAAACTTCAATCCATATCTATCCATCACACTCCTCTAGTTAGATAAATGTGTTCCATCGAGTTAATTTAAAACAAACAAAATCTACTTTATGGTATCCAGTCCTGTTACATAGTATACTGCCTATTGGTTTAGATTAGAGATACAGCACTGAGACAGGCCCTTCGGCCCATCGAGTCTGTGCCGACCATCAACCACCCATTTATACTAATCCTACACTAACTCCATATTCCTACCACATCCCCACCTGTCCCTATATTTCCCTACCACCTACCTATACTAGGGGCAATTGCTAATGGCCAATTTACCTATCAACCTGCAAGTCTTTGGCTTGTGGGAGGAAACCGGAGCACCCGGAGGAAACCCATGCAGACACAGGGAGAACTTGCAAACTGGTTAACATCCAATATTTGGAGCTTATCATGAAGATAAACTAGTAGCCCTGCTTGTGTATTTCAAGCTCTTAATGGGCCATAAAAACTACATGGCTTGCCAGTTAGACTTTCCCTCATCTCTTTATATAAATAGATTAGTGTACTTGTGTTTATCTGTCCAAATGGGGCACATTTATCCGTATATGTGTGTGGGCGTCTTTCCCTCCATGTATGCAGTGCATGTTTGTGTATCCACCTCAGTATCACACATGTATAGACACCTGGATAGATGATCGTGCTGGGACCCTTGCTGTTTGTAGTGTACATTAATGATTTAGCCGTGAATATAGGAGGTATGATCAGTAAGTGCGCAGATGACATGAAAATTGGTGGTGTCGTAAATAGTGAGGAGGAAAGCATTAGATTACAGGACGATATAGATGGGCTGGTAAGATGGGCAGAGCTGTGGCAAATGGAATTTAATTCTGAGAAGTGTGAGGTGATGCATTTTGGGAGGACTAACAAGGCAAGGGAACATACAATGGATGGTAGGACCCTAGGAAGTACAGAGGGTCAGAGGGACCTTGGTGTACTTGTCCATAGATCACTGAAGGCAACAGCACAGATAGATAAGGTGGTTAGGAAAGCATATGGGATACTTGCCTTTATTAGCCGAGGCATAGAATATAAGAGCAGGGAGGTTATGATGGAGCTGTATAAAACGCTAGTTAGGCCACAGCTGGAGTACTGTGTACAGTTCTGGGCACCACACTATAGGAAGGATGTGATTGCACTGGAGAGGGTGCAGAGGAGATTCACCAGGATGTTGCCTGGGCTGGAGCATTTCAGCTATGAAGAGAGACTGAAAAGACTAGGGTTGTTTTCCTTAGAGCAGAGAAGGCTGAGGGGAGATATGATTGAGGTATACAAAATTATGAGGGGCATTGATAGGTTAGATAGGAAGAAACTTTTTCCCTCAGCGGAGGGGTCAATAACCAGGGGGCACAGATTTAAGGTAAGGGGCAGGAGGTTTAGAGGGGATCTGAGGAAAACATTTTTCACCCATAGGGTGGTTGGAATCTGGAACACACTGCCTGAAGGGGTGGTAGATGCAGGAAACCTCACAACATTTAAGAAGTATTTAGATGAGCACTTGAAATGCCATAGCATACAAGGCTATGGGCCAAGTGCTGGAAAATGGGCTTAGAATAGTTAGGTGCTTGATTGTCGGCACAGACATGATGGGCCGAAGGACCTGTTTCTGTGCTGTATAAGTCTATGACTCTATCTGTTATCTGTATGGATGTGACCTGACAATGTGTTAAAATATTCCAATCTTTAAGTAAATACGTTAAAATGTTCTGATTGAGGGTATATTGTAGAAAGACTTTTCTTTTGGAGAAAGTGCACTTCCAACCCAATTGGTCCCACTCCCTCTGTGCCAGCTAGGGTGACAGGCAGAATAGTGATCTTATCCCATTTAACAATGGAGACATGCTGCAGTCTGCTAGATTGAGGAATAACAGCCCTTACAAGATAGCAGGAGCATACAGTTTATTTTAGCCAAAAAATACCACTGCCTTAAATGTGGAAAAAAATACCATTGGCCTATTGAGCCTACTTCTTTTTAGAGGTCTTATACAATATCAAGAACTCTCTACGCTGTATTTAATCTCCCAAGGGAGGTGAATAACAACATTAAACTGATATCCTGAAATTTTTTCTGCTTCAAGCCTTCAAAATTTACTCCTAACAAGCCTAAAGTAACATTTTACACACAACCATAACTAATATTACTCCAGATAAAGACCATCTCAGTGTCAACATTGCTCCTTTGAAATTTACCAGCTTCGCGGCAGTATAAATATATACATTTTATCAGTGATGTAAGGAAATCCTGGCAGTCACTACATTGTTGTTCACATAGGGGGCTTTTTTCTTGTCAGGGCAAGAGGATGAGAGATGCAGTGGATGAGGGAAGTCTTGTGGACATGAGTTACCTGAACTTTAAGAAGCCCTTTGATAAAAGTAGAGTTTACAGCAGTTATGGAAAAGGGTAGGGAACAGTCAAATGTGAAGAAACTCAGTTGGAGGAGGGCTAATTTCAATGAGTTGAAAGGGGATCTGGCCCAGATTGGAATCAATGATTGACAGGTAAATCTGTAAATAAGCAATGAAAAGCCTTCAAAAAGGAAATAGATCAAGTACAGGCATGACACATTCCCATGAGGAGGCAAGGAGGGGCATCCAAGGCTAGAGCTCCCTGGATATTTAAAGTCATTGTGATTAAAAAGAAATACAAAAAAGAGGCTTATGGTAAGTGTCAGTTTCATCATATAGTGGAAAACCAAGCTGAATACCAAAAGTACAGAGAAGAAAGGGAAAAAGGAATTAAGAGGGCAAAGACAGTGTATGAGAATAGACTAGTGGACAACAGAAAAGGGAAACCAGAAGTCTTTTTAAAGGTGCTCAAAGGATGGGTGGGATTGATACATCCTAAGTTGCTGAGAAAAGCAAAGGTGGAGATGATGGCAGCTCTGGTCACAATCTTCCAACCCACCTTAGAAAGGGGTGGGGTGCCAGAGTACTGGACGATTGCAAATGGTATACCCTTGTTCAAAAAGAGGAGATAAACAAGGCAATTAGAGTCCAGTCAGCCTAATGTCAATGCTGGGAAAACTTTTAAGGCTGGATTTTACCGAAACCTCGATGTTGGGTTTCGTGACGGTGGGGCCCAGAAAATGCCTCCGAGAGAGGGCCGCCATGCACCCCGATGCCGGGAGGTCCAGGCCAGGCCCAATATTACCAGCAGCGGCGAGGCCTCATGGCAGCCCTCCCCGCCACTTGGAATTCCAAATTGAATATTTAAATAAATTAAAATGATTGATTTAATTAAGCTCACATTGCTGCGATCTTCAGCCCAGTGGCTGGCAATTGCGTACTTTTGAATCCCCGTCCGGGCAAACGAGGCACAACACTGGTGGGGGGAGGGGGTTGGGGGAGGAAGAGGAGGTAAGTTTAGCAGTGTCAAAATAGGGTCAAATTAATGTTATGGGTATAGGGGATGGTGGGTAGGGTTGTAGTTGAAAGTTTGTGCAATTTGGAGGTGGGAAAGGTCAGATGGTATCGATAAGTGTTTTGGTGGAGATAAGAGCAAATAATTAATTTAATTGTTATGGGGGGGGGGGGTGGGAGAAGGGTAAAAGAGATGTATTTATTTATTTTAATTCAATTACCTTTAAATATTTAAATTAGCTGGGAGGGCTGACAGCCCTTTAAAAATGGCGTCAGCACCTGCACATTCCAGCTGACGCCATTGCTGGCGATGGACAGCCCGCCTGATCCACATGATCTGCAGGGGACAGCCTGCCCCAGGGATGCAAATGAGCCACCGCACAGAAGATGAAAAGAAATTTCTTCACCCAGAGAGTGGTGAGCCTGTGGAATTCGCCATCACAGAAAGCAGTTGAGGCCAAAGCATTGTATGTTTTCAAGAAGGAATTAGATATCGCTCTTGGGTCTAAAGGGATCAAAGGATATGGGGCGAAAGCCGGAACAGGCTACTGAGTTGGATGATCAGCCATGATCATAATGAATGGCGGAGCAGGCCCAAAGGGCCAAATGGCCTACTCCTGCTCCTATTTTTTATGTTTCTATAAGATTATGGCGGCTCTATGGCGTGCAGCCCATATGGGCGGGCCGCCGATTATAAAATCCAGCCCTTAGAGACAATAATCCAAGCCGAAATGAATTGTCACTTGCAAACATGTGGATTAATAATTGACAGGCAGCACAGATTTGTTAAAGGCAAATCATGTTTGATTAACTTATCATAGAATCATTGATGATAGAATGATACAGCAGAGGAGGCCATTTGACCCATCGTGCCTGTGCCAACACTTTGGTACAGCTATCCAATTAGTCCCAGTCCCCTGTGCTTTCCCCAATTTTTTTTCCTCATTCAAGTATTTATCCAATTCTCTTTTGAACGTTACCATTGAATCCACTTTCACCACCCTTTCGGGCAGTGCACTTCAGGTCACAGCAATTCACTATGTAAAAAAAAATTTCTCCTCATTTCACCTCTGGTTCTTTTGCCAATCACCTTAAATCTGTGTCCTCTGGTTACTAACCTTTCTGCCACTGGAAGCAGGTTCTTTTTATTTATTCTATCAAAACCGTTCATGGTTTTGAACATTTCTATTAGATCTCCTTTTAACCTTCTCTAAGGAGAACAACCTCAGTCTCTCCACATAACTGAAGTCCTTCATCCCTGGTACCATTCTAGTAAATCGCTTCACCACCATCTTCACATCCTTCCTAAAGCATGGTGCCCAGAATTGAACACAATACTCAAACTGAGGCCTAACCAGTATTTTGTAAAGGTTCAGTATAACTTCCCTTGCTCTTGTATTGCATTCCTCTATTAATAAAGACAAGGAGCCCATATGGATTTTTGACAGCCTTCTCTACTTGTCCTGCCACATGCAAAGATTTGTGTACATACACCACCACCTCCCCACCCCCCCCACCAATCTTCCTATTTCTATGCCCACTTTAAAATTGTACCATTTAGTTCATCTTGCCTCTCCTCATTCTTCCTACCAAAATCTATCACTTCACACGTCTGTGTTGAATTTCATCTGTGTCACCAGTTTATGTCCTCCTGAAGTCTATTAACTATCCTCAACTTTGTTTACTACATTTCCGAGGTTCATGGCATCAGCAAACTTTGAAATTATGCCCTGTATACCCAAGCCCAGGTCATTAACATATCAGAGTAGTTCCCTGGGGAACATCACTGTATACTTCCCTTCAATTTAACAAAACAACCATTCATTACTACTCCTGCTTTTTGTATCTTAGCCAATTTTGAATCCATGCTGCTACCATCCCTTTTAGCTATGAGCTTTAATTTGCTAACAAGTCGATTCTGTGGTACTTTAACAAAGTACATTGTGTTACGACCAAGGCGGGTGTAATGCCACTGTTAATTCAGTCCCACTACTCCACAGGTCACAGCATATTAGTAAAGTTTTCCACCTACCGGAAAAATAGCCAAATTAATCACTTTATTTATTCCCAGAATAAAGCACGCCAAATCAGGTTTCTTTAAACAACCAAATTAACTATTTATTAATAAACTAAGTTTTAAAAGATAACGAGATGAATCTATATGTATGAAAAGATTTTATAACTCCTTAATCTTCCTAGCCGTCTTGCACACACATACATTCAATTACCAATAGTTAACCGGGGAAAACGGAAATATTGACTTTATAACAGATTTTTTAGGAATAATAAAATAACCTGGATTGTAACTTCTGGTAGCATTTTCCTGGATCAGTGAGGTGTCCCAGAGTCGAATCGTCAGATGCCACTCGATGTCTCTCCAGGTAAAATTAATGGTCTATGGTGAGTAGGCATTCAAGGTAGTTCATCTGGAGCACACGTCACACAGATCTTTCAGCAACAGGTTGTAGCAACAGGTCTATATAAATTTTAAAGTAGCAGTCTAACAGTAGAAACTTTCTTGAGAGTTCAGGAAGTTCCAAAAACACAAAAGTCAACAGGACATACTGTCAGCAAAGGAGCCTTCTCCTCAGAGCACAGCAGCTATAGAACTCACTCTTGAGACAGTGATTCTTGACTGGAAGGAACAGCAACTTGCCACTCCTGAAACACAGGCTTCCTTTCTCCAAAGCAGTGTTTCTCCACAGAGTGTAGCAATTCTTCTTTTCTCTGGATCTCTTCCTCTCTCTTCAGGCATAAACAGCAACAAGGGTTTTAGCTTCCATACATTAGATATTTGCAACTCCTTCAAAGTTCTTTTGACTTCATGAAGAGATAAGAATCTTATTTGATACAGGAATTATTTTTCAAGAGAAAGAGTTTTCTCTGGGCTGTATTCTTAGCCAGTTTCCAGCAGTAACTCATTGAGTAGCTATCAGCTCCCTTGGTCTCTTTTACACCGCCAAAATGAAACTGAAAGTCTTTTTCAACAGGAATCACAAGACCATCATAAAATCTCCCTGTTGCTTGGATACAAATTGCCTTGCAGCCTGCACGGAAAACACCAAATGTCAACATTCAGTCACTATTCACTGAAAATAGCAACAGGTCTTAAAGGCACACAGACCTCTTAATTTAAAAAAAAACTCTTATGACAAATGTTAGCAAAATGACCTGGACAGTGGTATTCAGGGTATGGTCAGTAAATTTGCAGTTGACACCAAATTCTGTGCAAAGGTTAAGGCAGTAGAGGAGTGTAATCGTATGCAAAAAGATTTATATGTGCAAGAGTGAGTCACACAATGGCAAATGCCAGTTAATCTAAATAAATATAGTGTCATGCATGTTGGGATGGCCAACACGGAATATAATTCATTTGCAGGAAAAATACTGAAAGAGGTTGATCAAGAAAAAGATCTACTTGTTATTGTGCACCAATGACTGAAGGTTTATGACCAATGTAAACAACTGTAGCTAAAGATAACAGGGTAGGGGGCTGTATTAATAGAAACATTCAGTATACATACAGGACACTATTTTAACACTATACAGGTCACTAGTCAAACTGCATCTCAAGTACTGTACCTAGTTTTGATAGGAGACCTTTAAAATAATTAAAGAGATGGATAGCCTCTTTGATAGATTATTCCAGTTAAACAGGTTGAGAAGGACCAGAGAACAAGTTTAACATTTCTAAAATTCGGAATAGATGGATGTTAGGCAGTTCTTCTTTTCATGGAGAGTAGTGAGCCTCTGGAATACATTATCACCTAGTGTGGTGGGTGCTGGCTCTCTTTTATGTCTTCCAAGAGAGAGCTGGCCCATTTCTTGACTGGGGCAGAGATCATATCACCCAGAACAATGTGTCCAATATGCTTGCCACTCGCTATATGTGGCAAATCTGCCACAAACATGGTTTGGAACATGCCAAAATAGTTTCCAATAAGAATTCCAAGTTTCACAGGAAGCATATTTTTAATAGCTCTAATTTACCAAAATATTTCTTCCCTCATTTCAAACATGAATAAATCCAAGACTTTTTGCCAAGAAAGGAAAGTTGTCAACTTACTGTGTGATTGAGTATATAGGCCAGAATTTTATGTGGCCCCAAGTTGGGGCTGAAGGTGTGGTGGGGTGAGCACGGAGTATTGTGACGGGTGGCGAGAGGCAGAGGCCCCGTCGCCAGGCAATCTTCCCGGAGGTGGGATAGGCCGACGATGGCCTTCCCACCCAAAGACTAATTGAGGCTCTTAAATGGCTTATTAATAACCAATTAAGGGCCTCTTCCCACTGCCACTGGGATCATACTAGCGGCAGGGAAAGCATCCATCACACGAGGAGGGCGCCTTGTAATACGAGGCACCCTCCCTGAGGGCTTGGGGCATTCCCTCCTTTGTGGGCAATCTGTGGTCCACAGAGAAACCCCGCCAGGAACCACTTTACCCCCCAGGAGCCCCCTCCCCCTGGACTTCATGTCCATTCAACCAACCCTCCCCCCCTCGCTGGGGCCTTCCGGACTGGTCCCGGTGGCCCTGCCTCACTTATCTGAGGTCTAGGATTCCAGCGCTGAGCGCCTGGGTCCAAGGCCTCTGCAGTACCAGCAGTGGCCACCGCTCTTAGTAGCGCTGCCAATACTACTGAACTGCCAGCCTTCTGATTGGGTCTTATATTTGGGTCTTGGAACTTATATTTAAAAAGACTAGAGATCGCTCCGGGTGGGACACAAAAAGGCCAAGGCAGGCTTTCCCCCGCCTTTTCAGTCTGACACCAGGAGCCCAGTCTCCAACCCAAAATCCAGCCCATAGTGTGGCAATATGACTTATGTTTACTGACCAACAACAACCGAAACCTCAGGGAAAGAGAATGCTGACTTGCAATTTGGCAAAGTACGTGCGAGATTGTGACAAAGATCAGTCAGGATTTCCCACACTTTCCAAAGTTGTAGCGGTATGCGAAAATGCTCATTTTGACTGGCAGCGCTATGTTAATTGTTTGGAGAATCTGCTCAGTAAATTTGACAAGCCTTTATCTGATTTTGAAAGTTAGGACTTGCTTTTCATTCATACAAGATCCATTTCACTTTGACATCTAGAATTCTCAACTATCTCAAGGGCTTGTCAGTATGCTCTCCCTGGGTAGGGGCGATTTCAAAGCAGATTTGCTTTCATGTCAAAGCTTTATCTATCATCAGCTGAAAGATGGATCTGTCATGATGCTGTGGAGGTGGCTTTGAAGGAAAATTAGTTCATGGTTCTCCACTCTGTTTTCAATGTTCGGCTCTGTGAATCTACTGTTTCTGTAGTAACTTTCATGAAGTTGAAGTATCAATCACAGACATTGATTGTGAAATTGGAAGTGGAGTTGGGATTCTCAGTCTGCGAAAAATCTCTGCCCAATTTCAGGGTGTTAGTGAAAGACAATGTGTTGCACTGAATGCCTAAATTTGCAATAATAAATACAGTATCTGACTATTAAGCTATGTTTATTTTGTCAATACATAGATACTACTGCTGATGCTTTCTAATGGATAAATAATAGTTACCGTATTTTACTGTGTATGATTCTAAACTCCTAAATTTATGGTGTTTTACTGTGTATCAGTCTTGATTGCTGACAGTTTAAAGCATAAAACCTATTTTCAAAAGATTGTGCAATTGTTTTATTAACATTGCACATATTTTGATTCATGTGCTGTAGATGGTGACCTCATTGGCACAAGTTGGGCGAGCAGTGAAATCCTATTGGACAACATCAAGAACATGTGTCTTTATAGATAATACATGGTCCTTGTGACCTCCTGGATTGCTTTCAATGGACTGAAGGGAGCAGACAGAAATCTTCCAGAATATCTTTTCCCATATTGGTCCTTCTTTTTGCCTCTCCCAGGAGGTAAAAGAAGTGTTTAGTTATGATACTCTGGCCATCATGGTATGAAGCAGCCTTTTTCTGCCTGTCAATTTTGTATGTTCTTAGTAGAACATAGTTTAATTGTCATTAATGGATTAGTCCATTAGCTCCACAAACCACTGACCACTTCCAGGCGCTTACCCATTGTCCCTCGAGACAAGGAGGCCAAAGAAGAAGAAGAAGAATGGATTAGTCAAAACAAACTAAAAACAAGTACAACCAAAAATACCACCCACTATATACTGCCAAATGCATAATCTTTCCACCAAAACGTGGGCATCGTCAAGTCTAATATATCCTCCAGTCCGGCATTACATATTTGGTACAAACCAGCCAGGCATCTCTCCTGAAACTGAAATAAAAGCAAAATATTTCGGATGCTGGAAACCTGAAATAAAAACAGAAAGCGCTGGAAATACTTAGCAGGTTAGGCAGCATCTGTGGCGAGAGAAGGAGAGTTAACTTTTCAGGTCTGTGACCTTTCATCAGAACTGTTCTGATGATCTCCCAAAACTGACTTGATTTTCAGTTTACAGATTTACACAAGCTTTTTATTTTATTTTATTTATTTAGAGATACAGCACTGAAACAGGCCCTTCAGCCCACCGAGTCTGTGCCGACCATCAACCACCCATTTATACTAATCCTACACTAATTCCATATCCCTACCACATCCCCACCTGTCCCTATATTCCCCTACCACCTACCTATACTAGGGGCAATTTATAATGGCCAATTTACCTATCAATCTGCAACTCTTTGGCATGTGGGAGGAAACCGGAGCACCCAGAGGAAACCCACGCAGACACAGGGAGAACTTGCAAACTCCACACAGGCAGTACCCAGAATTGAACCCGGGTCGCTGGAGCTGTGAGGCTGCGGTGCTAACCACTGCGCCACTGTGCCACCCTAAAATGCTAATTCACCCCAGAACTGACTGCAAAAAGGATGAATTAAGTTGTTCATCTTGCGCTGGTTAACCTCCTGCTTCCCACTTGCCAAAGGGAACTTACAGAATTCGGTATCAGCAGCAGTGAGCCAGGCTTTTCATTCACCACATATAATTATTACAATCTGCAATATTACACAGCCTCCAGCTCCCGCCTTTTATACAAATAACCTGCTGATGTCATCTGTTCATATATATATATAATATATATATATATATATATATATATTCTGGGACAAACCAAGGGTAGGACAAAAGGCTGACAATTAGGCATAGTAGAGATAAGTGCAGTTACATTTGTTAACATGAGGATTCTATGGCTGCAATATAGATATAATCTTTGCAGTCATTCTTCAATCTAATTACAATAAGACACGAAAATGCCATCCTAGGTAAAAGCTTCTTCCTCCACCCCCACCCCCACCACCAATGGATTTGGAATTGTTTGACCCACTGCGACTCGCGCGTTCTGGGGGCTCTGTGATGTCACAAGGGTCTGCGTGCAGGGACTGCCCGGGTGTGAATAGTTGAGAGCATGTATTGGGTGTGGCCATAGGCAAACAGTGCTCTGCAAAAACCCCTTTATTGTCATTTATTCACATCCGTCTCCTGGTAAAGAGTCTGAGGAAGGATCAGAACCAAGACAGCTTTTGAAGCTTACAAAATAAGATGGATCTTTACAGTGATTGACATCAAGCCTGGAAGGAGAAACAAGTAGTCAAGAATCATTTATTTCACTTAGATTTAAATATTGGGGAAACAGCTCTAATGTGGCTGTATCCAGTGGCTCAGAACTACCAGCAGACAATGATTTTTTTTAGCATTTGCCACCTAGCTTTGCTGTGGGTTTCTATCATTGGGTTATCTTCATTGTGCACTGTGGAGACTTCCTGTTTGAAATGTGAAAAGAAAATTCACTCCACCTTGAAGCTCATTGACTATCAGATCCAGACATATCCAAACGATAGTAACCATGTGGCACAACTTACCTTCATTAATGCTTTCCTCCAAGGGAAGAAAATGCCTCCAGTTTCACAGGATATGTCCATCATAGAGAACATTCATAAGGAACTGCCCAATGTTACAGAATTATGTGAGTACTGTCATTATAGACTGAAGGAATTCCTTTGCAATTTACTGGTTCAGGGCCAATGTAAAAAAAAATGTAGAACCAAATTCAATGGCAGTGTGGCATTCAAACAATTACATGTTTTCAGCCTGCTGTGGACTTCAAATATTTTCTGTTTTTAAAATCTTAAATATATGAGGCCATAAATCACTGTTGATAATAATAACAATGAATACTTACATATTTGTATAATATTCTTCTGTCAGCTATTTTGATGGAATTATTATTTAAAATGAATAGCAGGCCTGATTGGTTCTGACAGCCTCCAGTTCTGTCCTCCAACGAATCTGATTGATTGATAGATTCCAATCTCAGTGGGAAAAAATTTTTTTCTTGTGCATTGTTAACAAGCTGACTTGTTTGATACACCTCCAGTTTCAAACACTAACAGTTAATATGTATGTATAAATCTGAATGTTCCTCAGTTATGATTTACAGTAAGGGCTTGCCTCTCCACAGACTAGCAATTTCTCACTGACAAATCCTACTTGGGCTCTCCCATCATACTGGTGAAAATGTAGGAGCTATTAAATCCATTCTTACAGGTAATATTTATGAATATTGCTCTGATTCTTTTTTTAAATTAAAATATATCCTCTCTCCTCGCTTCTTTTTGCTTGCAGGGATTCATTTGATGGTGGCCATACAATGAGATTTAGTCATCCTGATAGTCTTAAAAAAGATGAGGAATTCTCTCTCACCCAGAATTGTGTGTTGGCTTGGCCAACTACTTATCAGAAGTTTAATTCCAAATTGGTAGTGAATTATTTAAATCTCACACCATAATAATTTAGTTGCTAGTTGTCAGTCACTGAGTATATTCAAGACTGAGATTGATAGATTTTGGGCACTAAGGCAATCAAGGGATATGGGAATAGAGTGTTTTAGAATGTTTTAGAGTCATAGAGTTATACAGCACAGAAACAGGCCCTTCAGCCCATCGCGTCTGTGCCAGCCATCAAGCACCTAACTGTTCGAATCCCATTTTCCAGCACTTGGCCCGTAGCCTTGTATGCTATGGCATTTCAAGTGCTCATCTAAATACTTCTTAAATGTTGTGAGGGTTCCTGCATCTACCACCTCTTCAGGCAGTGCGTTCCAGATTCCAACCACCTACTGGGTGAAAAATGTTTTCCTCAAATCCCCTCTAAACCTCCTGCCCCTTACTTTAAATCTATGCCCCCTGGTGATTGAACCCTCCGCTAAGGGAAAAAGTTTCTTCCTATCTAACCTATCAATGCCCCTCATAATTTTGTATACCTCAATCAGGTCCCCCCTCAGTCTTCTCTGCTCTAATGGAAAACGACCCTAGCCTTTTCAGTCTCTCTTCATAGCTGAAATGCTCCAGCCCAGGCAACATCCTGGTGAATCTCCTCTGCACCCTCTCCAGGTGCAGGACGTATCTCCAGCTGCAGCTTCTCTAAATCCGTATTTCGGATCTGAAGCAGTGGCTGGAGACACTGAGCGGCATCCGCGAGGCTGAGATCATCGTAGATAGCACGTACAGGGAGGTGGTCACACCGCAGGTAAAGACTACTCAGGCAGAAAGGGAATGGGTGACCGCCAGGCAGAGTAGAAGAACTAGGCAGGTAGTGCAGGAGTCCCCTGGGTCCATCTCCCTATCTAACAGATTTTCCACTCTGGATACTGTTGGGGGAGATAGCTTCTCAGGGAAATGCAGCAAGAGCCAAGTCTGTGGCACCATGGGTGGCTCAGCTGCACAGGAGGGGAGGAAAAGGAGTGGGAGAGCTACAGTGATAGGGGATTCTTTCGTAAGGGGTACAGATAGGCATTTCTGTTACCCCCAACATGACTCCAGGATGGTATGTTGCCTCCCTGGTGCTAGGATCAAGGATGCCATGGAGCGGCTGCAGGACATTCTGAAGGAGGAGGGTGAACAATCAGAGGTCGTGGTACACATTGGTACCAATGACATAGCTAGAAAGAAGGATGAGGTTCTGCAACAAGAATTTAGGGAGCTAGGTAGCAGATTAAAAAGCAGGACCTCAAAGGTTGTAATCTCTGGATTACTCCCTGTGCCACGTGCTAGTGAGTATAGGAATAGGAGGATAGGGCAGATGAATGCATGGCTGAGGAGAATGTGCAGGAGGGAGGGCTTTAGTTTTCTGGATCACTGGGTCTGTTTCTGGCGAAGGTGGGACCTGTACAAGTTGGACAGGTTGTACCTGAACCGGAATGGGACCAACATCCTTGCTGGGAGATTTGCAAGTGCTGTTCGGGGGTGGGGGTTAAACTAATTTGACAGAGTGGAGGTACAGTAGGGGGTGATGCACAGTCAAATATAGAAGAGAAACTGAGTCAGTCTGGAAGGCAGAGCAAATATAGACCTGTTAAGGCACAAGTGAAAAATGCAAGTCTGGATTGCACCTATTTTAATGCAAGGAGTCTTACTAGTAAGGCAGATGAATTGAGGGCATTGATTAGCACGTGGCAATATGATATTATTGCTATCACAGAGACATGTTTGAGGGAGTGGCAGGACTGGCAGCTCAATATTCCAGAGTATAGAATCTTCAGGCGTGACGGGGGAGGGGATAAAAGAGGAGGTGGTATTACACTGTTAATCAAGGAGTCAATTACTGCAGTAAGGAGGGATGATATCTTAGAAGATTCCTCAAATGAGGCCTTATGGGTAGAATTTAAAAACAAAAAGGGAGCAATCACTTGGCTGGGTGTGTACTACAGGCCTCCAAACAGTCAGGGAGAGATAGAGGAGGAGATATGTAGGAAAATCTCAGAGAGGTTTAAAAATAATAGGGTAATAATAGTAGGGGATTTCAACTTCCCTAATATCAACTGGGATAGTCTTAGTGCATAAGGCTTATAGGGGGCGGAATTCTTAAAATGCATACATGAGAGCTTTTTGAGCCAGCACGTAGAAAGTCCTACAGGAGAAGGGGCAGTACTGGACCTAATCCAAGGGAATGAAGCTGGACAACTGGTAGAAGTATCAGTGGGGGAGCATTTTGGGGATAGTGACCATAACTCTGTAAGATTTAAGGTGGTTATGGAAAAGGACAACGAGGGACCGAAAATAAAGGTACTGAATTGGGAGAAAGCTGATTTCAATATGATAAAACAGGATCTGGCCAAAGTGGACTGGGAGCAGCTACTTGTAGGAAAGTCTACATCAGACCAGTGGGAGTCATTGAAAGAGGAAATAGTGAGAGTTCAGAGCCAACATGTTCCTGTTAAGGTGAAGGGTAGGACCAACAAGTCCAGGGAACCCTGAATGTCAAGGGACATAGAGGATTGGATAAGGGAAAAAAAAGGAGGCTTATGGCAGATTCAGAGCGCTGAAAACAACGGAAGCACTAGACGAGTATAGAAAGTGTAGTGGGTGGGGGGGCGGGTACTTTAAAAATTAATTAGGAGAGTGAAGAGGGGACATGAAAAAACACTGGCAGGCAAGATAAAGGAAAATCCCAAGGCATTTTATAAGTTTTTTTAAGGGCAAGAGGATAACCAGGGAAAGAATAGGGCCCATTAGGGACCAAAATGGTAATCGGTGTATGGAGCCAGAGGACATAGGTGAGGTTTGAAATGATTTCTTTTTTTCTGTGTTCACTATGGAGAAGGACGATGTGGGTGTAGAGATCAGGGAGAGGGATTGTGATATACTTAAACATATCCGCATTGAAAGGGAGGAAGTATTAGCTGTTTCAGCGGGCTTAAAAGTGGATAAATCCCCAGGCTAAGATGAGATGTATCCCAGGCTGTTATATGAAGCAAGGGAGGAGATAGCAGGGGCTCTGACACAAATTTTCAAATCTTCTCTGGCCATAGGAGAGGTACCAGAGGACTGGAGGACAGCGAATCTGGTGCCATTATTCAAGAAGGATAGCAGGGATAAACCAGGTAATTACAGGTCGGTGAGTCTAACATCAGTGGTAGGGAAACTATTGGAAAAAATTCTGAGGGACAGGATTAATCTCCACTTGGAGAGGCCTGGATTAATCAGGGATAGTCAGCATGGCTTTGTCAGGGGGAGATCGTGTCTAACTAACTTGATTGAATTTTTCGAGGCGGTGACTAGCCGTGTAGATGAGGGTAAAGCAGTTGGTGTAGTCTACATGGACTTCAGTAAGTCTTTTGATAAGGTCTCACATGGGAGATTGGTTAAGAAGGTAAGAGCCCGTGGGATCCAGGGCAATTTGGCAAATTGGATCCAAAATTGGCTTAGTGGCAAAAGATGATGATCAAGAGTTGTTTTTGCGAGTGGAAGCCTGTGACCAGTGGTGTACCGATGATATAGAAAGTCAATATATCCCAGCATCCTTTCAATTATGTTTGTATTAGTATAGTGTCATGAACACATGCTACGCCAAATTATATTTTCAATTCCATCAATTGGGAACCTGAATTAAACTTTAAAAAGAAAGGCGGGAGACAAAGAACTTAAATTTAACTTTAAAAAGAAAGCAGGAAAATATTGCCACTGCAATTTTCATCGAAATACCTCACTTACCAAGATGTTGAGGTGGAGACGAATGTACGGTTAAGCTCCCACTAGAACAATGGCTTGCAAATTTTGAATGAGCTACCTGCTTCACCTCCATTAGCAATACATTTAAAGCCACCTTGGAACATTGACACTGATGAAGATGATCCTCAAAGGGTAAACACTGAAACAATGGGAACCAAGAGAGAGTTTGGAATTCTTAAGACTTGAACTAATTAAGATGCAAAAGTGAGAATGCACTGGACAATCATGTGACAGTCTCTCCATCTGTGTGAAAACTTGGAGTTGCTTTTTGCTACAGCAGACAAACACCTGCTTTTAACCAGTGCAGGATCCAAGTGGAGGTCTGTCTGTCTGTCTCTCTCTCTCCAGGCAACACTGTAAGTTTGAACCCTGACTGCAGGCTGAAAAACATCCAAATCTATCATTGCTGCAGACAGAGACCCCAGGGAGAAAATCATCTACATCATTGTCTCCAAGAAAACCCTGAACAAGGTGGCCACCTCTACCAGTCAGAAACTTCAGAACCACAAGTTCATCTGGAAGACCACTGAATTAACAGACTCCACAGACTGTATATTCTTTTACTTGTCCTGGACTCTAATCCAACCAATCTATTCTTCTTCACTCTGTAGTGTGTGTGTGTGTGTGTGTGTGTGTGTGTGTGTGTGTGTGTGTGTGTGTGTGTGTGTGTGTGTGTGTGTGTGTGTGTGTGTGTGTGTGTGTGTGTGTGTGTGTGTGTGTCTCGTGAGTGTGTGTGCATAAAAATTGGAGCGTAGTTTATTATTTTACTTAGATCAGGTTTTGGTTTTAAGTACAATAAACTAACCTCTTTCTTGTTTAAACTCAAGAAAACTTGTCTGATTGGTTCTTTTTGGTCATAACACATAAAAGGGTTAAACACTCACTGAATTGTTAAGCATATCCACTGTTTAAAAGAAATAAACCCTGTTGCAGTCATACTAGAAGAGGGACAAAAGGGGAGCCTTTCGACCCCTCCTCACCTGATCGTAAAAATAGTAAAATGGGAGAAAGGGAAATGTTAGTCTTATTTTTATATATGCATAACAGACAGTTCCAATGTCAGCACATACTATAAGAGATGAGATGATATGGTCTACACACTTACTGTAGTATTAACAATGCTTGTAGTACAGAGGCAAAAGCTGTACAGATTGTTGTGGTATACCTTTAATGTGTGGTTATGTTTTTGATGTACAACAGTGTAAGGGAAATGATGTAATGTACTATGTGACTTCTACTCTGTGTGTGTTTATATAGAGTAGTCGGCCAGACCAGACCTAAGTAAGATTACTCCTTTTTGTACACATGCAGCACAGCCATCAATAAAGAACCCGCATTATGTGTTAACTGATCCCTTATGCCTGGTTGGTACTTGTGTGTAGTCAACACTAACACAAGGAATAGAAAACACAATATGGTGGCAGCATTGGTGGGTTGTCGATTTTAAACACCACCATCTCCAACGTGGAGTCAGTTCACAGATATCGGAATACCCTCAGAGGCTCAGAGGGACCTGACTTTCGACTGCATCATTTGCAACTCCACGGCTGCCTGTGTGGGCAGCTCTGCATTTTTGTAGGGTAAGGTTGTTTGCACTTTAGCTGTGAAATTGGACCATTGAAGACTTGAATAGAGGGCTCAGTTCCAACAGGGAGTCAAGTTGTCAGAGAGCACCCACATATAGGAGTACATCAGGGTAATTCTGGACCTACAGAGGGAATCTGTAAGTTGGAGCAGGTCCTCTATACATCGCGTCGGGAGGCATAGCGCCAAAATGGTACTTGGGCAGAGACACTGGGTAGCTGCATCAGGCCACTGAATCAGCAGCAGGACAGAGCAAGTCATAGTGTTTAAAAGCAAAATACTGTGGATGCTGGAAATCTGAAACAAAAACAAGAAATGCTGGAATCACTCAGCAGGTCTGGCAGCATCTGTGGAATGAGAAGCAGAGTTAACGTTTCGGGTCAGTGACCCTTCTTCGGAACTCATTCCGGAACTCACTGCTTCTCTTTCCACAGATGCTGCCAGACCTGCTGAGTGATTCCAGCATTTCTTGTTTTTGTTAAGTCATAGTGTTTATTGTGCCAAGATACAGTGATCGAACATAGGAATCAGGTGAGCTCCAAGGGCTATAAGAAAATATAGCGCCATTACATTCCTTTTGGTCGTTGAGTTGTTTGACACCAAAACCATCCTTCGTAGGTGGGGTACATTTCAGACAACAGAAATGTGATCAGTTGCAAGCAGAAACAACAACAGATTCTACTTTTGAAGTGCTGTGGAGGACCATTATAGAAGGATGGCCAAACTCTATCCATGATGTGAACGAGAATTTCAGACCATTCTGAGCTTATAGGGATGAGCTTGGGATTTCCCAAGGAGTCATTTTCAAGGGCAAGTAAGTTCTTATTCTAGAATTTCTGCAAGGTGAGGATTACAGCAATTGCACCAGTCATATATGGGAATTAATAGGAGCAGAAGACTAGCCAGGGAGACAGTCTATTGGCCTAGAATGAATAAAGACGTCAAATCCATTGTCAAGGAATGTCAGACTTGCCAATGTCTAGTCAGCATTGGGAACCACTTCTACCATACGAAGTTCCTATGTATCCATGGGCCAAAACAGCCACTGACCTCTTCCACATTCATTGTGGTGATTTTTCTGGTTGTAATCTATTATTTTTCCAAATATCCCATTATTTGTCAATTGCATGTCATGTCTAGTTCTACTGTGACACAGACATTAATTGCAATCTTCAGTCTGTATGGAGCACCCAAAGAGGTCATCTTCGGCAATGGGCCTCAACATTGCGCAAAAGCCATTCCGCGATATGTGTCAGAAATGGGACATAGACCACACTACTTCTTCCCCTCATTACCCAGGATCTAATGACTTAGCAGAACATATGATCAGCACAGTAAAGTCTCTCATTCTTAAGTGTAGGCAGACTAATCGAGATCTGCATATAGCTATGCTGCAACTTAGAGCAATTCCTTGAAGTTCCACCATTCTATCTCCGGCAGAATTGATATTCGGAAGACAGGAATGCACAGATCTACCTAGCTACCATCATTCGACCAATCCAGAAGTCCGAGAAGTACTTTTGGACAAACAGGGGAGGATGAAGGACATACATGACAGCTGTGTAGGTGGAGAGGTACCCAGTCTGTCAGTAGGACAGCAAGTCAGAATACAACAGCCTACAAATGGTAAGTTTTCAAGGTATGTCCAGAACCATGGTTCATATGAAGTTATTACACCCAATGGTACAACAGTGGGATGAAACTGAGGTCAGATGACAGAAGTTCATGATCTTGGATCACTGCATGATTCCATTGCAAACAGGATGAGATCAAAAACCTAGTCACAAGAAAGGTCTATGCACATTACTTCCAAGGAGAACAGTCTGTGTGAAACCATTCAGCAATCTGAGAGCAGATATACAGTTACCAAGTCAGGGCGTACAATCAAACCACCACTGTGTTATCAAAGCTTATGAGTCCATGAGTCTTGTGTTTACAGACTTGTATGATGTATATTTGTAATTTACCACTGTTTCCTGATTTGTATATAGTTATTGTTCATTTATTTAAGGGCAATATTTTTTATTTAGAGAAAGGGGGATGTTGTGGGTGGCACAGTGGCGCAGTGGTTAGCACTGCAGCCTCACAGCTCCAGGGACCCGGGTTCGATTCTGGGTACTGCCTGTGTGGAGTTTGCAAGTTCTCCCTGTGTCTGCGTGGGTTTTCTCCGGGTGCTCCGGTTTCCTCCCACAAGCCAAAAGACTTGCAGGATGGTAGGTAAATTGGCCATTATAAATTGTCACTAGTATAGGTAGGTGGTAGGGAAATATAGGGACAGGTGGGGATGTTTGGTAGGAATATGGGATTAGTGTAGGATTAGTATAAATGGGTGGTTGATGGTCGGCACAGACTCGGTGGGCCGAAGGGCCTGTTTCAGTGCTGTATCTCTAATCTAATCTAACCTTTAAGAAGGTGTGATTATGTTTTCAATGTACAACAGTGTAAGGGAAATGATGTAATGTACCATGTAACTTCTACTCTGTGCGTGTCTGTAGAGTAGTCGGCCTAACCAGACCTATATAAGATGACTCCTAGCTGTACACGTGCAGCATAGTAATCAATAAAGAACCCATATCATGTACATACATGCGAACATACGAATTAGGAGCAGGAGTAGGCCACTCAGCCCCTCAAGCTTGCTCCGCCATTCAACAAGATCATGGCTGATCTGATTGTAACCTCAACTCCACATTCCCGCCTATCCCTGATAACCTTGCTTATCAACAATCTATCTACCTCTGCCTTAAAAATATTTAAAGACTCTGCTTCCACCGCCTTTTGAGGAAGACAGTTCCAAAGACTCACGACCCTCTGAGAGAAAACATTTCTCCCCATCTCTGTCTTAACTGTTAATTTTAAACAGTGACCCCTAGTTCTAGATTCTCCCACAAGAGGAAACATCCTTTCCACATCCACCCTGTCAAGACCCCTCAGGATCTTATATGTTTCAATCAAATCACCTTTACCTCTTCTAAACTCCAGCGACAAGCCTAGCCTGTCCAACCTTTCCTCATAAGACAACCCACCCATTCCAGGTTTTAGTCTAGAAACCTTCTCTGAACTGCTTCCAATGCATTTACATTCTTCCTTAAATAAGGAGACCAATACTGTACACAGTGATCCAGATGTGATCTCACCAATGCCCTGTATAGCTAAAGCATAACCTCCCTACTTTTGTATTCAATTCCCCTCGCAATGAACGATAACATTCTATTAGCTTTCCTAATTACTTGCTGAACCTGCATACCAACCTTTTGCGATTCATGCACCCCAGGACACCCAGATCCCTCTGCATCTCAGAGCTCTGCAATCTCTCACATTTAGATAATATGCTTCTTTTTATTCTTCCTGCCAAAATAGAAAATTTCACATTTTCCCACATTATATTCCATTTGCCAGATCTTTGCCCACTCACTTAAACTATCTATATATCTCTGTAGCTTCCTTATGTCCTCTTCACAACTTACTTTCCGACCTATTTTTGTGTCATCGGCAAATTTAGCAACCATACCTTCGGTCCCTTTATCCAAGTCATTTATATAAATTGTAAAAAGTTGAGGCCCCAGCACAGATCCCTGTGGCACACCACAGCTATGTGTTAACTGATCCCTTATGCATGGTTGGTACTTGTGTATAGTCAACACTAACACAAGGAGAAGAAAACACAACACACATTATAAGCTGGATAAACACCTAATAATGCAGCCTCAACTAAATGTGCAATCTACGTACTATGTAAGCACAAGCAAAGGTCGTATTATAAGAATAGAGCCAGGTCCTCTTTAAGGCACAGCATTCTCGAGGGTCAGGAGAAAGCAGCCACATGGAGGGTCTAGAGGGTGGGAGCTGGTCACTCCAGGACTTGTATTGTTCTCTGACATCAGAGAACCTGCTGGGAGGTAGTCTGTGGCTGGGAACTGGTTGTATTATTTGCATAACATTTAATATAAATGGAAGATCAAATCAGTCACTGTAATAAAATTTGTTATTATAAAAACCACCTGTATATGAATCTTAAGTGGATTCACAACCCTTTATTATGACAGTAACCACTAAGAAATCCACTAACAGGGAGAGAAAGTGGAATTGACGTCTAAGTTCAGCCATGATCTTACTGAATGACAGAGAAATTTTGAGGAGCTGTATGGCCTACTTCTGCTCCTAATTCTTATGTTTTTTTTCTCAGGATCACTGACACAAATCAAATGAGACTAAACTCTAGAAGAGTATTTTTGTTCATTTTATGTTTATGAAGGTGAGAGATTTTAATGCTGGGGAAAGGAACATCTTCCATGTCAGCATCAAGCCCATCCGGGTAGTAACTTTTCCATGGTATCAGCAGCCCTACAGTACTTCACCAAAATAGCTCAGAGTCCGCAGACTTCAACTGTGGATCCATCATGGTTATTCTGATCCAATTTTTGCCTGTGTTCACATGTGTAATCTTTAGACAGTTCCACTGGATGGGTCAGTACTGTTAAGGCTAACTATAGTGTCCCTAATATCACCCTGGCTAATATGTGCTAACACAGTCAGAGACCGAAGATCAAATATTTAACCTTTTTAGTCTGTATGATGTAGTATCAAACTCAATGCCAAATGATGGTAATTGTTTTCAATTATCCAGTCACTCATGACTGTCCTGTATAAATCTGTCAATAGACAACAATCATAGCAACCTGTTCAATTATTTACTCTTGTGCTTGTTGAATAGGCCCTTATGTCTTTCCACTTTCTTTTGTCCTAGCTGCAAATGTTCTTACTTCCATAAGAAATGAAATACATAACTTTCTGAAAACTAATTTTAAGAATAAAAGTAAGTTCTTACTTTTGCATTTCTACCTTTTACAACAATGTTATTGATAACACGCTTGTTTTTAAACATCTTCTTAGTTATTAATTTACCATGTGCTTATTTTCATTTGGATAAATGTCGCCTGCAGAGAGAACCACCATCACAGCTGTGGTGAGGCAATATGCACGGCTCACTCAGAAGACTGTTACACCAGGTCTGTTGTTGTTCAGTTGTTATTGTTGTATATGGCATGGCTATAATCTTATAAACTGTAAACTAACGTGATGGGACAGTATAATAGTGCTGAGGGTTAAAGCACAAATATTCAGAGCCATGGAATGAAGGTAAATAGAGTTTCAGTCAGTTCCTAGTTTGAGCAGTGAGGCATCTCCTTGAAGTGGCAGTGGGAATATTGAAGCCTGTGTCTTCTGCTAGCTGACCACAAGATTTCAATTGGCAGTGCTTTAGGAGTGGCTCATCCTCCAGGCAGACTATACATAAAGGATAATTTATCAGTGGAAGAAAGTATATAAAAAATAACAATGCAGCTGACGCATTGTGCCTATGAGTAGCATAACTTGCCTTTGCACTTGTGATGGCCACACGCAGAGCTAACATTCTCAATCCATGTCTAGTGTGCTCACCTAATCTTTGCAGAACCCATTCTAAGCATCCTAACCTAACCAAATGCTATCACTTGCCTAACCTAAGCGGAAACTGCTTCACAGAGAAGATGTTGGATGGAAGTCAAGTGTTTCTGCAAAGGAAATGAGGAAACAGCACAATGTTTACAGAGAGCACTGACAAGACGCCCCGAGAAAAGAGTATTGGACAGTCTCCCAAATAGGCTAAGGGATGCAAACTAGGAAAACCTAGAAGAGGGGAAAAAAAAAGTATTCTTTAAAACTCACAAAAACATATACTGATTATAATATAATTACCAAGAAGCATTTTGGAAGTACATTATCATAGTTGTGTTCCCCGTAAACATGGCATAGTATGTGCTGCAGAGGTGTGAATAATACTAAAAGTTTTCTCACAATTCTCTACTACATTTTCGTATTTAGGCCAACTGTGTGACTGTGCAAATAATGGTAAGTAATCAGAATATATTCATTGTATCTATCTAAATACCTGTCTTACTACCCTAACCTAAACAGAACCCAATCTAACCAACATAATGTAATTTAACCAGAACCCAGCCTGATCAACTAATCTGCCCAGAACCCTCTCCAACTGTCATAACTCAATTATAAGCTTCTCCAATTCTATGTGTAACCAGGACCACTCTGACAAACTAATCTACCATAAACCCATCCTAACCTTTGCTTTCCTTACATAAGAAATGCTTTAGAAATAAGTCATTGTAACCGAACCAGAACCTTCTTTTATTCTAACCTATTCAACCTCACTTTAACCATGCTAACCTAACTAAAATAAAAGCAAAATACTGCGGATGCTGGAAATCTGAAACAAAAACAAGAAATGCTGGAGTCACTCAGCAGGTCTGGCAGCATCTGTGGAAAGAGAAGCAGAGTTAACGTTTCGGGTCAGTGACCCTTCTTCGGAACTCCCATCCTAACCTTTGCTTTCCTTACATAAGAAATGCTTTAGAAATAAGTCATTGTAACCGAACCAGAACTTTCTTTTATTCTAACCTATTCAACCTCACTTTAACCATGCTAACCTAACTAAAACCCTTTCTCATTGTAACCCAGCCAGAACCAACATTAACTGGACAACCTATTCAGAACTGAATCTGACATCTGAGCAGCAGAAATTATCTTTGCATTTTGATGATTTGTAACATGCAACAATTTTTTTACACAAATCTTGTGAATGTTTGACAGAGTATAAAAAAGACCCTATCAGAACTGTTGAGTCTTCAAAATATATGAAAACAGCCATTTCCTAAAGCTTATTTTTCACTCTTATAGTACGTTTAATTCACTGTGATACCTGCAAGACGAGGGATATAGCTTGTCCATCTGAAAGTAAGTCTGTTCAAAGAAACACTTTAAACACAACATAAAACATTTAACTCAGTGGCATCATATAAGCTCTGACTTTATTATCTCCTGTGTAGCCAAATGTTTTATTAATTTCTGCTGTCTGTAGGTCTTCTTGTAATTAGTACCATTCCTCATTGGGTGCTATGTTCTCTAGCCTCAGGGCAGTACCATCATGTAACTCAATGCTAGGAGCTGAGTGAGAGTTGGCCACATGACATCTGCAGATTCTCCTTCCTAGTGAGGAAGAAACCAACCACCACTTGTCACATCCCCCCAGCTTTACTGATCAGAGTCCTTTTCTAACCCTTTACATATGGCTGTTCTCTGTATTGAGGAGCATTTTAGATGAGCATTCCGATCATCTAAAAACATACAAACATAGGAACTAGGAGCAGGAGTAGGCCATTCGGCCCATCGAGCCTGCTCCGCCATTCAATAAGATCAAGGCTGATCTGATTGCAACCTCAACTCCACATTTCCACCTACCCCTAATAACCTTTCACCCTCTTGTTTATCAAGAATCTATCTACCTCTGCCTTAAAAATATTTAAAGACTCTGCTTCCACTACCTTTTGAGGAAGAGACTTCCAAAGACTCACGACCCTCTGAGAGAAAAAGTTTCTCCTCACCTCTGTCTTAAATGGGCAACCCCTTATTTTTACTTGGTGACCCCAAGTTCTAGATTCTCCTGCAAGGGGGAACGTCCTTTCCACATCCACTGTCAAGACCCTTCAGGATCTTATATGTTTCAATCAAGTTGCCTCTTACTCTTCTAAACTCCAGCAGATACAAGCCCAGTCTGTCCAACCTTTCCTCATAGGACAATCCGCCCATTCCAGGTATTAGTCTAGTAAACCTTCTCTGAACTGCGTCCAATGCATTTACATCCTTCCTGGTATCCAAATCTTTTATGGGGAAACAATAGATGAAAAGTAGTAATGCCATGCACATACAAGACAGAGAGTTGTTTAGTGATTTCATTAGTTTAATGGTAAAACCAATGAGGCCTCTTTAGTATGTTATCAGAATGGCTCATCTAATGAATGAATCCCACATCACCTATTCAGTTTATCCAGGACGTTTTCCATTACATGTTTTTTCATAATTATTTTGAAATATTTGTTCATATTTTCCTGCAGGGTGAGTTTCCTAACTTTGGCACATTTTCAAGAAGAGATACTGAGCAAGGTTCAGATGAAAAAATATGACAGGCCTGTGCCACTTTTTTTTATTCATTCATGGGATCTGGTCATCACGGGCAAGGTCAGCATGACCATCCCTAATTGCCTTTGAAAAGGTGGTGATGAGTTGTCTTCTTGAACCACTATAGGACAGAGTATAAATCAAGAAATAATTGGGGCTTGTAAGAAAGGTACTGCAATAATCATGGACGATTTTCATCTTCATATCAATTGGACAAATCAATTTGGCAAAGGTAGTTTTGAGGATGAGTTCATAGATTGCATTCAGGACGGTTTCTGAGAACAATATGTTCTGGAACTAACAAGGGAACAGGCTATTTTAACCCTGGTAACATGTAATGAGACCGGATTAATTAATGATCTTACATTAAAGGATCCTCTTGGCAACAGTGATCATAACATGATAGAATTTCACATACAGTTTGAGGGTGAGAAATTTGGGTCTGAAACTATTTTCTTAAACTTAAATGAAGGCAATTGCAAAGGTATGAAGACAGAGTTGTCTAAAGTGGGCTAGGAAAATAAGTTAAAAGGTAACACTGTAGATAAGCAGAGGCAAACATTTAAGGAGATATTTTATAACTCTCAACAAAGATGTATACCATTGAGAAAGAAAGATTCTATCAGAAGGATGTACCATCAATGGCTAACTAAGGAAGTTAAGGATGGGATCAAATTGAACGAAAAGGCATGCAATACTGCGAAGATTAGTGGTAGACCAGAAGATTGGTAAATTTTTGGAAACCAGAAAAGGATAAGTAAAAAACATAAAGAAATTAAAATATGAGAGTAAACTAGCAAGAAATACAAAAACAGAGAGTATCACAGAATTGTTACAGCATAGAAGGAGGCCATTTGGCCTGTCCTGCCTGCACCCAGCTCTCTGAAAGAGCAATTTTCCTAGTGCCAATCCCCAACCTTCTCCCCTTAGCCCTGCACATTCTTCCTTTTTGGATAACGATCCAATTTCCTCATGAATGCCTCGATTGAACCTACCTCTGCCATACTCTCTGGCAGTGCATTCCAGATCCTAACCACTCGCTGTGTGAAAAAGTTTTTTCCTCATGTTGCTATTGCTTCTTTTGCTAATTACCTTAAATCTGTCCTTCTACAAGTATATAAAAAGGAAGAGAGTAGCTAAAGTAAACGTTGGTCCCTTCAAGGATGAGACTGGGGAATTAATAATTGGAAACAAGCCAAGACTTTGAACAAGTATATTCTATCTGTCTTCATGGAAGAAGATATTAAAAAATGCCAAGAATAATAGAAAATCAAGGGGCAAAAGGGAGGGAGGAACTTAAAACAATCACTATCACTAGGGAAAAAGTAGTAGGAAAACTAATAGGACGAAAGGCTAACATGTCCTCTGGACATGATGGCCTGCATCCTAGGATCTTACAAGAAAGTGGCTGCAGAGATAGTGAATGCATTGGTTGTAATCTTCCAAAATTCCCTAGATTCTGGAAAGATCCCAGCGGATTAGAAAACTGCAAGTGTAACGCCTGTATTCAAGAAAGGAGGGAGACGGAAAGCAGGAAACTATTGGCCAGTTAGCCTAACATCTGTCATTGGGAAAATCCATTATTAAGGAAGTAGCAGCAGCACATTTAGAAAATCATAATACCATGAGGCAGATTCAGCATGGTTTAATTCAAGGGAAATCATGTTTGACAAATTTATTTGAGTTCTTTGAGGTTATAACTAGTAGGGTGGATAAAGGTGAACTGTAGATGTAGTGTACTGGATTTCCAAAACATTCAATAAGGTGCCACATAAAAGGTTACTACATAAGATAAGAGCTCATGGTGTTGGGGGTGATATATTGACATGGATAAAGGATTGGCTAACTAACAGGAAACAGAGAGTCAGGATAAATGGATCATTTTCAGTTGGCAAACTGTAACTAGTGGGGTGCCACAGGGATCAGTGCTGGAGCTTCAACCATTGACAATCTATATTAATGACTTGGATAAAGGGATCGAGTGTATTGTAACCAAATTTGCTGATGATACAAAGATAGGTAGGAAAGCAAGTTGTGAGGAGGACACAAAGAGTCTGTAAAGGGATCTTCTTTGGCCTCCTTGTCTCGAGAGACAATGGGTAAGCACCTGGAGGTGGTCAGTGGTTTGTGAAGCAGCGCCTAGAGTGGCTATAAAGGCCAATTCTAGAGTGAGAGACTCTTCCACAGGTGCTGCAGATAAAGTTGGTTGTCGGGGCTGTTACACAGTTGGCTCTCCCCTTGCGCTTCTGTCTTTTTTCCTGCCAACAGCTATGTCTCTTCGACTCACCACTCTTTAGCACCGCATTTATGGCTGCCCGCCAGCTCTGGCAATCACTGGCAACTGACTCCCACGACTTGTGATCAATGTCACAGGACTTCATGTCGCATTTGCAGACGTCTTTAAAGCGGAGACATGGATGACCGGTGGGTCTGATACCAGTGACGAGCTCGCTGTACAATGTGTCCTTGGGGATCCTGATGAGGACTTTCCGTACTTTGGTCTTCGCTCTTAGACGGCACAGACTCGGTGGGCCGAAGGGCCTGTTTCAGCGCTGTATCTCTAAAATAAAATAAAAAATCCCCCGCCATGGACCCCAACACCTGGTGGAGGACAAAATCCAGCCCCTAGAGTACTGCGTACAGTTTTGGTCTTCTTATTTAAAGGAGGGATATATGTATATTGGAGGCAGTTCAGAGAAGGTTTAGTAGGTTGGGATGAAGAGGAAAGATTGTAAACATTTATGCATAAACAATGGGTATGGCAGAAGTACTGGACCAGTGCCTATGGAACTGTAGCCCATCAAGAAGTCAACATCTTCATGACAGAAATGGCAGGGGAGGAATTGGCAAAGACAATTGGTGAGAGTAACATATTTGACAGCAGTAAAAACAATGGTTTGCGAGCTCATTGAAAATCCATTCCCTCAGCCATTGAAATGCACTAAATTTTAGTTAAATAATTCTGAATGTCCAAGATCAAAATAAATAGGGATGTACAGATGCATGAGGAAACCAGATTTGGAGATAAAATTCTTAATCTAAATATTCACTATTTCAGGACGCGACAAAGTTTATATCCAACCACTGATGGAATATTACAGCTCTGTTTGATAGGCTAGAATTAATATGGTTCAAAAACTAATGGACCTGATTGCCATGTCAGCCAGTGGACATAATAAGAATTGCCAACTCTGTAGCAGAGTCCACTTTGCCCAAGAGATGAGACTGACCCATCAGTCCCCTGCAAGATTAGACTAGAAAAGTGCGACAAGTGCTGCTAGTGTTGAAGCCAGACTTCCATGTTTATGTCTGGAACACAAGAGCTGCAGCAACCACAGAATTCTGTGTCAATGTGCATAGGGTATAAAGAATACCAAATGGAAATGCTTCACACACCATTTCTCCTGTCTGTAAACTTCTTGTCAACACTTTTTTAGGCTCTATCCCTTTCAACCAAAGTAGTCATGCAGACTTAACCAAGGGGTAGTTGAGCATCTATAATGCTATTGAAAATCTGTGACTTGCCTATTGGTACCCCAATTCAAAACATTTCTGTTATCAACATACACCAGAATAAAATTTGAGAGACAGTTGTCAATGGAGTTGTTTCCAGATTCACCTATTTCTGTGCAATCTAACATGCAAAAAGAAAAAAGAATCTTACATGTGATGAAGTTGTCAGTGTGCCAACAAAGTGACAGGTATATTTAAGTATTCCTGAAGTTGTTACAATGTAGAAATGTTTTATTTTTAAAGCTGTGACAGTCATTCTGCTCTTGATGTAATTGCTGTGCATCCTTGTGATTCCCTCATAGCATATCACAGAACAAAGCGAGAAATGCACTTTACAGTCGGAAAAATGAAATTGAACATGTTCGCCCAATCCAAAATTGCAATGCCCCGGTCAGTGCTATATTCTATTCCTGCCGTCATCATCGTTGTTGCTTTTCTCTGCTTCCTTACGTAAGTGACATGTTAACCCTTTACAGTTAACCTGTTGAGTGTGAAATATTTCATTTGCTTATATATTATTTGATCTCCTGTGACATTGCTCATGGTAACTTGGAGGAAACATTACGTGATAACAGTAGAAGTGCTTAACATACTACACATAATATATCATACAATAAGGGGAGTCTTTGTATTTTGGTAGTTTTAGATTAGATTAGAGATACAGCACTGAAACAGGCCCTTCGGCCCACCGAGTCTGTGCCGAACATCAACCACCCATTTATACTAATCCTACACTAATCCCATATTCCAAACATCCCCATCTGTCCCTATATTTCCCTACCACCTACCTATACTAGTGACAATTTATAATGGCCAATTTACCTATCAACCTGCAAGTCTTTTGGCTTGTGGGAGGAAACCGGAGCACCCGGAGAAAACCCACGCAGACACAGGGAGAACTTGCAAACTCCACACAGGCAGTACCCGGAATCGAACCCGGGTCCCTGGAGCTGTGAGGCTGCGGTGCTAACCACTGCACCACTGTGCCACTGTGCCGCCCTTTCCAATAGGGAAAGAGACTTCTTTGAGGAAAGCAGTCTCAACAATAACTTGTATTTATAAGCTCCTTTAATGTAATAAAATGCTCCAAAGTGCTTCACAGGGACATTATAAATCAAAATATGTCACCGAGCCACATAAGGAGATATTGAGGGCACATCGCCAAATGTTTGACAAAGCGGTAGGTTTTTAAGAAGCGTCTTAAAAGAGGAAGGTGAGTTAGAGAGCCGAAGTGGTTTAGGGAGGGAGTCCAGAGCTTAGGACCCAGGCAGCTGAAGGCACAGCCAGCAATGGTGGAGCAATTAAAATTAGGGATGCTCAAAAGGCCAGAATTAGAGGAATGCACATATCTCAGACAGTTTTAGGGCTGGAGGGGATTACAGATATAAGGAGGGGCGAGATCATGGAGGGATCTGAAAACCAGGATGAGAATTTTAAAATTGAGACATTGCTTAACTGGGAGCCAATGTAGGACAGTGAGCACAGGGGTGATGGGTGAGTGGGATGTAGTGTGAGTTAGGATGTAGTGCGAATTAGGACGTGGGCAGGGTTCTGGTTAGTGTTACGTTTACAGAGGACAGAACGTGAGAGGCCAGCGAGGAGTGTGTTGGAATAGTGTTGGAGTGTGTTTGCAGGAAAGTTCTGGATTTAGTTTTAGGGAATGAAGCTAGGCAGGTGTAAGGGGTAGCAGTGATAGTGATCATAATTCAGTTAGATTTAGAGTAGTTATAAAAAAGGATAATTATCGATCAAGAAAAAGAATTTTAAATTGGTGAAAGACCAAATTTAGCAAGCTGAAATGCGATTTGAAGATAAATCAGTGTCGCAGCAGTGGGAGGCATTTAAGGAAAAGATAAAGAGAGTTCAGAACAAAAATGTTCCCACAAAGAAAAAGGGTGGAATTCCCAAATCTGGACACCCCCTCCCCCGAAGTCAAAGAACTTACAGAGTAAGATAAGGCAAAAAAGGGAAGCTTATGTCAGATGCCAAGAGCTCAATATTGCAGAAAGCCTAGAGGAGTATAGAAAGTGCAGGGATGAAATTTAAAAAAAGGAAATTAGGAAAGCAAAGAGAGGGCAAGAAAAAGTATTGCAAAGTAGGGTCAACGAGAACGCAAAAATATTTTATAAATACATAAAGAGCAAGAGGATAACTTAGGGAAGAGTAGGACCGATTTGAGACAAAAAGGTAAATTGTGTGTGGAGGCGGAAGACATGGACATGGTTCTTGATGAATACTTTGTGTCTGTTACCACGAAAGAGGGGGACAAAGTGGACATTGTAGATAAGGAAGAGGAGTGTGAAATATTGGATGGGCTAAACAGTGTGGGATGAAATAATGGCCCGGATCTTGTGGTCAGTGATGAAGCGGAGGCATACGTTGCTGACTGTGTTTAGAACTACGTGCCTACCTTTCTCGCTGGCTGCAGGGGAACTTGCTCTCCCTGATGCAGTGTGGATCCATTGGCGAGGTGTGGGGAGGCCTAGTGGCAAAGCCACGCCCTATGATGTCACGAGCTAACACACACCCCTTGAGGTCTACCTTCAGCTCAATGACAGGTAAGTAGTTTTTAATAACTGTGAATTTTTTCCTTGATCTACTTTTAATTGCAGACCCCCCCGGCAATGCACACCCCCTTCACTGACCCCACACACAACCTGGCACCGCTGCCCCAAGAACCCCTCAACCCCAGCTCTCCCAGCACCCCCACCACCACCAGCACCCAAGGTTCACCCAACTTACCCCTTGCCCCCACCCTTCTGCAGGCTCCTCCACCCCCCCACCCCTAGCACCCCCACCCTCGGCACCACAACTCCGCGCACCCCCCACCTTCCCCCACGGCTCTCCCAGCCCCACCCTGACACCCAAAGCTCCTCTCTACCATGGCTTGTCCTGCCAAAGAAGAGCTAAGGGGGTGAGGGGGTGGGGGAGGGTTTGCAGTGCCTGGGGCGAGGTGGGGTGAGAAGCCAGGGGCAGAGGGGATGTCAGAGGTGACAGGGGTCCGGGTGCAGAGCTGGGGGTGCTGGTGTAGGGGAGGGAGGGTGGTTGCGGAACCAGGGGTGATTGGGGGGGGGTGGAGGTGCAGTGCCGGGTGTGCGGGTGGGGGTTGCAGATCCAGAGGTGCCGGGGAGAGGGCGAGTGCCTGGCAGGCGAGTGATGGGATTGTGGGAGTGTTTTCACATTCCTGTTGATTTAAAGGGCTGCGATCCTGAGCAGGCTCTACTCCTGCAAGGAGCAGCCTTAAATAAATCAACAGGGCAATTGGCCCAAGTTCCCAAATGACAGGTCCCGGTGGGACCATCAGTACGCACTCCCCTGGAGCCCATACAGGCAAGTTCAGAATTCAAGCATAAGTGAGCTCCCTGGAAGTGGCTGTGCTTGTGCGGCCCTCAATAGTGACGAACTTCTCAACATTCACTGCTACTGGGACTGCAGGATCTGGGCCATTAAGGTGTTTAGCAGCCTTGAAAGTGAATAAATCACCTGTGCCGGATGAAATTTATCCCCAGGTATGAAGAGAAGCATGGAAAGAAATAGTGGAGGTTCTGAGCATTATTTTCAATTCCTTTCTGGCTGCAGGCATGCTGCTGGAGGACTGGAGGACTATCAACGTTCTACCGTTGCTTAAAAAGAGAGGAAGGGATAGCCTGAGTATTTACAGGCTAGTCAGCCAAACCTCAGTGGTTGGCAAATTATTGGAAAAATTCTGAGAGATTGTATAAATCATCATTTAGGAAGGCACAGGTTGATCAAGGATAGTCAGCATGAAGTTGTTAAGGGTAGGTCCTGTCTGACTAACTTGATTGAATTTTTTGAAGAGTTAACAAGGAGGGTAGATGAGGTAGCGTGTTTGATGTAGTCTACGTAGATTTTAGCTAGGTTTTCGACAAAGTCCCAATGACAGATCCGTCAGAAAATTAAAAACTCATGGGATCCAAGGGAAAGTGGCAAGTTGGATCCAAAATTGGCTCAATGACAGGAAGCAAAGGGTAATGGTCGATGGGTGTCTTTGTGACTAGAAGGCTGTTTCCAGTGGGGTTCCACAGGGCTCAGCACTAGGTCCCTTGCTGTTCATTGTATATACCAGTGACTTAGACTTAAATATAGGAGGAATTGATTAAGACGTTTGCAGATAATATGAAAATTGACTGTGTGGTTGATAGTGAAAAGGAAACTTGTAGACTGCGGGCAGATATCAATGGACTGGTCAGGTAGGCAGAAAAGTGACAAATGGAATTCAATCCGGAAAAGTGTGAGGTAATGCATTTGGGGAGGGCAAACAAGACAAAGTATTACAGAACAAATGGTAGGATTCTGAGACGTGTAGAGCAACAGAGGGATCTTTCACTACATGGCCACAAATCCCTGAAGGTAGCAGGACAGGTAGATAAGGTGGTTTAGAAGGCATACTGATACTTTCTTTTATTGGCCAAGGCATAGAGTACAAGCGCAGGGAGGTTATGTTCGAACTGTGTAAAACACTAGCTAGACCCAGCTGGAGTACTGTGTACCATTCTGGTCACCACATTACAGGAAGGATGTGGTCGCACTAGAGAGGATACAGAGGAGATTTATGAGGCTGTTGCCATGATGGAGAATTTTAGCTATGAGGAAAGATTGGATAGGCTAGGGTTGTTTTCGTTGGAACAGAGGAGGCTGACAGGATATTCAACTGAAGTGTATAAAATTATGTGGCCCAGCTAGAACGGATTTGAAGGGCCTATTTCCATTAGCAGAGAGGTCAATAGCCAGGGGGCATAGATTTAAACTAATTGGTCGAAGAATAAGAGGGGAGTTGAGGAGTAATATTTCCACCCAGAGGATGATGGGGGGTCTGGAACTCACTACCTGAAAGGGTGGTAGAGGCCGAAAACCTTATCGCATTTAAAAAACATTTGGATATGCACTTGAGGTGTTGTAACCTACAGGGCTACAGACCAAGAACTGGAAGGTGGGATTAGGTCGAATAACTCTTTTTCAGCTAGCACGGCTGAATGGCCTCCTTCTGTGCTGTAACTTTTTCTACATTTCTAGTCTAGAGGTAAAAAATGCATGGATGAGGGTTTTAACAGAAGTTGAGCTGAGGCAGCAGCGGAGTCTGGCGATGTTACAGAGGTGGAAATAGGTGATCTTAGTAAAGGCGTGGAAATATGTTCGGAAGCTTATCTTGGAGTCAAATATGACACTAAGGTTGAGGACAGTCTGGTTCAGCCTCAGACTGTTGCCAGGGAGAGGGATAAAGTCAGTGACTCAGGAGCTGAGTTTGTGCTGGGGACCAAAGACAATGGCTAGGGTTTTCCCAATATTTAGCTGGAGAAAATGAGGAGAACTTTTGATTTCCGATGCCAGAGTGAAGTTGTGTTTAAAGAGGCCATTCCTAACTGGACTAGAGTGGAAATTTGTTCTTCTCCCTGTTCATCTACTCCCTTTAAGATATGCTATATTATAATCTAATTATCTATAATCTAATTAAGTATCTAATTACATCATGAGGTCCATTAGAGGTGAATTGCTCTTGATTAGGGAAGTTTTAGCTGTAGGTTAGCGATTATGTATAAATAGCCCCCTCCCTTTATCTTCGGAAGTGGTTGGGTTATGAAGGTCAGAAGAATGCTGCAAGGAACCTTCTGTTCCTTTTGTAACATTTGTTTTACAAGAGGTAACATTTATTGGTAGATGCCCTATCAAGTGAGTTATTGCTGTTTTATGAACATATATTTAGCAGATATCAGCTGCAACAAATACTTTGCATTTGTAAAATTTTGAGCTGCAACAAATGTGCTAAATGCAATACTTTTATATCTGTGTAGATATGTATATTATTGAAAGATTTTCATCTTGTCTTCCTCCTTGCTCGTTTCCCTGCACTGCCATACGGTATCATCACTGGGTGGTTGAACTGATATGTGCCCACACTTGTGGCCATGCTACTATAAAACCTGGCCACTGGGAGTGCATGGGAGCAGTACTGGGTGAGTTTCCTCCCATCTCCAATGTGGGAACTCCTGGGGCTGGATATTAAGTAGCGACGGGTACACTAAATGGCGGCCCACATGCGCGGGCCACGTGCCGCCGAGACGTAGCAACTCATTTAAATACCCAGGTCAGCCCGTCCCCCCCAATCACATGGAGGGGTGGGCTCTCCAACGCTGGCAATGGCATCAGCTGCCTCTGTGCAGGTGCTGGCACCGTGCAGGCGCTGGCACCATTTTTAAAGGGCAGCCAGCCCTGCCGGTTGACTTAAATTTTTAACGACATAACCCTCCCCCTCACCCCGTTGAAATAAAAGTTCTATTGCCCCTTTCCCATCCCCCAGTAACAATAACATTAAATATTTGTCCTTACCCGCCCAAAGCACATACCTTTGAAATATGACCATCTCCCTGCCAGACTGTACATTGTTCGCTGTTCACCCCTTCCCACCATCCCCTACAATGATGACGGTAAATTGACCGTGATCCCCCGCCCCCACCAGTGTCATGCCTGCTTTCCCCAGATGGGGAAGTGAAAGTGCGGGAGTGTCAGCTGCCACTCTGAAGATAGTGGCGGGCCCATAAGATGGAAGGTAAATTTATTTTAATGTTTTCATTTTATTCATTCACGTATTTAAATTCAGGTCCCGCCGCCCACCGGCGGGGGGTGGGCACCACCACAGAACCTCACCGCCACCACCGGGAGGATCGGGGCCAGCCCTCCCAGCATCGGGCTTTGTGGCGGGCCACTGCCGGAATGATCTTCTGGCCCCTGCCCGCCACAAAGCCCGATGTTGGCAGCCCTGCAAAATCCAGCCCCTGGTCTCCATTTAATAATCCTGTATCAGACTTTTTAATGCACAGTGCATTGGACCTCCCAATAGACTTAGTTAATGTACCATCAATATGGCTGTTTTTATTAACAAGATACGTTGCATTGTTTGATTATAGCCCTATCTCACCAGCACCAGAATACCTAAGGGTAAGTTAGGGCAAATAAGTTACTATAATGTATATTCCAAATAGATTATATACTTTTTCTTCATTGACAGTGAGTAGGTATTTCTTCTGTTCAAGATCTTCTTACATCCTAAACCATCCTCTGTTAAGACTATGAGCGATTGACCTCTTTGTGGATTTCTGCCCATCATCAATTGGAACGGTTGCATGAAAGCAGCCCAGACAGCCTCCCTATGCAGAAATGCTTGGTCTCCACTCTATATCCTGCGATGGTGAGATCAAGAGTAATAACTCTCAGATGGAAGAGCATTGGGCACAGGCCCTCATGCCATCACTGCAATGTTACCTGTTTTGGGACTGCAGTTCTATGTTGCTTTTTGCTTCTATTTGTTGAAATGTTCTCTTGTTTTCAACCACCAAATATTTTAGATACTTTCCTTGCTCTTGCAAATTTCTTTCCCAATCAACATGTCCGCTCCCAAAAGAAGTTGAGCAGCACCCTGTTCCTATACCTCTGCCAATGTGGCTTTATAACTAGATAGGAAGAAGTGCAGTCCAGGATAATTTGCATTCCAGTTTCCATCTGCTCCACTCCACACTTTTTCCCAATTATAGTCCCAAATTCTTTTGCTAAGTAACCGTAACAATTTATTTTAACTCTTATTTTTTAAACTGAGCATTTTAAAAAATAACATTTGCTTCTTTCAGATTTTATTGTGATGTTCCTCACCGATGAACTGAAATCTTCATCAGTTAATTAACACTGTTCAGAGTATGTCAAACATATCACCTCTGAACTTGCAAATGTAAATAGAGACTCTCATTATGCATTGCAAGTGGCTAAAATGATACTTAGTTCAAACCAGGTGACACTGACTGAACAGCTACTTGACATTCTGGTATTACAGGAAACGTTCAGCACATCTGATTGCCAACAAAGAAATGAACCAACATGCTGAAAAAAAATCAAAACTTTTGTGAATTCAAGAAGAGGACTAACTAAATATGTGTGAAAATCTATTGTTTAATAAAATGTTTGTCTTGGAAATAGTTCACGGCTAAAGTTCTTAAAAATATTTACAAAATCAAACATTACATGCACAGATGTATCACCCTAATCCTCTTGTGGAGACCACATGCTAACATGTTTCCATTTCCCGAGATAGCCTGTGTCTCTCAGATGGTGAATCTCGAATGCCAAAAAAGTCTATGTTTTCTCATCCTCTGAACCTTTTCCTCCTTAGGTTCAAAAATAGGATCTTTAACATCTCCTTGGATGATGATGTAAATAAATTGTCTGCTTTAGATATTTCGCAATGATACTAGATCAATTGTTAATTTTAAATCTGAGATTGATAGATTTTTGTTAGCCAAAGGTATTTAGGGTTATGAGGCAAAAGCAAGCATATGGAGTTAGATCACACATCAGCCATGATCTCACTGAATGGCAGAGCAGGCTCAAGGAGCTAAATGGCCGACCTGTGTTCCTATTTATGAACATTGGCATATATGTCATCTGAAAAGCTACTTTTGAAAGACTGCTGCATAGGTAGAGCGCAAGTACTTTGTTGTGACAAGTGACTTGTTACTGTTCCGATCAGCTGAGAAATTGGTATTTTCACAATTACTGGGACAGTCTAAAGCAAACTTGCAATCGTAAATGAAGTTGCACCTGGCAAGCATAGAAATGTGCAATAAAAACAAGAAATGCTGGAATCACTCAGCAGGTCTGGCAGCATCTGTGGAAAGAGAAGCAGAGTTAACGTTTCGGGTCAGTGAGAAGGGTCAGTGACCCGAAACGTTAACTCTGCTTCTCTTTCCACAGATGCTGCCAGACCTGCTGAGTGATTCCAGCATTTCTTGTTTTTATTTCAGATTTCCAGCATCCGCAGTATTTTGCTTTTATTATAGAAATGTGCAAGATTGGGTGGGTAGGTCACTGCACCTCAAATTGCATGTTTGCTCCACGCAGAAGGCACTGATGTAATTTTGGGTAATCCGAAATGCAGATCTCATTACAGGCTAAATTTCCCATCACGGACAGAAAAATTGCAGGCAACGCACCCGTGATTTCCAATACATGCTGAATGATGTAGAGGTTAAACATTTACCCCTACGTATATATTAAGAAAATCAAAGCAATGTAATAGTCCCACCCATGTGAGATGACTGATTATCTGGGTAAATTCAGTTTTTAAAATAAACCTCCCATTATCAGAAGTAGTGTCGGGAACCATGAAGTTAAAAGCGCAACCAATTTACATCCAACAATAATTTCTTGCAGGCAGTTTAACAAGGGGAATTCCGTATCGCAGACCATCACCTTTTTATCCAGACTTTTATTCTGAGCCACCTACGAACCTTTAAAGATGCTACATAGAGACTCATGCTGTCATTTATCACTCAATAAGGGTTAATGTACCAATCCAAATTAGAGAGGAGAAATAAGCCAGATATTTATTGGTTTAGATAATTATTAGACAACTACTAATGCATGGAATTTATTCTGTTCCCATGAATTGGGAAAACAGAACTTTGAGGTAGTAGTTCTGTGGCTGCCAATTGAACAAACTTTGTACTGAAGTCAAAAATTCATATCTTAATCTGATCAAGGAAAGCAATTAAAACAACCAACAGTCTGCCAAATAAAGAGTTCAAAATTCCCAGCAGCACAGACCACCATTATATGGGCTGGGGAGATAGGATGGCAAATGGTTGTTGCCCCTTCTTCCCTATCCAAACTGTCACTGGAAGAGGCAAGATGGTTAGGTTAATCTGTCAAAATTCGTTCCGTTTCTGTAGGTCCCAAAGCAAGTGGATCTAGATGATGCATAACTAATGTGCCAAGATCAAATCCAAGCAAATGATCAGCCCACAAGTATGAAGGTTACCTAATACTCAATTGCAGATGGATTGACTGCTGTTGGGAAACAGACAAATTTAAACATCAGCTGTGAATCTAAATTTACTTTTTTAAAAAACATCAGCTTGCAAAATGTCCCCAGTCACAATACAACAGTGGCAGGAGGAAGTTCCCTGTATAATTTCAAGGAGGCCTTCATTTAACATTCCAAAACTGTTAGCTTGGTCAATAATTGCACTTCCTGAATTTGGCACTGAACCATAAAAACCCTGCACCACAATTGAGCAAATGCCTTCGTCACTTATTAACCACGCACAAATTCCAGTAAGGATCACTGGAAAATGATGAAGAGAACAAAGACCAATTGTAAGAGCAACCACTCTCATGCCCTGGCTGACATCAAATGACACAGGACAAAGGATTGAACCTGGCTTTGCACCCAGCCCAACGTCAGATTCCATGACAGCGGGGTGACAGAAAATTGGAGTGGCAGCGGCTGCCACGCAAACTGTGCCGGGATTGTCAGGGCCGATCGTCCCGGCCCCTCTGCCACTCTGTAACAGGATCCGAGTTAGCATATTTGGCGGGGGTGAAGGGTTGAACTCTGCACTCTGATGAGTAGGGGTGAGGGGAAGGGGTGAACTCAACTCTGATGAGGATGGGGAGGGGGGAGGGGTGAATTCTACTCTGATGAGGCTGGGGGGGGGAGGTGTGGGGAGAGGGATGAACTCTACTCTGATGAGTATGGGGAGGGGGGGGAAGGGGTGAACTCTACTCTGATGAGTATGGGGAGGGGGGGAAGGGGTGAACTCTACTCTGATGAGGATGGGGGGGGGAAGGGATGAACTCTACTCTGATGAGGATGGGGAGGGGGGAGGGGTGAACTCTACTCTGATGAGTATGTGGGGGGGGAGGGGTGAACTTTACTCTGATGAGGATGGGGGGGGCGGGAAGGGATGAACTCTACTCTGATGAGGATGGGGATGGGGGAGGGGTGAACTCTACTCTGATGAGTATGTGGCGGGGGGGAAGGGGTGAACTCTACTCTGATGAGGATGGGGAGGGGGGAGGGGTGAACTCTACTCTGATGAGGATGTGGGGGGAAGGGGTGAACTCTACTCTGATGAGGATGGGGGGGGGGAAGGGATGAACTCTACTCTGATGAGTATGGGGGGGAGGGGTGAACTCTGCACTCTGATGAGTATGGGGGGGAGGGGTGAACTCTCCACTCTGATGAGGATGGGGGGGGAAGGGATGAACTCTACTCTGATGAATATGGGGACGGAAGGGGTGAACTCTGCATTCTGATGAGTATGGGGGGGAAGGGGTGAACTCTGCACTCTGATGAGTATGGGGGGGAAGAGGTGAACTCTGCACTCTGATGAGTATGGGGGGGGGAGGGGTGAACTCTGCACTCTGATGAGTATGGGGGGAAAGGGTGAACTCTGCACACTGATGAGTATCAGGGGGAAGGGGTGAACTCTGCACTCTGATGAGTATGGGGGGAAGGGGTGAACTCTGCACTCTGATGAGTATGGGGGGAAAGGGGTGAACTCTGCACACTGATGAGTATCAGGGGGAAGGGGTGAACTCAGCACTCTGATGAGTATGGGGGGAAGGGGTGAACTCAGCATTCTGATGAGTATGGGGGGGAAGGGGTGCACTCTACTCTGATGAGTATGGGGGGGGAAGGGGTGAACTCTGCACTCTGATGTGTATCGGGGGGGTGGGAAGAGGTGAATACTCTGATGAGTATGGGGGGGAACTCTACTCTGATAAGTATGCGGGGGGGGGGGAATGGGTGAACTCTACTCAGATGAGTATGGGGGGGAAGGGGTGAACTCTGCTCAGATGAGTATGGGGGGGAAGGGGTGAACTCTGCAGTCTGATGATTATTGGGGGCAATGGGTGAACTCTGCACTCTGATGAGTATTGGGGGGAAGGGGTGAACTCAACTCTGATGAGTATTGGGGGAAGGGGTGAACTCTGCACTCTGATGAGTGTTGGGCGGGGAAGGGGTGAACTCTACTCTGATGAGTATGGGGGGGGGGAGGAGAACTCTACTCTGATAAGTATGGGGGCGGGGAATGGGTGAACTCTACTCGGATGAGTATGGGGGGGAAGGGGTGAACTCTACTCAGATGAGTATGGGGGGGGAAGGGGTGAACTCTGCAGTCTGATGATTATTGGGGGCAATGGGTGAACTCTGCACTCTGATGAGTATTGGGGGGGAAGGGGTGAACTCTGTTGAGTATGGGGGTGAACTCTGTTGAGTATGGGGGGGAAGTGGTGAACTCTGCACTCTGATGAGTATGGGGGGAAGGGGTGAACTCTGCAGTCTGATGATTATTGGGGGCAATGGGTGAACTCTGCACTCTGATGAGTATTGGGGGGGAAGGGGTGAACTCTGTTGAGTATGGGGGTGAACTCTGTTGAGTATGGGGGGGAAGTGGTGAACTCTGCACTCTGATGAGTGTTGGGGGAAGGGGTGAACTCGGCACTCTGATGAGTATTGTGGGGGGAAGGGGTGAACTCTACTCTGATGAGGATGGGGGGGGAGGGGTGAACTCTACTCTGATGAGGATTGGGGGGGGGAAGGGATGAACTCTACTCTGATGAGAATAGGGGGGGAAGGGGTGAACTCTGCACTCTGATGAGTATGGGGGGGAAGGGGTGAACTCTGCACTCTGATGAGTATGGGGGGGAAGGGGTGAACTCTGCACTCTGATGAGTATGGGGGGAAGGGGTGAACTCTGCACTCTGATGAGTATGGGGGGGAGGGGTGAACTCTGCACTCTGATGTGTATCGGGGGGGTGGGAAGGGGTGAATACTCTGATGAGTATGGGGGAGAACTCTACTCTGATAAGTATGCGGGGTGGGGGGAATGGGTGAACTCTACTCAGATGAGTATGGGGGGCAAGGGGTGAACTCTGCTCAGATGAGTATGGGGGGGAAGGGGTGAACTCTGCAGTCTGATGATTATTGGGGGCCATGGGTGAACTCTGCACTCTGATGAGTATTGAGGGGGAAGGGGTGAACTCTACTCTGTTGAGTATGGGGGGGAAGGGGTGAACTCTGCACTCTGATGAGTGTTGGGGGAATGGGTGAACGCGGCACTCTGATGAGTATTGTGGGGGGAAGGGGTGAACTCTACTCTGATGAGTATGGGGAGGAGGGGTGAACTCTGCAGTCTGATGAGTATTGCGGGGGGAAGGGATAAACTCTACTCTGATGAGTATTGGCGGGGAAGGGGTGATCTTTGCACTCTGATGAGCATGGGGGGGAATGGGTGAACTCTGCTCTCTGATGAGTACGGGGGGAATGGGTGAACTCTACTCTGATGAGTATGGAGGGGAAGGGGTGAACTCTACTCAGATGAGTATGGGGGGGAAGGGGTGAACTCTGCAGTCTGATGATTATTGGGTGCAATGGGTGAACTCTGCACTCTGATGAGTATGGTGGGGAAGTGGTGAACTCTGTTGAGTATGGGGGGGAAGTGGTGAACTCTGCACTCTGATGAGTATCGGGGGGAAGGGGTGAACTCTACTCTGATGAGTATTGGGGGGAAGGGGTGAACTCTGCACTCTGATGAGTGTTGGGCGGGGAAGGGGTGAAAACTACTCTGATGAGTATGGGGGGGGGGAACTCTACTCTGATAAGTATGGGGGGGAAGGGGTGAACTCTGCAGTCTGATGATTATTGGGGGCAATGGGTGAACTCTGCACTCTGATGAGTATTGGGGGGGAAGGGGTGAACTCTGTTGAGTATGGGGGGGAAGTGGTGAACTCTGCACTCTGATGAGTATCGGGGGGAAGGGGTGAACTCTACTCTGATGAGTATTGGGGGGAAGGGGTGAACTCTACACTCTGATGAGTGTTGGGGAAGGGGTGAACTCGGCACTCTGATGAGTATTGCGGGGGGAAGGGGTAAACTCTACTCTGATGAGTATTGGGGGGGAAGGGGTGAACTCTGTTGAGTATAGGGGGGAAGTGGTGAACTCTGCACTCTGATGAGTATTGCGGGGGGAAGGGGTAAACTCTACTCTGATGAGTATTGTGGGGGGAAGTGGTGAACTCCACTCTGATGAGTATGGGGGGAAGGGGTGAACTCTGCACTCTGATGAGTATTGCGGGGGGAAGGGGTAAACTCTACTCTGATGAGTATTGGGGGGGAAGGGGTGAACTTTGCACTCTGATGAGTATGGGGGGGAAGGGGTCAACTCTACTCTGATGAGGATGGCGGGGGAAGGGATGAACTCTTCACTCTGATGAGTATGGGGGGGAAGGGGTGAACTCTGCACTCTGATGAGTATGGGGGGAAGGGGTGAACTCTGCACTCTGATGAGTATGAGGGGGAAGGGGTGAACTCTCCACTCTGATGAGTATTGTGGGGGGGAGGGGTGAACTCTACTCTGATGAGTATGGGGGGGGAAGGGGTGAACTCTCCACTCTGATGAGTATGGGGGGGAAGGGGTGAACTCTGTACTCTGATGAGTATGGGGGCAAGGGGTGAACTCTGCAGTCTGATGAGTATTGGGGGGGGGGGGAACTCTGTACTCTGATGAGTATGCGGGGGAAGGGGTGAACTCTGTACTCTGATGAGTATGGGGGGAAGGGGTGAACTCTGCAGTCTGATGAGTATTGGAGGGAAGGGGTGAACTCTCTATGATAAGTATGGGGGGAAGGGGTGAACTCTGTACTCTGATGAGTATGGGGGGAAGGGGTGAACTCTCCACTCTGATGAGTATTGGGGGGGGAAAGGGGTGAACTCTACTCTGATGAGTATGGGGGGGAAGGGGTGAACTCTGCACTCTGATGAGTATTGGGGGGAAGAGGTGAACTCTGTACTCTGATGAGTATGGGGGAAAGGGGTGAACTCTGCAGTCTGATGAGTATTGGGGGGAAGGGGTGAACTCTGTACTCTGATGAGTATGGGGGGAAGGGGTGAACTCTGTACTCTGATGAGTATCGGGGGGAAGGGGTGAACTCTGTACTCTGATGAGTATGGGGGGGAAGGGGTGAACTCTGCAGTCTGATGAGTATTGGGGGGAAGGGGTGAACTCTGTACTCTGATGAGTATGGGGGGAAGGGGTGAACTCTGCACACTGATGAGTATCGGGGGGAAGGGGTGAACTGCACTCTGATGAGTATGGGGGGAAGGGGTGAACTCTTCAGTCTGATGAGTATTGGGGGAAGGGGTGAACTCTGCACTCTGATGAGTATGGGGGGAAGGGGTGAACTCTGCACTCTGATGAGTGTTGGGGGAAGGGGTGAACTCTACTCTGATGAGGATGGGGGGGGAGGGGTGAACTCTACTCTGATGAGGATTGGGGGGGGAAGGGATGAACTCTACTCTGATGAGAATAGGGGGGGAAGGGGTGAACTCTGCACTCTGATGAGTATGGGGGGGAAGGGGTGAACTCTGCACTCTGATGAGGATGGCAGGGGAAGGGATTAACTCTGCACTCTGATGAGTATGGGGGGAAGGGGTGAACTCTGCACTCTGATGAGTATGGGGGGGAGGGGTGAACTCTGCACTCTGATGAGTATGGGGGGAAGGGGTGAACTCTGCACTCTGATGAGTATGGGGGGGAAGGGGTGAACTCTGCACTCTGATGAGTATGGGGGGAAGGGGTGAACTCTGCACTCTGATGAGTATGGGGGGAAGGGGTGAACTCTGCACTCTGATGAGTATGGGGGGAAAGGGGTGAACTCTGCACACTGATGAGTATCAGGGGGAAGGGGTGAACTCAGCACTCTGATGAGTATGGGGGGAAGGGGTGAACTCTGCACTCTGATGAGTATGGGGGGGAAGGGGTGCACTCTACTCTGATGAGTATGGGGGGGGAAGGGGTGAACTCTGCACTCTGATGTGTATCGGGGGGGTGGGAAGGGGTGAATACTCTGATGAGTATGGGGGAGAACTCTACTCTGATAAGTATGCGGGGTGGGGGGAATGGGTGAACTCTACTCAGATGAGTATGGGGGGCAAGGGGTGAACTCTACTCTGTTGAGTATGGGGGGGAAGGGGTGAACTCTGCACTCTGATGAGTGTTGGGGGAATGGGTGAACGCGGCACTCTGATGAGTATTGTGGGGGGAAGGGGTGAACTCTACTCTGATGAGTATGGGGAGGAGGGGTGAACTCTGCAGTCTGATGAGTATTGCGGGGGGAAGGGATAAACTCTACTCTGATGAGTATTGGCGGGGAAGGGGTGATCTTTGCACTCTGATGAGCATGGGGGGGAATGGGTGAACTCTGCTCTCTGATGAGTACGGGGGGAATGGGTGAACTCTACTCTGATGAGTATGGAGGGGAAGGGGTGAACTCTACTCAGATGAGTATGGGGGGGAAGGGGTGAACTCTGCAGTCTGATGATTATTGGGTGCAATGGGTGAACTCTGCACTCTGATGAGTATGGTGGGGAAGTGGTGAACTCTGCACTCTGATGAGTATCGGGGGGAAGGGGTGAACTCTACCCTGATGAGCATTGGGGGGGAAGGGGTGAACTCTGCACTCTGATGAGTGTTGGGCGGGGAAGGGGTGAAAACTACTCTGATGAGTATGGGGGGGGGAACTCTACTCTGATAAGTATGGGGGGGAAGGGGTGAACTCTACTCAGATGAGTATGGGGGGGAAGGGGTGAACTCTGCAGTCTGATGATTATTGGGGGCAATGGGTGAACTCTGCACTCTGATGAGTATTGGGGGGGAAGGGGTGAACTCTGTTGAGTATGGGGGGGAAGTGGTGAACTCTGCACTCTGATGAGTATCGGGGGGAAGGGGTGAACTCTACTCTGATGAGTATTGGGGGGAAGGGGTGAACTCTACACTCTGATGAGTGTTGGGGAAGGGGTGAACTCGGCACTCTGATGAGTATTGTGGGGGGAAGTGGTGAACTCCACTCTGATGAGTATGGGGGGAAGGGGTGAACTCTACTCTGATGAGTATGGGGGGGAAGGGGTGAACTCTGCACTCTGATGAGTATTGGGGGGAAGAGGTGAACTCTGTACTCTGATGAGTATGGGGGAAAGGGGTGAACTCTGCAGTCTGATGAGTATTGGGGGGAAGGGGTGAACTCTGTACTCTGATGAGTATGGGGGGAAGGGGTGAACTCTGTACTCTGATGAGTATCGGGGGGAAGGGGTGAACTCTGTACTCTGATGAGTATGGGGGGGAAGGGGTGAACTCTGCAGTCTGATGAGTATTGGGGGGAAGGGGTGAACTCTGTACTCTGATGAGTATGGGGGGAAGGGGTGAACTCTTCAGTCTGATGAGTATTGGGGGGAAGGGGTGAACTCTGTACTCTGATGAGTATGGGGGGAAGGGGTGAACTCTGTACTCTGATGAGTATCGGGGGAAGTGGTGAATTCTATGTTATGGTGTGCTGCTTGCAGGGCTGGCAGCCTTTTAAACCTGTTCCTTCAACAGGTGACGCCATGAACTGCATCACCAAGGCCACCCCCACCACGTGATTAGTTGTGGGGGGGGATAGGCCAGCCAATGTCAATATGTAAAGTTGCTGCCTGCAGCATAATCATTGGGGTGCTGCAGCGCTGGTCCCATGGGGGAACAACTGCTATGTTCCACGCCCACCACTGCTCCCTGCGGCGGGACTACAAAACCCAGCCCCTAGTATGTAATTTAGTTGTACACCTAATGGAGTTTAACCCACTGAACAATTAGTGATCCCAACCAATGGCATTCTGTATCTAGTCTTTATGTTTTTTTTCTAAGTTTTTACTGAAGATCATACAGTAAATTGTTTGATGTAGTCTGATTCCAAAAGTCTATGCAAGAGTGAGCAACCAATGTTGAAGGTGTACAGAATTGCAGAAAGCAACTTAATCATGTCAGTCAAACTGCAGAGTGGGGGCTGCCTGTGATAAAGGTCAGCAAAACATGGCAAAAGTATTTTAATGCAGGACTTGAGTTCAACTGCTCAGTGACCAGTTAGGCAACCAACTTCTGGACGGTGGTAAATGTAGAGACCAAATTCCTCAAGAACAAATTTGACCTTCCAGAAGGGGAAGTTTTGCTACGCAAAGTGTCAAATAGGAAATTTTCTCAACAATATGTAAATCGTGGCATCAGTTCAGATGCCATTTTGCTATGACCACATGGAAACATACCGATGGAAGGAACTTGGGTTTCAATTCCTTGCATGACAAAGAACAAGGAACAAAGAAAATTACAGCACAGGAACAGGCCCTTCGGCCCTCCAAGCCTGCGCCGATCCAGATCCTCTATCTAAACATGACGCCTATTTTCTAAGGGTCTGTATCTCTTTGCTTCCTGCCCATTCATGTATCTGTCCAGATACATCTTAAAAGACGCTATCATGCCCGCGTCTACCACCTCCGCTGGCAACGTGTTCCAGGCACCCACCACCCTCTGCGTAAAGAACTTTCCACGCATATCCCCCCTAAACTTTTCCCCTCTCACTTTGAACTCGTGACCCCTAGTAATTGAATCCCCCACTCTGGGAAAAAGCTTCTTGCTATCCACCCTGTCTATACCTCTGATGATTTTGTACACCTCAATCAGGTCCCCCCTCAACCTCCGTCTTTCTAATGAAAAATAATCCTAATCTACTCAACCTCTCTTCATAGCTAGCGCCCTCCATACCAGGCAACATCCTGGTGAACCTCCTCTGCACCCTCTCCAAAGCATCTACATCCTTTTGGTAATGTGGTGACCAGAACTGCACGCAGTATTCCAAATGTGGCCGAACCAAAGTCTTATACAACTGTAACATGACCTGCCAACTCTTGTACTCAATACCCTGTCCGATGAAGGAAAGCATGCCGTATGCCTTCTTGACCACTCTATTGACCTGCGTTGCCACCTTCAGGGAACAATGGACCTGAACACCCAAATCTCTCTGTACATCAATTTTCCCAAGGACTTTTCCATTTATTGTATAGTTCACTCTTGAATTGGATCTTCCAAAATGCATCACCTCGCATTTGCCCGGATTGAACTCCATCTGCCATTTCTCTGCCCAACTCTCCAATCTATCTATATTCTGCTGTATTCTCTGTCAGTCCCCTTCACTATCTGCTACTCCACCAATCTTAGTGTCGTCTGCAAACTTGCTAATCAGACCACCTATACTTTCCTCCAAATCATTTATGTATATCACAAACAACAGTGGTCCCAGCACGGATCCCTGTGGAACACCACTGGTCACACGTCTCCATTTTGAGAAACTCCCTTCCACTGCTGCTCTCTGTCTCCTGTTGCCCAGCCAGTTCTTTATCCATCCAGCTAGTACACCCTGGACCCCATGTGACTTCACTTTCTCCATCAACCTACCATGGGGAACTTTATTAAACGCCTTACTGAAGTCCATGTATATGACATCTACAGCCCTTCCCTCATCAATCAACTTTGTCACTTCCTCAAAGAATTCTATTAAGTTGGTAAGACATGACCTTCCCTGCACAAAACCATGTTGCCTATCACTGATAAGCCCATTTTCTTCCAAATGGGAATAGATCCTATCCCTCAGTATCTTCTCCAGCAGCTTCCCTACCACTGACGTCAGGATCACCGGTCTATAATTACCTGGATTATCCCTGCTACCCTTCTTAAACAAGGGGACAACATTAGCAATTCTCCAGTCCTCCGGGACCTCACCCGTGTTTAAGGATGCTGCAAAGATATCTGTTAAGGCCCCAGCTATTTCCTCTCTCACTTCCCTCAGTAACCTGGGATAGATCCCATCCGGACCTGGGGACTTGTCCACCTTAATGCCTTTTAGAATACCCAACATTTCCTCCCTCCTTATGCCGACTTGACCTAGAGTAATCAAACATCTGTCCCTAACCTCAACATCCGTCATGTCCCTCTCCTCGGTGAATACTGATGCAAAGTACTCGTTTAGAATCTCACCCATTTTCTCTGACTCCACACAAAGTTTTCCTCCTTTGTCCTTGAGTGGGCCAATCCTTTCTCTAGTTACCCTCTTGCTCCTTATATGTGAATAAAAGGCTTTGGGATTTTCCTTAACCCTGTTTGCTAAAGATATTTCATGACCCCTTTTAGCCCTCTTAATTCCTCGTTTCAGATTGGTCCTACATTTCCGATATTCTTCCAAAGCTTCGTCTTTCTTCAGCCGCCTAGACCTTATGTATGCTTCCTTTTTTCTCTTAGCTAGTTTCACAATTTCACCTGTCATCCATGGTTCCCTAATCTTGCCATTTCTATCCCTCATTTTCACAGGAACATGTCTCTCCTGAACGCTAATCAACCTCTCTTTAAAAGCCTCCCACATATCAAATGTGGATTTATCTTCAAACAGCTGCTCCCAATCTACATTCGCCAGCTCCTACCGAATTTTGGTATAGTTGGCCTTCCCCCAATTTAGCACTCTTCCTTTAGGACCACTCTCGTCTTTGTCCATGAGTATTCTAAAACTTATGGAATTGTGATCACTATTCCCAAAGTAGTCCCCTACTGAAACTTCAACCACCTGGCCGGGCTCATTCCCCAACACCAGGTCCAGGGCGGCACAGTGGCGCAGTGGTTAGCACTGCAGCCTCACAGCTCCAGGGACCCGGGTTCGATTCCGGGTACTGCCTGTGTGGAGTTTGCAAGTTCTCCCTGTGTCTGCGTGGGTTTTCTCCGGGTGCTCCGGTTTCCTCCCACAAGCCAAAAGACTTGCAGGTTGATAGGTAAATTGGCCATTATAAATTGTCACTAGTATAGGTAGGTGGTAGGGAAATATAAGAACAGGTGGGGATGTTTGGTAGGAATATGGGATTAGTGTAGGATTAGTATAAATGGGTGGTTGATGGTCGGCACAGACTCGGTGGGCCGAAGGGCCTGTTTCAGTGCTGTATATCTAATCAGTATGGCCCCTTCCCGAGTTGGACTATTTACATACTGCTCTAGAAAACCCTCCTGGATGCTCCTTACAAATTCTGCTCCATCTAGACCTCTAACACTAAGTGAATCCCAGTCAATGTTGGGAAAATTAAAATCTCCTATCACCACCACCCTGTTGCTCCTACATCTTTCCATAATCTGTTTACATATTTGTACCTCTATCTCACGCTCGCTGTTGGGAGGCCTGTAGTACAGCCCCAACATTGTTACCGCATCCTTCCTACTTCTGAGTTCTGCCCATATTGCCTCACTTCTCGAGTCCTCCATCGTGCCCTCCTTCAGCACAGCTGTGATATCCTCTTTGACCAGTAATGCAACTCCTCCACCCCTTTTACCTCCCTCTCTATCCCGCCTGAAGCATCGATATCCTGGGATATTTGGTTGCCAATCTAGTTGATATTCAATTTGACATTGTAGCCATATGCACAGAGGCTTTAGAAAGCCTAAAAGCCAATGAAGAAGGTAAATAAAATGTTGCATCTATCCAACTGTACATGTTGAATTAAATCCATTGCAACCAACCATTGTGCAGAAAATTTAGGTACATTTACACTATAGAAGCATGGTTGATGAGTCAATAGATCTGCTGCTGGGTTGTGGCTGTCTGCCCAAATAAATACATGAAGTCAGCACTATATGCTTATAGCTGTCACTCTATTACAATGAGACTCTGCATCTGTTAAAAAAAGTTATTTTTGACAAGAGAGTGTGTTAGGTGTATGAGCTGCCAGGATTTTAAGCCTTTCTTTTGTTTGGCTTCATTGAGATTTGTTTAAAAGACAAGAGGTCAAATAACTGAATTTCAAGTCAGCTGCAACTAAATGAAACCTAATCTCATCCTTGTGTGATTAAGTGTTTGAAGCATTCTATTGTGTAATCAATGCAGTTTCACATAATAAATAATGGGATTACAACACTCAAATTTAGAGTTGTGATGCATCAATTAGAATTGGAGATAGGATTTTTCAAAAAAAATCAATTTCAAGTGCACCATAAAGCACACTTCTTCAACACACCAAATACGATCTATCCTCTCGTGAATTTCACCGCGTCCATTTAATTTCCTGAGGCAATGTTCTGCAAAGCTTCTCCTTGTCCTTCAGCAATACATGAAGCAAAAACTCCAGAATGTCAATCTAACTGTATGTCATTCATTGTACATTCTTGACTGGTTGCTTTCCTTGAGGCAAAATTTCATGGTTTTAGAACCTGGATATTGGGCAGGCACAGTCTGCTTCATAAGAAGTAAACTTTGTTTATGGGAGCAATAATGAAACTGAGAGGATACTTAGCAAAAAGGAGTAACTCACCTCCTGACTCCCCAAATCCTGTCCACCATCTACAAGGCACAGGTCAGGAGCGTGAAGGAATACTCTTCACTTGCCTGAATGAGTGCAGCTCCAACAACACTCAAGAAGAATGACATCATCCAAGACAAAGCAGCCCGCTTGATTGGCACAACACCACCTTAAACATTTACTGCATCCACCACTGGTGCACCCTGGTTGCAGTGTGTACCTTCTACAAGATACACTGCAGCAACTCACCAAGCGTCTTTCGACAGCACCTTCCAAACCCGCAACCTCTACCACCTAGAAGTACAAGAACAGCAGATACATGGGAACATCACCACTTGCAAGTTCCCCTCCAAGCCACACACCATCCTGACTTGGAACGATAGTGTCGTTCCTTCACTGTCGCTGGAACCCCCTCCCTGATATCATGTGTACCTACACCACATGTACAGCAGCGTTCAAGAAGGCAGCTCACCACCACCTTTTCAACAGCAATTAGGGATGAGCAACAAATTCTGGCCTTGCCAGCAATGCTCACATCCCATGAACGAATAAAAAGAAACCCACTAACAATGAGCAAGGAAAAAACATGAGGATTGAAATTCAGCTGAGCACTACTTTTTGTGGTTCGTTATTACTCATGTAAGATCCCTACGTGTGCTATTTAAACAAATTCATTAACCCTTTTAAAATAAATGGGATGACTTTGCTAAAATTGGGTACACAGGAATCTTGCCGAATCACTTTGCAGTATTTCAACCAGGCCTCTGAGGTCAGAACTGTGATGCAACACATGAAAATGTAGCCAAGTATGACAGAACAAAAATTATTTTAGCTCCCGCCACCCCTTGCAATATTTCTAGTTTCTAAGGATTCTATTTATTTCCAGCCTATTGATTTGAAGACATGTAATGTTACTTTTTTGTGGCTGCTTTAACTCAGTGCATTTTGTCATCCATTTTAAGAAGAAACTCATCACTTTACCATCTGATTGATGCAGGGGAGGGGAGGAGTTGAGGTAAGTGGTGGCAATTTCTGTAAGTGAATTTAAAAATTTGTGACCCCAACATGGTAGCCTCTCTGTCTCAGGTGTGCTGTGGTGGGGAAACACTGAATAAAAGTTAGAAGCTTTGTTAGAGGAAGGGAGAAATTTATTCGAGTGAAAATCAGTCCTAGTCATTCTTCCTCATAGTCAGGTCAAAAGTTTCAGCTAAGACCTCACAGCATCTTTACCATTCATGTTTTCTGTTGTGGCACAGCAGTAACCTAGGGTGGATGTAAAGATAAAACAGACAGGAAAACGAAAAGCACACTAACAGGTCTGGTCTGCACAAACATTTCTGCAACATGGTACATATATTAAGTCCAATGCAGTGTTTGATCATCTGACTCTATACCTACCCATAGGTTCCGACCAAACACTAGTCCAAAAGCAAAATACTGCATGTGCTCCAAATCTGAAAAAAACCTAGAAAATGCTGCAAATACTCAGTAGATCTGGCAGCATTTGTAATGCAAGAAACAGAGTTAATGGGAGAGAATTTTATGCTCTCCCATGCGGTAGCTTTGGATGAGGGGAGAGCATAAAATCGTGTGGGGTAGTGGTGGGGGCTGTGTTCCCAGCACCATCCCATCTCCGCCGAAATTTAGTACAAGCGGGAAGGCCTGTGAACAGCCTTCCCGCTCCATCACCAATTGAGGCCCTTAACTGGGCAATTAACACTGAATTATGGGCGTCTTTCCATCACAGCCACAATTTGCCGTGCAGTGGGCAGCCTTGTTACCGCATGGGAAGCATGGCACAATAAACTGTGCGGGCTGCTTCCCGGCTCCTGGTGGGGGCGGGGGGGGTGATGGTGGTGGTGGGGTCTTGGACCCTCGTTAAAAGGCACTTAGTGCCTGGACGAGGGGCCTGGCACCCAAGACTGGGGCCTACATGATGTTCTTTGTTGATATCAGTGAAGAACACATATCCCAGTGAATTGACATAACTCTATGTAGCAGCATTACACAAACAAATTTCTCCCCCACAGATTCTAATGTTTTTTTTTTTGGAGGAGCTCATTAATAAACAGCAATATTTCTCTAAGATACGATGCTCCTTTTCTCACATGGACAAATATTGTCAAAATATTTGCAATGAGTTTGGTTCGCACTGCATCCCTCATTAGAATGCGATGCTGAATTCAGACTGTACTTGTGAGATGTATGGTTGAATGCATTACTGCTTATGCTAAATTCTATGAACAGGTGTGGGGGGATAATAAGCAGTAGCCCTCTAAGCATATAATTATGAATATCTGTCAAACAATCCCCTTTCAGTCTTTGAGTAGTAATTTAATAAGTAGAGGTTGCAGGATGTGCAACTATTATATTTATCTGAAACCTGTAATGATTTTTTAACTGAAAATGCAAAGTCATTGCTACCATTTCATTTTAAGTTATTGTGATTACAAAGTCATTACCTTTTTGAAAGGCAGTGAAAGAGGGTAAGCAAAAATATGCCTTTTCACCAGGAAAGGACAACATTCATCCGCATGTGAGCGCTTGCCTTGCTTTCCTAAGTGTCTAGTTTAAAATTCAAGAAACTCAAGGTCAGCTGGAAAGGATGTTGAACAGCTATCACAAGTGAAATTATTTCCAAGCTTTCAGTGATCAGCTGAGTCATAGACACCAGGAAAGTCCCAGATCCAATCCGTCTTAGTGGAGCTCAGCTGGGGCACCAGTAAAAAATAAAACAAAACACTGCAGATGCTGGAATACATTCATTAGGTTATCGACCTGAAACGTCAAGTCTGTTTCTCTCTTTACAGATACTGCCTGACCTACTGAGTGTTTCCAGCATTTCTTTTTATTTCACTGGTAGAAACCAACGAGTTTGGAAAAGGAAGTGCGGCTAAGGTTCCTGCTGTTGATCACTATCCAGTGATCTCTGCTCTAAATGTGTAGACTTGAGGTTTGGACAGGACTGGGCTTGTGGAAAAGCTGCCTGCACTTGCATAGCCCGATGACTGCCAGTGTATCCCAGCAAGGAGTCAATGGGTTTCAGTCTGCTTTCATGATGTGCGTCAGAAGCCATAGGCACAAGGCTGACCCAAAATTGTGCCTCATTAGCATACATTTAGTGAGCTGCAGTCACCACAAAGGCAATCACAGGCAACTCACCAGTTTCATCAGGACAAAGTTGTGCCGATTGGCTTAATATCGGTCCTAAATTGGGGCCAGATTTGCAGAGGGGCGTTTGGTGGGTGTTAGTGGTGGAAGGAAATTGGGAGGGTGGCAAAAATCCTCTGGACTACAGTGGAGCCAGGAGGAACACCACCCCCTCTTTGCATATGCAAAGGTCCTAATTCCTGTTTCAGGCATGATCACTGAATCCCTATTCTGGAGGCTTTACCAATATGGCAGGTGGCTATTTCTGGCACTCATTGTGAGCACATGCTGATCTGCCATATTGGATGCGGTAACAACAAAATTCTAGACCAATGTGTTGGATCACTAATGTGTAATCTCACCTCTGACCTTTTTGCACAGCTAGTTTCAAATTTAAGCCAAGTCATTGTGGAAAGGCACATAACTGAGGCCATACCCTTTTCCATTTTAACTGCTTCCATTTCAAAAAAAAAATTATTTCCTTTACTTCTCTCTAGCCAAAATAGTGCACATAAAGTTGTTCAATGCTGCTGTGGCTCTGCAAGACGTGATACAGAGGAGAGCTGCTCCGCCTGTTTAACAAGTATTTCAGCCATAAACAGAATGCCAGAAAAAGGCAAGCATAAGGCTATTTGTGAGTTAGCTTGGCTCACTTGTTGTATTAGGGTGGCACAGTGGCGCAGTGGTTAGCACCGCAGCCTCACAGCTCCAGTGACCCGGGTTCAATTCTGGGTACTGCCTGTGTGGAGTTTGCAAGTTCTCCCTGTGTTTGCGTGGGTTTCCTCCTGGTGCTCCGGTTTCCTCCCACATGCCAAAGACTTGCAGGTTGATAGGTAAATTGGCCATTAGCGATTGCCCCTAGTGTAGGTAGGTGGTAGGGAAATATAGGGACAGGTGGGGATGTGGTAGAAATATGGGATTAGTGTAGCATTAGTATAAATGGGTGGTTGTTGGTCGGCACAGACTCAGTGGGCCGAAGGGCCTGTTTCAGTGCTGTATCTCTAAACTAAACTAAACTATTGTCACCTCTGGATTAAAAGGTTGCAGATTTCAGTGCCATACTGGACAGAAGGATGTGACCTAGGCTGGCAGAGCAGTGTAGGACTCAGACAGTACTGCACTGCCAGTGGTGCCATCCTTCGGAAGGGATAATTCTACAGATCCTATGGAAGTGTTTGACATAAAGTATTATCTATATTAAAGGTGCTTATTTGTGAAATGCTTTGAGAAGTTTCAATGTGACAGGCTCCAGATAAATCAATATTCCTTAATATTTTCAGAACATGATCACAAAAAATATCTGTGTGAAATATAGGATTAGACAAACGGAGAGGAAGGAAAAATTGATTTTAAAAGTAAATCAACAACTACTTCCTGAAGTCTGGGCTGGTCAACACCCTTTCCCGCCTCCACTATCAGGTATAAATCTTGAGGTAATTGCTCGATCGCCAGTTGAATCACAGGATCCTTGGAATCATGAGCAACTGGTTGATTAATAAGGGGCTATCTGCCCTGGTTATTGTAAGGAGAACATTTAGACTATTCTGTTGAGTCTTTTCTCTTCAATCACAATGGCTAGAGAAGAGTTTGCTGCTGAGGATAGTAGTAATCTCTGTAACTTGTTGCTTGCAGGTGGTGTGGCTGGGAATCAACGTCTTTCTGTTTGTCTATTATTACATGTTTTATGAGTACAATCCAGAATATTACTACACAAGGGCAATAATTGGAGTAAGTACTCGCACTTTAGTTATTTCTTGAAGTTCAGTTTAATGTCTATAATGTTTCATGCATCACTGTGCAATTAGAATCATCTGTTTGATATTTTTCCTAAAAACAGTTGACAAGAATGTTAATAGTTTATGAGTAACTCTGCTTATTGTTGCAATATCTGATACATGTGCCGCAGTAAATGCCCTGACTTAACCTTGCATATTTTGAATAGATATGAAGAGGGTGCCCTGTGGGGCAGTGGGATACACAGAGGGTTCCCTGTGGAATACTAAGATATAGTGATGGCGCACTGGGATATAAAGGGGGTGAACTGGGGGACACGAGGTAACTCACTTCTTCCACATGCACGATATTAACTTGGCCTCTTTTTCCTGTTTACACATTAGGTGTATGGATAATTGTGTTTAAAATAAAAGTGTTTTTTTTAAGAAAATGATTACAGTTCATAAAAGACAGCTTGGCATGGCCATACTGTTCAAGTGGGTCTGGAGTTTCAGTTGGATTTTACCATTGTTTTTCAAGGTTTCTCACAAGCAAAAAGTTTTAATCCAATAATTTTCTTATATGGATTTGTAACATTATTTTTAGTTAATTCAGGAACTCTGGGGATTTCCTGAGAAATCACCTGCCTTTACGGGAAAGGCTGCATCTCAGGGAAGCATCAGGCCACCAGTCTCTGAGCTGCAATCCAGCAAATGTCAGATCCAACACTTCCCATGTGCCAACTGTACTCTCCACAGGTACTTGGACAGAATTAATCCTTTCAAGAATTTTGTCACAGATGGGACATAAAGGGATATTAGGCATTATTGTCTGGGGTACAAACAGACTTTGTTCAAAGCCTGTAAAGAGATGCCTGAGCTGTAGTAAGAGGCATACGGGGAGTGTAATATTAAATCCTGCTCAGTTTTTCAAGGAGGATTCATGGTGGATGAATTGAATAGGTCTTGTCACTGCCTGTATGTTCTTGCATTGTATGCACCAGGGATTTCCCAGCAATTACAATTTCAGATTTCTTCACATTATGTAACTGGATATGGTGAGCACAAAATTGAGCCTTCGGTTGCTACTTTGCATTGAATGTTTACCAATGGAAATAACTATGTGTTACATAACAGACATGTTATATGACACAATTGTACATAATACTGCACACTGTGCAGAACATTCCTGTCAATATATAATACAATGTGTACTACTGGAGTATAACCCTCTTATATTTCTATTATATAATAGTACACACTGTGCGTGTTACACTGCTGAACACCTCTGTAGATATACAACACACTAAATACTACCAAATAAGGTATAATAACCTTATATATAATGTAATAACACATTGTATGGGGCTGTACATACCATAACTCTCAAGAACAGCATCTTGAGAATTCTGTACACTGGAGGGGTGATTCTGCAAACCCACATCCCCAGTAGGGAACCTCACCCAGAGAGCATGAGTAAGAAAATTGAACCTTGACTATTATAGTCATATCTCACATCTCCCACCCACTGGCCCAAGAACAAGGATTGTAAAAACACGCTTTGTATTGTTTCAGTATCTTTCAGTATTTGTTGTCTAGCTACAGTATTTTTGTTGTATCATGCAAATAAAACAAATTTTCTTCAATAGTAGCAACTTTTTTCAACAGCTAACCCTAGAGTATTTACAAAGGTCCCCCATCCAGTGAACTTTGAAAGCCGCTGCTGCAGATATTAGCTAACACATCACTTATGTTACTGGATATAACACTGATGTGTATTGTATAATAATGTGTAAATCACAAGGTCGGCATTAATTATAAATATAAACACAAGAAATGCTGGAAATACTCAGCAGGTCTGGCAGCATCTGTGGAGAGAGAAGCAGAGTTAACGTTTCAGGTCAGTGACCCTTCTTCAGAACAATAATTATCACTGATATTTTTTAGTTTAATCTAAGAAGCATTGAGATTCTTAAAAGTATATAAACTACATAGGGTTGATTTTCACTTTTGACAATGGTTGGAGGGAGGCCAGTTATACAAGATTTCTAATTCAGGGGAGTCTATAACAGATGGCCTGTCCACTGATACCCCTTTTCCAGCACCGCCAAAAGTTAAAACCAGCCCTTAAACTCTCACAACAAAGTTGACCAGTGCAATGAGGATCAAAAAGTTTACTTGCATCTTCCTGTGTTTGTTTGTAGTCGGCACTAGCCTGGGCACGAGCTCCTGCTGCCTGCCTCAACTTTAACTGCTTGTTGATCCTGCTGCCTGTGTGCCGGAATCTACTGTCCTTCCTCAGAGGATCCTGCTCTGTAAGAAATGCTCCTTTCTTTTCTCATCACTACAGAAGTAGCCGTGGTATAGAGTGAGAGACTTGGAAATAATTCCATGTGCAGTAAAATTCTGTTTCACTTGTTTAACATCATGAGGTGGCACAGTGAATAAAGCATTAGCTATTAAGAAAATAAGCCAAACAGACTGATAGAGTCCAAGGTACATTCTCCCACTGTACTGTTGTATCTTTGTTTATGCACACAAATGGGATTTCTGCTGAAATTTGCCAACTATATGGTGTTGGAGCAGGAGAACCCCCATGGTAATTCCTGGTGCTCACATAGGTACTCCCAGCTTTTATAGTTTCATTCAAACTTTGATAGTTATGCCAAAACGTCAAGTGGTAGAAAACTTGATTATGTCCGCATTAATCAAACCTCAGGCTTTAGCCTGAACTGTCTTTAAGAGAAAGGGCTTGGACTTAGAATGGCTTGGGAGAGTAGATGAGAATTCACCTCTATTTCTCCATATTGGAAAAGGACAAAACAACACTGACCTGACAATCTATCGCCAATAAATGGAGCCACTTACTTGTCTCTGTTAGATAAGATAAAGTTGAACATTCAATCTGAAGAATGCCAGAATAGATCATTCAGTATACCAAATGATTCTCTTTGTCTTCAGCCATTTTCTTTACCGTTATAAAAAAAATCTGAATTAAGGGGAGTAAAACTTGCACATTTTTTCAGAGAAAATGTTCCCAAAATGACCAGCAAGGTCCAGAATTAAAAAACAGAAAATGTTGGAAATACTCAGCAGGTCTGGAAACATCTGTTGGAGAAAGAATATAGTTAACATTTCAGGTCTGTGACCTTTCATCAGAACTGTGAAAAGCTCCTGATTTTGATTCCCACTCTGTGTTGGTCTCGGCACCCCTATGATCCAGTGACCACTGTAAACATTGTTGAATATTGATTGAGGGCAGGATTGGGATCAACTCTGATACTGCCCAATGGGGATAGGCCATTCTCACTTGTTCTCAAGGCTGACATGTGGGTGAGATACTCTGACAAAACCTGCACTCCAGCTAGAGCCATCCTTCAACAAGAAGTAAACACCTTTGGGAAAAGAGGGAAGAGAAATAGTAAAAGAAAAAAATTAATGGACAGATTTAATGGGTGGAAATTTGTGAGCAGCTTGTGTCTGAATTTATGGTGAGCATTTTTGTCTCACACAGCTCTTATACCCAGGTACTAAAGAGGAATATCTGCTGTGGTGTTTTAGATTTAGCACTTTTGTTCCTTGAAATCCAATCTTCTGTAGATATTTGTGATCTGTAAAAGGGTATGCCTGCACCTCTCATTGTTGTTGCTGACTATATTTAAACTCGTCTTTGTTACCTCACCAAATCCAATTTCTATCTCATAATTGCACAAGGTGAGGACTAGGAGTTATGTTGTCGTGCAATCTTGGAATATTTATGACACTTCTGTAATGCAATAGTTTCAGAGAGGTTGGGTGCAACCTACGCAAAAATGCTTGCAACACACAGACACACCCAGTCACACAGACAGAATAGCACACAGAACCTGGTAATAGATTTACATCACAATATTATTGAATTACAAGATAACCACAGAAGAAGCAGGCCAATTAGCCCATCTGATTACCAGTAAACTCTACAATTTCCCCCATTGCACCATTCAATTATTTCTTAAGTAATTCCAGTGTTTTCATCTCCACTACTCTACCCAGAAGTTGGTTCCATTCATTGACTCTCTTTGAGGTATTTTAATTTTTGGCAATATGCAAAGTGGGTGATATTGGAGCATCTATCCGTCATACACCTCTTCATTGAGATCAACGGAGAGGAAAATGGGAAGAGGTGGAAAACTGCTGATCCAATATTGACTGTTTTACACTATTGCCAAAAGTTAAAACAACCCCCTTTGTGTGGACACAAACTTTTTGATACCAGTTCTAAATTTACTTTTTAGTAATTTCAGCCGGTGTCTCTTTGTCCTACTCTCACAATTTAAAGTAATATTTTGGATTTACCTTTTCATATCCTTAACTATCTTATGCACCCCTATAAGATCACCACTCAAATGCTTTCTTTGAAGGCTGAAAAATTTAGATTTCTCCAATCTTTCACCTTGTCTCAGATCTTTGACACTAGTGATTAGCTTCATGGCTCTTGTTTATGAGGAAATTAGAGATAAAGCAATCAGATCAAATAACTATAGGTAAGGAAGTAAGACTGAAAACATTGGTGGAACTCAGTGGAAAAGGCACTGAGTTAATGCATTGCATTCTGGAATGCTAAGGTTAATCCAACAGGAAATAGCAGAAGCTCTGATAACAATCTTTTATACACATGGAAGTTGTTGCAGAGGACTGAAAGGCTACCAAAGTAATATCTCTGTTCAAGAGAGAAAGAGAAAGGTAACTCTGGACCCAGTCAGCCTAACATTGGTAGGAGGGCAGTTTCTAGCAGCCATAGAAAAATATGGGCTAATTAAGGACAACCAGTGCAGATTTGTAAAATGCAAGTAGTTTCTAACAAACATAATAGAGATCTTTGAAAAAGTAACAGAGTATTGATAAAGTACATGTATATTGTGCACGTGAATTTTCAAAGGCATTTCATAAGGTGCACAAGGAAGGCTGTTGATAACATTAAGACAAATGTTATTAAAGCGAATGTGGAGGCATGGATAGGAAGTTGATTAAAACGCAGGAAACAAAGAGTGTGGTTAATGGATGTTTTTTGGACGCAGGGCTATAAACAGTTGTGCTCCCCAAGGATCAATGTCAGCAAACTGCTCTTTTCAATATGCATAAATGATCTGGGTTCAGGTATAGGGGCATTTTGTCAAAAAACATTGCAGATGCAACAAACATAGTAAGCATAGCTAACTCTCAAAGTGGATGTAGACAGGTGAGTATATTGCACAGATGGATATTGGATGTAATTTCAAGTAGTGAAATGTGACATGATACATTTTGAGAGGAAGAATATGGAGAGGGAATGCACACTAAATAAACTTTAAAAAGGGCAGAAGAGCAGAGAGATTGAGGAATTCAGATACACAAATCTTTAAAAGTAGGAGGACAAGCTGATAAAGCTTTAAAAAAAATCTGGAATCCTAGATTAAGAGCATAGAGTATAAAAGTAAAGAGGTGCGTGAAAATTATACAAATCATTGGTTAGGTCAAACATTATTGTGTGCCTTTTTGTTTGCTCTACTTTAGGAAGCATGCTAAGGTGATGGGGCTTTTTCATTAGAGCAGAGAAGGTTAAAAGGAGATCTAATTGAAAATACTTAAAAGTAAGAAGGTTTTGATATGATAAATAGGAAAAAACTATTTCTACTGGTCATTTAATCAATATGTAGAAGGCAGCAAAAGATTAAAGGGACAGCCTAGGGAGAAATGTTTTTACAGAGAAGGTTCTTGGGATACAGAATACTCTACCAGAAACAGTGGTGGAAGAAGGATAGATAATACCTTTGAAAAGAGTAAATAGTTGAAAAAGCAAAATGTTAAAGGGTATGGGAAGAGGGCACAGTAAGAGACTAAATAAAAGAAAATTTCAGAAAGCTGGCATAAGTGTGATGGGCCAAACGACCTCCCTGTAAAATTCAATGATTTTAAGATTCTAGATCCCCTATTATATGCACCATTCATATGTAAGGTGATCATCTAGTTCCAACTCCATACATCAGCTTATGGTGAAACCTCCAGTCTGTTTGCCACAAACTGTGAGGTGTCCATTAAGCAATTCGTAGTGTCCACCATTATGTCTGTGTTGAGTTTGTGATCTCAATCACACCAACAGTGGAAGGCCCCAAACTCATTTACAATTTCAACCCTTTAGCAAGCTCACCAGGTTTTCTCTATTGGGCTTACTAACAAAAGAAAACAATTTCTAATAAAATACACTGCCAGAAAAGATCATTCAAATGAATTGCATAACTGTATTCAAAATACAATTAGATGTGTTTGTGGAGAGGGAAGGATTGAAGAAAATAGTGAGTAGGAAAGTAAGTGAGGAGGATCTATCAAAAAGAGATGGACTTGTTCGGCCTAATCGCCTTTCTCTGTTTCCTAAAAAAAAAATCTCCTGTGTTTATTCCTTGCAAACTCCACAAAAATATGAAAAATACAGGAAAATATTACTTGAAAGCAGCAGTACTTCATTTTCAGCAAATAATGTGTCATTACAACCAAATAGAAAAGCTTTAGAATTGTTCTCCATGTCCTATCACAGTACAGTCTGACTGCTTAGTAAGATTCCTGCTGGTTCTTGACTGTTTTACTTCTGCTCTCTGTTAGTGTTGCAGGTGCAGTGCAAGAAAACAGCTGGACAAGAACATCACATTCCATAAACTGGTGGCTTACATGATCGCCTTGCACACAGGTTTGGCTTTTATGAGGAAGGTGTTGTTCTTCTAATGCCCTTGCATCCAGTCATGGTTTTGATTTGCTTTTATTTTTCACAAATTTATTACTTTCTTGCTCACATGGTTTTGTGGGAGGGAGGAATTTTCCACTTAGCTGCAACAGTGGCACAACTTCAAGCAAGGTACAACTTCTGCCTACCCCATGCTCGCACCCCAGATACCAGCTGATTTTACAGGGTCATTTGAATAATTTGGCCAGGCTCTCATTGTCAAAAGCTTCAGCTGGAGTGGAGAGAAGTTGCTGCGGTGACTGCCACGGTGTAGCAGGATCAATGGCACTGATTAAATTTTAAAACAAAATTAAAATTTGATTTTCCTGCCCTGCCTAGTGCAACTGATTGTTCTGTGATCAATTGCAACAGGAAAATTGGTCCTTGAATATTTTTAATTGCCCCCTCCCTTCCCCATCATCCATAACAACTCTGGATGCCAGAATGCACATTTGCTAATGTGCAGATGGCAGGAAATCGTAGTATAATGTACATAAGCATCATCACAGGATGCAATGTCACGAGTCTGTACCTCGTGCTGATCAGTGTTCATGTAGATACCCTAGTAAGAAGACCCCTGTAAATAAACCCCTGTTAGTTTGACCCAGAGTCTGCTTTCTTCATTTGATACTAATAGCACATTGACAAGATAGTACAGAAATCTGATCAGTCTAATTACAATACAGTTGTCCAGAAATGGATGGGAATATTGTAAAGCAGTTTTGTCTATTTGGTTCCACATAGAGGCAATATGATCTTTTGATTCATTTCCTCTAAGGGTTTTCTGAGGAAGAGAAGAGCTGCTTGTATTTTGCTACCTAACATTGTGGGCATTTTGTTTCCACAGTAATTCACATTGTAGCACATTTACTAAACTTCGAATGGTTCAACAACAGTCGACAGTCAAAAGAACAGACGCTGGACGCTGTATTGTCCCGAATTGGGGACAATACCAGCCTTTGGGTGAATCCTATTAGGTCAGATCAGACGGTAAGAAGCGCTTTTGCATAAGTAGATAACAATTTTTAACAGATAAAAGCCATTATACACAACTAACTCATCACCTTCCTGCCACATGCCTCAATCTTTTTTATCTCCAGAAACACATTCAATTATCATGAACCTATTTACATTGTCTGCTTCAAAGGCATTTGCTCAGAATCTACTTTGCAACACAAATATTATTTGAGTGAAAAACTTCTTTAAAATTTCCTTTCCTATTCTTAACCATCTAATGTTTTATTTGTATCCACTGGTATTTTAATTCTGTGTAACAATGAACAATTTCCTGCATGAACATTGTCAATCTCTTTCATAGACACAGAATTACAGAAATTTCAGTCCAGATGGAGCCTGTTCAGCTCATTGTGCCTGTGCTATCACTATCTCCAGTCCCCCTCCTTCCCAGAGTTATCTATTCTAAACCCATTTTTGTGCTCTTTCCCCACACCCTTTAATATATTTAATGTTTGTATTTATTGCATACCCTGTTAAAAATTTGGCATAGTTTAATGATCTCCCATGTGTTACTGGGAATACATGCCAAACATCCAAGAGCTTGGATGTTGCTGTCAGTGGGACATTAGTACAGCAGTAAATTCACTGTGAGCATCTTCCATAACTAGTATAAACTGCTGCACAATCAACTGTTGGTTGTTTCAATGTGTGGCTCTGACAACTGGAGAAGTCTACCCGTGCAATAGCATAGATAATGTTAAAAAGCTCTTCCCCGCAAAGTGCTAGAACGCAGAGCCCTAATAAGGACAGGACTACACTTGTGCTTCAGAGGAGCTGGACTACTCAAGAGCACCAAAAATAGGGCAGTAATGTTAAAATGGTTTCATTATGCAGAACCCAATTACTCCAGTCCACCAACTCTGATTATTAGCAGCAATACTAAAGACAACTGGCACTGAGATAAAACGCCTTCAAAAATCAGGAGATACACTGCCCAGAAGGAGGAAAATCTAATAACGTTCTTGTGAAGAGAATCAGATGGAAGGCCCCTAAAGGCAGGAAGAGCTCTAAGGGGCCAGGTCATCCCTTCACTCCAAATGCTAACAAGGGTTTCAAGGTATTTTCACAAATATTTCTTATTCATCACATCAAATTACAAATCATAACATCTCTTAGCCTTCTCAAGATTAGCATCAGCACAGGTCAGGAGCTGGTCAATAATCTGCTTTCTTGGTCTGGCAAGATTGTATAGCCCTGGGGGAAGGCACCTAAAGAGGAGGACAAGTTAATCTACAAAAACAGAATAAGTGGGAGGGGGGATATAACTTCAGGAACAGCAGACTCAGCCAAAGATCCTGTTTAAGAGAGCTGAACAGGAATCTTTAAATAGGAATTAGGCTTTAACACAATGTTCCACTTTTTCTCTGAGAATTTTATTTTAAGATAACTATTTCTTCCCCTTGATAAATGCAAACCCATCCAATGTGTACAGGTATAACACAGAGGTGTTTGATAATCAGTACAAATAACATTTAACTGTGGGTGCTCACTGAAAGGAGTTACTAAGCCTAACAGTGCAAGGAAGCTGAATTAACATCAGAAATACATTAATGTGGACACTTCAGAGATTATGTCTATTCAATTGTGTGTGTTTATCCTCCTTTGTGTAAATAATTCCTCAAATTTCAGGAGTATACAAGCACTTTGAAAAATTGTCCCAAATAAAATACTATGAAAATTATAAAGGAATTCATTATAATGGAATCCTAAATCTTGGCTCCCGATAGGGAAACTGCCACTTTTAAAGGGGTCTTTTTAAACATCAGTAAAGGCATAAAAAATCTTTATAAGGTTGGATTATGTGCGAAAATCTGGTTTAGTCAGAATCATTGGTTTTGGTAAGTGGTGCTATAAGTAATATGCTTGCATCTCCTCCTCAGACTCCCACCTACATTGCGTTCACCACTGTGGCCGGACTAACCGGAGTCATCATCACTCTTGCACTTATTGTCATGATCACATCCTCAACAGACACCATTCGCAGATCGTACTTTGAGGTCTTCTGGTTTACACATCATCTCTTTGTCATATTTTTTGCAGGACTTGTCATCCATGGAGTTGGGTATGTAGGATGATACCTTATTTAAAATAGTTAAGGTTTCTATGACGAAAGAAAGAACTTAGATTTATATAGCACCTTTCACGACCTCAGGATGTCTCAAAGCGTTTTATAGCCAATGGAGTAATTTTGATGTACAGTCACTGTTCTAATGTAGGAAATGTGTCAGCTAATTTACACACAGTTAAGGTCCCACAAACAGCAATGTGATAATGATCAGATAACCAGTTTAGTAATGTTGGTTGACAGAAGAGATATTCCAGAGGACAAAGTGCCCAAAAGCAAATAGGGACCATAACTGCAACTATTAGAATTGGGGGCAGATTCGATCCGTGGTTTGTGCTGAGTTAGTGGCCCTTACTGTGGATGGTGGTAGAGCTCTACTACTTGCCCAAAGATAGAAAACATAGTATCAGTCAGGGTTGCCACATCTGATCACTGGTGGCTCTTTCTGGCGAATGCCGATCTGGTTATTTCATGAGAACAGGATCAAATTCATCTGGGGTACTTCCCCCTTAGGTGCATAGCAGCCACACATGAACAAGGTAACAGTGGACTGCAGACCACTGGCACTGTAACCCGGTAAGTGTTAGTACCTTCTGGAGAGATGTGGTGGGGTGGGCGGATGGTGAAATTCAGGAAACACATGGAGTCATAGAGTTATACAGCACAGAAACAGGCCCTTCAGCCCATCATGTCTGTGCTGGCCATCAAGCACCTAACTACTCTAATCCCATTTTCCAGCACTTATCCGTAGCCTTGTATGCTATGACATTTCAAGTGCTCATCTAAATATTTCTTAAATGTTGTGAGGGTTCCTGCCTCTACCACCTCTTCAGGCAGTGCGTTCCAGATTCCAACCATCCTCTGGGTGAAATTTTTTTTCCTCAAATCCCCTCTAAACCTCTTACCCCTTCCCTTAAATCTATGCCCCCTGGTTATTGACCCCTTCGCTAAGGGAAAAAGTTTCTTCCTATCTAACCTATCAATGCCCCTCATAATTTTGTATACCTTAATTATGACCCCCTCAGCCTTCTCTGCTCTAACGAAAACAACCCTAGCCTTTTCAGTCTCTCTTCATAGCTGAAATGCTCCAGCCCAGGCAACATCCTGGTGAATCTCCTCTGCACCCTCTCCAGTGCAATCACATCCATCCTATAGTGTGGTGCCCATAACTCTACACAGTACTCTAGCTGTGGCCTAACTAGCGTTTTATACAGCTCCATCATAACCTCCCTGCTCTTATATTCTATGCCTCGGCTGATAAAGGCAAGTATCCCCTAGGCCTTCCTAACCACCTTATCTACCTGTGCTGCTGCCTTCAGTGATCTATGGACAAGTACACCAAGTTCCCTCTGACCTTCTGTACTTCCTAGGGTCCTACCATCCATTGTATATTCCCTTGCCTTGTTAGTCCTCCCAAAATGCATCACCTCACGCTTCTCAGGATTAAATTCCATTTGCCACTGCTCCACCCATCTTACCAGCCCATCTATATCGTCCTGTAATCTAAGGCTTTCCTCCTCACTATTTACGACACCACCAATTTTCCTGTCATCTGCGAACTTACTGATCATACCTCCTATATTCACGGCTAAATCATTAATGTACACTACAAACAGCAAGGGTCCCAACATCGATCCCTGTGGTACACCACTGGTCACAGGCTTCCACTCACAAAAACAACCCTCGACCATCACCCTCTGCCTCCTGCCACTAAGCCAATTTTGGAGCCAATTGCCAAATTGCCCTGGATCCCATGGGCTCTTACCTTCTTAACCAATCTCCCATGCGGGTCTTTATCAAAAGCCTTACTGAAGTCCATGTAGACTACATCAACTGCTTTACCCTCATCTACACATCTAGTTACCACATCGAAAAATTCAATCAAGTTAGTTAGACACGATCTTCCCTGACAAAGCCATGCTGATTATCCCTAATTAATCCCTGCCTCTCCAAGTGGAGATTAATCCTGTCCCTCAGAATTTTTTCCAATAGTTTCCCAACCACTGATGTTAGACTCACCGACCTGTAATTACCTGGTTTATCCCTGCTACCCTTCTTGAATAATGGCACCACTTTCACTGTCCTCCAGTCCTCTGGTACCTCTCCTGTGGCCAGACAGGATTTGAAAATTTGTGTCAGAGCCCCTGCTATCTCCTTCCTTGCTTCACATAACAGCCTGGGATACATCTCATCTGGGCGTGGGGATTTATCCACTTTTAAGCCCTTTGCAACAGCTAATACTTCCTCCCTTGCAATGCTAATATGTTCAAGTATATCACAATCCCTCTCTCTGATCTCTATACCTGCATCGTCCTTCTCCAAAGTGAACACAGATGAAAAGTAATCATTTAAAACCTCACCTATGTCCTCTGGTTCCTCACACAGATTGCCACTTTGGTTCCTAATGGGCCCCACTCTTTCCCTGGTTATCCTCTTGCCCTTAATATACTTATAAAACGCCTTAGGATTTTCCTTTATCTTGCCCGCCAGTGGTTTTTCATGTCCCCTCTTTGCTCTCCTAATTACTTTTTTTAGTACCCCGCTACACTTTCTATACTCCTCTAGTGCCTCTGCTGTTTTCAGCGCTCTAAATCTGCCATAAGCCTCCTTTTTTTTCCTGATCCAATCCTCTATATCCCTTGACATCCAGGGTTCCCTGGACTTGTTGGTCCTACCCTTCACCTTAATGGGTACATGTTGGAAACAGGTACATTTGGAGGCTTAGTTTTGGGTTAAGGTAACTTAGGTGTCCAAGTATTTAAATGAGGCCCAAGTCAAAATCTCCCTGAGCCACAGCATGTGACCTTGTTGTTCACCCACACGCATAGATCCCACCCCTACTTAAAATCAAGGCCAGTGTGTTATGAATGTCTGCCTCATTAGTGAAGATATTTATCACACCTATAAGTGTTCAGCACCAAGTTGACAGGAATAACCAATTAGCAGTACAAAGAAACACCACAAATATAGCTTCAACAGTTACTGTTGTGCAGATGGTTTCTTCTGGAGCTTTAGAAAAGAGTCACAATAATGCAGTGTTGCAGTAAGTTCTGTATGTAATACTAATTTTACCCGCTGACTTGCCTGGTTCTCTAATAACCACCTATCTCACTTACCCTTTGAATGAAACATGTCTTTTTTTCTTGTAGCCGTATTGTTCGACACCAGACTGATGCCAGCATGGAGGTACATAATTACACGTTCTGTCAAAATCGCACAGCAGAGTGGGGGGAAATTCCCGAATGTCCAGTGCCTTTGTTTAAGGGAGGAGATCCTATGGTGAGTATTGTTGTAATGAATTACTCATTTCCCTCTGCCTCTCAAGATCTCTCCAGATTATGCGCATTCCACAGTTGAAAAGTTAGATTAGCAAACAATTTCCGGCACCCACCAGTCGGGCTGAATATGGCAGCAGCTAGAAACTACAAAGCAACTTTAAGTGATTCTTAGTTATAATTCATTTCTCTTCCTGTAGGAAAACTGTTGCTTCACCATGTCAGTAAAGAGAATGAAAGAGCTTGCCATAATGAGATATACAGGTTCAAAAGGTGTACTTCACTATTTTGTGGTCAGTGTGTTTTATAAAAGGCCAATAAAGAGTATTATATGAAAATCCATATGCAAGTAACTGATGTCTGATAACTCCAGCACATCACTGCTAATACCTTCATTAATATTGTAATGCAGGCCCCCACCTGCCAAGAATGAGGCACATTAATTTTGACACATGAACATTAAATTTCAAATTGTTGCTAGGAAGAAGAAAGGGCCTGTGACAAGGGGTTGCCAGGCCCCTGGCTGGAAAGACATTTTTGCATATTAACAGGCAGTATTTGGAACAAAGGAGCCATCCCCTGCTCCAATACAATCCGTAAATAGACGTAGTCAGACCAATTAATCACATGACTAACCTGCTTGGCAGTCTGGGATTTTTTTCTGAATTGGAGTTTGAACTGAGAACCTGCAGAAAGCTGTTTGCTCCTGGATTGAAAAGACCTCTCCTGGCTGGCTCGCCACAGTCTCTCCTGTCTGCTCCCATCTCTTTCTTACGGAACTGAAACCCACTGAAGACACATGAACCCCAAGAGAGAAAAGTCTCCTACAGTGAACAAGGTTTAAGAAGAATACTGGGCCCCAACGAAAAGCAAGATCTACCTACAATCAATCAAAGACTCTACAGCAAGTTCGAAGCACAGTAACAAAAAACCCTCTTCAGAGATTGCCTCAAACTTTTCCACTTTATTTTCCTTCTGCTCTTTCTGTCCCTATCTGCATGTGTATGCATGCTAGCATGGGCATGTCGTGTATCCTTAGGCATTAACCGAATTAGAGTTTAATAAATTTCAACTTTTCTTCTTTAAACCTGAGAAAGCCTGTTTGTGCTGGTTTCTTTGCCTTATAAGTGGAAAGCGGTGAACAAGGATTCACCAAGGGGGAACTAAAAACACAGTGTGTTTAAAATGAAACCTTGTTACAGTAAGACCAGGTGAAGGCTGAAAGGGAACCCTAGACCTCTTTCTCACCTGGTCATAACAATATGAGGAAACTGCATTTGATTATGAGCGATTCCCACCTTAAAAATGCCAGTCTTTGCTGCTTTGCACTGAACAGTCTGCCCTCCCTTTTCTTCAATTATTATGGGCCTTTCGTTTGGGTAACTCACTGATATAACTCTTTAGATGTTCTCTGTTCTTACAACATATTGTTCTATTCCAGACTTGGAAGTGGGTGCTTGGGCCAATGATACTATATGTCTGTGAGAGATTAATACGACTGTATCGATCCAATCAGAGGGTTGTCATCACTAAGGTAAAAAAAATGTTGATACGAAATGCTTTTACTTTTATGGCAAGGGGAACAGTCATACTTTATCCTACCACCCCATTAATCATCCTTAGAAACTATGCCCATAATATTTGGAAGCACACATGGTTAAGCAGTTAATCGCTGCACTCAGTTTCCACAGAACTGCTACAGATATGTACTCTCATAAAGGAATTAAAAAATATATTTTTTCCTATATTTATATATTTACTTTCCTCCTCCTAAACCTCTCTTGGCCCCTGCAATGTTGGTCATAAGCCAGTTTCTCAGAAATGCTGTAGTGTGAGCCTTTGTCAATCAGTTTTCTTTCCCTACGCAGAAAGCGACATTTCAAGACATTTTAGAGCCTTTTGTTAAGTGACCTCCAGCAGCCCCTTTAAGGATCACTGGTTGAAGAATTCAAGACCTGGAAATACTAGTCAGAGCAAGCTTTGGCTCATCCAAACAAATTTAGACATCCAGGTCAAAAATAGACACTGGAGCCTCATTTCAATACTGAGTGTGCATTGCGAATGGCCACCTAAAAGAAACACCAACAATTTAGCAGCAGCTACCGCCTGTGCAAATCAGCTGTAGGCCTCTGCACTGCTAAACTGGCTAGGTAAACGATGTTGAATTTAAACCTCATGATGTCTTGGAGCTTTTCCTTGCATCTAAATCTGGTCTCAAAGTGCTTGATATCAACATCCTTGCCTTGATGAACAATATTCACATGAATTTCATTAAAAGAAATAGTGTGTTTGGACTCACTATAATTTTTTTTCCAGGCTGTTGTTCATCCATCGAAGGTCCTTGAGCTGCAGATGCAGAAGAAGGGTTTTAAAATGGAAGTAGGACAATACATCTTCATCAATTGTCCGTCCATCTCGCAGCTGGAGTGGCACCCCTTCACTCTGACCTCTGCCCCAGAAGAGGATTACTTCAGTGTTTACATTCGATCAGCTGGTGATTGGACAGATGGCATGTTAGAAGCATTTGGAGAGAGTGAAAATAAGGCAATAGAAAAAATGCAACCAAGGTAGATTAAGCATAAAAACTGCAATCATCTTGTGCTGATAGTTAGAAAAGATACCAAACAGTGGTTATGCTACACTGCCAATATACGTTTTTGTGTTTTTATTAAATTCTTTTGACAAACACAGGTTAAAACATTTCTGTTCATATATTAGTACACTAAAGAAATCAGAAAGAGCTTCACATAGAATTATATAGTCTACAACATTATAAAAGGTCCATATGGCCCAATTGGTCTAAGCAGGTGTTTATCCTCCATTCAAGCCTTCTCCCATCCCTCTTCATTTAACCCTATCAGCATATCCTCTATTCCTTTCTCCCTCATGCTTATCTAGCTTCCTCTTAAATGCATCTATGCTATTTGTCTCAACTACACCTTGGAAACACTTCTGCCTGATCAGCTGATGCTGGCAAGTGCTACACCTTTTTTCATTTGTTTTAAGTTATCCTTGCTGTATTGAGGGCACAGGCCATGGGTTTTGGCCACTCCCACAGCGATTATTCTCAATGACCTCCCAACACCTTCAGCCACAAACACATGGAAAGTCATCATGGGGTAGAAACCTAATCCAAACTAAAACATGCTGATGTGCTGCACAAAACTCACTGCAAGATACAAGTAAATTCACGGTCTTCATCTTTACTGGTGTTAATTCAATGACTTTCCACCAAGTAACTCTTCTCCGGCCAGCTCCTGCATTGATATCACCAATGCTCAAAAAAAATAGAGAGGAACAGCAAATGTCACATTAAAACTAAATGCAATTTATCTGAAAATTTATTTTTGAAAGATCCTGGATGAACAGGGTACTGAGTTTGGATGATCAGCCATGATCGTATTGAATGGCAGAGCAGGCTCAAAGGGCCAAATGGCCTACTCCTGCTCCTATTTTTCTATGTTTCTATGTTGAGAGTCCAATTAAAAAAGGGTCCTGCTAGGCAGCGAAGATCTGGTGTTCATCAGAACAATGATCCTGCCAGCTGGTTACATGGTGTTTGCACCTACCTGCCTGAGTTAGTTTTAGCAGGAGTATTGGTTTGAGGGAGTAGGAAAGTGCATTCCATCTTGAGAGAGGTGGAACAGGAGGACTGGGGAGTTGGGACTGTTGACTTCTTAGAGTTCATATTTTTTATCCGCCACCCTCCCCCCAAGTTATATTATAGTACTGATAATTATTGTGGAGAAGTGGATGGTTTATTGGAGACCAGTGGAGGATGTGAAGACAATACCGATCTCCTGTGTTATGAGCCTTCTTCCTAGAGACTAGGTGAGCTACAGATAACTAATTGAGGAATATAATGACCATGGCATAATTCACAACTAGGTCATCTTATTGCTCCCAGGCATGTATCATAGTCAATGTATTAAAGTGTGAAATCAATTAATGGGAAGCAATATTGGAAATGGCTAACATTTACATCAAGATAAATGTTGAGTATCTTACTGAGATTTTTAGGAGAATTAATTCATTTTGAAAATATCTCCCATTTCCAAAGAGCCTTGTATAAGTATTGTGCATCTTTGCTACAACAGGGCAGACATGTGATGACAAATGAGCTAAGGGGTTCTTTACAGAATGGACAACATTGAAGTCCCTCCTTAGCTCCCTTTGTAAGAGATTTTGGATTAACGGACACATACTTTATGTGAATTCCTTACCTTTTGTCCCCCCAGGATCGCAGTGGATGGTCCTTTTGGTACGGCCAGTGAAGATGTCTTCCGATATGAGGTCAGCGTTCTGGTTGGGGCTGGCATTGGAGTGACCCCATTTGCATCTATTCTCAAGTCCATCTGGTACAAGTATGAGAATTCTGATGCTGGACTGCTGACCAAAAAGGTATGTTTTGTTTTTTAAACTTGTTTCTCAACCTCAGCCTTCTTCTTCCCCAATTCCCTTACACCCAAGAGGTTAGTTGGCCTGAAGGCACTGACTCTTCCAGAGTCACTGTCAGTGGATAGTGTGAATTGAGTTTCCCCCCCACCTCTCTCCTCAGTTATGAAAGCTTCGCAACATGTTGGTCAGATCGTTCGGTGGAGTATTCTTCCATTCCTAACCTTCCCCATCACTGAGCATAACTCTTTAAATAATGGGTAATATGGTTCCTCATTCCTATCCAAAGGAGGCTCTTGAAGGAATTGCTCAGAGTGAAATACAAATGAATATTCATATAAAACACTGAAATATACTGGCTGGATTTTGTGTAATGGTTGCCCCCCTCTCCATTTGTAGATTTACTTCTACTGGATCTGTCGAGAGACCCAAGCATTTGAATGGTTTGCTGATGTGCTACGATCACTTGAGAGTCACATGGAACAACTGGGCAAGCATAACTTCCTCAGCTACAAACTCTATCTGACTGGCTGGGATAGTACCCAGGTATTGTGTTTAAAGATTATAACTAGTCATCAATAACCAAATAATAAGCAAATACCATGTATAAAGATGTAACTATACAAGTTATTAATAGCCAGGTACAGGCACTGCACTGTATGAGAATGTAGAACTATAGTAGGTCATTGTCAGGTTACCATTACTATTATATTAATTTTTAAAAATTGTATGTGAAACATCTTTCCAAAATTCACTTCGGACTGGGGATGCCACCTTTGCCCTGGTTTCAAGGTTAGATGTTAAAAGATGACATCTTCAGTTAGCACCATTCCTTTCCCTGACTCTTTGCTGCCTTTAGTGGAGCAAAAGAGGTGGCATGACAATGAGAGTCAAAACTAAGTGAACAAATATCAAATTTCTTTGCTTATTCTCAAAAATCAGTCAATGATGGTGGCTTCAATCCAGAGTCTAGTCACAGCATGGTGAAAGGACATAGGTGTAAGTCTGCAGCCCTTTCCACACAACCCCTAAACCTTGGCATGCTACTGTGGAAAGGGAGGAGGAGAAGGAGTGTCCATTTAATTGGTGCCTATTTGTTTCATTAAACACTATACCAAGTTCTCTTTTTGTTTCACATCCCTTTGTTCTTACAGGCCACTCATATCAAGGTACACTTCGATAAAGAGACTGATGTAGTAACTGGGCTCAAACAGAAAACACACTATGGTAGACCCAACTGGGACAAAGAGTTTCAGATGATTGCACAGGTTCATCCCAAGTAAGTGGCAAAAGCATAGGCAACATCTGCTTAGTGAATGACTATCAGTCTATAAGAAGGATTTTCTCTGAATTGCTTTTCTCTGTAAAAGATTTCACATTGAAAAACTATTATTCCTTATGTCAAATATATATCATTTTCTTCCTGTTCCATATGTATCCATGCTACATAGCAAACTTGTTCTGGAGTGTGTCCAGGAAAGCTGCTCCTACCAGCTGGTCAAGGGTGAGGGGTGAGTGAGAGTGACCAGGGTGGGTGACTGATCATGGGTTGGAGAGTGGTTAGAGAGGAGAGTGACCATGGGTGGGTAAGAGTGACCATGAACAAGTGAAAGTGACCAGAGCTGAGTGAGAGTGACCAGGGAAGTGCAACAGACTCCTAATCTTCTCCCCCATTCCTGCAGAAACATGCATGGCCTCTTTCCAGGCAGCACATCACAACGGCACAGGTAAAATCAGTAATTAACCACACCAAAATTGAACCTTGAATTTTGCGGCTTGGATTAAGCAGGTTTAAGTTGGAATTGAGTAATAAGCCACACTGTGGGACCGAAATGTCACTTAAAAAAAAATTGATTCTATTATTTAAAAAAAGGTAATTTGAGAACACTGTATCACTACTGTGTTGTGCCATATTTTAAAGTGGGTCATGTTCAGATTTGCAATCCTTCGTCTGCTCAGTTTTCAGTTTGAGCTCTGGCCTGACGGAGACATATAAATACCAGCCATTTCCCTATCAGAAAGGGTGAAAAAGCTGAGAGACAGCAAACCCAGGCTGATCTAGTTCACTTCCTGTCAGCCAATGACAATGTAATACTGCCAGAGTCCAACAGCAGATTGGCCAATCACTATCTCTGCAAGAACGTAGAGCGAAGTGCAGGAAGATCTTGGAGAGGAAATGAAAAAGTAAAATAGAATAATTTAAAGTAAACTCATATGATTAGTTTTAGAACCCCTACATTACTGATTTCCTGGGCAAAAATGTGAGTTCTCCATTGATTTCAGGGCTCTTTACTCCTTGGCAGTAAATAGATGCCCAGGGCAGATAAGGTACAAGTTGGATGCAGACCAAAAATGTTTCTGCACTGTTGTATCAATATGTTACAATTATAATGTGTTATGATTATTACACTGTTAGAAATAAGAACAGAAAATGCTAGAAATATGGAGATGATCAATTAGCATCTGCAATATGACAGGTTAACTTTTCAGGCATAATCCTTCATCAGAACTGAAATCTAAACAACAAGCAAACTCCTTAAAATTGATAAAAAGCAAGGAGCAAAAATACAATGGAGGGCAATTGAAGAATGGAAATAGAGAATTCTGGACATACACAGTAGTGTTTGCTGGTCCCAGAGGAAGAACAGACCAGCACCCTGGGAGCAGATCTCACGGCCAGAACAGTGTTGGTTTGTAGGGTTAACACCTGAAATGTCAACTCACCTCTTCACTCCCTGGATGTGATATATATTTGACATAAGGAATGATAGTTTTTCAATGTGAAATCTTATACAGTGAATATCAAAGAAACAATTGCGAGACCAACTTCACATCAACAGCATCCCATTGCAAAGAAAATAGGAATATTGCAAAGCTCTGAACTTACTAAAGTCATTGCTCAGTGCAGAGGGCTGTTGAATGTCCACAATAAAGACAAGATACTCTTATTCATGTTTGCCTTCAGCCTGGTTATTAAAATATAGAAGACTGAAGACAGAGGAGTCAGAGTGGGAAGGAGAGTTGCAGCGGTGAACCACAGTGGGGGTCAGTCACACACGTGGATAGAATGGAGGTGCTCGGCAAAGCAGTCATCTAATCTGCCTTTGGAATCCTTAATGTAGAGAAGGCCACAATGAATACAGTACATTAGATTGCAGGAAGTACATATATAAATTCCTATCCTGCATGAAAGGAATTCTGGGGCCCTGGACAGTGGCATGGGACGAGGTGATTAAACAGATGTTGCATCTACTACATTTGCATGGAAATGATCAGGGGAAGATGAGCTGATGTGGGAACATACCTTCTGCACAAGAGGGGGAGGGTTTGGTGGTGGGATCTTGCTGTAGATGGCACATGATCTGACAAAAGTAGCAGCTAGTGTGGTGAGGTTAGAACAAGAGGGGCTTTGCAGTTTTTGAAAAGAAGTAAGGTGCAAGAGCAGAGGCAGTAGAATTGGGATTAAAGGTCTTGTCAACCATTGTTGAAGCAAAACTTTGGCTGAGGGAAAGGTGGGACATTTGGGTCTCCAGTTGGAAACCATTTTTATGGCTTCCTTGAGTAAGATTATCGATTTGTTCTGAATTCAGGACAGTTTGTGCTATTGAGCGGTACCCATGTGGATCTGGTTAGGTCTTATCAAAACTCACTTCACATGTACCCTTACACCCTAACGAAACACAATTTTACTTTAGCAATCTTGACTGAATTAACAACTGGTTTGCAGAGATGAATGATACTGTGTAAAAAAAAGAGACAAAATCTGAAATCAATAACTTGTGAATTTGTACTTTTGCAGAACATCTATCGGAGTCTTCCTGTGTGGACCACAACCTCTGGCTAAAGTTTTAGAACAATGCTCGAACAAGTACTCTGAGGTCAACCCCTTGGGAGTCCATTTCCATTTCAACAAGGAGAATTTCTAGGTTTTGGAAGGGGAAGATCAAATAACTGCGATAACACTGGAGACAAGGCTTAATTTATAGGGCATCCCCTCCCACAGCAATACTGAAGATGTGGCTTTCAAGTTCAGATTTCACACAAGCACACCATCTTGAAACTCATTAGATATGCAGGCTGGAATTCTCCAATTCTGCATTCTTCAGACCACAAATATTTCCCATTCATTTTAATAGATGAAAAATCAAGGACTGGCATAATAATATAGACATCACAATAGACGTGATATTCAGGATGCTCAGACAGAATGTTATTGTGGATCATATGTATACCATTTTTAAAAAATTGTTTATTTTTGCTCATGTATTTTCTCAAGCCTGAATTGAAAAGGAGAAAGTTTAAAATCACACACAGGGAGGTCACATTTGAGCACAGAGGGAAAACTATGACAATTCCTTCCAATGTGTGATTGGTACCATACTGGTAACCAGCAGCTGACTGATGTACTGACTCAGATTTTACAGCTGGAAAGATGCTGCTCTGCTAAGGTAGCAAGTGGGCTGCTCATGACATTTCAATATATTTTAAAGAAAATGTTACACTTTAAAAAAGGGCAAATTATATTGGTCATGGGTTGCAGATCCAACTTTATAAGAGCCTGTTGCCTGTCTACTCAATGCTTGCAACTCAAAATGTAATTAACTTAAAAACTATTTTTACTGTCAGACAAGAACCACATACAAATGGAGATGTGTTAATGATTAAACAATGTAATTTGCATCATCAATTCATCAGAAGATAGTATTCATGTACTGATTTAAGAGTATAGTATGCTTAAGTCGACTAGTTTAAAAGGTGCTTGGAATGGATACTGGTTCCAGCAGATAATTAAAGCTGTCTGTAGATTGAATTTTAAAGAAGCCACAGAACAATTTTAGAACAGTGAAAGGGAAAGGAGGAAATACACTGAGCTTAGATGTGAATGCAGAATTTTCTGAGGACAAAACCTGTCATGTTAAAGAAATCCAGGAACAAATTCAAGGCACTGCTATGCAATATGCTATTGGTCAACTTTGAAGATAATTTAAACTATTAACAAAACCAAAAGTATTATTTTGGCTCGGTGGTTGCATTCTTGCCTTGGAGTTAGAAGGATGTGGGTTCAAACTTAATTCCAGGATTTCAGTGTACAATCTAGGTGCAGTACTGAGGCAATGTTGAGGTACTATTTCTCAGATGAGATGTATAACTATAAATTCCCATAGCACTTATTCAAAGAATAGCAGGAATTCTGTGTATTCTGGCCAACACCCATCCCTCAATCAACACCAATAAAGAGATTATCTGACCATTCTTTCCTTCATTCATTTGGTGTTTGTGGGACCTTGATGTTTACAAAATAACTCGTATTTGCCTTAACATTTAACTTTAAAGTCATTAATTATATATGAACTACTGTAAGAAATCAAAAGATTATGAAAGGAGTTAAATAAATGCAATTTTTTCCTTTTAAAACTTCCCATTTAAATCATAAACTGGATAGAAAACTGCACACTATTTTATGTATACCATTTCAGCCGTTACCTGTTTGTTGTTTTAAATCGTTTAAGCAACATTAACCACCAAACAGAAATTTGTATGGATTCAATTACACAAAACCAAGACAATGAGTCCAGTCAAAGTATGTCAAAAATTCATTTTTTCAATGCTGTCCCTATTTCCCCACCAAAAAAAACTGTATACATGTTCAGCCTCACTCTAAAAAAATAAAATTACCTTAACCTCCAGTAAAATATTTGTCTGAATCCTTGGGTCTTCCTGGAGCTACAGAAATCAGGTCTAACCCTTAATCTCACCCTCAAAATTTCAATAACCTGAGCACCAACCCAAAATCACACCTGTGTTCATTCAGGAAAACTCCTTTCCATTAACTATTTCAAATCACACCTTTATTGACATACACAATTTTATGAATGGAACCTATTAGCTTTTTTGTTCCTTCCGGTCACAATTACTTTAAACACTTCTGGAAATAACTTAAATTTATATAGTGCCTTAAATGTAGTAAATTGCCCAAGATGCTTCACAGTAGCATGATCAGACAAAAATTGACAGAGGCAAAATATACATTTTATGACAGGTGACCAAAACTTTGGTCAAAGAGGTAGGCTTTAAGGAGTATCTTACAGGAGGCAGAGAAGTGAATCGACATAGAGGTTTGGGGAAAGAAATCCAGAGTTTAGGGCCATGGCAGCTGAAGGTACAGTCGTCAGAGCTGGGTGAAGGAAAGCTGGGGGGCGGGGGGGGAAGGCGAAGAGATACATAAAGACCCAGGTTGGAGGAACTAAGAGTTGTAGGGCTGGAGGAGATTACAGAGGCAGGAGTGAGGCCAAGGAGAGATTGGAAAGCAAGGGTCAGAATTTTAAAATACAGGCACTGCTGGATGAGGAACTAACATTGGTCAGCGAGTATAGGGGCGATAGGTGAACAGGACTTGGTGCAAGTTGGGATACAGGCAGCATAAAGAGCCAACCATAGGTGACCAACCCAGACTTAGATTTCTTTTAAAATCACACAAGGTGCACAATATAAATAAAAATAGATCTACTTTGTGTAACAGTGACAGTGAGTTCAAGCAATAGGCAGTTCTGACAAAACTGTTGACTGCTAGTGGGTACTGTAGTTTGCAGTACTGGTGAAACAGTGAAGTGAGGCAATGCCCTGTATATGTTTTCAAGAATTCCAGAATCCTAGGAAAGAGCTCATTTTCTCAATCTACCAGGCTGTCACCAATTGCATGTGATACAAACTACTAAGATAGGGTGAGCCCTGTTCCACTTGAACTACTAGGCTAACTACACAAACCAGTTTTTCCAACAAAATGAGACGAACACCTTTTTCCAAATCGTTTAATAATTTGCATATAGTAACAGCACAGCATGTGTAAAATTCTCTCAGAAAATGCAAATTTTTTTTGTTTAAAAGTTAAATAGCATTCTCACTTTTAATAGTTAACTTACTTCTTAGCAGCCTATGCCAATCAGGCTACTGTGAAATCCCACTCAAGACATGTACACTGATTGACTGAAGAGTATTTCATTCTGCAAGTTTACACACTATTAATATAGATGGAAAAAAATGAATCTGAACACTGAGCAGAGTTTCAAGTTCCTTTTATATATAAAATGCAAGAACATTACATTTCTCCAACACACTTAACAGCAACCAAGAACTCAACTGGACTTTAATGCCAAAAACCATCGGGCACACTCACTGGATGTGGCAGCAACTTGTTTTTAAAGAGGTGGGGTGGATGGAGAAAGAGGTTTATAAAACAAATAGTGTAGCAATATAAATCTCAGCACTGTAATATGCAGTGGAACAATATGGAAAAGGAGCAAGTTTTTGCAGGAAGTTTGGGGCAGGTAGGAAACGAACAGGACCCATTTAAATGTGCTCTGCTTTTCAAATTAATCATGGTTTAAATTATGATTTTTCCCAGGTGTAATACCAGGTTTTCTGACCGCTTCTACATCTTACATCATGAAGTGGTCAGTGCATATTCTGTCCTTTCCTCTTACAAATGGAAAACAATGTTTGAACCGCTACGGTATCCACAAAAACAGCCAGCCACATAAACTTCGTTTCTATTCCTCTTCCCATATATTTCTCAATGCGTCAAAATTTCATGATGCATTTTTAACAAAAAGTTAAGAAAACAAATTCAGGCAACAAGAGTGTCCATATGGCGAGGAGTCCTTTGGATTTTCTCTCTCCTTCGGCGAATTGAAGCAAAGAAGAATGATGACTAAGGACTCCCACGTGATACACTGCCACTGTAATAGGTAACCAGGGAAACTGAAACTTCCTCAAGAAGCAGGCAGCCCACAAAATAACCATTCTGAAAGACAGAAAGACATTCAGATTCTTATTATGAACAGCTGAGAGAACAGACAGCAAACCTGTCTGCATCAATAACAAAATTAGACAATACGCTGAAAAATAACTATAGATTATTTTCTGTTGAACATCTACCCGTTTCCCAATTTTGGCCTCCTAGAGTGAAACTTACTTAAGTGCTGCCCTTAACAGTGGGGCTAAACACTAGGAGTGCCTCGTGTTACTCCAAACATATGGTCTGAGCAATCAAACTGCCATCTAGATTTTCAAAGCTACTCATTCACAAGCCAAGTGCTACAAAGCAAACCAACGCAGTTTTCAGACAGCAATTCACTTTCTTACTCAGTTGGATGCATACAGCTAAAGGAAACATTTAAAATAATTTTAAAAAAGAGTTTTGAAAAAATAACCAGCCATAAAACTAGCCATTTATTATTCACAAGAAATTTCCTTCACATAGGGGTCTGCATTTCTGTCTGGGGATTGAGGTGTACACTTCACTTAGGCTGTGGGTTCTGGATATTTCCGGCAACTTCTGAGAGATGCATTTTGGGAGTTTACGTTTCACCCTCATCCTCTTGAACTACAAAACTTAGCATGTATTATGACAAGCCAGCCAAAAAACAAAAAAACAACAAATGACTAAGACCAAGTGGAGAGTCATGGGCAGAAAAAATCTTTCATAATTATATGAAGTGAGACAAAGGAGTAAAGTTTTGAAGAGAGGATAGCGAAGAACAAAGCACTAATCCAATACTCCAAATCCATAGTGGGAGGTAGAGCAAAGTATCATTTTGGAATGTAAATAACTGGGAAGAGGAGAAATTGGAGCAAAAAAAAAAGTTACTTGCATCTTAGCAAGAACTGCAAACTGTTAAACAGTATTACAAATGTTACATAAGGCCTATATCTTTTCACATTAGAAAGGTGTGCATCAATTTACTTGATGCCACTATGTTACCTATTGTTTTAGTAATGTCATATTATAGCCATGTTTAGGCTATAATGGAATCATAATAAACATTAAACGTTGTGCCTGAAGGCCCTCAAATTTCCAATCTGTAGCAGTGTTCTTGGGCTGAGGGTACATGTTGTGTAGCAGGGTGGATGTGGGGGAACAGGGGGAGGAAAGGGAGAGGGCGCGCGCATGCTGTGGGAGGGGAAAGCACGCGTGTGGGGAGGGGGAAAGGAAGAAGAGGGAAAGAGATGGGGAGAGGGGCGAGGGAGGGAGCGGGAAGGGGAGGGGGAGCTATCATTTATATACACATCATCGGGGAGGAATGCAGATGATACAAAATAGGAGGTATAGTTAGTTCTTCAGAAGGCCAAAGGAATATGCAAAGGGACGTTAAAAAGATGGGCAAAATAGGCTAAAAAGCGGTAGAGGGAATTCAATACAAGTAAATGAAAGATATTTATTTTGGTTTAAAAACAGCAGCGACTATACTAAATGGAAATAAGCTTGGTGCTGTGGAAGGGAGAGGGGCTTTCAGGGGAAACAGTTAACATGTCAGCAAAAGTAGCATCTTAGTTTGGTAATGTTGTTTAAAAAAATGATAAATGGAATTACAGGTTTTAGTACAAGCCATGTAGAAGGACAAGGGCAGCAGATGCCTGGGAACACCACCACCTGCAAGTCCCCCTCCAAGCCACACACCATCCTGACTTGGAACTATATCACGGTTCCTTTACTGTTGCTGGTCAAAATCCTGAAACTTCTTTCCAACAGCATTTTTGGTGTACCTACACCCCAAGGACTGCAGTAGTTCAAGAAGGCAGCTCACCAACACCTTCTCGAGGGCAATTAGAGACGGGCAATAAATACCTAACCAGCGACGCCCACATCTCATGAATGAATAAAAAAAAACAGGTAATGATTAATCTATATAAAACCTAAATAAGACCGGTTAAGAATATTCTGCATAGTACTGGGGTCCACATTAGAAGGATATTGAAAATTCACTAGGAATCTGCCCGGTATGCAGAAATATAAATATGAAGACAGACATGAAAAACTGTTTTTTTTTCCCCCTTGAGAATGCAGATTATAGTGGTAAGAAGACAGAAGGTTTTTAAATTAAAGGTGGAGCAGGATAGTTAGAATCTTACTATTTCTAGTAATTGAGGTAATAGCAAAGGGGCCATAGATAAAAAAAATAAATGTAAGGGATTTAGAACAGAGGGCAGAATAAACTTGTTCATAAAAGATGAGGTTGTGGAATTCATTTCCTGATTTAGTGGTCGATACAGATACAATGTCACCAATCAAAATTTGATTGGATAGGTGAATGAAGGAAAAGGAGGAAGAAATGGAGTGGGTAAATGTAATTAGAACTACTTGCTTATATGGAAGGTAGAGACAACACAGACCAACCAGCTGATTTTCATTTTGAAATCTACATCTATGCATAAATATCTTGTTGCGAAACTGTTCCAGAAAAATGTTTTAAAAGCTACATTACTTACAATTCCACACTAACTCAGGTAGATGTCCCCATTATTGGAAGGTACAAAATTCCTAATTAAGAGTGTGCAGTTATTGTGAGAGATTCATTACGGTGCATGTACGGTCAGTTCCATCGGAAGCGCCTTACTGTGCACCTGGGGGGAGGCAGTGGCATAGCGGTAACGTCAATTGACTATTAATCCAGAGCCCAGGCTAATGCTCTGGGGGCATGGGTTTGAATCCCACCATGGCAGATGGCGAAATTTGAATTCAATTAATAAATCTGGAATTAAAAGCTAGTCTAATGGTGACCACGAAACCAGTCAATTGTTGTAAAAACCCATCTGGTTCACTAATGTCCTTTAGGGAAGGAAATCTGCTGTCCTTACCTTGTCTGGCCTATATGACTCCAGACCACAGCAATGTGGTTAACTCTTACATACCCTCTGAAATGGCCTAGCCAGCCACTCAGTTGCACCTAACCGCTAAGAAGTCAATAAAAAGGAACGAAACCGGACGGACCACCCGGCATTGACCTAGGCACCGGAAACGACAACAGCAAACCCAGCACTGTCGACCCTGCAAAGTCCTCCTTACTAACATCTGGGGGCTTGTACCAAAGTTGGGAGAGCTGTCCCACAGACTAGTCAAGCAACAGCCTGACATAGTCATACTCACGGAATCATACCTTACAGACAATGTCCCAGACACTGCCATCACCATCCCCGGGTTGGTCCTGTCCCACCGGCAGGACAGACCCAGCAGAGGTGGGGGCACAGTGGTATACAGTAGGAAGGGAGTTGCCCTGGGAGTCCTCAACATCGACTCTGGACACCATGAAGTCTCATGGCATCAGGTCAAACATGGGCAAGGAAACCTCCTACTGATTACCACCTACCGCCCTCCCTCAGCTGATGACTCAGTACTCCACCATGTTGAACATCACTTGGAGGAAGCACTGAGGGTGGCAAGGGCACAAAATGTACTCTGGGTGGGGGACTTCAAGGTCCATCACCAAGAGTGGCTCGGTAGCACCACTACTGACCGAGCTGGCAGAGTCCTAAAAGGACATAGCTGCTAGACTGGGTCTGCGGCAGGTGGTGGGGGAACCAACACGAGGGAAAAACATACTTGACCTCGTCCTCACCAATCTGCCCGCCACAGATGCTTCTGTCCATGACATTATTGGTAGGAGTGACCACAGCACAGTACTTGTGGAGACGAAGTCCCGCCTTCACATTGAGGATACCATCCATTGTGTTGTGTGGCACTATCACCGTGCTAAATGGGATCTATTTCGAACAGATCTAGCAACGCAAAACTGGGCACCCATGAGGCGCTGTGGGCCATCAGCAGCAGCAGAATTGTACTCATCCACATTCTGTAACCTCATTGCCCAGCATATCCCCCACTCTGCCATTACCATCAAGCCAGGAGACCAACCCTGGTTCAATGAGGGCATGCCAGGAACAGCACCAGGCATACCTCAAAATGAGGCGTCAACCTGGTGAAGCTACAACCCAGGACTACTTGCATGCCAAACTGCGTAAGCAACATGCGATAGACAGAGCTAAGTGATCCCATAACCAATGGATCAGTTCTAAGCTCTGCAGTCCTGCCACATCCAGCCGTGAATGGTGGTGGACAATTAAACAACTAACTGGAGGAGGCGGCTCCACAAATATCCCCATCCTCAATGATGGGGGAGCCCAGCACATCAGTGTGAAAGATAAGGCTGAAGCATTTGCAACAATCTTCAGCCAGAAGTGCCGAGTTGATGATCCATCTCGGCCTCCTCCTGAAGTCCCCAGAATCACAGATGCCAGACTTCAGCCGACTCGATTCACGCCACGTGATATCAAAAAACGACTGAAGGCACTGGATACTGCAAAAGCTATGGGCCCTGACAATATTCCGTCAATAGTATTGAAGACCTGTGCTCCAGAACAGGCCCCGAGCCAAGCTGTTCCAGCACAGCTACAACACTGGCATCTACCCTGCAATGTGGAAAATTGCCCAGTTATGTCCTGTACACAAAAAGCAGGACAAGTCCAACCCGGCCAATTACCGCCCCATCAGCCTACTCTCAATCATCAGTAAAGTGATGGAAGGTGTCATCAACAGTGCCATCAAGCGGAACTTGCTTAGCAATAACCTGCTCAGTGATGCTCAGTTTGGGTTCCGCCAGGGCCACTCAGCTCCTGACCTCATTACAGCCTTGGTTCAAACATGGACAAAAGAGCTGAACTCAAGAGGTGACGTGACATCAAGGCAGCATTTGACAGAGTATGGCATCGAGGAGCCCTAGCAAAACTGAGGTCAATGGGAATTAGGGGAAAAACCCTCCGCTAGCTGGAGTCATACCTTGCACAAAGGAAGATGGTTGTGGTTGTTGGAGGTCAATCATTAGAGCTCCAGGACATCAATGCAGGAGTTCCTCAGGTTAGTGTCCTAGGCCCAACCACCTTCAGCTGCTTCATCAATGACCTTCCTTCAATCATAAGGTCAGAAGTGGGGATGTTCGCTGATGATTGCACAATGTTCAGCACCATTCGTGACTCCTCAGATACTGAAGCAGTCAGTGTAGAAATGCAGCAAGACCTGGACAATATCCAGGCTTGGGCTGATAAGTGGCAAGTAACATTCGCGCCACACAAGTGCCAGGCAATGACCATCTCCAACAAGAGAGAATCTAACCATCTCTCCTTGACATTCAATGGCATTACTATCACTGAATCCCCCACTAACAACCTTCTGGGGGTCACCATTGACCAGAAACTGAACTGGAGTAGCCATATAAATACCGTGGCTACAAGAGCAGGTCAGAGGCTAGGAATCCTGAGGCGAGTAACTCACCTCCTGACTCCCCGAAGCCTGTCCACCATCCACAAGGCACAAGTCAGGAGTGTGATGGAATACTCTCCACTTGCCTGGATGGGTGCAGCTCCAACAACACTCAAGAAGCTCGACACCATCCAGGACAAAGCAGCCCTCTTGATTGGCACCCCATCTACAAACATTCACTCCCAACACTGACGCATAGTGGCAGCAGTGTGTACCATCTACATGATGCACTGCAGCAATGCACCAAGGCTCCTTAGACAGCACCTTCCAAACCCACAACCTCTACCAACTGGAAGGACAAGGGCAGCAAATGCATGGGAACACCACCTGCAAGTTCCCCTCCAAGTCACACACCATCCCGACTTGGAACTATATCGCCGTTCCTTCACTGTCGCTGGGTCAAAATCCTGGAACTCCCTTCCTAACAGCACTATGGGTATACGTACCCCAAATGGACTGCAGCGGTTCAAGAAGGCAGCTCACCACCACCTTCTCAAGGGCAATTAGGGATGGGCAATAAATGCTGGCATAGCCAGTGACGCCCACATCCCATGAATGAATTTAAAAAAAAAGTTATAAAAACCCATCTGGTTCACTAATGTCCTTTAGGGAAGGAAATCTGCTGTCCTTACCTAGTCTGGCCTACATGTGACTCTTGACCCACAGCAATGTGGTTGACTCTTAAAATGCCCTCTGAAATGGCCTAACAAGCCACTCAGTTCAAGGGCAATTAGGGATGGGCAACAAATGCTGGCCTATCCAGTGACGCCCACATCCTACAAACAAATTTAAAAAAACCTCTACCCTTAGCCATCCGTTGCCTTTGCTTCCCAATCTTCTCTCTCTCATTCCCCTGGCTCTAATAGTGGGCTCTTGCCACCAAATCACAGGTCTATAGTTCGAGATTTAGGTAAGGCTAACTTCAATGGGATCAGACAAAGACGGTCCATAGCAAACTGGGCAAATCTGTCACTGGTAAGTGGGAGGTGTTCAAAAGAGGATGTACTGTGATACACAACCCTAAGGGGCAACAGCTCCACTTGCCAAAAAAGACAGCCATGAACAAGTAAAGAGGTCAGAGACAACATAAAACTAAAAGAAAAAGCATACATAAAAAAATTTTTAAAAGCACAGATCCTGGCGCATGGGAAGGATACAAAGAACAGCAAAGGGTGACAAAGCAGATAGTAGGTTATAAAAAGGGAGTATGAAAAGAAACTTGCAAGGGATATCGAAATCCACACAATTTGTTTTAATGATTACATAAGGAGGTGGTCAGGAACAATATGGGCTCCTTAAAACCGATAAAGATGATAGTCAACAAAAACAAGGATGGCGGACAAGCTGAATAATTACTTTGTGTCAGTATTTATAGTAGGGGAGGAGGTGAGCATGTCAGGCATCTCAAAGGAACTAAAACTGAATGAGGGTCAGCGACCCACTCAAATTAACATACGCAAATTATCAGTAATGTCGAAAACAGCAGCATAAGAGTGACAAATCCCCAGGACCATTTGGTTTCCATCCCAGGATTTTAAAGGACGTAGGTGGGAACACTGCAGATGCCCAAACTGTAACCTTCCAAAGGGCTCTCGATTCAGGACTATTCCTTTAGATTGGAAAATTGCGTACATCACATCCAGTTAGCCTAACATGTGTTGTCGGGTAATTACTAGAGTCTATAATTAAAGATAGGGTGACTGAACATCTTGAAAATTAAGCTGAGCAGGGAGAGCTAGTATGGATTTCTAAAGGATAGAACATGCCTGACAAACCTGACTGAATTTTGTTTTTGAAGAGTTGACTAAAGTAATGGACAGAGAAATGTCTATGGATGTTATTTATATGGTCTTTTAGAAGGCATTTGCTAATGTCCTTGATAAGAAACTGTTAACTAAAGGTAAAGCTCAGAATTGAAGGCAAATATTGACCTGGTTAGGAAACTGGCTAAATGGCAGGAGACAGTACAGATAATGGGAAGGTACTCTAATTGGCTGAAAACCAAAGCGTTAGTACAGAGAGGGCGTGAATTGACTGTGCTTGGAGCGCTTTGTGCTTTACAAACATTAATTTAAAAACAGGAACAATGGGTAGGCACAGTAGAAACAAACGAACCAAACTAAAAAAAAAAACAAAATAAACCTAATAAGAAAAATAACTAAACATAAAAAGGGTGGGGGGGGGGGGGGCGTTTCAGAGCATGACAACCCCTCCCCCCTTTTATGTTTAGTTTTTTTCTTTGGTTATTTTATTTATTTTTTTTACCTTGGTTAGTTTGTTTCTACTGTGCCTACCCACTGTTCCTGTTTTTAAAAAAAAATTTAATGTTTGTGCTTTGCAGTCAATTCACACCCTCTCTGTACTAACACTTTGTATTTCAGCACACCATTATCAAACAGTTTGCCTTTGTTCCAGGACCTGGTCAGTTATTCTCTGTGACCTTATCCTATCAATACCTTCTCTCTCGTTATCTCTTACCCCCACCCCACCGCTCTACTTGCTTAAAATCTTTTACATTTCTAATATTTGTCAGTTCTGAAGAAGGGTCACTGACTTGAAACGTTAACTCTGCTTCTCTCTCTCCACAGATGCTGCCAGACCTGCTGAGTATTTCCAGCATTTCTTGTTTTTATTTCAGATTTCCAGTATCTGCAGTATTTTGCTTTTATTAAGGTGGCAAATGGCATGTTGGCCTTTATTGCAAGGGGACTGGTGCACAATAATAAAGAAGTCTTGCTACAATTGCATAGGGCTTTGGTGAGACCACACGTGGAATACTGCGTGCAGTTTTGGTCTCCACATTTAAGAAAGGATATACTTGCATTGGAGGTGATGCAGCGAAGGTTCATTAAATTGGTCCCTGGGATGAGCAGGTTGTCCTATGATGAGAGACTGAGTATATTGGGCCTGTATTCTCTGGAGTTTAGAAGGAGGAGAGGAGACCTCATTGAAATATACAAGATTCTGAACAGGCTGGATAGGGTAGACACCTCGAGATTGTTTCCGCCGGTCGGGGAATCTAAAACACGGGCACAGCCTCAGGTTAAAGGGGCAGATCATTTAGGACTGAGATGAGGAGAAATTACTTCACTCAAAGGGTTGTGAATCTTTGGAATCCTCCGCCCTAGAGGGTTGTAGATGCTCCATCGTTGAATACAATTAAGGCTGGGAAAGATAGATTTTTGGTCTCTTAGGGAATCGAGGGATATGGTGAGTGGATGGGAAAGTGGAGTTGAAGCCCAAGATCAGCCATGATCATATTAAATGGCAGTGTAGGCTCAATGGGCCATATGGTCTACTCCTATTTCTTGTGTATAAACCACACCTGGAGTACTATGAGCACTTCTGGGTGCCACACCTTAGGAAGGCTACATTGGCCCTGGAGGAGGTGTAGTGTAAATTTACCAGAATGATACCTGGATTCAGAGGGTTAAATTACAAGGTGAGATTACACAAACTAGGGTTGTATTCCCTGGAATTTAGAAGGTTAAGGATGATTTAATCAAAGCTTTCAAGATATTATGGGGAACTGATAGCATTGAGAAACTATTCTGCTCTTTGGGGAGTCTAGGACTAGGGGGCAGAGTCTAAACGTTAGAGCCCAATTTTTCAGGAGTGAAATTAGGAAACACTTCTACACGCAAAGGGTGGTTGAAGTTTGGAACTCTTCCCGTCATGCAGGCCTCCACCTGAAGGAGGAAGCATATTAATTTTGTCATATGAACATTGATTTTAAACTTGCTGGGAAGAGAAGGCCTGTTACAAGGGCTGCCAGACACTTAGCTGAAAAACATTTGCATACTAACAGACAGTGCTTGTGGAAACAAAAAGGACCATTCCCTGACACATTCGACCTACAATGGGTTTTGATCACCAGACACTGAAGGTGCAAGGAAGAGCATTCCAGAGACAGCTAAGGTGATAAAATGCACAAAAGCCAGGACTGGTTAAACCAGCTGGTTACATGACTAACTGGCTGGTCCAGGGTTTTTTGAACTAGCCACAGAGTTTGAACTCAGAAGACCGTTTGCTCCTGGAGTGAGAAGACCTCTCCTGTCTGCTTCTATCTCTTTCTCACAAGCCTCTGGACCCACTGAAGACACATGAACCCCAAGAGAGAAAAGTCTCCTACATTGAACAAGGTTTAAGAAATATACTGGGCCCCAACGAAAAGCAAGACCTACCTGCAATCAAGGACTTTACAGCGAGCTCAAACAGTAACCAAAACCATCTTCAGATATTGCCTCAAACTGTTTCCACTTTATTTCTCCTGCTCTTTTCTGTCTCTATCTGCATGTGCGTATCGCGTATGCATGCTAGCGTGAGTGCGTCGCATATCCGTAGGTGTTAACCGAATTAGAGTTTTAAGTTTAATAAAATTCAACCTTTTTTCTTTAAACCTAGGAAAACCTGTCTGGCTAGTTTCTTTGCCTTATAATTGGAAAGTGGTGAACAAGGATTCACCAAGGTGGAGCTAAAATAACAGCGTGTTCAAAATTAAACCCTGTTACGTTAAGACCAGGTGAAGGCTGAGAGGGAACCTGAGACCCCTTTTTCATCTGGTTCTAACAGCAATTTGGGGACTACCGTCCTGGATTTTACCCACAGACGAGCAAAATTGGAAGTGGGAAGCCAAATTGCGCCCTATCAAAAAGAGTAAGATTTCAATACAGGTTTTCTTGTGGTTGTGTGTGCTTGAAAACTAACATGTCTGCAACTGAAGCTCATAGCTCACCAAGCCAGGGGGAAGTAACTTGGGGTAAGTTAAAAGCACCGTCGATAGAGGAGCTGAGAAAAATGGCTGAGCAGTGTGGGATCACTGTCCATGCCAAGGCTAGGAAGTCTGAATTCCTAAGACTAGTGGCTAACCATTTTTCCTTTGAATCTAAAGAAGCAAACGCCAACAGGGTATTGTTAGCAAAGATACAATTGGCACAGAGGAAACTTGAATTTGAGGAAAGGGAAAAGGCAAAGAGAAGCAGGAGAAAGAGAGAGCCTTCCAGAAGGAACGTGAAGAGAGAGAAAGCAAGAGAGGAGAAAGAAAGACAGGAGAGAGAAAAAGAGAAAGAACCTTCCAGAAAGAATGCAAAGAAGAGAGCTGAGACAACTTCAGTTAACTAGGGGGTGACAGAGTAACCCCAGTGAAAGCATGGCCAATATGGAGGAGCGTAATTCAAGGCTGGGTACAAAATTGTTCAAACTCTCTCAACTAATCCCAAAATTCAATGAGGATGTGGAAGAATTTTTTCTGTCATTTAAGAAACTGGCAAGGCAACTAAAATGGCCAGCTGAGACCTGGCCTCTCATTACAAAGCAAGCTAACCGGAAAAGCCCATGAGGTTTATTCCCTGTTGCCAGATGAGAGTTCATCAAATTATGAACTGAAAATGCTACCCTCGGGTCATATGACTTAGTACCCAAAGCCTATCACCAAAAGTTTAGAACCTTCAAAAAGCAAGCCAATCAAACTTATCTGGAGTTTGAAAGTAGTATGCAACTGGCTTTTGACCAGTGGCTGAGGCCTCTTCAAGTACGGAGGGCACGACACTCCGGGGGGGGGGGGGGGGGGCGGCAAGAGGGCACAACATGGAGGCAGGGGGGATGGGAGGACATGGCAGGTGAGGCAGAGAGGGCAGGGAAAAAAGACGGAGGGGGAGAGGAGAGAGAAAGAGATGAGGGGAAGAGAGCAATCAAGATCACTCCTGACAGACATCTATCCCGAATACTCCATTTTGCTACATGTGTGCCTGCAGACATTGCCTACGTGTAAGCAAAAAAAAAAAGCTAGGCATCTCACTAAATGTGTCCAATATAGTGACGAGAAAGTAAGTCAATAAATTAGCTTTCTCATTTAAAGATTCTTCACAAAAATGCACCTTTGTTGTTGTTTTGATTATGGCAAGATCAATTTTTAATGCCTTTAATATTCCAAATTTCTCACTGGACCCTTATGTAAGCCACAAATTGTAACGTGGACCGTAAGCAAAAAGGTTAAATATCCCTACTCCAAGCCTTCAAACCTTGTGTTTTAAAAATAACCAGCAGCTAGGTTATTTTAAGACACAAGTTTAAAGGTTTGTGTTAAGTAAACTCATTTTAAAATGGCAAAAGTCATCAAGGGACTATCTCGATTTCTATGCTCTAGCACGCATTACTTTCACTTGGGACACAAGCTCAGTGACGGGTTGAAAGTTGCAGCTTTTTTACTTCTATATAAATGTCGCAATTCTGCTGCTACCCATTTGGAATCGCATTGTTCCAGAACATGTATTGAGGGGAAAACATGCAAGAAAATCCAAGGAATCTCCAGAAGTCAGCACTTCAAGTTCCTCATAAATACAACAGGACAGTGTAATAGAGCGGAGTGATATTGGCAAAAACAAGATGTTGCCATATACAATAGTTAGTAAATACAATGTAACGGATAGCTTTAATAAATCTTAACCTATGATGAATGCTCTAGGATTCCATAATAAAATCCATATTGCATTTGCAGTTTTAAAAACTGTCAGGGAAGAAATAGAAAAAATTTATTAGGTTTCATATTAAAAACAGTCATTAACTGATTTTTTTTTTGTTGTGAATTGGATTAAAAGGACAAGTTTTACAAGTATGTCAAAGATCAGTAACTGCAATGTGCATTATTTACTATCCAGTTTGAGGGCAGATAAACTGAGTGGCCAATGTCATTTGAAAGTTGCCTATATCATATAATTACTTTGTTAAAAGTGCACCTTTGTTAACAAGAAAGAGATTTGGCTTGGACATAAATTGGTTAGTCTGGAGTACCATCTTACAGATAGTGATTAAACATTTTGAATAATAAATGAATTAACAACCGCTCAACGTTTTGCAGAAAAGCTTTTTGTTATTATCTTGTCAGAGCTGAATCTGAATCAACATTGATAGATTGAGATATAAACATAGGTGGATTTAAGAAAATTGCTTTATTGGAGGAACTGAAGGGTGCTGTCTGTGTAATTGTGTTTAATTTTGTCACTAGCTTTAGTGAGTAAATGACATTTTGTCCATGAGAGATGCTGTTGCCTCTGCATTTTAAAATCCAGGACTTTGTTTCGCAGCCTGTCAAGATGAATAAACTAGTCTTGGCTACCTACCGTTTATCTCTGCTCCACTCTGCTTTTTCTGTGTTATAGTACTTCAGCAGAGTCATATCTGCTCCATCCTATAAAATTCTCCTGATTTGGAGATCACTGCTCTTTTGTTGGTTGCCCCGACTTCAGACACATACTACAAGCAGGTGGAGAAGTTGCACAAACATTGACCATCACAGGTTAAATTATCTTGAGACAATAGCAGTGTGAGAAATGGTTTGTCTTCTTATTGCTGATTTTTCTACTGCCTCACCTCAATAACCACAACAATGCTCTCCATCAATTTTATAGTTTATTGGATGAATCTGCACTCCTGACAGCATGAATCCACAGAGGTTATCCGAAAAGGTCCATCTACCACCCCGTGACATGGTGTACCAACTCTATTCGGTCAACCAAAGCAATTCGCATGGGCATTGCATACCATTTTGCTTGCTAGCTGGCTAATACAGTTGCCTCCATTGACGTTTGTATGTTTAGCTATTTTATTTATAGGGAGAAAGGTGTTTTAAATCAGATGATGTTTTGATGGCATTAGATTGGCTATACACTTTATATACAGATTAATTGCCCCCATGACTGTGGCTGAGTCAATAATTTTGTCAAATGTCTGTGGTGCAACATGTTGGTGCCAATCCTTGTTACAATCTCCAACTCAATTCATCATTTTTTCTCTCCTTTGGGTTCACTGCTCTCCTATCCTCCCTTAAGTTCTCCCTCAAATTCCCCAACCCATATTTATGGACATTCATCCCACTCCCAGACACCTCGCTATCTTACACGGCCTCACTATTGCTATTGTGTCAATTACAGATAAGGCCATCTCTGATCATTTCCTTGTATCCCTCTCCACCCACATTATCCTCCCCCAGACCAACCCTATTTTCCTTGTGTGCCCACCCCTGGAAAAGAAAAACACTTCCAATTCAGTTATAATTGCACTTTCAAAATCCCAGCTTTGGCCCTCCATTCACAATATTTCTACAGCTAACAATCTGCTCCATCACACCCTCACCTCGACATCTAATGCCCTAGCTCCCTTTAAAACTGTTTTTCTCTCTCACCTTGGCCATTCTCCGCTCCATAAGTCCAAGGGACTCAGACTTGAATGGATATGGTGAACAACTAATTTAGCCAATCTCCGCCAGATCTGGCTGGACTATGTGAAGCATTATCAGGTTCTGTTCTCATCTAGCCAAAACTGCTCACTGTTCCAGGATCGTCTTGGAATGCAAAGGTAACCCCTAGCTTTTTCTCTCCACTGCAAGCCCCTCTCCCCTGTCCCCTCCACCCTCACTTCCAACAAGTGTAAATAGTTATAGTAAATCCAATCCATTTAAGCAAACGTCTTTGGACAGAGACTAGCTAGCTTGTCATCGGGAAATCAGGGAAAGAATACATTACATATAGGATCACAAAGGGTTCTATGCATATTACAAACCAGTAATCTCTTCCTCCAATGCCTCTCCACTGTCATCCAGCTAGGTGGGACTGCATCATCTGGTACCATTCTTATGTATCTAACTGTATCCAGGGTATCACTGGCAATGGCTTCTCTTCCCACACCCGTACCATTACTTCTGATGTCCACCAAGAGTCAATCCTCAGTCCCCTCCTATTTCTCATCTCCATGCTGCCCCTTGGCGACATCACCTGAAAGTACGGCGTTAGATTTCAAATGTATAATGACGACACCCAGCTCAACCTCATTACCACCTATCTCTCAACTCCTGCAGGGTTGCTAAATTATCAGACTGCTTATACGAGCATAAATTTCCTCCAATTAAATATTGGAAAGGCTGTTTGTTTTCGATCCCCGCTCCAAAGTCCGTTCCGTAGCTACTGACTTCATCTCTGTCCCTGGTGTTACGAAAGTGCTTCTGTTTTTGTTGAAAATATTTTTTGAGGATTCATTGTCAAACTGAAGAAATGTTGGACCAGTTTTTTTTCCAAGAGGGTCCTCAAGAAGACACTGAAAGGACTTGTTTGACATCATTTACTGGCTATCACATGACTCGAGTTAAAAATAGAACAGAAACCCTGGTAACTCGGGAAGCTATGTGCAGAGAAGTGACAGGCCAGAAGGTGGACTTTCTGTTTCCAGTTTCACTTTCGAATTGTTTGGAGTTGGGAATGAACTGTTTAAAAGGAGTTGGAGTTTTAAAAAATAAAACCGAAGGACAGAATCCCTGCTCAGACCAGCCTGTTCCATCTCTTTAAAAAGCCTGAAGGAGAGAACTTCCAAGAGAAGAGAATTCCCAAGGAAGCAGTGAAGACTCAGCTCAGCTTTCCAGCACCTCTCAAAGAGCCTAAGAAGTCCACTGTGTCAACTCATCTTGTCTCCTGTCTTTGAAGAAAAGCCTGCTAAATTAATTCTCAACGCTACCGGAAAAGAACTCTTTTTAAAGATCTACGTGTACACAGAAACCAGACTGTATGCCAGTTTTGGAACACAACGCATCTCATCTGCTGTTCCTTCAAGAATGAGCAAGTGTTCAGCCCAAGTGTTTTCTTGTCTGTAACAGAGCTCTAAACGAAAACCCCTTTTATTTCTCCGGTTAACCGGTGTGGGAGGGGGGACAGGGAGGGAGGGCGAGGGAGAATATAATGGATATTATAATGCTGAATAATTAGAACAAGGAAGCAAAGTAAAATGGAATTATTCATTGTGACAGTGTTAAAAGGTATTTATTTTTGTTCTCAAAGACTAACTCTGGAGGGAGAGGGAGAGAGAGGCTAAGGTAAAAAGGGAACTGTAATATTTCAATGTGTGTTTATGCTTTACTTCATTACTGATTAAGACTTGTTTTATAATAAACAGCTAATTTTGTTGTTCATTAAAGAAACCTGGTTGGTGTGTTCTATTCTGGGAAAAAAAACAAGAGTACATGATTGATCATATGATTGAAATATATGTTGTGACCTGCGGAGAAGTGGGACTAGAACAAACAGTGCACTCCTCCCGCCTCAGTCGTAACACTAGCAACAATCGGACACTAAACCAGTATGTTCGCAATCTTAGCGTCATATTTGACTTCAAGATGAGTTTCCAACCACATATTCGTGCTATGATTATGATCGCCTATTTCCACCACCTTATCACCCAATGACTTGAATACTTTAATACACGCCTGGTTGGTCTCCTACCCTCCCTAACCTTGAAGTCATCCAAAACTCTGCTGCCCGTGTCCTAAATCGCACCAAGTCCCGTTCACCTATCACCCCTGTGCTCACTGACTTACATTGACTCCCGGTTGAGCAACATATCAATTTTGAAATTCTCATCCTCGTTTTCAAATCCTTTCATGGCCTCGTCCCTATCTATGTCTGTGATTACCTCCAGCCTCACAACCCTCCAAGATATCTGCATTCGTCTAATTCTGGCCTCGAGCATCCCTGATTTTAATCGCTCCATCATTGGTGGCCATGCCTTCAGTTGCCTAGGCCCTAAGCGTTGGAATTCCCTCCCTACACACCTCTGCCTCACTTTCCTCCTGTAAGACACTCCTTAAAGCTTACCTCTTTGACCAAGCTTTTGGTCATGTGGCCTAATATCTTCTCATGTGGTTTGGTGTCATATTTTGTTTTATAATGCTCCTTTGAAATGCCTTGGGCCATTTTATTAGGTTACAGATGCTATATAAATATCAACTGTTGTTGCAACAATTAAGAGGTTCTGTGAACATCCAAGCCTGACTTATATTTCAACTTAAAAATAATCTTCTACAGGTGTCAATATACAGAAGCACAGATATCAAACAAAACTCACCAGTGGCATATATGGGAAGTAGTCCAATAACAGACACTGAGCATATCAGAACTCAACATTGCGCTTACAGACTGTTGTTTCCTGGGAAGTTATACAGAACTCTCAGTGATGAATAACATGAACCAGTTATAAATATAGAAAAAAAAACTTGTATTAAAAAGCACCTTTTACACTCTTACCCAAGTGGACAATACCTTCCAAGACACTTCACAGCCAATGAATTTAAGTGTAAACACTGTTGTTTTGTAAACAAATTCAGCAAACAATTTACACACAAGGTTCCACAAACAGAAAATTTATCATTCTTTATAGATGAGTATTAATAAAGTTATTAAAATATATTTTTAAGTGAACTAATACTCATATTTGAAGTTTTGGAAACATGCAGGTCAGAGCTAGTCTTCGAGAGCAAAAATAAATACCTTTAACACTGTCACTATGAATAATTCCATTTTACTTTGCTTCCTTGTTCTATAATTGTTCAGCAGTATAATTTTCCAGAAAGTTTCATCAGATCAGGGACTGACAATAGAGTAACAACAATATGTGACATATAAATTACTCAGCTCCTTTGGCACAGGTTCAAGTTATTTACCGTAGCTCATAAAAGGGATGTAAAGAAATGATTTCAAATTACTCCTTTGTTCACATAACAGGTTGCACGTTATACAAGCACAACAACTGAGTAGATAGGTTGAGTCAGTCTGTAATATACAAAGCAATTCTGTGTCTCTTAGGTTCTTATTCAGACTCACTGCCTGGTGCTTTGTTCAAATAATTATTGAAGTAATCAGGTAGGATGGAATATTGCATTCTGCCCCTTGCAATTTTCTTCCCCAAACTTCTTTAAAACAGTGACTTGCACTGAGGTACAGTTCCAAGGATGGCAGCAACCTTCCAGAAGCTTGTCCAACTGAGCACTATATATTTTTTTTTGACCATAGAGTGAGATGTGAGGGAAAAAGAATCTTATGAAGGGTGCAAATCAAAGTTCAAAAACAATTGTAAATATGGTTTGTTTGCAATAATGGCATTATTAATCTTTAAAAAACAAAATTCATAGTCTAACGCTTCTCACCCAAAATTTACAAACAGCGCTTATAACCCACCAGCTTGAAAGCACCAAATCCAGCCATAACGCTGCAAGCACCACCCCAGTTAAGATGAAGTAATCCAGCACAGATAAAAAATCACAACAGATGCTGGAAATTTACAAATTAGTTATGTATCTGAAATATCATCATTTTTCCATATGCTGCCTAACCTGCTTAGTGCATCCAGCATTTTATGGGCTTAATACAGCAACAAATAACTTGGGCTGTGCCTGTGAACTTCCTCTGTAGGTGACTCTGTTCCACAGAAATGCAAGTTCTTTCTTACAAGTAAATTGTTAAAGAATTAATAGGAATATCGGTAAGATAACAATTGAGTGAAAAATGCCTCTTTCCATAATTTTCAAATCTGTTTCACACACACACCCTTTAAGAGGGTGCCACTCTGGATCAGATGCCCAATGACAGCAATGTGCTGCTCAAAAGCCTGTGAGTCTATGGGTAGCTGTCAACATAGTAAACACAGAAGGCTGTGGTGTTTTGAAGGTGGGATGCTGAAACTTAATTGCTGGATTTTACATTGAAAATAACAATAAGGCTATCAGCACTCACCATTATTGTGGAGTAAATCAGACAGCAACTTCTAGAGTCTGCACATGCACAGTTAAATATGGAGATCGGGAAGTTGCTGTTTGACTTATCCAGCCCCTTCACAGTATCCAGTGATAGACTCAGCATTGACATCCATGTAAGGGAGTGAAGCTGATGTATTTACCTACTGGGTAACCTCTCTATCTCTCTTACTTCTACCTTTCGTCCCCTCATTGTATTTTACTTGCTGTATATGATTAAATGTAACATATAGTGCCTGGTGTTGCGTCCGCCCATTGCGGTGACGAGTACACACACACACCAACCACACCCACGACAGATGCCCTTTAGAGGGTGCCACTCTGGATCAGATGCCCGATGACAGCAATGTGCTGCTCAAAAGCCTGCGAGTCTATGGGTAGCTGTCAGCATGGTAAACAGAAACGCCGTTCCTTTACTGCTGTCCACAAAACTCGGGCCAATACTTTATCCAGAAAAAAATTTATAGATTGAAGTACAAGCTACCATGTGTGCTTTATTAACTTTCACCTGAAGATAATTAAGGTAGTTATAGGGTGGGGATTATTTTACTGACAACCAGTTAATAAAGGTCACTCCAGGGTTTAACCCTGGAAACTAACAATACAATTGAGAGTTTGCGGTTTTAATTTTTCAAGAGATTTCACAAAGAGTATATTTGCATGCAAATGATAGAAGTGCTGGATATCAGTTTATGTGAATGTTTGCATGCAAGTGATAGATGCGGTGGGGATCAGTTTATGTAGGGAAAAAATTTCACTAATGATAAAAGATAGCAAGAAACTCAAATACTGAAGTTTCATAAAGTACCCATCACCATGGAAAGAATCTAGCAATTTAAAAATACAGGCAAATATTAAGATTTCACAAAGTGGCAGAAACGCCCTTCTCTCTCGCTCTATTAATAAACATGGCATTACAGATAAAGGAATCACCCAGGCGTATCGAAAAGCACATTTGTTGCCAAAAAGCTCATATCTGTTCTGAATTACATCTTGATTCATCCTTCGTAGATGTGGGTGAGGGGAGGGTGAGGAGGAGAAAGAGAGATTAGAAAAGTATACAAAAAAGGTATGGAGTAGCCAAAGCATTTTTGTTTTAATAGAGTAAATTTAAAAACGGAATTACTCACAGAATTACTGGCCAGAATGGAAGTCATTTCAAGTGGCTTATATTTGAGGTTTTCTTCTACATTTGTTGAAAGGTATCTCTTTCTCCTAGTTAAAGAATAATTTTTTGGATTGACTGCCTGGGTGGGAATGTGATGCAGTGCATGGTGAGAAGGAGGGAGTAGCATCAACAACCTCTCACTCCATGGATTGTAATCTAGCTGCTCCATCATCAACTGAAACTAGAATCCTCATTTACAGGGTGTGCCGTGATGTACTTTGATGACAATCGAGCCTTTGTTAGCAGGTTGAGAAAGATTCAAAGCAGCCCTGGGAACACTTACTGTTACTGGCACTGACACTATATTAAAAGTGTCAACTTCCTTAAAACTCAAAGCAATGGGAACAGTCCCTCATCAAATGTTAGTGTACCAATCATTTTCCACCTGTGCATTAACAGTTTATTTGAAGTTCAGTACATTACTACGTTACAATCGAGGCAGAAGGAGTGCACTGTTAAATCAATCCCATGTCTCCACAAGTCACAACATATCAATAAATATTCCGAAACAGCCAATTAGATACATTTGTTTCCCGGAATAAAGCACACCAACCAGGGTCTTTAATAAACAAAACTGTCCGCTTATTATAAAACCAAGTCGTAACCAATAATGAAGTAAATATATATGCAAATCGAAATATTAAAGCCCCGTATTATTATCCTAGCCCTCATGCACATACATCCAAAAACAAGTTAACTGGGAAAAAATGGGATTTTTGTTTACAGTAGTTTCAAAGGAATAAAAGGAATTTTAAAATCTTAAAACTGCAACAATCCGGAAGTCCTTTGGTTTGGCGAGGTGTCCCAAAGTCGAAGCCACTCAGTCTTTCCAGGCGAGGTTGATGAACAGTCTGTTTTTGGGCTGGCGTTCAAAGAAATTCAACTGCAGAAGCTTCACATAGGTTTTCCATCAGGTGTGCAGCAACAGAGGTGTCAGTTCTCTCACACATTCGATGCAAAAGTCCTTTTTAAAAAAAAAATGCAAGGTTTCTGCAAGCATTCAGGATGTCTTCAAAATTACAGGAGACAACAGGACCACTTCATACAAGCTTTTGCTTTTCCAGAGCAGGGATTCTTCAAAGATGTAGGTAACAGATATCTGTTTTTTCTTCTGATATCCTGGCAGGTCCAAATGCAGATTCCAACTGCCTGTTTTTAGTCCAAAAAACAGCACCTTTTAACAGTTCAAAGTGAAACTAACTTTTCCAAGCAAGTCTCATGCTAAGTCACAAATTCTCTCATCACAACGAAGGGTAGCTCTTAGGTCAAAACCCCTTGCTGGTGTCCTTGAAATTACCTGACTTCCAGTATCTGTTTATGGTCAAAACCAGGAACCTCATGTTGACCTTGCCTTTTTAAAAAAAAAGCATCCATAAATTTCAGCTACCTCCCGAAGTTTCAATGCCCATGAATTGTTTTTTCAGTTTTTACAAATATAGATTCCAAGTTTTAACAAGAAAATATGGACTCCTGTAACAGCTAACATAAAACCCCAGACCCAACCAGAAACAATTCAGCCTGGAAGAAACTTAACAAAACGCCACATCTTAAACATGAACACTGACACCTGCTTGCATTTCAGCCAGATAATGCCCAGTCATATCGGTGTCTGTTTACTGACCAGGAAAGAACTGTGCCAACTCTGAACAGCCATGCTCTCCAGCAAATTCTGGTCACTGTAATGACATTATGTAAGTCACAAAAATCTTCAGTACTATCCATATACATGCAAAGATTACACTACCTAATGGTTAATTAAGTATCCTCTACCAACTGAGAACATAACAGTCAACAGTCTATACACACATTATTAGTCCACAAGGCACCTAATCTATCAAATTAGACAGAAGATAAAACAATTTTCACTTTTCTTCTGATTTTGGCGACCTTACAAACCAAGCAGATGCTAGTGAAGATGAAGTATCTGGCTCGGGCTAGACTTAACTCATTGCTATTGAGATGAGATGAACAAATTGACATTTGATTTTTGTTGCTCACGCCATGTTACACTGCAAGAAAAATTCTCTTCGGGGTCGCAAACGATCAGCAATTCCTCGGCTGTGAAAACTGCAAAATGGCTCCTGCTCTGTTTTTGCGCTTATGTGGTATCACTGGGTCTCGCTCTTTTTGCTCCTGTTTATTGATAGCTAATTGTACTGGTGATGTAGTCTGTATCTGTATTTGCCAGGGTATGGCCACTCCTTCCTCTGTTATGGGCCAGAACATTTCAACTATAGTTGGTCAGCAAAGTAAGCAAAGGTTGAACAGAGGTCTATCTTTAATGGAGGCACAGTTTTATGATTGTGTCAGAAGTCTGAGCAGAATCATGCAAAATCATGGGTTCCAAGATGACAATCTTGCCATAAAATTTCTATACTTTCTTTGCTTTCAAGACTGCAGTGGGGTATGAACAGAAGGAAGACAACAATGGTACTTGATGCAAAGGGAAAACCCCTCCATTCAATATCTGTTACTTTAGAAACTGCTAATTCAGAAACTGTTGCCAGAGGAAATTCATGGTACGTTTTATCATAGAACATCAATACTTGGATACATTTAGTGGTGGGATGTGGGTTCACCATATCAATGCAAACTTCATCCAGATGTCAAGCATTTCCCCCCATGGAAATGTAAGGAAAAATCAATGAGTTATCTTACTGTCCCCCTTTCACACCTGACTCAACAACAAAATTGCGATAACAAATCTGATGTCCCCCAGTCTGGACTAACCACATTCTCTTGACACAGAATTTGCTGGGTTCATTGCAGAAATTATATTTATTTTATTTATTTATTTTAAGAGATACAGCACTGAAACAGGCCCTTCAGCCCACCGAGTCTGTGCCGACCATCAACCACCCATTTATACTAATCCTACACTAATTCCATATTCCTACCACGTCCCCACCTGTCCCTATATTTCCCTACCACCTACCTATACTCGGGGCAATTTATAATGGCCAATTTACCCATCAACCTGCAAGTCTTTGGCATATGGGAGGAAACCGGAGCACCCGGAGGAAACCCACGCAGACACAGGGAGAACTTGCAAACTCCACACAGGCAGCACCCAGAATTGAACCCGGGTCGCTGGAGCTGTGAGGCTGCGGTGCTAACCACTGCGCCACTGAGCACAGAAAAGTTCTAGGGATCTCTACTTACATTTTACATTCAAGTAACTTCTGCACAGTTGTTGATACATGCAAGTCTGCTGTCCAAAGCATACACAAACTAAATCATGAGACACCAGTGCGTGGAATACAGCATTTTCAGATTATACTTTTAAGCACAGGCTTTTTACTTTGATGAAATGCACAGGGGTACAGTAGCAGAGTAGTTATGTTACTGGATGAGCAATCCAGCAGCCTAGGCTAATGATCTGGAGACAGCTAGGGAATCTAAATTCAGTTCATTAAAATTTTAAAAAAATCTGAATAAAGCCAGCATCAGTAAAGATGGCCATGCAACTAGTGAACTGTCTTAAAAACCCACCTGGTTTACAAATGTCCTTTTGCGAAAGAAATCTACTGCCCTCATCAGATCAGGCCTATATGTGACTCCTGACTCACAGAAATGTGACAGACTCTTAACTGCCCTCTGAAATGGCCTAGCAAGCCACTCAACGTATCAAACCACTACAAAAAGTTATTGTTGAAGTACCTTCATTACAAGAATTGCAGCGATTCAAGAAGGCAGCTCACTACCTTCTCAAGGGAAATTAGGGATGCGCAATAAATGCTGGCCTTACCAACACGTGTATGAATAAAAACTTTTTTAAACATATATTCATCTCTGAATAAATTAGTTATGCTAATTCAACAGGTTTATTTTAAGCATGGAGAAAACTTACAATTTGGGATGCTGCAGCATGTGATAAAGCTATTCAGACCATCCAGCTCTTTTAGGGGTCACTTGTGGAGCATCTCCCCTTCAACTGTGGCCCTCTGTAGAACTGTACTCCACGTGTCCCTTTATCTCAAATAACAGACCAGCTTTGCTGTGTATGTGGTTGGAGATGTATTCAGCTAGGATTAACCCTCATTATGCAGCAAGTGAAAACAAAGGTATGTTATTAAGATGCTGGGCTAACCTAGCATCCATGCAGCAAGCTAAAACTAGCGTCCAAAGCAAAACACTGCTTCAGATTTCAGCCCTTAAAGAACAAATAGTGAGCAACACTAATTTAGCTTGTTCCACATAATTGAAAAGTCAAATCTTTAGAGGACCACAAGAAAGCATGGAATGAGAAAAGGTCAATCCACCCATTAAGTCCACTCCTTCCACAGACCATGTACAAACTGCAACGTGATGTACTCTATCCAAGTTATTTAATCTGTTGAGGAAAGGGTCCTTTAAGATTTTGTCTTCACTCTAGTAGAATATTAATCTAATTCTACAAATAATATAGATACTTAGCTGACTACCTTCTATGATGAGGTACATGCATGGTTTCTGCACCTTGGGAACCAGTATCCCACACTATATCACTGTAATTATCTTTCTAAATTCAGTCTTGACCCTAACAAGATATTCAGCGACATCATCTCCTGTTTACCTCAAGGAGCTCCTGCAGATTTCTGAATCTGTTCTTTCAGGATAAGGATGCTCTGTCGCTGCTCCGGGGGTAGCATGGCAATCTGCTCTGGAGTCAATTGGAGTACCTGCATAATCAGTGCAGCCTGCGCCAAACAGAAGAATAAAAAAGTGTCAAATGGGAAACAAATTACTCTGCAAAAAATACTTACTCATTACTACTTTCTGGTTTTATTAATCATAAAGTCTGGAATGAGAAAACATATTTGGTCCATCAAGCCCAGTCCTCCAATAGACCATGTTCAATATATCCTCTCATAGACTCCATCACGCTGACTTAATCAGAGAGGGAAAGTTATCCAAAAATACCCCGATCCACAAAATAAATCCGGCAACTGGACAGTTAGTCAAGCCAGTGAGAAGCTGAGTTATATAGACCATGGAGTTTCCATGTCTAATCCCAGTCTTTTGTTGAGTTGGCTGATCTCAGCTAGTAGAGATTTTGGGGTACTACAATTGTCCTCAGTAATCATAGGTTAGGGGAAAAAATGCACCCAGGAATTCTACTCCTAATTCCTATTCAGTGACGCTTGTTAGAAATACAATAGTACGGAAGTTGAATTAGGACAGGATTGACGACTGTGGTAACGCTGGAATCAAGCAGCCTTCTCGCATTGCCTTCAGGACAAGAGAGGGGGAAGAAAATGGGTAGAAGAGTGGAAAAAGATACATGCAAAGTCCAGAACATTCACTGATCCTCATATTTCCATTATTTAAAAAAAAACTTAATTTTTTATTTGCCTTATATGGTAAACCACTAACTTTTGAATGGTATGTACCTGCCAGTTCCTATGTGCTTATGAAGAATACATAAATATAAAACAAAGTATTAAATTTGTGGAGCAATATTACTTAAAGGTGATAGAACCGGGAGGTCAGAACATACAATTAATATTTGACTCTATTAAGACAAAAAAAAAAACTACAAGTGATTTTAGTAAAGGTGAATTTTTGGTTGCATCTCGTTCCCCCTGCCAATGTGTAGGACTACTTCTAGCTGAAGGATCTAGTGCAGAAAGGTCTTAAAGCAGTTGTGCTTCTCTTGCCCATCCTATGCCAAATTTGCCAAGAGTAGTGAAATAGCTGCACTATTTCTTCCAGTCAGCATCTTTCTGGGACTAATGTGGCTCTTCAACCAGCTGTTAGGTGGCAAGCAATAGTCCAGGATGTTTCATCCTGATTTTCTTCTCCCCATACAGAGAAAATTCTAAGTGCATATCCCAATGCCTATCCCTCTAAAACTTCAACACATCATCTTGACAAAACAGTCAGTAGAGTTCAAATGAAAGATAAAAAGCAGCACATTCTACACAGAAGGCACGTTTGATTAATTTAATACTTACTGGGTACACTAATCTAAATACGGAGAGTCTGATTGCAAAAATTAACTAGATGTAAATCATGCTCTATCCTTTTGTTCTCCCCTCCAAAGTTTCAGCACTAACCTTCTCATGGTCCTGTGGTGTCACTTGAGTCTGAGCAGGACTGAATCCTCCAGGCTGACCTCCAGCCACTGTATGAGCAGGACCCTGAGAGGCAGAAGTGCAAGAACTGCAGGTAAACGCCAAAATAGATTTCTCTAAATTGTCTCAGCACGTGCTCAGAAGACTTTCACAGAAATGTCTTAGTGCAATATTCCTTAATAAAAGGCAAGAATCACGTGTATACATTTTCTGAAGTGTTTCACAAATCCAGCAACAAGGGCTTAACCAGCACAAATGACACTTATGTCACTATGCATTCCAAGAAAATAGGTTCTGAACAAAATATATCTCAAGGACAGCTCTTGTTCTTAGAGATGAGCACTCCCCTATTGCAAAGCATTCCATGGAAAGTCAAAGAAAAAACATCCAATTATAGCAGGCAAATTTGAATGGCACACAAGGTTGGGATTTGAATTCCAAAAGCTCAACGATCTATCACTAGCATTCGTTGAAGACATTTTCTCTGATGGGAGATTGCACCGAGTTTGCTGAGGAGGTGTCAATATTGTAATTGGGCATCAATCATGCACACACAAAGAACAAAGACTATGTTTTAAATATGAGATCACGCATGATTCATAATGAACAAAGAGTTTTTTCAAATTAACAAAAGCACAACAAAAACTAGACCAAGCATCCTAAGGATATTTTCTATGGTAGGATGATACGGTACCTAAAGGTGCCAGGATTATTGCTCAAAAATAGTTAATGATGTAGCAGACAGAGGCCGATAACATGGAACCATTCCTTTAGCAGCTTTCACTAACGACTACCTGACTTTTAACATAACCAAATATGCAATTCAGCCTGCTTAGACCTACCTTTACATTGCAGAGGACACAGCAGTACAATCTGCAATACTGTACCTTTCTTCTTTCTTTCTTTTGGGCCTCCTTATCTCGAGAGACAATGGATACGCGCCTGGAGGTGGTCAGTGGTTTGTGAAGCAGCGCCTGGAGTGGCTATAAAGGCCAATTCTGGAGTGACAGGCTCTTCCACAGGTGCTGCAGAGAAATTTGTTTGTCGGGGCTGTTGCACAGTTGGCTCTCCCCTTGCGCCTCTGTCTTTTTTCCTGCCAACTACTAAGTCTCTTCGACTCGCCACAATTTAGCCCTGTCTTTATGGCTGCCCGCCAGCTCTGGCGAATGCTGGCAACTGACTCCCACGACTTGTGATCAATGTCACACGATTTCATGTCGCGTTTGCAGACGTCTTTATAGCGGAGACATGGACGGCCGGTGGGTCTGATACCAGTGGCGAGCTCGCTGTACAATGTGTCTTTGGGGATCCTGCCATCTTCCATGCGGCTCACATGGCCAAGCCATCTCAAGCGCCGCTGACTCAGTAGTGTGTATAAGCTGGGGGTGTTGGCCGCTTCAAGGACTTCTGTGTTGGAGATATAGTCCTGCCACCTGATGCCAAGTATTCTCCGGAGGCAGCGAAGATGGAATGAATTGAGACGTCGCTCTTGGCCGGCATACGTTGTCCAGGCCTCGCTGCCATAGAGCAAGGTACTGAGGACACAGGCCTGATACACTCGGACTTTTGTGTTCCGTGTCAGTGCGCCATTTTCCCACACTCTCTGTACCTACTACAGTGAATTTACCATTTCACCATAGTTTGTTTACAATTATGAGAGGTGAGTGTCATGCTCACACTAAAGCAACTGCATGAAGTGCAGCAGAGCTTTTCCAAATCGGGATGCACCTGATGTCAAAGAAACAATTACACTATCGTTCCAACTGAACAAGGAAAACAACCTGAAGTGATACAGATTGAGACACCAGCATAAAGTTTAGTGACCCTATTCCCAAAAGGTGTCGCTGAAGATGGTTGAGTAAGTTAACCCACCTAGACACTACATAAATCAATGCAATAACTCAGTGATGTGATGCACTAGTCCATCAGTATGCAACAACATAGAAGGAAGGACAATCCCAAGTTTCTGATTTCAGCCATACTGCTGTAGGGAGATGTTAAGAGGATACCATGCTGCTCCCCACAAGGGAAAGGGAAGAAATCAGTGAGAGTCTTTTCCTGACTAATGTTGCCTGCCTTCTTTGATCAGCTAAAGAGCAAATAAACTACTGCTTCTTAGCTGTAAGGTGTTCATTGCTAAAGAGAAGCCTGTATAAGCTGAGGTGGAAAGGGAGAGATTTCATGATCCTAAGAAAATAAATTTGATTTCTATCCTGCACGTATCAATTTGAAAAGTTTTTTCCATGACATATTAAACATAATTTGCATCACTTTTCAAATCAATTAATTCCTTTGCAAAGGATGGTTCACTGGCAAGAAGTCCAATCTCCCTACCTGTCGAGGTGGAACAGGTTGCTGGGGTCCCTGAGGGCCACTATTCCCTATTTGATGCGTGCCTGGGCCAGGAACTTGTAGCCCTCCTGCCATTGGTATTCTTGGATTTGAGACTGGTCCTTGGTTTGGTCCTGGTCCTGGTCCTGGCCCTGGGCCTGGGCCTCTGGTGTCAATACCTCTTGAATCGATACCTCTGGGATCTCTAGTGCCTAAACACAAATTAGAAATTCAGTTTGACTTTAAATAACTTTCCAGTTCTAATTTCCAGGAGATTCCAACTCCTCATAATAGTTAAAGTTATAGCTATAAGCTATATAAAGTACTGCATTTTGCTTCCAGCATATTGAGAATCTGTTACACTAGGTTATAATATATATACCTATTACTTATCAATCTGTACACCAAATATGTATTACAATGAACAAAGTTTTGTTTCCATCTTCCAAAGAACCCTCCCAAATTAAACTTGCCCATTATTTTCCACACACTAATTTTTGGCATGTAAATTTTGCAGGGCCAATGTTAAAGGCAACCATGGCTAAAATGGAAACAAAAGGCAAAGTGCATTAGCCATACCTAAACTCTTCCTATTGCTGCAATCAAACTAACATTTAATATATAGAGAGAAAAAACAAACTTTCAAATCCTCAGGAATCCCAAAAATGTTTTACACTTTTCAAGGCAGTTAATTATGTAGGCAAACAGAGCAGCCAATTTGCAAAGACCAAGGTTCCACAAACAGCAATCAGATGACCAAGCACTGAATTTGTGTCTGGTGTTGTTTTGCAAGGCAGAATGATGGTTAGGAAACCAGGCAAAATACTTGCTCTTCTTTAAATAAGGACATCAAGATTTTTCCATCCACCTGATTCTAATTCTAAAAACTCACTTGAGAATACCTCCATATTCCAATGAAGTCCCAACCCAAGACCTAGAGAAGGGCTTTAACCTTATCACTCATTACTAACTGAGCCAAGCTGACATTTGTAGGTTAGTTACTCTTAGAGGGTAACCTACATTTAACAGCTCCAGTGCTCCACAAATTTAAAGAACCCATGCCAGGGAAGACAAACTGAATTGCAGTTTAAATGGGAGGGAGGAAATTTCACCGGAAGAGAAACAATTTTCAGAATATACAATCAAAGCACTCAAACATTTTCTTAAATGAACACTTGTATTGCAGTCTCAATCCGGTTAAACAAACGTTAGCGACAAGCAAATAATGCTAAGTGACATGATTCTCCAGGCAAGTACAAATCAGTTCAAATCCCCAACATCATACAATACCCAGATATGGGGGAAAAGGGCAAAAGAGGAACTTTGATTTCCCCAGCAGCTCTGAATATAGTCTAGTTGGCACTCAACAATAACATAGCTTAGATTATATGGAATCACAGGATGAACAGGCATGTGTTGTGCTTTGACAAATTCAGTGTGTCACCCATGTAGATTTTAAATCGGTCTAATGTTAGCATTGCAAATTCAGCCCTGGGAGTTTTCAACATTGCCTCTGGATGTGAAAAAGTCTCGTTGCATCAGGTCAAAACTAAGCCAGGAGACCACTTTCTGCTTCCCACCGACAGTGCCACATATGGCACAGTGCTCCTTCATGTTGAATACCACTTGGAAGATGCACTGAGGGTAACAAGGGCACAGAATGTACTCTGGGCAGATGTCAATACCAAGAGTAGCACGGTAGCATCACTACTGATCGAGCTGGCCTAGTCCTGAAGGACACAACAGCCAGACTGGGCCTACGGCAGGTGGTGAAAGAACCAACATGAGGGAAAAACTTATTGCACTTCATCCTCACCAATCTACCTGTTGCAGATGCATCTGTGCATGACAGCCTTGGTAGGAATGATCATTGCACAGTCTTTGTGGAGGTCAAGTCATGATTCCAAACTGAGCACACACTGTTGTGTAATACTACCACCATGGTAGCTGAGATGTATTCAGACCAGATGCAGCGCTCAAAGCTGGGCACCCGCGAGGCACTGTGGGTCATCAGCTGCAGCAGCAGAATTGTATTCCACTGCAATCTGTAACCTCATGGCCTAGCATATCCCTCACTCTATCATTACCATCAAGCCAGAGGACCAACTCTGGTTTAACGAGAAGCGTAGGAGAGTTTGGCAGCAGCAGCAACAGGCGCACCTAAAATGAGGTGCCAACCTGGCGAAGATAGAACACAGGAAACCATGCATACTAAACAGTGGAAGCAGCATTCTATAAACAAAGCTAAGTGTTCCCACTACTAACGGATCAGATGAAAGATCGGCAATCCTACCACTTCCAGTCGTGAATGGTGGGGTCAGTTAAGCAATGAAGGAGAGCAGAAGGTTTCATGAACATCCTAAATAATGACAGACCTCAGCATACAAGTACAAAAAACAAAGACTGAAGAATGTGCAAATCTCTTTAACCATAAAGTATCACATCGATGATCCATCTCAGCCCCCTCCTGAGGTCCCCACCTTAATCAATGCCAGTCTTCAACCAATTCGATTCACTCCACAGATCAATAAACAGCTGAGCGTACTGGATGTAGCAAAGGCTATGGGCCCCGACAACATCTCGGATGTAGTGCTGAGTACTTGTGCTCTAGAACTCGCTGCACCTCCAGCCAAGGTGTCAGTACTGCCGTAATACTGGCGTCTACTCGACAAAGTGGAAAATTCTCAGGTGTGTTCTGTTGACAAAAAGCAGGTCAAATCCAATCTGGCCAATTACTGTCCCATCAGTCTACTGTCAATCATCAGTGCTATCAAGCAGTTCTGCTCACCAATAACCTGCCTGGCAATGCTCAGCTTGGGTTCCACCAAGACCACATGGCTCCAGATCTCATTACTGACGTGATATAAATATGGGCAAAAGAGCTGAATTCCAGTGGTGAGGTGAGTGACTACCCTTGACATCAAGGCAGCATCAGACCCAGTATGACATGAAAGAACCCTAGTAACATTAAAGTCAATGGGAGTCAGAGGGAAAACTCTCCATTAGCTGGAGTCAGACCTCGCACAAAATAAGATAATTGTGGCTGTTGGATGCCAACCATCTCAGCCACAGAACATCGCTGCAAGACTTCCTCAAGGCAATGTCCTAGGTCCAGCCGTCTTCTGCTGCTTCATCAATGACCTTCTCGCCATCATAAGATCAGGAATGGTGATTTTCGCTGGTGACTGCACAGCGTTCGTTCCATTTGCAACTCCTCAGATAACAGAGCATTCTGTATCAGCATGCAGCAAGACCTAGACAACATTCAGGTTTGGGCTGATAAGTGGCAGTAACATTTGTGCCACACAAGTGCCAGGAAATGACCATCTCCAACAAGGGAGAGTCTAGCCTCTACCCATAACATTCAATGGCATTACCATTGCTGAATTCTTCACCATCACCATCTTGGGGGTCATCACTGACTAGAAACTGAACTGGACCAGGCATATAAATACTGCCGCCAGAACAGCATGTCAGAGGCTCTGTATTCTGTGACGAGTAATTCACCTCCTGGCTCCCCAAAGCCTGTCCACCACCTACAAGGTGCAAGTCAGGAGTAATGGAATAATCTTCACTTGCCTGATTGATTACAGCTGCAACAACACTCAAGAAGCTTGGCACCATCAAAGGCAAAGCAGCCTACTTGATTGGCATCCCATACATCATTATAAACATTCACGCTCTCCATCACCAGCGTACAGTGGCAGCAGTGTACACCATCTACAAGATGCACTGCAGCAACTTGTCAAGGCTTGTTTGACAGCACCTTCTAAACCCGCAACCTTTACCACCTTGAAGTACAAGGGGAGCCAGTGCATGGGAAGACTGCCACCTGCCAGTTTCCTCTCCAAGTCACACACCATTCCGATGTGGAACTATATCACTGCTCCTTCACTGTCACGAGGTCAGAAACCTGGAATTCCCTACCAAGCCGCACTGTGGGTTAAAGGCTTGCTCGGGTATACAATTTAAACCCGACCCGACCACATCTAACCTGGGCCCAGAGTCCTTTGGTTTTTTCCCCACGCCCGACCCGACTACCGGAAATTAATGATGCTTACACTTACTTCCCTTTCCCTCCCTGACCAAATGGCAGCACTGCCACCGTGTCCGACCCAGCCCGAACCGAGCCTGAATGCCGGACCCGGAAGAGCGACCGGACACATCATCGAGTCCGGGTCAGGTAGTCATGCTCTACTGTGGGTATACCTACACGACACGAATGGCAGCAGCTTAAGAAGGTGGCTCACCATCACCTTCTCAAGGGCAATTAGGGATGGGCAATAAATGCTCCTAACAGATACTAAATTTAGTGATTGCAGAGGGGCTAAAGCCACAACCTATAACAAAATAACAATAAATGACAGTGTGTGAAATTCAAATCTAAACTGCAAAATCTATTCATGCTCGGCAATGGGTCTGGACCAACTTTGATTATTTTTCATCACTCAGTGGTTTTTCCTGTTATCTTTAAAGTAAGATAATCGATTCTTATTTATAGCAGGCCTAAAGGCCTCTCATTCAAATGTGTCTATTTACCACTATATCTGTATCTGAGGCAGAATATCCAAACTACATCAACTAAACCAAGCAGGCAATTTAGGTATTAAAACAAACTTGAGTGTGGAAATCTTAAAGGTCAATTTTTCTCGGGAGATAAACATCAGTTACCACAAATTAACATTTTTTGCAAAATCTCAGGCACACCATTTAAAAATGTACTCAAACTCTACAGACAACCCTCTGCGGAATACAAACATATTCCACAATGTGTCCTACAGAATGACGTAGTAGTGTTATAAAGGACCTTCAGTTCCTTATATGAACGGCAATATATCTACCTTAGAACACTAAAGGCCGGGCTTTAGGCGGCACAGTGGAGGCTCTGATGATGGGCCCAAAGCCGGGGGCAAACACATCTCAGCCGTTGTGGGACCCCCGGCCGCCTTTTTCAGCTGTCTGGCAACTATTTACATGCGGTCGGGGCTCCCATCCCTTTAAAAGGACGGGCATCCGCCCCTAGGAGCTGCTGACCAATTGGAGGGCCTGCAGCTCAGCAGCACCACCGGGAGCGATGACAACTGCTGGGACTGCACTTAGCAGAGAAGACACAGTTAAGAGCAGGCTGCTCTCTGAACCAGTAAGTAGGGTCTGGGGCCATTCAGGTAGGCCCCAGCGACAGAGGTGGGATGGAGTTATGAGGGCATGTTAGGTGGTTGCCGCGGGGGTGGCCATTGCTGCCAGTGGATTCCTCCAATGTCCAATGTGTGCCCAATTAGGAGGGCACACCCTGAGCCTGCAGGGAGGCCACCAGGGTTCACCAGGTGGTCTCCCCACCCACCACTGGTAAAATGCCAGCAGGAGTGGGAAGAGGCCCTTAAATCAGGCACTTAAGTGGCTAAAATGGCCTCTGGGTGGGAGGGATGTCCCCCATCTTCTCCGCCACTGGTAAAATGTATTGGCAGCGGGAAGGCGATGGGCACTCCACCCACCCCCCTCACCATTTTACAGGCTCCCCCCCCCACCGCCTACCTCCCAGCCCATCCTTAGAGGGCCAGTAAAATCCAGCCCCAAGAAGGTGCACATCAGTAATTAAAAAGTTAAGCATCACATTAATTTAGAACACAGTGAAATTGTTGAAAATAAAATTGTTTAAATACACAAAACTAAGCAAGTTCAAAAAGAAACAATAAATTACAACTTATTACAAGAATAGCCGCACAGAATAAAATGACTGCAAGTTAAAAGGAATTAAAGATTGGCTCACAGCATCAAACCCTTTCTAAAAATGTCACAGGCCAGTGACATAATGATGGACCAAATAAAAATGATCAATTCTGTCACCGAGTCCAAAAGGTTTCCTGAAACCTAAAATGAAGATTATAATTATTTGTCTCTCTGCCTGAATTTGGGTCTTCTACTAATGTAGTTAACAGTCCTCGCAAAGAGAAGCATGATGACATACTAATGGCTGAAGTGTTGGGAGCCAAGAGCTACATATGTCCACACTGCTTAGAAGGTAGAGGACTGGGGAGGGACTGGGCAGTGAGAAAAAGTGCAAAATCTTGCTATATACTTCAACCTATGGAGTTATGAGGATTTTAATACATTTTGTATACTGGGCTGGTTTGTTTTTTATATTTTGGCAATTTGAATTGATAAACACCAAGCAGTTTTTCTGTATAGAGTATTTTGAAGCATACTGTATATTTTCACTATAGTCTGGTTGGGGTAGGGTCAATTTGTACTGAATTTAGATCATGACAAAACATACTGGCACAAAATTAAATTATATTGGTATACTCTTACATTACATTAGAATCAACATACGAAATAATATCAATAGCATTGTGGGAGGGAGGGAATATCCGCTGTATATTTTCGATTAAATAATGTAAGCTAACAGAATTGGTGTTCACCTGCTTGAGTTAAAAGGAACCTCTCACCCTGTAAACCTCTGGTGTTTCTGTTAAAGCATGGAATCAAACTCTTCAGCAACATTTTGTGAAAGATGCTCTATCTAGACACTGTGAGCCAACCTACAGAGTTAAGAGTGCAGATGGACTACTTTTTCCTCACCCATGGATGCATTTGGTTGATGTGTGTTCGGGTAAGACCCTCCACGAGGGTCTTGCTGAGTAGCAGGAGGTTGGGAGCGTGGATCATGCTGAGGTCCAGATCGAGGATCATGAGATGGAATGCTGCGGGGGTCAAATGAACCTAGGAGGCAAATAACTACTAATGATGGCAGGGAGAGAGAAGATGGAAAAAAAAAACAGGGAGGTGCACAAGCAAGCAAAGAGGCACTATGGAGACTCATCTTAAAGGTGTATTTCGTCCTTATTAACATCGACCCATGAAATTCTGCAGCATTGTCCATTCTCTTAAGGGGTACAAAGGTCACTAGCTATACTTTGGATGATATGGGCCTGCAACGGTAACCTTTAAGATGGCATTGGTTACTAAAAGTATCTTCATCTAGCCAATTATTTGTTAACTGTATAAATGACAAGTGAAATTACAGCCCGGTTACCAGATACAAAACAAGTAGCTATTGGGGGGTGGGGGGGGGGAGGTTCTTCAGGGATCTAAAATCGAATGACATGTTAATGTTTTAGGTGATGTTCTTCACTGGCCCACAAAGCATTTCTTTTTTGTTGCTGACTTCCAACATTTGTGGTTTGCCTTTTTATCATTGGTATCAGATGAGGATAACAAATGGTTTCGTAACCCTCAGATAGGAAGGAGAAAAAAAATTGGCCATGGTTTCCATCCTGAACGACAATCCAGTGACTCTTGCTGGAAGTTCAGTGAAGTTCAGGTATCAACAGGATCAGGTTAGTCTATGACACTCGTTCATGGTTGAGCAGCTTGATAACACACGCCATAACGGCTCGCAATATGAATAATGGCTAAATGGATGGGGTACTGGAAGATGACAGCCAATCACGGAAATATATCCCAGACTAGAGCAGGGGGGGAAAACTGCTCAAAAACTAATTTTAAAAGGTTACCTGGAAGCTTTGCTACTTAATGGGAGATAATTGTAGTTTTACATCATTTCCTCTAGCCCTAAGCAACTTGCTATTCTGAGGGACATGTGTAGCTGATGTCAGCCACAGGAGTTGCTGATGAACAGCTCCTAAGAACTGAACATAGGTTTTCTTTCCTGTCTTTTATGATCAGGAGTTATCCAAGCATGAAAACTTCAGTTCTTATGCTTGGATACCCCTCCATCCATACATATAAATGTAAAATCAGGAGAAATACCTCTTTCACTCTTGGCATATACCTTTTTGCTTTGTTCTGTGAGGACCATCAATCAGAAATCAGTTCAGCTGCAAACAATTAATTCCATCCAATTCAGAGATAATGAATACAGATCATAATTCCTCAGTACTGCCCTCAAGTGTCAGTCTAGATTATGTACTAAGTCTCTGGAATGAGACTTGAATGCACAACCTACTGACTCAGGTGAGAGTGAGTTACAAAAAGACAACTTATGACAGACACTAATACACTAATATTTCAGAACCTGAAATATACTCAGTTTTGCTCTTAGTAGAAGCACTGTACAGATTCCATTTAGATTCTCTTTTACTTCTCAATATATACAAATTACCTTCAGGTTTAATTAGCACCTCCATATTGATGCCTTTAGAAGGCTATCTTTCAAGACTGAAGAGAGATGAATGCTCTACACCGTACAGAATCATAGAATGGTTTCTATCCCAGGCTGCAAAAGGAAGTGGGGGTGAAGATAGAAGGGCTTACCACAATCTTCCATCCTTCCCTGGATATGGGAGAAATGCCAGAGGATTGGAGTGGGGCAAATGTGACACTTATTCAAGAAAGGGTGAGGACACTACTAGAAACTACAGACCAGTTAGTTTATCAGTGGTGGGTAGGGTTTTAGAAACAACAATTAGGGGGGAAAAAAATCAACGGATACTTGGAGAGGTTCGAGTTAATTAAGGATAGCAAGCACTAATCGAATTGAATTTTTTGATGAAGTAACAGAGAAGGTTGATGAAGGGAATGCAGTGGATGTTATTTATATGGATTTTAAGAAAATGTTTTATAAAGGTACCACATAAAAGGCTGGTTAACAAAATTGAGGCTCATGGAATAGGAGGGTCAGTGTCCAATTGTATAAAAAATTGCTTCTGGACAGAAAACTGTGTGGCAAACAGTGAGGATGATATGAACTGCCTGCAACAGGGCACAGATAGGCTAGCAGAATGGGCAGAGAGATGGCAGATGGAATTTAATATTGAAAAGTGTGAGGTGATGCATTTTGGCAGAAGGAATAGGAAGAAGAAATATATACTTAATGGAACGGTTCCAAAGAGTATGCAGGAACAGAGGGATCTTAGGATGCATTTGCATCGATCTTTGAAGGTGGAAGGATACTCTGAGAGACTGGTTAGTAAAGCATATGCGATCATAAATAGAGGAATTGAGTACAAAAGCAGGGAAGTTATGCTGAACCTTAACAAAGCTCTGATTAGGCCCCAACTGGAGTACTGCGTCTAGTGCTGGTCTCCACACTTGAGGAAGGATGTGAGGGTCCTTGAGAGGGTGCAGAGATTTACCACAATGGTTCCAGGATGGGGGATTTTAGTTACAAGGTTAGGAAAAAAACTAAAGGAAAAGGAAAAAAAAACTAAAGGCACTGTATCTGAATGCATGTAGCATTCGAAACAAAACAGATGAACTGACAGTGCAAATAAAAATAAACAAGTACAATCTGAAAGCCATTACAGAGACATGGCTGCAGGATGAGAGAGATTGGGACCTGAATATTGAAGGGTACATTCAGGAAGGACAGGAAGCTAGGAAAAGGTGGAGGGGTGGCTCTGCTAATTAATGATGGTATTAGCGCATTAGAGAAGGATGACCTAAGTTCAGGATAGAGATAAGAAATGATAAAGACAAGAAGTCACTTGTGGGAGTGTGTGCAGGCCCCCTAACAGTAACCACACAGTAGGATGGAATATAAATGAAGAGATAATGGGAGCTTGTCAGAAAAGTATGGCAATAATCATGGGGGATTTTAATCTACGTAGAGACCAGAAAAATCAGATGGGCAAAGGTAGCCTAGATGAGGAGTTCATAGAATGCTTTTGGGATAGTTTCTTAGAACAGTATGTTCTGGAGCCAACCAGAGAGCAGACTTGGTACTGTGTAACGAGATTGGATTAATTAATGACCTCATAGTGAAGGCAACAACGATCATAATATGATTGAATTTTATATTCAGTTTGAGGGAGAGAAGAGTGGGTCCAAGGCTAGTATTTTAAACTTAAATAAGGGCAATTACATGCGTATGAAAACAGAGCTAGCTAAAGTGAACTGGCAAAATAGGTTAAGGGATAGGTCAATAGAAATGCAGTGATGGACATGTAAGGGGATATTCCAGAATACACAGAATAGATATATTCCAACGAGAAAGAAAAATTCCAAGGGGAGGACCCACTATCTGTGGTTAACTGAAAAAGTTAAAGTATCAAACTTAAAGAAAAAGCATATAATTAAGGAAAGATGGGTGGCAAGTCAGAAGATTGGACAGAATATAAATAACAGCAAAGAATGACTAAAAGATTAATAAGGAGGGAAAAATTAGAATACAAGAGAAAGTAGCTAGAAATATAAAGATAGATAATAAGACTTTCTATAGATATTTAAAAAGGAGTTAAAGTGAGCGTTGGTCCTATAGAAAGTGAGTCTGGGGAATTAATAAGGCAAAATAAGGAGATAGCAGATGAACTGAACAGGTATTTTGCATCGGTCTTCACCACAGAGGATACAAGTAACATCCCAGTATTAGCTGTAAGTCAGGAAATGGAAGGGAGTGAGGAACTCAAGAAAATTACAATTACCAGGGAAGTGGTACTGAACAAATTGTTGGAGCTGCGGACCGACAAGTCCCCGGGTCCTGATGGACTTCATCCTAGGGTTTTAAAAGAAGCGGCTAGTGAGATAGTTGATGTGTTGGTTTTAATTTTCCAAAAATCCCTAGATTTAGGGAAGGTTCCATTAGATTGGAAAATAGTGAATGTAACTCCTATATTCAAAAAGGCAGACAGAAAGCAGGAAACTACAGACCAGTTAGTTTAACATCTGTCATAAGGAAGACATTAGAAGCTATTATTAAAGATGTTACAGCAGGGCACTTAGAAAATTTCAAGGTAATCAGACAGAGTCAACATGGTTTTGTGAAAGAGAAATCATGTTTAACCAATTTATTGGAGTTCTTTGAAGAAGTAACATGTGCTGTGGATAAAGGGGAACCGGTGGATGTACTGTAGTTAGATTTCCAGAAGGTCTTTGATAAGGTGCTGCATCAAAGGTTATTGCGGAAAATAAAAGCTGACGGTGTAGGGGGTAACATACTGGCATGGATAGAAGATTGGCTAGCAAACAGGACACAGAGAATAGGCATAAATGGGTCATTTTCTGGTTGGCAAGATGTAATGAGTGGTGTGCCAGAAGGATCAGTACTGGGGTCTCAAACTTTTACAATGTAAGTGTCTTGGATGAAGGGACCGAAGGTATGGTTGCTAATTTTCTGATGATACAAAGATAGGTAGGAAAGGAGACTGCGAAGAGGACATAAGGAGGCGACAAAGGGATATAGATAGGTTAAGTGAGTGGCAAAGATCTGGAAAATGGAGAATAATGTGGGAACATGAGAAATCGTCCATTTTGGCAGGAAGGATAAAAAAGCATATTATCTAAATGATGAGAGGTTGCAGAGCTCAGAGATGCAGAAGGATCTGGGTGTCCTAGTGCATGAATTGCATAAGGTTAGCATGTCAGCAAGTAATTAGGGAAACTAATTGAATGTCATTGTTTATTGCAAGGGGAATTGAATACAAAAAGTTATGCTTCAGCTCTACAGGGCATTGGTGAGACCATTTCTTGAGTACTGCGTACAGTATTGGTCTCCCTATTTAAGGAAGGATATAAATGCGTTGGAAGCAGTTCAGAGATGGTTTACTAAACTAATACCTGGAATGAGTGGGTTGTCTTATGAGGAAAGGTTTGACAGGCTAGGCTTGTATCTGCTGGAGTTTAGAAGAGGAAGAGGCGACTTGATTGAAACACAAGGTCCTGAGAGGTCTTGACAAGGTGTATGTGGAAAGGATGTTTCCTCTTGTGGGAGAATCTAGAACTAAGGGGGGGGGGGGGGGGGGTCACAATTTAAAAATAAGGGATCGCTCATTTAAGACAGATGGAGAAATTTTTTTCTCTGAGGGCCGTGAGTCTTTGGAACTCTCTTCCTCAAAAGGCAGTGGAAGCAGAGTCTTTGAATAGTTTTAAGGCAGAGTTAGATAGATTCTTGATAAGAGAGAGGGTGAAAGGTTAGCGGGGGTAGGCGGAAATGTGGAGTAATCAGTTCAGCCATGAACATATTGAAAAGCGGAGCAGGCTAGAAGGGCCGAGTGGCCTACTCCTGCTCCTAATTCGTATGTTCTTATATTAGGTTGGAAAAGCTGTTTTTGTTTTCCTTAGAACAAAGGAGATTGAGGAGAAATTTAATACATAAAAGCTCAAGGCTTACATAAGTTAGACAAGGAAAAACTGTTCCCATTAACTGATGATGCAAGGACTAGGGGACACAGATTGAAGGTTTTGGAGAAGAGATGCAGGGGGAATGAGGAAGAACCTTTTTACACAGCGGGTGGTAATGACCTAAAATTTGCTGCCCAAAAGGGTGGTGGAAGCAGAGACAATCAATGACTGCGAAAGGAAACTGGATGTGGAAGTCGCTGGCTACGCCAACATTTATTGCCCATACCCAATTGCCCTCGAGAAGGTGATAGAGTAAATTTCAAGAAGGTAGTTCACCATCAAAACTGTTCATGATTTCGAACACCTCCATCAAATCCCCACTTCACTTTCCCTGTTCTATGGAAAACAACCCGAGTTTCTTTAGTGTCACCACGTAATTGAAGTCTTTCATCCCTTGTATGATTCTAGTAAATCTCCTCTGCACCCTCTCCAAGGACTTGGCACTCTTCTTTAAAGTGTTGTGCTCAAACAGTGTCACTGCTGCGTACCATCATAAGTGAAAAGCTGCACAGTGACTGGGTAATTCAAACATTTTAAGTCACTATTTGAAAGCTCAAACATCTAAAAATTCACTTTCGTTCTGAATTGATATTCTCACAATGTTTTGCCAGTGATACAGCAGTAATCATTTTCTGTGAGATGTTATTGGAATGCACACTGAACACTACTCATTGACTTCTCCAAAAGTTTTCAAGCTGCCCATCGTAATGTGTCTGGAAAATGTTAGGTCACACAAAGATCCTTTCATGTTGTATCTTCTTTTAAAGCTTTATATTCTTCCCCTAACCACCCATGCACATGGGTTCTTTCTCCAAAGCCTCATTTAACAAAAAAACTCCTTTGCAGCAAACGTACCACTATGTGTTGCAATTGCTGGCAGGCCACCAATGCTGCTGTGTGATTGCCAGGCTGAAGGCATGCTGTGGGGTAACATCGATGTAGTAAGCCTTTCCTCTTCTTTCTTTCCCATCAACATTCCTATCAAACACTCCCGCACCATGAATAAACTGTCAGAGGGATGCACAACACCTGCAACCCTAGAACCCACACCCACATAATTCTGTAGAATTGTCTTTACAGCTGAATGCTGTGGAGAAAGAGTGGAACTTTTTTTAAAACCATATTTTAAAAGCCACTTATTTGACACTCCAAAATAGGTAATATCTCCAAAATGTAATGATGTGTTAAAATGCCAGAAGCAATTATCAGGAATAATGTATATACAGCTACCAACTGTGATGTTCAAATGTAAGTGAAGCATTCAAACTAGAATACTGACAAACATGGTGGTGCATTTTTAATTACATTTTTAACTAAGGGCTTTGTGATATGTTACTGCTCTCCAGCAAAGTTTTCAAATCATGTCCAAACAGGAAAATCGAATATAAATGAATGGTAGCATCAGAAGTTAAATCAGAAAAATCTCAATTGATTCCATTTAGTCACTTTTGCTATTTTCCAAAGCCAGCCTAATTTTTCCCTTCTATGCACTAACTTACCTCTAGATTCATGAGGAGGTCCTCTTTGATCCATCATTGGACCCCTTGGATCTCCCATCATCCCTCTTGGTTCACCCAGTGGCCCACGTGGCTCACCCATTGGACCTCTCTGTTCACCAATGGGTCCTCTCTGTTCTCCCATTGGCCCTGCTCTCATGTCATGTTGCATTCCTCGTGGTTCATGGGCATTTCTCAGGTCAGGAGGTGGGGGTCCTCTGCCATCGTGACTAGGCACATGGTGCATGGGTGGGCCCTGATGTGGGGGACCAATATACCCTCTGAAGAGTAAAAAAATAAAATTAGCTACAGATTTAAATAATGGTTGGCAATTATAAAAATTATATATGCCAATAAAATAGTGATGCAGTGGGAATAAAATCTCAAACGTGCAAATCATTCCCATTATCCAATTACTAAAAATTAACTAATGAACTGTGCATCAATTGTAATTTAGAGTAACATATCCTGAAAAATTCCAAGAACTGATAACACCAATTCATAATTTACACCAAAATTTAATATGACGACAGACAAAATGTGCCTATTGAGCTCTTCAAGACAGGAATTGTTATACACTAGATCAATAAGTGGAGAATTTAAGAACTAGAAATCTATTTGAATGAATGTGTTGGCTATACGCCATCACAACGAAAACCCCAGGTTTTCCATCATAAAGTCGTAATATTTCATAAAAACAATTGTCAGAATTTGGTGACATTTAAAATAACTCAATGGGCTAATCTAGTAATGGTTCGATTATAGTGCTGCCTAGGGACTGTTTCCATGTTTCAGACATTTTCCCCATTACAGTGTATGCAATGAATTAGTGACTGAACAATTTTTTTTCAGTGCATTTGTGTGCTCAAAATAAGTGATATCCATGTTGGGAAATACAATATATTTCTAACTTTGTACCCAGCATTAACATAAAGGAATTCAAGGTCAGGATCAACATCAATTTGAAGTAGAAATCCCCCAATGTACTGCAACTCCAATCTCATTAGAACAAACCACACTAACTGTAGGACATTCAATCTGCCAGTACAACCATTGTTACACAATTGGTTTCAATGTAAACAAAAAAAGGAATCAATCTAGGATATTGCTCCTGATTGCTATCCAGTGATCTTTGCTTGAAAGTAAATGTACATAGACTTCAGTTGGGTAACAATGCTCATTAACAAACTTTCAAAAAGGTCATGTCCATAAGACTAGAGAGCTGTCAGTGTCTGTTAATTCATAACCAGCATGATTCATGACCTTCAGGAGAGGAGAAGATCTGAGGATATAGGGGAGAAAGGAACTATGAAAAAGACTGGCTGAACTGACAATCACTGAAGTTGGTAAACAGAATTCTCCTTTTTGATTATGGTCTGTGAACAAAACCTGGCCTTATTATTCTGCTGAAAATCATAGTCTGTAAAACATCGAGACAGTATTGATCAATGACAAGAACTTGAGCCAAAAGACAACCAAATAATAGATTCTTACAACTTTCAAAGAAGAGTCAGTATGAGTATCAAAATGCATCAATCAGCTATGATTATTGCCCGGCATCTGAAACTGGTTAAAAAGGATGTCTCAATGGTCTGACACTTCTCACTGTAAGGGGAATCCATTACAGTATTGCCATTAGATACAAGTGCATTTTTACCAATATGCTAATAAGTATAGATTAATGTAGGATTTACTTAATATTCTTAATTCATTACCTTAAATTTGTCCCACTATAAGCATCACACAATCTGTTACATACTTCTAAATCTGTCCTCTACATGCAACACAAAAATTTGCAAAGTCCAAATGCTGTATGTCTTTCAAAATTTAAATGAACATGGTTTGAAAATTTCACACTCCCATTATTACTCTACCTAAATTCTAGTGACAAAGTTACAACTTGGAAAGTGGTTCTAGATTTATAATACTAGCTAGCGTCATATGTCCAGATATTGAAAAACTAATTAATTAAAAATCAACATGCACTCCAGTTCCTAATAACGAATGAGTTTCATTCTTCTCAAAATTGCTTTTTCCTAAATTAGACTACACGGGACTGCCAAAGGAGCAGAGCAGTAATAACTAACAATGTACCTACATTTTAAATTTTATTCACACCTTTTTTGAGCGCACATTATCCAGTCCAAGAGTGAGGAAGACTGCTCCCTGAACTCTAACACTAACACATGCAAAGGCACACCTGGGAAAGGAATGGTTGTCAGAAAACCATGGCTTCTCTCAACTCAGAAGTGTGCAAGGTAACATTTACACAGGTTACAGATAAAAATATCTTACAGCCTACCACTTACCTTGGTTCCACCTCCCCAGTGACAGAAAGCAGAGTCCCTCCTCGTGGGTCATTTGGTGCATCTCCCAGCAAACCTCTTGGAGCTGGAGCCCCAGCTACTGGGGGACCTCGCTGCATGTTGCCTCTGGGGTCCTGCATTGGGACTGGAAGGGAAAAAGGAATCACTGTCAAAAGATGTGTAAAGTATGTGCATGAAGTTGTATATTACAATGAGACAGATGGGAAGAAAATGAAAGTTTTTTTTTTAAGAAAAAGGGATTTCCAGCTTCGCAGAGCATAAATCCTGCTAGATCCACCTTCCACAAGACCTGGTTGGTAGCCTGCTCACAGGATTCAAGCCACTTCAAAACTGCTCCTGAATGATGCATGGGTGAAGCGTAGGGCATGATTCTAACTGTCCCAAGAGAAAGCATCGGACAATGCTTCCCCACTGTAACACAGCTGAGATCCAGATTAAGTGGTACTAATACGCTTCCTGCTGTTTATGCATATGCAACAACCAACATTCCATTATACTATACCACTGCCTTTGTTCCAGGACAGCTGTGTTATTTAATCCCTCCTGCCCCATCACACACCTCCCCTTTTGTTCTCTTCCCCACCACCCCCTTCACTTGCTTAAAACTTTTTCGAACCTTTGCCAGTTCTGATGAAAGGTCACAGACCTGAAAGGTTAACTCTGCTTCTCTCTCCACAGATGCTGCCTGACCTGCTGAGTATTTCCAGCACGTTCTTTTTATTTCAGATTTCCAGCACCTGCAGTGTTTTGCTTTTATTCCATTATGCTATACACAGCTGATGACGAGAATGACTAGATTAAAAATGCAGTTTGACAGTTAGCCCATAATATCCTTTTGGAGATTTGAATAATTTATGCTCTGCAAAGCTGTGTAAACTTATGAAACAAGTAAATGTATTTTAAAATATCAATTTAAACAGTCCAAATAGCAAATAAGAACATTCCAAACCTGCACAACGTGGAACTTTAAACCAATCTGTGTTCAATACTGCAATAATCTGCCAATATTATGGTCTTTATGGTTATAGATTCAAAATATTACACTTCATTTTCCCTCACAATCACACTGGACTACTACTTGCTGGCAAGCCTGCTTCACATGCAGCAAATATCAAAATTTGCACCTGCCTGATTTTGGAGATTTTAACCACTTATATAGAATAATTCAAGAGACTCAACTCTGCATATAGGTTGGATTTGCTTCTAACTGCAAAACAAAATGTGCAGAACGACAGGCTTATTTCAAGTTATATAGCGATTAAATATCACTAGAATGATAGTAATCAATTATTTCATATTTTATAGGCAGCATTTTAGAAGTAGAAAGGTTTTTCTGTGTTACATTGTATGGCAACACTAACTGTGTTAAGCAACATACGGAGAATCAAGTTAACTCAAAAACACCTCCATAAAAAAAGCAGCACCAATATGTTTTTATAAAGTAAAACAAGAAATATATGGGTTTTGGAGATATTGAAGTTAAAGATATGCTGCACTCTTGCAGTCAAAGGAATTAAACATAAGTATCCTGAGACAAGTTGTTCCTGCCAACATTCAAGTAAGTCATCATCAGCTCTTTGGTTTCACATCAAGACTTTTCAACCTTGTACTGCATGTTTCCCCCTCCTTAGTCTCACTAGAACAAATTTGAAATTATTGTTGAGACCCAATCATTCAATGTACCCTCTCACGGCTAGCTAATCAGGCAAAAGTATCTAACCATTTAATTTCTCAAATTTTGTAGTCTTCCCACTTCATTAAGTACAAATATCTTGGCTGCAATTAAACCAGAGCTCTAATATTCTAACTTTCCCCTAACTGATGAGGATCCAAATATTGGCTCTCTACCATCAGGACCACAGCAGTCTTTATACTGATTCCTGACCTATAATTGAGGCATAGGACACCCTGAGCAATTTATACTGGAGCAAAAAGAACAATTCCAAGCTTTACAATATTTAGCACATCTCCAATAACATTTGAAAAGTCAATTTTGCCATCAAAGCCTACTGTGTCAAGTAACGGGTGACGATAGTGCACCTGGATGCACAGTATAAACTGCACTAAGACCATAAGTCAGCAGCTGCAGAATGAATGGCAGCCTGCTTCTCAATATAGAGGATCACAATTCTAACCTATCATCCTCCAGAACAGGTTAATCTGGCTGTGTCATGATCACAATCTGGCAATATTACTGGATAAAGAGCAACCTTTGTCAGTTACATTTAAGCTGTCAAAATGTTAGGTTACTTTGCAAAAGTACACAATGCATACCATGACTACCTCAGGCACAAAGAGTCCATAATAGCACTCAGCATTGTTTTTTTAAAAAAAATGAGCCAACCACGTTTGTTCTTTAATTTGGGAATACATAGTTTCACAAAAGAAAACTGCATTACAAAGCAAAAGTCCCACTGAACCCAACTCGGTGCCATCTAATTTTTTTTCTAATCTACCATACTTTGCATTATATCTATGAACAATTTTACAGATGCAATCACACAGCACAATATAGAGGGCTCTAGTAGGTCTCCAAATGTTCTCAAATTCACAATTTACCTTTAGAAATGGGTATAGCAATAAGTACAGCTTCAAATGTACCTAAAAATGCCAAGAACTACACAAAGAAAACTGTTCTTTGAGAACATATTAATTGAAACCTTGCCTCGCTAATAAAGTTAATAACTCGGCTCTGAAACAGTGTATTTTGGAATAGACATGCACACTTGTCTGGTGATCAGAAAATTCAATGAGGCCACATTTAACCTTCAAGGAAAAGCTGCGGTGAGTAAAGTGGATTGTTCACAATGTATTTTAATGTTGGCATCATTCAACAACATTTTAACAAGAATATGTTTGTATTTTGTATTTTACTATGATTTGTGGTTACAAATTAATAAAGCTTGCAAACATTTGAACTGGCTTCAAGTGGAATCTCTCCAGTGTAATAATGGTGTCAAACTACTCTCTAATAAAAGTAAAGCAGTTAACAGAAATCTATATTGAAAGAATTCCTCCAAGATGCCATAAATTGGATAACAATGCCCACTAAATTACTGCTTTACATCAACTGCATTTCGGGTTACATAAAAGATCACCAGAAACTCGACAACTCTAGTAATCTGAAAATTTAGCAATTTTAATGCAGAACTTCCAAAGTAAACAGAGAAATTGATCATTTCATTCTAATATAAATCCTCTTTGTTTTTGGCCTCCTTGTCTCGAGGGACAATGGGTAAGCACCTAGAGGTGGTCAGTGGTTTGTGGAGGAGCGCCTGGAGTGGCTGTAAAGGCCAATTCTAGAGTGACAGACTCTTCCACAGGCGCTGCAGGTAAAGTTGGTTGTCGGGGCTGTTACACAGTTGGCGCTCCTTCCACTTCTGTCTCTTTTCCTGCCAACTGCTGAGTCTCTTCAACTCGCCTCTCTTCAGCCCCGCCTTTATAGCTGTCCGCCAGCTCTGGTGACCTCTGGCAACTAGCTCCCATGACTTGTGGTCAACGTCACAGGACTTCATGTCGCGTTTACAAATGTTTTTAAAGCGGAGACATGGACGGCCGGTGGGTCTGATACCAGTGACGAGCTTGCTGTACAATACGTCGTTGGGGATCCTGCCATCTTCCATGCGGCTCACATGGCCAAGCCATCTCAAGTGCTGGCTCAGTAGGGCATATATGCTGGGGATGTTGGCTTCCTCGAGGACTTCTGCGTTGGAGATAAGGTCCTGCCACCTGATGCCAAGGATTCTCTGGAGACAGCGAAGATGGAATGCGTTGAGACGTCGCTCTTGGCTGATATACGTTGTCCAGGCCTCGCTGCTGTAGAACAAGGTAGTGAGGACACGAGCTTGAAACACTCGGACTTGTGTTCAGTGTCAGTGCGTCATTTTCCCCACACTCTCTTGGCCAGTCTGGACATAGAAGCAGATGCCTTTCCCATGTGCTTGTTGATTTCTGCAGTGACATACAGGTTGAGCCGAGGTAGGTGAACTCTTGAACCACTTCCAGAGCGTGATCACCCATACTGATGGATGCAGCATTTTTGACATCCTGTCCCAAGATGTTCGTTTTCTTGAGGCTGATGGTTAAGCCAAATTCGTTGCAGGCAGCCGCAATCCTGTCGATGAGTCTCTGTGTGGGATAGAACTGCAGCATCATCAGCAAAGAGGAGTTCCCTAATGAGGACTTTGCGTGCTTTGGTCTTCGCTCCAAGACGGGCAAGAGGTTGAACAACCTGCCATCTGATCTTGTGTGGAGGAAAATTCCTTCTCTGAAGACTTGAACGCATGTGAGAGCAGCAGGGAGATGATCCCAAACAAACAGCGTAGGTGCGAGAACACAGCCCGGTTTCACACCACTCAGGATAGGAAAGGGATCTGATGAGGCACCACTATGCTGAATTGTGCCTTTCATATTGTCATGGAACGAGGTGATGATACTTAGTAGCTTTGGTGGACATCCCATCTTTGCTAGTAGTCTGAAGAGACCACGTCTGCTGACGAGGTCAAAGGCTTTGGTGAGATCTACAAAGACAACGTAGAGGGGCATCTGTTGTTTGCGGTATTTCTCCTGTAGCTGGCGAAGGGAGAACAGCATGTCAACGGCGGATCTGTCCGCTCGAAAGCCGCACTGTGTCTCAGGGTAGACACGCTCAGCCAGCTTCTGGAGTCCAAAGTAAACAGAGAATTTGATCATTTTGTTCTAATATAAATTCTAGAGACAGTAAAATCAGAATGTTTGACCTAGGTGCTTAACTATGGCCTCCAAGTTGAATTGTACCACAAGCCTTGTAATCCAACACATAACGACTAAACAACTCTATTCTATCTGGACTGGTATTTCTTATTTGCTGGTTTATCCAGTTTTGAATTTTGCGGACCTGGGGTTTTGAATTTGCTTTTCTCAACACTGTTGCCTCTTTGGTGAATAAATTCCAGTGTCAAAACACACAGTTTGTGATAGATAATAATGTTTGCACTGACTGTTATACATGATATGATCATGTTATGCTATCCACGCAACTGACCCACAACGGCAAAGGCCCTGGACAATCCAAGTTCCACCACTTCAACAGGGACTCCATAAAAAAGCAAAACAGGCTTTAACCATTGAATACTAACTTCATAAAAGGCTGTAAATGAAATATTTTAATGTTTAAAGACTTAGAGTCTACAGAGCTGATCAAAAGTAACTTAGCTTAAAATGGCTCCCAGAGTTTAAACTTGATAGGCATGGTAATCAATGAACAGTTCCAGTTGGAGATGTTGTCTTCTGAAATTTTAAAGTACTTGTAAGCTACTAAGTACAAGAACTCAAGGAGGATAAATAGTTGACAGATTTTGGACACAGATAGTCAGAAACTTGTAGATGTTCAAGATACTACTGAAAACTCAGTGAAAAGACTAAGCAATCAGAAATAGCTATTAATTCTTCCCTTATTGTGCGAATGTTATTTCCACTCCAAAAAAAGTTACAAGAAAGAAACAGAAATTCAGAACGCATTTGACAAGGTGCCACCTAAAAGGTTATTGCGCAAAGTAGGAGCTCCTGGTGAAGGGGTAACATATTAGTATGGATGGAAGATTGGCTGGCTGGCAGGAGAGAGAATGCATAAATGGGTCCTTTTCTGATTGGCAAGATGTGACGAGTGGAGTCCCACAGGGGTCTGTGTTGGGGCCTCAACTTTTTACAATTTATATCAATGACTTAGATGAAGGGAGCGATGGCACGGCAACTAAATTTGCAGACGTCACAAAGATAGTTAGAAAAGTATGTTATGAAGGGGACATAAGGAGTTTGAAGACCGATATAGATAGGATGAATGAGTGGGCAAAAATCTGGCAGGTGGGAGTATAATGTGGGAAAATGTGAAGTCGTTCACTTTGGCAGGAAGAAAAAAAAAAGAAGAGTATTATTTAAACGGAGTACGACTGCAGAACTCCAAGGTGCAGAGGGATCTAGGTTTTCTAGTGCACGAGTCACAAAAAGTTACTATGCAGGTACATCAATACATAAAGGCGGCTAATGGAATGCTATCCTTTATTATGAGAGGAATTGAAAATTAAGGATGTTATGCTTCAGTTATACATCTCGAATACTGTGTTCAGTTTGGGTCTCCTTATTTAAGGAAGGATGTAAATGTGTTGAATGCGGTTCAGAGAAGGTTTACTAGATTGATACCTGGAATGAGCGAGTTGTCATATGAAGGAAGGTCGGACAGAACTGGTCTTGTTTTCACTGGAGCGTAGAAGAGTGAGAGGAGACTTGATTGAAGTATACAAGATCCAGAACGGTCTTGACAAAGTGGATGCGGAAAGGATGTTTCCTCTTGTGGGTGAGTCCAGAACTAGGGGGCATGGTTTTAAACTTAGGGGTCGCCCTTTTCGGACAGAGATGAGGAGAATTTCTTTTCTGAGGGTTGTGCAACTTTGGAACTCTGCCTCAGAAGGTGGTGGAGGCGGGGTCATTGAATATTTTTAAGGCGAAGGTAGATAGGTGCTTGTTAGGCAACGGAATCAAAAGGTTATAAGGGGTAGATGGGAGTGTGGAATTTGAGACACAAACAGATCAGCCATGATCTTATTGAATGGCAGAGCAGGCTCAAGGGGCCAAATAGTCTACTTATGCTCCTTATTCGTATGTTTGCATATTCATAAAAGGAGGCAGAACTCCAGGACAAAAAAAAGGGGCCGATGGGGGAAGGGGAGTAGGAGAGGGAGAGAGAAAAAAAAACTGCTCTCAGAACACTGTTACAACGAAAGGCTAAGATTTTGATTCGATTCAAAAGTTGAGCTTTGTGGAGAAGAGACCAACGGGGTCACCGAAAATTGCCTTATTCACAGAAGACCAGCCGAACGTGCTCAGAAGAAATGAGCCAAGACGACATTGTTTTCCCCCCCCCACCCCCCCCCAAGAAGGACTGCAAGATCCAAAGCATTGCAACTGGGAGGAGTTTGGGACTTTAAACTGCAAAGATTTGATGAGAATACTGCGTAATGTATAAACGTGGTGTGGCGTTTTTGTGTGTGTTAATAAATTAATGGGCAATACGTTTCTATGTAAATTAGTGTATTAGCTACCTAAGGTAGGTACAGTTAATGTGGATCTTTAGTTGTTATAAAAGTCTTAAAACGCGAAATGTTGTGAGATTCTTTAATCGGTCTGGGGAGTTCATAACTCGTGTTTTAGAGTTAATGGTCTCAACTGAGGTTGCAACAATAAAGGGGTCATTGTGGCCAGTAATAGCCTTCACAAGTTTGCCAACCCCCAAGCTGGAGCATGACTAGACCCAAAACAGCTGATTTCCAAGAGTTAAGCACAGGAAAAAGAGAAAAGGATAGGCCAATTGATGTCCAACATATTTTTTGAACTGATCCAAACTTTTTTCAACCAATTGAAAATTTTGACCTGAATGAGAATGATTGAGCAATTCCAATTACATTTCTGACAGAAGACAGTGCTAATGAGATGCTCAAGTGTAACAAAATAAGTTTCCAACTAAAAATTGTGATGTGACTATATGCTCTGCTGATAATAAAGCTGGATAGTCCGCTTTTGTATTAGGAAATCAAATCCGATGAACAATCCCAGAATATAATGATTGGAGGGAAATGATACTATATGGTTCATTAAGGAATAAAAACAAGAAATGCTGGAACCACTCAGCAGGTCTGGCAGCATCTGTGGAAAGAGAAGCAGAGTTAACGTTTCGGGTCAGTGACCCTTCTTCGGAACTGACAAATATTAAAAATGTCACAGGTTATAAGCAAGTGAGGTGGGGGTGGGGAAAGAGATAACAAAGGAGGTGGTGTAGATTGGACAAGGCCACATAGCTGACCAAAAGGCCATGGAGCAAAGGCAAACAATATGTTAATGGTGTGTTGAAAGAGAAAGCATTAGTACGAAAAGGTTTTTTTCATGTTTGCACTTGCTGTTCAATATTCAGCCCGTTAACACCTTTTCTGTACTAACGCTGTGTCTTTCAACACACCATTAACATATTGTTTGCCTTTGCTCCATGGCCTTTTGGTCAGCTATGTGGCCTTGTCCAATCTACACCTTCTCCTTTGTTATCTCTTTCCCCACCCCCACCTCACTTGCTTATAACCTGTGACATTTTTAATATTTGTCAGTTCCGAAGAAGGGTCACTGACCCAAAACGTTAACTCTGCTTCTCTTTCCACAGATGCTGCCAGACCTGCTGAGTGGTTCCAGCATTTCTTGTTTTTATTTCAGATTTCCAGCATCTGCAGTATTTTGTTTTTAATGGTACATTAAGGAGGTTGGCTTACTTACTTTTGAAAGGTTATGGTTATAGACGCAAACAGAAGTCCAAAGAATCGCAGGCTAATTTGAATGTACATGAGAACTACTGACAGAAGGCCCTCAAAAGTTAAGCAGTAAAGGCAAATTCTAAATCGTTAGGTAAACAATGCCTTTGGTAATGCTGCACCCTGCAAAGGGGAGTGCTTTGTTATGAACCTATTATGAATTTTATACATTCACAGGAAACTGACTTTTAGAATAGCCTGCTAGCATATGGAAGTGACCCATAGTGCAACTCAGAAGACATAAGCCTTACATTTGAATAAGCAACTTAGATTCCCAATGGAAGATCTACACTGAAAAGGACATTACAGAGTCAGTAATTTAACTGGAGGCAAAATTTCATAATTGCCATATTCCACAGTAGTTCCAGTGGACTGAGTGACTTTACTGCATCATAACAGAAACACCACAGAGGCACTAAGCTCACAGCCACTTTGCAATAGGAACCACACAGAGGAAGTATCAGAGGGTTTAACCAAAGTATTTAATAGGAACCATTACAAGTGAAATACTGATTGATAAGTCAATGGGATTAAACATATTTTTGAAATAATTTATCCAGGTTTCAAAAGTCGCATGTATAGTTTCAAAACATCAAAATTCTATCCAATAAAGTAGAACCAGATTCAGAACAAGGCCTCTTTGCTGAGCTGTGTGAAATTTCACCCATCACTGGGTGAACTGAAAGATGCAGTGAAATCGCTTAGATCACAATTTTAAAGCCAACTCGCTCAAAAGGTTCTTAAAATTTGAGTGAAACGATTCCAGCCATGAACTAACTCCAACATCACTCCCCTTCCCCAAAAAACTGACCAGCAAACTCCTTTATCCTTGACCACCAGAACTCCAACTCAATTTGCTCTCCGAAGTCCATGAACGTTCCGTTGTCTTCTACCTCACCTACAACTTGATTTGAATCCAAGGTCTCTGCTCCTCTCACAGCACTAAAAGTTATCAATAGTATTCTCCATCAATGTGGTGCAGTACTCACCCTTACTCTCTCAGCAGCCTTTGACTCAGTTGATCACATCATCCTCTTCCAACACTTCTACCTCGTTGTCCAGCTCCAGGGAACTGTCCTCAATTGGTTCCACTCTTACTTAGCCAAGCAGTCATTGAATGTCTTGCAATAGCTGCTCTTCCTGCCACCTCAGCAGTCTGTCAAGGATCATTGTTGATTTGCATGCTGTTCCTTGACAACATCCATAGACATGGGACCCAACTTTCACATGTATGCTAATTGACAGACATCCTATCTCTCCATCACCTCTCTCCACCCCTCCATTGTCTGTGCCATCAGACTACTTGCCCAATATCCAGTTTTGGAGGAGCCCCCATTTTTGACATCCACCAAACTCCATACTTGCCACAAAATGCACCCCCCTGACCAATGTCTTGGATTGAACCAGACTGTTGGCAAACTTAATTCGATTGAATGCCATGTTTAAATCCAGCTGTAGCTTCAACCCCATCTCGATAACCTCCACTCTGGACTCCCAATTACTCTGCCTCCGACCTATGCACCTCCCCTCCCATCAGTTTAGAACTGACGGCAAAGGTTCATTGTCACCACATGAAGGCAATCAGATTGTCATAAAAACCTATCTGCTTCACTAATTCCCTTTACAGAAGGAAACCTGCCATCTTTATCCGGTCTGGCTTCTAGAACGACTCCAGACGCACAGCAAAATGGTTGGTTCTTAACTGCCCTCTGAAATGGCCTAGCAAGCCATTCAGTTGCATCAAACTGCTTTGAAAAATTACAATAATAAAACTGGATGGACCACTCGGCACCAACCTAGGCATGGGATATACACATGACAAAGGCTCGACCAGCCCAATCGACCCTGAAAAGTCCTCCTCAGTAATATCTGGGACTTGTGACAAAATTGGGAGATGTCCCACGGACTATTCAAGCAACAGCTGACAGTCAGTCATTGTCACAGAATCTTACCTATCAGTGAACACTCGACACTCATCAATATCCGTTGGTATATTCTATCGCATCAGCAGTTCAGACCCACCAGATATAGCAGCAGAGTGGTATATAGTAGGGAGGGAATGGCCCCAGGGTCCTCAACATTGACACTGGATCCCATGAAGTCTCATGGCATCAAGTCAAACATAGACAAGAAAACTTTCTAGTGATTACCACCTATCACCCTACTTCAACTGATGAATCAGTACTCCTCCATGTTGAACACCACTAGGAAGAAGCTGAGGGTAGCTAGAGCACAGAATATACTCTGGATAGGGTACTATCAATAACAGTGGCTTAGTAGCACCACTACGAACACAGTTGGCAGAGTCCTGAAGAACCTAGCAGCCAAACTAGACTTGTGGCAGGTGGTGGGAGAATGGAGGTGATGGAAAAACACAACTGACCCTGTCCTCACCAATTCACCTGTTGCAGATGCATCTATCCGTGACAACATCGGTAGGAGCGACCAACGAACAGTCCTATGGAGACAAAATTCTGTCTTCAAACTGAGGACACCCTCCATCAGGTTGCATGGCACCACTACTATATTAAACAGCATAAATTCAGAACAGATGTATCAGCTCAAAAATCCATGAGGCACTGTGGGCCATCAGCAGCAGCAATGTACTCTGCCACAATTTGTAATCTCAATGTCCGGCATACCCCTCAATCAACCGTTACCATCAAGCCTGGCGACCAGCCCTGGTTCAATAAGGAGTGTAGAAGAGTAAGCCTGGAGCAGCACCAGGTGTAAGTGATAAGGTGGTCAACCTGAAGCTAAAACACGCTAAACAGCGGAAGCAGCATGCTATAGACAGAGCTAAGTAATCCCACAACCAACAGATCAGATCAAAGCTCTGCAGTCCTGCCACATCCAGTCGCAAATGGTGGAGGACAATGAAACGATTGACAGCAGCAGGAGGCTCCACGAACATTCCCATCTTCAAAGATGGCAGAATCCTGCACGTGAGTGCAAACGACAAGGCTGAAGCATTTGCAGCCATCTTCAGTAAGAAGTATCAAGTAGATGATCCACATATGCCTCCTCCCGAGATCCCCAGCATCACAGATGCAAGCCTTCAGCTAATTCAATTCATTTCACGTCATAGCAAGAAAAGGTTGAATGCACCAGATACAGCAAAGGCTACGGCCCCTGACAACATCTCAGCTGTAGTGAAGACTTGATCTCTAGAGCCAGCCATGCCTCTTGTCAAGCTGTTCCAGTACAGCTAGAACCTGACAAAGTGGAAAATTGTCTAAGTACGTCCTGTCCAAAAAAGCAAGGTAAATCTGACCCGGCCAATTACCACCTCATCAGCCAACTCCCAATCAGCAGCAAAGAACTGGAAGGAGTCGACAACATTGTTATCAAACTGCACTTACTCACCAACACTCAGTTTAGGTTCTGCCAGAGTACTTGGTGAGACCTCATTATAGTCTTGGTACAAACATGAACAAAGGAACTGAATTCCAGAGTGGAGGTGTAAGTGACTGCCCTTGGTAACAAGGCAGCATTTAACCAAGTTTGGTGCCAAGGAGAACTAGTAAAATTGAAGTCAACAGATATCGGGAAAAAAATTCCATTTTCTGGAGTCATACCTAACACAATGGAGGTGGTTATGGCTGTTGGAGGCCAAGCCCAAAAACATTGTTGCAGGAGCTAGCCAGAGCAGTATCCTAGGTCCAAATATCTTCAGCTGCTGAATCATAAGGTCAGTAATGGATATTTCCACTAATGATTGTAGTGTTCAGTTCAATTTGCAACTCCTCAGATAATGAAGCAGTGCGTGTTTGCACGCAGCAAGACCTGGACAACATCCAGGCTTGGTTCCAAGTAACGTCCCTGCCACATATGTGCCAGGCAATGACTATCTCCAACAAGAGAGAGTCTAACCACCTCCCATGACATTCAATGGCATCACTATATCAAATCTCTGTCTATGAACATCCCGGTGGTTACCATTAACCAGAAACTTCACTTGCCCAGCCACATAAATACTGTGGCTGCAAGAGCAGATCGGAGGCTGGATATTCTGCAGCAAGAGACTCACCTCTCGACTCTCAAGTCCTTCCACCACCAAGCCAGGGGTGTGATGGAATACCCTCCATTTTTTTTTTTTGGAAAGAGTGCAGCTGCAACAATGCTCAAGAAGCTCGACAACATCCTGCTTGACTGGCATCCCGTCAACCACCTTCAACAATCACTCCTTCCACCACTGGCCGGCATGTCTGCCATGTGTACCGTTTACCAAATGCATTGCAGCAACTCGCCAAGGCACCTCCCAAACCTGTAATCTCTACCAAAGGCAACAGGTGCATAGAAACACCACCAAGTCTCACACAATCCTCATTGGGAAACATAGCACCATTTATACATTGTCAATAATCCAAAATCTTGGAATTCCCTATCTAACAGCACTGTGAGAGTAACTTCACCATATGCACTGCACTGCTTCTAGTTAGCCATAAGCTTCCCTGCAATTAGGGATGGGCAACAAAATGTTATACTTGCCAGTGACGCCCATATCCCATGAATGAATAAATTTTTTAAAAGTTGCTTAGGCCCCACCCTAAGTACCTCTAAACAATCCAGCTTTCCCGCCTTCACATCTTTGCCAAAGTTCTGGTGCTCTGCCTCATCGACCAACCCTCCCCCAATATCTCTTCCTTTGATTCAATGTCCTTTTTCTTTAGTTACGCCTTTGTGAAGTGCTTTGGGATGTTTCTGTACTTTAAAGTTACTGAATACAAACTATTCGCTGCTGTCCTGAGCACACCTGGTAAGTGTTAAACTCTGGAAATCTCACTAATTCTGTAATCCTATCTCAACAAGCCCAGAAGAGCAGGGCATGGGTAATAAAAGAGCGTAGCGCAGAAGAGTGGTATACGACATCCTAGCATTACCAGACACCCTATGATACATATACTGGATGGGAATCAGATATCAGTCCTGTCAAATTCTTTACCTGAAATTTTAGATACATTTCCACTATAACTATAGCATTAGAGCAAAGTGGCTCCATTTCACATTACAACATGAGTTACAGTGTAAATGCAGCCTGAAGCTGGAGTCGAGGCCAGCCCAAGCTGAAGTGAGGCAAAATTCCCTGCAGGCAGAAGTTGTATTCCACTATTCTCCAGAGTCAGTTCAAGCTTAACTCAGATTTACATTGAATAAGTCTGGCACTGGTGCATAGCAAAAAAACACATCAAACAGATGCTAGAACTGTAGTGAAAATGTACCTTCAAACTATTCAGGCATACCAAGAGGAAGCATTCAACAGAGGTTAAAAAGTTTCCCCCAGGGACAAAGTTGGGAGGAAAATTAAAGATGAACGACGCCATTCCCATGAAATTTTCAGCAGTAGCCGAACACCCTCCAAAATATGGCGCCGATTGTCAGAAAAACAAGTGAGGGGACAGAGAAATACATCTATTTAAACTCTCAAACAATTTTTAAAATTCATTTTTCAATTATAAAAAGATGCAACTTTTCAACTAAGAGTAATTTCTTTCGACTGACCATCAAAACTCTTATGACACTTTAGCATTGCACAATATATGTGGCTACTAAATTAATCAAAATATTGGCATGAAAGTCAATTATGTAGCCTCACTTATTCACTTGCAGTCCAGTTAAATGCCCTCTAATAATAGACTTTGAAAGAAACATGGTGGTCAGCACACTGTTACGTACTATGAAGTTCCTGATATGGCAGCCATTAACTAAGATCCTTGCACTGCAGCCACATTCCTCAATCTTTTTGGTCACTGGAGCTTTTCTCTGAGAAACTATCAGATATTATAATCAACGAAATATATTTACGACAGATTATATTTTGGTTCAAAACAGTAAAACTCCAACATATAATTTAACCTCTGACCTCAAATCTGTAACAGGAAAGACAAACCACATTTTGAAAGTTTAACCCTCACATCTCATCCAACAAAAATTAACATCTTGTAAAGTGAAAGCAACCCAGTAAAGGTGAAGGGTTATACCTCTCTGTTACAGGTTAGTTACAAGATCAGAGGTTAAAAATTGAATCAGTCTAGTACCTTGTCCTCTCTCGATCTGTGCAGTCCCTGCGGAGGCCACAGGTGAGTGCATATTTCCTGTGAGAACACGAGATAAAGAACAGTGCAATGGATAACCTGTCCTTCATAACATTTAGGTTTGTGCATTAAAAGTAAAAGCACATACAATACCCCTTCCTTAGAACACTCTCACTGGAAGGCTTCTGATGTCAATATAAGCTATAACTGATGCTTTATTGGATAGTGTCACATAGTGTGCCATGAAAATTTATGATATCGCCAAAAGTATTGTGACAGAAGCAAGGTTTCTCAGGGGAAGGGCAGAGGAGAGGGATCAGTGATAAGGAAATCCACCAGCAATAGCAAGGGTAAAGGACTCCATGATGATCATCACAAAAAAAATCAATATGAAGACTGAAAGATTAGATGAGTGATGTAAGCAAACAAAACACTAATTAAACCTGTAGTCAAAAATAATTTTAAAAAAGAAACAAGGAAATAAAGTGGTACAACATAGCTTTCATATTACACAGCATTTTGCTAACATCAGCCAAAAAGGTTTGACTAGAATTTCTGTTGTTCTGGCAAATTAGAAGGCTGGCTATTTTAATTTGGCAAACCACATTTATTGGCAAACACCTGTGCCAAAAAGCAGGCACCACTGAAAACCATCAGAATTTATCCACAAGCAATTCCCCAGTAAACCTCTCAGAAGCTAGAAACTAGACTCAATATTTTTCTATCTTGGCAGTTATATAGGGGGTGTCCTTTGAATATTGTCTATTCACTCTAAGAAATTTGGTAGGAAATACTTGAAAGTACTTAGTAAAATCAGAATTGTATATTTAGTATATTATTTTGAGTCAAACTTGCAGCCAGCAGAAAACACAGATCACTGGGCCAAAGAGAATGCAAGTACTCGAAATTCTCAGATACCAAATACCTAATATGTTAGTGATTAACAGTGTTAAGTTGCAAATACAAATACTGATTTTTTTTTTTAAAGATAAAAAATTATCCAAGTGCGTTCACGTAATAGAGAACTATACACCTGGATCACCCACAATCCAAGGAAAACTTGCAAGCAATTAATTGGATAGTATTACGGTGCACAGCTTACTTTTGGTGTAATTATCAGCTTTTGCTCACTAGGCTCTACTCGTGTTCATTTAGAAGACTACACTAAACTACAAGTAAAAGGCAACTAAAATGAAAAATGAACAGTATCTGCAGTCAATACTGCTCTTGAACTTAAAATAGAAAATGTAGGAGGGAAAGGCTACAATGATGCATGGAACACACAGAAGAAGCTAAAGGATCATGGCACACATCATCTCTAGAACGGTCTACAACTCTTAAGCATATCTAGAATTGTATGATTACATCTAGGACAGCATAAATTCTACTTAATCTTGTACACAAAGGAATAGAAATCCTTTTTGCTGTAATCTATCGACATTAGACTGGAGTTCAAAATGAGTACGGTTTCTATAATAGTCAAGCAAATTAAAATTTCTCATTGGAGCAGATGGCCATGGTACTTTAGAAGATGTCTTTGGATCCCAAACTCTAGGTTGGATTCCAATTCAGGTAAAAGAACAAAAACCCTCATAGGTATTGCCAGCCTACATCCCAGTAGGCCACTCCTATTGTTAGAGACTTATTTCTGTTTTAGGAATGATTCTTCAGGTGTTTTTCTGCCCAGCTGCTCCTTGATCTAACCCACACCACATACCGATAAAAATCAAGAGGAGGCTGGTTTGTTTCCAGAATTCTGCCACTTCGAAAATGTATTCAAGCAGCTCAAACAGCCCTTAAACCCCATATCACTGCACCTTCAGTTCAACTCAGTGCGAAAGGGTGGGGCAGGAAAGTTGAGCACCAATACAAAATAAACAAGAAAATTTGTGCCTACATGAAACAGGAACCAAGGACATGTCGGGCATATCACATGCATCCCATTTAATTACAACTTATCCCTTTGAAAGCTATGTGGGCAGGGGTGTCTACTGAACTGGAAGATACTTCAAAATAAGGAAAAAACAACAAACCAAGAGAGATCAATGGATTCGGTTCTACAGTATCGACTGGTTCATTGAGAAAAAAAGATTACTTTTCATCCAGAACAGAACTTCAGTGGTAACTCTTTCTTACAATTCAAACACAATCCCCTTCCCCCTCATTAAAAAAAAAATGAACTTCTTCAAAGTTATATAGCCATGATAGGTCCGTGAAACAAATCAAGGGGACACCGTCACTTACAAGCCCAATCAATAAGTAAAAAAAAAATCCAGAACACATCAAACCCGATACCTTGTCCTCTATCCATTGGCACTGGTCCTGATGGAGGAAGACCCATCTGAGGCTGCATGTTTCCTGTAGGCAGTAATTGAAGTAAATGGTTTATTGAAATAAGTTTGTGGGTGAATTTAGAATTAATCATTGCACATGTTAGCTGCAGTCAAGCCCCTTTTACATTATCCCCCAAAAAGTGAGCCCACAATCAGAACATCCTCCAATGCATCATTCATCCTTTTTTTTCCTAGTGAGACACTGCCAATTTAGGTATGACACCAGTTCACTAGGTTAAGATTTTATTACAAACTTCAACACCAATTTGAGGGGATTTCAATTCTATTGAGCTCAGCTGAACTCAGCTCAGAGACAAAAATATAGTATGCTTACTAGGTCAGAGGGTCAGCTGCATCAGTGCACAGAGCACTGGAAAGTAAAGTTTCTTCAACTTAGAAACATACATTTCCCCCAAAGGGAAACAAAATCTTTTCTCCCTTGTCCATGTACTCTTACAGATCCTTGACTGATGTTTGGTATTATTCCGGGACAGTAAGCTTAAGATCAGGAACTCAATGCAAATAAATGCAAATCTGATGAAACCACTGCATTATACATTTGTTCACCAGGATGTTGCCTGGTATGGAGGGTGCTAGCTAGGAAGAGAGGTTGAGTAGATTAGGATTATTTTCATTAGAAAGACGGAGGTTGAGGGGGGACCTGATTGAGGTGTACAAACTCATGAGAGGTATAGACAGGTTGGATAGCAAGAAGCTTTTTCCCCCCAGAGTGGGGATTCAATTACTAGGGGTCACGAGTTCAAAGTGAGGGGAAAAGTTTAGGGGGGATATGCGTGGAAAGTTCTTTACAGAGGGTGGTAGGTGCCTGGACCGCGTTGCCAGCGGAGGTGGTAGACGCGGGCACGATAGCGTCTTTTAAGATGTATCTAGACAGATACATGAATGGGCAGGAAGTAAAGAGATACAGACCCTTGGAAAATAGGCGACATGTTTAGATAGAGGATCTGGATCGGCGCAGGCTTGGAGGGCCGAAGGGCCTGTTCCTGTGCTGTAATTTTCTTTGTTTAATGTATGAAGCAAACAACATTAAGCAATATACCCATTAGCACTATAAAATATTAAAGACTAGAGCTTCAGTACATGTTAAAGGGGGATAGAAAGTCTAGAAGGAGCATCTTATTTCAACAAGTAATGTGAAACAAGTTATGAGCTTCCCAGGGTAAGATGGTTCCAAGTCATCTTCCAGGCTAGTCCAAACTTTCCTCAATAAAAATGCAGAGACTCTTTATACGCACACAGCATCCATCCCCCCCCAGTATCAAATGCCGCTGAAGAGACTGACAAGGCAGAATATAACAGAGGTAGCACAGAACAGCATAAAAATATGCTGCTGTAACAATCTTTCCCTGATAAATGAGGGACCAAATGTACATTTGGAGTCAGCTATATTGAGAAGAGGCACACCTGCCTCCAGAAGGATGCATTTGGGACCCTCCGGGGAAGAGGATTTGGCAGAAGTGAGTTTTTAAAAAATTTGTTCATGGGATGTGGGCATCACTGGTTAGGCCAACATTTATTGTCCATCCCCAATTGGCCTGGAGAAGGTGGCAGTGAGCGGCCTTCTTGAACCGCTGCAGTCCTTAGGGTGTAGGTACACCAACAATGCTGTTAGGAATGGAGTTCCAGGATCTTGACCCAGCGACAGCAAAGGAACGGCGATATAGTACCAAGTCAGGATGGTGTGAGAGTTGGAGGAGAACTTGCAGGTGATGGTGTTCCCATGCATCTGCTGCCCTCGTCTTTTTCGGTGGTAGAAATCGCGAATTTGGAATAAACGCCTGCTACCCGACCCGAACCAGACGACGTGCATCAGGTTCGGGTCGGGCCAGACACACATGTGCGCTGCTGGTAAGTATTAAAAATAAAAAGCTTACCTGAGCTGGGAGTCCAGGATGAAACGGAGTCTGCACAATAAGCGAGTGACATCACTATGATGGCATCACACATGCGTTGCAGCTTCCTGGAGGTTCCCAGTCAGAAGGTAAGTAAAGGGATGAGCTCAGGCCGAAATTGAAGGGACTCGGGCCCGCTGTGGATCGGTCGGGTTCTTTTTCCCGACCTAAGCAGGCCTTTAGTTTGGAAGGTGCTGTCAAAGGAGCCTTGGTGAGTTGCTGCAATGCATCTTGTGGATGGTACACACTGCTGTCACTGTGCATCAGAGGGGAAGGGAGTGAATGTTGAAGGTGGTGGATGGGGTGCCTATCAAGAGGGCTGCTTTGTACTGGATAGTGTTGAGCTTCTTGAGTGTTGTTGGAGCTGCACCCATCCAGGCAAGTGGAGAGCATTCCATCACACTCCTGACTTGCGCCTTGAAAATGGTGGAAAGGCATTGGGGAGACGGGAGGTGAGTGACTCGCTGCAGAATTCCCAGCCTCTGACCTGCTCTTGTGGCCACAACATTTATATGGCTGGTCCAGTTCAGTTTCTGGTCAATGGTGACCCGACCACCCCCACACCCCAGGATGTTAATAGTGGGGGATTCAGTGATGGTAATGCCATTGAACATCAAAGGGAGATGGTTAGATTCTCCCTTGTTTTGAGATGGTTATAGCCTGGTACTTGTGTGGCGCAAATGTTACTTGCCACTTATCAGCCCAAGCCTGTATATTGTCCAGGTCTTGCTGCATCTGGACACGAGCTGCTTCAGTATGTGAGGAGTCATGAATGGTGCTGAACATTGTGCAGTCATCAGCAAACATCTCCACTTCTGACCTTACGTTGAAGGGAAGGTCATTGATGAAGCAGTTGAAGATGGTTGGGCCTAGGACACTACTCTGAGGAACTCCTGCAGTGATGTCCTGGGACTGAGATGATTGACCTCCAACAACCACAACCATCTTCCTTTGCACTAGGTATGATTCCAATCATTGGAGAGTTTGACACCAGTTTCACTAGGGTTCCTTGATGACATATTCAGTCAAATGTTGCCTTGATGTCAAGGGCAATCACTCTCACCTCACCTCTTGAGTTCAGCTCTTTTGTAATGTCAGGAACTGAGTGGCTCTGGCAGAACCCAAACTGAGGTCACTGAGCAGGTTATGGCTCAATAGGGTGGCAGTGGTTAGCACCGCAGCCTCACAGCTCCAGCGACCCGGGTTCAATTCTGGGTACTGCCTGTGTGGAGTTTGCAAGTTCTCCCTGTGACTGCGTGGGTTTCCGCCGGGTTCTCCGGTTTCCTCCGAAAGGCAAAGACTTACAGGTTGACAGGTAAATTGGCCATTGTAAATTGCCCCTAGTGTAGGTAGGTGGTAGGAGAATTGAGAGAAGGGGATGTGGTTAGGATTAATGTAGGATTAGTATAAATGGGTGGTTGATGGTCGTCACAGACTCGGTGGGCTGAAGGGCCTGATTCAGTGCTGTAAAGAGAGAAAAAAAAAGTGCCACTTGATAGCACTGTCAATGATCCCTTCCATCAAGGGGAACTTTTATCAAAACACCCCAATACCTGCTCTGCTGGCTGGGGGGGCGGGGGGGGGGGCAGGGGTTTACAAGGGCTCTTAACAAGTATCTTGGGGGATGGGGCACGAACCCCACCCCAGATGGCTGGCCAATGTTCAAGATGTGACCATAGTGGGTTGGGAACCTGCTGGACCCATGCAAATGAAGTGTCCTCCCATTGACACCAAATATTCCAATTGGATCAGCATTGCATACCACCGAAAAATGGGAGAAGTGCTTTGAACAGAAAATACTTCCCAAAGACTTTCATTTGCTTCAAGAATACTAATACAAAAATTAGCAAGAATTGATGTTATGGCTGAACCAGTTGACAAAAGCCTTTTTCGCCGATTAAATTATGTAATTGTTACAAAACTGTGTTTCTAACACTAGTTACTATTAGCAGTATTAGTAAACTATACATTGTTTGATTACCATCTAGTGGCATTGACAGAGTACTACAACAGTACACTGAACTGAGGCTCAGAATAAAAGGTGGGAAATTTATGCTCTCCCCCGCATCAGTTTGGAGGTGGGGAGAGCAAATAATCAGGCATGATGGTGGCAGGAGGTAACCCTGCCTTCATTCCTCCACCCAAATTAAGTTTGGGGCGAGAAGGCCTGTGAACGACCTTCCTGCCCTGCCAATTAAGGGCCTCATCCCACCACCACCGGAATTAGCTCAGCTGCGGGCGGGCATGTCGCTGCATGGGAAGCACACCAAGCAAACCCTCACGGGTTGCTTGCCAGCATCAGCTGGGGGCCTCATTAAAAAGCACAGTGCCCAAATGAGGGACCCAACATCGGGAAGATGGGGGACCGCTAAGAGCCAAACCTGCCCTTGCTGCTGAACCCCCAACACCCCATCCCCCATCCTGCAAAACCCCTCCTGCTATGACTTACTTGTGGCCTGGTTCCAGGGCCTCGGGTGAGTCCAGTACCAGCAGCAGCCACCACCTCCATGGTGGCGCTGCTCAGTTAAAGACCTGCCAGACTCCAATTGGCTGTCAACTCTCAGTAGGAGGGACTTCTGTCACTGGAGCCCTTGATCCCAGGAAGGCTTGCCGCTATCTACTTAATTGCCTAATTGGCATTTGATTTAGCAAGCCTCCCCCAGAGGAGGCAACACAGGGCTCTCGCTGGCGCTTTAGTCAGTGGTCAAGAACCCCCCCAATCGCCAAAATAAAATCCCAGCTATAGTTTTCAAACTAAGAGCAGTGACTTTACATGGCAGTTTCAACACTGATGAATGAAGTAAAACCTAGCAGAGAACTACTTACTCCAGGTCATAGTATATGTTTCTGTATCAAGGGATTATGGAGCAAAGGTAGGTAAAATAAAGCTGAGGTACAGAGCAGCCATGGTCTAATTGAACAGCAGAGCAGACTTAAGGGGCTGAATGGCCTACTCCTATGTTTTAATTTCCCAGCCAGTTTTAGAGGATGGAGTGTATCTACACTGGGGATTCCTCCTTCTCTGGCTCTTGAGACCCAACCTATGTCTTAAGTCAGGTGCACTCACTGAGATAAGACATAGCAGCCTCGCAAAACAGGGGTTCAGCTAGGTTTGGGGTTAAAGAGATTGCCAAGGAGAGAGTCTGGAGCCAGACAGACTGGTTGAAAAAAAATCAGAAACTTTAAAATTAGCCCCACCAGTAATGGGGTTATCAGGAGCATTAAGAGTTTTCTTGGGCAGGGGGAAAACTGATAGAAATTTGCCTTGACCTACAGCTCCAGGTAACCCCCACACCAGATGACAGATCAGCATCTAAAATGCATCCATAGTTGTGGGGGCACCTGCCAGAAGCGCAAAGACTAGATACAATTCTACCATAAATGCCATGATTGCAATCTGCAGATTTGTGGACGCAAGGTTTTTCTCTGCTCAGATGTGGTATCGAGAACTCAAAATACTGATGACCTCTGTAAATTTGTGTATTTTGAAAATATGTTTTCAATTTTTGCTATCACTATAAAAGCAGATAATGAGCGATGGAAACTAAAGGCAGAGAGAAAAAGGAAATGAAAACTATTTTAGCTGAAGTGTAAAATATTTCAATAATGTTCTGCAAAGTGTTTTAAAAAACATTTTCATACCTCCAGGCCCAACTGGTCCTGGTCCAGGTCCTGGTCCTCCTGGTCCTTGTACTGGTCCAGGCCCAGGAACAGACACTGCAGTCTGCATAGGTGGCTGCATCATGGAAGGAGCCCCATTCACATGCATCCCACTCTAATTGAGAGCAAAATTTTAAAAATACAAATTAAACACATTTTTGTACACTTATACAAGAGCCACTTTCTGCTCAAATAGTATTGTTATTGTACTGTTTACAGAACAGATATTTTATTGTTCTTAACTTTAGTGCAATCAGCTGCTTCCCTGTAATGTTCCACTAAGATGGAAGCCATCATATATCCTTGCCTTCTGCATTTGTAAGATTTTTTTTTTAAAATTGAGACACAATTTTCCAGCAATGAATTACTAAACAGGAAAATACACAAATGCTCTAAAAATATCATTTTTGCAGTCTTTGGTTAACTTGCCCTCTGATCTTTTGCACCTCTGTTGGGAAGTGACTGACTATTTTAGAACTGCATCTCCAATGGCAGCGCTCAGACGTTTAACTTGATGGAAAAGGAGAACGTTGTTAGAAATCTGTATTCAATTGCTCTGCAATTGCTGACCATCACTGCACCACTAATAAAGTTGTTTAATATCTTAAACAGCCAGAATGGAATCCACCAAATAAATATTCTTTGGGCTCATAATGACCACTAATTATAGAGGTCTGTGAGTTGCTCAAGTTGATCCCAGAAGGCCCCAGTGCTGAGTGATTTTCAGCTGACTCTGCAGAAGGGGTACTACAAATGGCCTCAAATTCCCTTGGTTACTTAAAATAAATCCTGATTACTATCCAGCAACCCAGAAGGATCAGGCTTAGATATCATACCCATTCCAGTTAAATAACCAGCATACACTCACCTTCATGATTAGCATATTAAACATAATATATTAACATAATTCTGATGAAAGATCACAGATCTGAAACGTTAATTCTGCTTCTCTCTCTCCACAGATACTGCCTGATCTGCTGAGCATTTCCAGCACTCTTTTTATTTCTGCAGTATTTTGCTTTTATATTAAAAATATCATCTTGGGTGAAATGTAACTGTACTTCAAGGAATCAATTCCTTCAGGCAGAGATGATGGATGCTACTTTAAAAATGACAGGAATGTCATACGCAGTTTATATTTTACTGGCAACAGGAAGGTGTGTTTAATCTGGTTTGTTTCCTTAAAACTACAAATTCTAATTGGTTTAAAGATATACACTCGGAGGTCAATTGGAGGCTAAATACAATTGAAGAACTTCTGCAAATTTGCAGCAACTCCAGATCAGAATAATTGTTCTTTTTATTTCTCAATACTTTTTTTAGACGGCGGATTCATTTGTGACTTGTTGCTTGATGAATACATGTGAACCAAACTGGCACAAGTGTAACATTTTTCAACATGGTGGACTACTAGACATGAGACTTAAATCATAATGAAACCCCACTGGCAATTCAGCTGAGAAAATATTTATCAGAATGCCGAGACTAAGCCCATCTATAAAGGCCAGGATGCTGACAGACTTTCATTAAACTGAAGTCCAGCTTCTGTTAACTTTAGCTGGTCTGGTGGCTTTAGGAACAAGTGCATCAAAGTTTCAAACTGAGCGACACAGCGAAGGTCCCAGGTGCTGTTCCTGGTCTGTGCTGAATTAGCCGAGGCAACAGTAAGGGTACTACAACTGGCCTCAGCCACATTAGGCTCGGGAGAAGAAAAGGACAAAAATAAAAACCTCACCAGCATTCTTGCTTTCAATTGCTATGTGGCTAATCCTGCTAAAAACTAGGTGGGTGAACAGAGCAAGAACATGACAACCATAATGATTGACTACATGTAAAGAATGGCCATTTGGGTAAGGTGATGGAGGGCTCCTGGCACCAGAAAAAGAAAAAAGAAATTTGGAGACAATTTCACTAGCAATTTTTCAGAAAACCCTAATGAATTATTAGTGCATACAAGAATTTGCATCAACACAGAATCACTGGTTTATGGCAAGTGAATAAGTCAAGTTCCATTTCTGTCACATAGCAATTTGGGATTTTTACCTGGATTTGGGGTTTTGAATTCACAATTTAACATGAAAATCACAAATCGTGATCACCAAGTAACAGGTCAAACATTAAATTCAAGTATTACATACAGCGACTGTATTAAAAATGAAAGAAAAGTAATGCCTTGTTTGGGTGTCTGAACCAATGGAACCTACCATAGGCTGTGGCTGGGAGACTGGAGGAGCAGCCTGAACTGGCGGGGCATTTGGGCCTGCTACAGGTTGGCCAGATGAAATCAATGGCGTCACGTTGGCTGGTCGATGTAACATTTTCTGAAAAGATCAAAGCATTTTAGTACTGCCTATCATCAGCTTTTCATTTACTTGTTAAAAGGTTCCCAACATAGCAAAAACTGATCAGCACAAACTTTTGGAACTGATCGACAAGGTCATACATTTAAAAAGTCCTCCCATTACACTTGAGTCTTAATGCTAACTGTTCAGCACAAAATTTTCATGGGCATGCACACTTAACCATGATTCAAACAAATTTTGTGTGTATGTGGCAGTTGGGAGGAGAGTTTGCAAAAGTGTACACTCACCATGGCAATTTCAGGATCCACAATTCTCATGACCACCTGTGCCTGCAGGAGCGCATATGCCAGTTGCGGATTCTGTAAAAGCATGTTACGAGCTTCCTGAGGACTGTTCTGAATGCAAAGCTGAAAAAGAGAGCATTATGCTGAAGGTTTGCATGAGTAAGATATATTTAGCTATAATAACAAATCATATGGACAAAGTGAGGCTGCACATATCAAAATATCAATGCATGACATGAAGTGATGGGACACAGGTTTATTTCACTTCCACTCCACCAAGTTCAGTTCAGCTGCACTGCGATGAAAAGGCAAGTCCCTAAAGGGAGCTAGTGAATAAAGGGCAGTTATTATCCCAAAATAGGAAAATCTAGCAGTTTAGACCAAAGCTATGGAAATTGTCCACCTGTGTGCAGCAAGGGGAGAAAAACAGAGGGATTCTTGCTCACATTGTAATTATGATGTGGTTGCAAGAGTCTCAATTGTTTAAAGTTCCTCTGCATCTTGGGGCGGCACAGTGGCTAGCACTGCAGCCTCACAGCTCCAGCGACCCAGGTTCGGTTCTGGGTACTGCCTGTGCGGAGTTTGCAAGTTCTCCCTGTGTCTGCGTGGGTTTCCGCCAGGTGCTCTGGTTTCCTCCCACAGCCAAAGACTTGCAGGTTGATAGGTAAGTTGTCCATTGCAAATTGCCCCTAGTGTAGGTAGGTGGTAGGATAATGGTGGGGATGTGGTAGGGAATATGGGAATAATGTAGGATTAGTATAAATGGGTAGTTGTTGGTCGGCACAGACTCTGTGGGCCGAAGGGCCTGTTTCAGTGCTGTATCTCTCTACGACTCCTGAAGCATAGCTTAAAACAGAAGAGGTTAGCTTAAAAATTCTTAATGACTGTCACTCAACCATTGTTCCAGAGAATTAACTTTTGTCTTCTGGTTGAGAGATTTCCTAAATATCCTTTTGTAATATGATTGGAACCAGAAATTCTCATTCAAAATTAAGGTTTACAGACAAATGTCCCATTGCTGCTCAGCACTGCCACTGCTGGAGAGAGAAGAAAACAAACCTTCATTTGCTTCATGAGTTCGAACATTTGCTCAGGTGGAAGGCTGGCTACAGCACGACTGATGGACTCTGGAGCATCTTCCGGTGAGACTGGATCCCCGTAAGGAGACTCCATGACAGGACCTGCTGTTCCCAGATCTGCAAAAGAATTATAAATAAAGTTATGTAACATTATCAAAAGACTATAGCACTACTGTATATTACCATACTATTGGAAGTAATAGTGTTCACAGATCTGATATATAATATGATTAGAATTACCAGTTAAGATAGCATTGTCCTTAATTTTATAATCTAACCCTAGTACAATGGGAACATTTATTTTTATTTTAAAATAACTAGAGTTAAAATGGAAGCTGGCCCCCTCACTCTATTTCAAGATGGAGAATGTAAAACAGGTTGTCTAAAGGAATCACACCAGTCTCATTAATCTAAAAATAATTCAGGACACAGAGACTTGACTTTAGCTCCAAATTGAACTGTACGTTGTCATGACATTGGGAGGTATTTAAGACTCAGACAGACAATGTAAAATAAATTGATTAACATTTTATACAACAGTCCCCATTTATTGAACCTCTGGTCATGGTTGATTGACAACACTGTTTTCAAAAGATACTTAAAACTGTGGAATTCACTTGTAATGTTCAATTCTGGCAGGACATCTGACACCGCATGTATGTCATCCATGTACAAGCGCACACTGTCAACATTAATGGCTGGAAAATTGTGGGCAGTGACAGCCCAAATTTCCCATGTACACTGTTGATGGGAAAGGCTTCCACCAATAGCACGGACATGTAAAATTACATCTTATCATGAAAATTTACCAAGAAATAAACATAATTGTTTCACCTAAATAGTTCTGCTGCTCATCTCACTCTGTACGAACAAATGTCTAAAAACATGGCCAAGCAGTTTCAGCCTGTAGGGATTGGTCTACTACTATTGTACTGTCCATCTTTTGGAACGGACAGGGCCGAGTAGCCTGCTCCTGCTCCTAATTCTATGTTCATATGATTTCTGCAATGAGGAGTTGATTATTAAAGCTGGACAGACTCACCCTTATAAAAACATAGCAGGGCAACAGGGTTTGGTTCATGGGAGACTTGGCTGGGTCATGGAAACTGCTTTGTTAAGTGAACAGAAGATAAAAGTGCTGGGAGAAAGTCAAAACTTCAAAATCCCTAATATATTTCCTGTTTAATGTTTATACAAAAAAATATCAATTTTGCCAAGGTTCATTTTTAACTGTCATTCCCACTGACTACAAATAATGTTAGGCAACTATTAAATCCTGCCAGATCGTTCTCTATACTTTTCTTTTTGCGGACTAAGCTTCCAGCACCTCTACTTCATTTTCAGCGACCATAGCCAGCCACAAAGGAGCATGGGAAACCTCTAACAGCTACAATCATCCCAATGTAAGTTGTTACTAGAGATATTGGACATAATGGGCAAAATACTACAGGTTGAGATAATGGCAGCAGAGCTCACCCAAACTGCTCACAAAGGCTTATACAGAAGTAAATCTGTAAAGTTCCCCAGCTCAAGGGAAATCTCAAAGGTCAGGGAGATCTATGAACATATTCTAAAATTATGCAAAACAGTCAAAAATATAATTGATTAAAAACATTACATGGTTCCCCGGATTTCACAAAGACTATACGATAAACATAGTTCATGTTAAAAATGTACAGCTGTAATACTTATGCTTTTCTGAAATACTAATTACAATCCTCAGTAAACAAGGAGATTGTCTGGCATATAAAGATTTGCCACAATAGAAATTTATGGTTTAAGAGAAGCATTTGTAGCTAATTATTATAAACACAATTGTACAGACTTGCATTCAATTTCTCAGTTTCTCTTACAATCCAAGTACTCACATGTAGGCTTTCAAGACCTACTTTAAGTGACATCATGGGCTAAATTATATGAGCACGCCGCAAATCGCAATGGTGCGCTCTGATCTTGCTGGTCTTCCCGTGCAAATGCGCCGTCGCTGAGCCCCCGCGATATTTCGCGCAGGGGCTCATTTAAACGGAGGGGGCGGAATGGACGCCTGTTCTGTCCCCAGCAATGGCGTCCGGCGCCACCTTGCAGGCGCCGGCACTATTTTTGAAGGGCTTCAAGCCCTTCAGCTAGATTTAAACTGTTTAAAAAGGTGCTGCTGTCCTGAAATGGGAAATAAAATTGCAGTGATACATTGAATCCCGCCCCCGCACCCCCCCACTGAGTGATCAATAAATAAAATAACCCATCCACCTGGAAAACCAATGTTTTAAATGAGGACCTTTCACACCCCCCAACTTCAGCACCTGTGACCCTCAACCTCTTCCCACCATCCCCACACCCAATCGGAGCAGTTTTCCTTGCTCTGAAAATTTCACTCCACCCCACCAATGTCACGCCTCAGAACACCGAACACGGAGGTCTAAAGGCGTGGGAGTTCCAGCCAGCAGCCGAAATATCAGCGTGGGACAGCTACTGCTCCCAGGGAGGTAATTATTCTTTCATTGTAATAGCATTTCCATATTAAAATGAAGGCCTCGCTGCACCGGTAAAGTGCAGCGGGGCCTTCCAGGCATCGAGGGTCATGGCAGGCTCCTCCCAGAAGAATTTCTGGGTGGCCCCGCCACGACCTCCAACATTGGAGGACTAGTAAAATTCAGCCCAGTGTGTGATAGAAGGCAGAAGATGCTTTTGTAGAAATGCAAAATCCAAATGTTTATCACTGAAGAATTTAGTTTTGCAATAGACAAGAAGCAACAGACTGACTGATGTGGCATGGATTCATACTTACTCTTAAGTTCTTCCTTATTCTTCTCACTAGCAGCATTGTCCACACGCAGCGCTCTTCCATTAAATTCCCTCCCATTGAGATTGCGCATGGCACTGAGTGCAGTCTCCTGATCCTGGTATTCACAAAAGCCATATCCTTTGGGTTTACCAGTTTCTCTGTCATACACAAGCCTGTAATGAGAGGTAACAAAATTAACAGTTGGCCCACTTGCACTTTCACAAAATATATGAGCTATTACACCAGGGTTTAACCAGGAAAAAAAAAATGGACAAAGGGAGGTGAAGACTGGTCCATAACACGGGTTTTGAAGACTATCACAAGGGATCTCCACTGATATGACACAAGCCCAAATCATAATAATTGGAATGTGACCTATTATTCTTGAAAAAGAGGTAGGCAACCTTTAATTATATAAATTGAAAGATTTTAAAATTTGGTTCCATATTGTTAAAGACAATTGACCAAACGTCAAAGGGATGGGCAATAAATGCTGGCCTAGCCAACGAAGCCCACATCCCATGAATGAACAAGAAAAAAAAAGTAATTTAGCTCTTAAATCCAACCCTCCTAAACACACAGGACATGATTTGTCCTGTGAATTTACCCTCCTTAGATGAAGCTGTCCTCAAAATTACAACCACACAATGATTATAGTAGTACAGTGGCTATGGTACTGGACTAATAGCCCAGAGTTCATGAGTTCAATTCCAGCACAGCAATTTGTGAACCTGAATTTAATAAATTCAACAATTTATGAGCTGGCTCTGATAGTTTTTCTTTGGCCTCCTTGTCTCGAGAGACAATGGATAAGCGCCTGGAGGTGGTGAGTGGTTTGCGAATCAGCGCCTGGGGTGGCTATAAAGGCCAATTCTAGAGTGACAGACTCTTCCACAGGTGCTGCAGATAAAATTGGTTGTCGGGGCTGTTACGCAGTTGGCTCGCCACTTGCGCTTCTGTCTTTTTTGCTGCCAACTGCTAAGTCTCTTCGACTTGCCACATTTTAGCCCCGCTTTTATGGCTGTCCGCCAGCTCTGGCGATCACTGGCAACTGACTCCCATGACTTGTGATCAATGTCACAGGACTACATGTCGCGTTTACAGACATCTTTAAAGCAGAGCCATGGACGGCCGGTGGGTCTGATACCAATGACAAGCTCGCTGTACAATGTGTCCTTGGGCATCCTGCCATCTTCCATGTGGCTCACACAGCCAAGCCATTTCAAGCGCCGCTGGCTCAGTAGGGTGTATATGTTGGGAATGTTAGCCGCCTCGAGGACTTCGGTGTTGGCGATGCAGTCCTGCCACCTGATGCCAAAGAATTCTCTGGAGGTAGCGAAGATGGAATGAATTGAGACGTCACTCTTGGCTGACATACGTCATCCAGGCCTCGCTGCCATCGAGCAAGGTACTGAGGACACAGGCTTGATACACTCGGACTTTTGTGTTCCATGTCAGTGCGCCATTTTCCCCACACTCTCGGTCAGTCTGGACACAGCAGTGGAAGCCTTTCCCATGCGCTTGTTGATTTCTGCATCAAGAGACAGGTTACTGGTGATAGTTGAGCCTAGGTAGGTGAACTCTTGAACCAATTCCAGAGCGTGGTCGCCGAAATTGATGGACGGAGTATTTCTGACGTCCTGTCCCATGATGTTCGTTTTCTTGAGGCTGATGGTTAGGCCAAATTCGTTGCAGGCAGCCGCAATCCTGTCGATGAGTCTCTGCAGACACTCTTCAGTGTGGGATGTTAATGCAGCATGGTCGACAAAGAGGAGTTCCCTGATGAGGACTTTCCGTACTTCGGTCTTCGCTCTGAGACCGGCAAGGTTGAACAACCTGCCATCTGATCGTGTGGAGGAAAATTCCTTCTTCTGAAGACTTGAATGAATGTGAGAGCAGCAGGGAGAAGAAGATCCCAAACAGTGTAGGTGCGAGAACCTGTTTCACGCCACTCAGGATAGGAAAGGGCTCTGATGAGGCACCACTATGCTGAATTGTGCCTTTCATATTGTCATGAAATCAGGTGATGATACTTATTAGCTTTAGTGGACATCCGATCTTTTCTAGTAGTCTGAAGAGACCACGTCTGCTGACGAGGTCAAAGGCTTTGGTGAGGTCTATGAAAGCAACGTAGAGGGGCATCTGTTGTTCGCAGCATTTCTCCTGTAGCTGGCGAAGGGAGAACAACATGTCAATGGTACATCTCTGCTCGAAAGCCACACTGTGCCTCAGGGTAGACACGCTCAGCCAGCTTCTGGAGTCTGTTTAAAGCGACTCGAGTGAAGACCTTCCCCACTGTGCTGAGCAGGGAGATTCCACGGTAGTTGTTGCAGTCACCACTGTCATCCTTGTTCTTATAGAGGGTGATGATATTGGCATCGCGCCTGTCCTGTGGTACTGCTCCCTCGTCCCAGCACAGGCAAAGCAGTTCGTGGAGTGCTGAAAGTATAGCAGGCTTGGCACTCTTGATTATTTCAGGGGTAATGCCATCCTTCCCAGGGGCTTTTCCACTGGCTAGAGAATCAATGGCATCACTGAATTCCGATTTTGTTGTCTATTCGTCCAGCTCATCCATAGCTGGCAGAGACTGGGCTGCATTGAGGGCGGTCTCAGTGACAACATTTTCCCTGGAGTACAGTTCTAGGTAGTGCTCCACCCAGCGGTCCATTTGCTTGTGTTGGTCAGTGATTGTGTCCCCCAATTTCAACTTGAGGGGGGTGATCTTCCTGATGGTTGGCCCAAAAGCTCTCTATGTTTCCGGTGTCGGAGGCCAGCTGAATATGACTGCACAGGTGTTGCCAGTAGTCATTTGTGCAGCACTTCTGGCTGCTTTAAGTGCTACGAATGTTAACTCGCTGGCTCGGATAGCTGCCAATTGGTGTAAAAACCCATATGGTTCACTAATGTTTTTCAGGAAGAGAATCTGCCACCCCTACCAAGTCTAACCTGCAGGAGGCTCGAGTCACAACATGGTTGACTATGTCCTCTGAAATGGCTTTACTAGCGAAGTTTACATTCGGAGTAGGGTTTGCAGTGTAGTTTAGTTTAGGGATACAGCACTGAAACAGGCCCTTCGGCCCACCGAGTCTGTGCCGACCATCAACCACCCATTTATACTAATCCTACACTAATCCCATATTCCTACCACATCCCCACCTGTCCCTATATTTCCCTACCACCTACCTATACTAGGGGCAATTTATAATGGCCAATTAACCTATCAACCTGCAAGTCTTTGGCATGTGGGAGGAAACCGGAGCACCCGGAGGAAACCCACGCAGACACAGGGAGAACTTGCAAACTCCACAGGCAGTACCCAGAATTGAATCCGGGTCACTGGAGCTGTGAGGCTGGGGTGCTAACCACTGCGCCACTGTGCCGCCCCCTGGTTATGTTACTGAACTAATAATCTCGTTCTCTGGATTATCAGTCCAGATTTACATGAGTTCAAATCCCACCATGGCAGGTTGAGAATTTGAACTCAGTTTTAAAAATCTCTAAATAAAAAAGCAGCAGTAAAAGTAGTTTGCCAGTGATTCCCACATGCCAAGAATGTTTTTTTTTTGGAACTCTGAAGAACGCAACGATTTCATATCCCATCAATGCTTGCATAGGTGACAGCACTTTAAAATGTTTTACCATCAATGTCATCAAAAGTGCTCTACCCTGACCTCCTTAGCCAAAATAAAAACAGGCGTTTGGCGATCTGTTGAATACGGACGTTGACAAAAGCTCAGAAATCATTGCTTTCAAAAGGAAATTGGATAAGCGCCTGAAGGGAAAAGATCTTCAGGGTTACGGAGAAATGGCGGGGAGCAGGACTAGATAAATTGCTCTCGCAGAGAGCCATCATGGGCCCCAAAGAACGACTGGCCTCCTTTTGTGCTGTAACCATTCTATGATTCAGTAAGAAAACAGGCTGATCATTCTCTCAACCTCTGTGGCAAAGCCTGGAAAACAGGAGGAGGGTAGTATGAACCTGGGTACCGAAAACTCCCAGATCACTCACAATTACACTTCAAAATCCCAACTGTCTAGCCTTTGGCTCTCCATTTACCACACCATTTTTGCAGCTGCCGATCTGTTCCACCATACCCTCACCTCCACCTTTCATGCCCCAGTCTCCATTAAAACCAATACTCTCTCTCACTCTGGCTCCACCACCCCCAGTAAGGCCCTCATTTATGCACCTGCAAGTCCAAGGGATGCAGATTTAAGCAGATATGGTGGACAACTGGTTTAGCCATTCACTGCCAGATTCGCATTAACTAAATAACACTTTGTAAGTAGCGGATACCCCAAATTACAAAGAAAGGTACTTTACTTATTAAAACACTTAAAAACCTCAGACATTATACGCTACACAGTCCTATCAGATGGTGAAATCTTGGCAGTTAAAATTCCCAAACCCCTCCCAGCTGTAATGGGTTGGATCTCCCAAGCCTTTTCAAAATTAATGTCCTCTTCGTTCATTTTCCAAGGACTTTCAACCTGGACGTCCATGAATAAGGAGACCCCTTGGTGATCTTGTTGGACATTTCTTTCTCTGCAAACCTCAACTTAAAAAAAAAAGGTTCAGGTCTTTGCAGCCTTTTGCTGTATCGGTCTTCTCTGAGAGAAGGTGTCATGCTAGGCCCCCACCTGCCAAGAACGGGGCACATTGATTTTGTCATGAACATTGATTTTAAACTGTTACCAGAGTTAAGAGAGGAATTGTTGAACAGATCAGCCGTGGCTGGAAAGGACATTTGCATATTGAGAGAGAGTGTTTGGAAGGATAAAGCAGCCATTCCCTAACATTCAAACCACAATGGACTTTTGATCACCAGACGTTGAAGGTGGGGGAGTTCACATTCCAGGTTGACTGCTTAGATGGCCAAATACACAAACGGACAAGGTCAAACCAGCTAGTCACATGACTAACCTGCTGGGCAACCTGAGTTTTTTGAATTTGTACAAACAGTTTGCGCAGAAAGCGGTTTGCTCCTGGACTGAGAAGATCTCTCTCCTGTCTGCTCTCTTCCCTTTCTCACAGGCCTCTGAATCCATTGAAGACACGAAGTCCGAGAGAAAAGTCTCCTACAGTGAACAAGGTTTAAGAGGAATACTGGGCCCCAACGAAAAGCAAGATATACCTACTGTCAAGCAAACCCACCCCCCCACCCCCATCTGCCAATACTGAGACACACACGATGTTGCCACATGAACATTAAAACTTACAACTGCAAGCCCCTGACTGGAAAGGCATTTGTATAGTAACTAGCACTGTTGGAACAAAGGGACCAGTCTCTGCACCAATACACAGAACAACCCCATAGTGATTCTCAGGGACACAGGGGCCAACAGATCCCTTTTACTGGGAAAAGGCCTTTCTCCCAGAGACTGCAGTGCACACCAGAATTTGGGGCAGCACAGTGGTTAGCACCCCAGCCTCACAGCTCCAGCGACGTGGGTTCAATTCTGGGTACTGCCTGTGTGGAGTTTGCATGTTCTCCCTGTGTCTGCGTGGGTTTCCTCCGGGTGCTCCGGTTTCCTCCCACATGCCAAAAGACTTGCAGGTTGATAGGTTAATTGGTCATTATAAATTGCCCCTAGTATACGTAGGTGGTAGGGGAATATAGGGACAGGTGGGGATGTGGTAGGAATATGGAATTAGTGTAGGATTAGTATAAATGGGTGGTTGATGGTCGGCACAGACTCGGTGGGCCGAAGGGCCTGTTTCAGTGCTGTATCTCTAAACTAAACCAAATTATGGTGAATGGTATTGAAGGGCAGTGTATGTCTGTACCTGTACACCGGGTGCATTTGGAGTGCAACCTAGTTTCGGGACCGGTGACCATAAGGATTGCCCCTAGTTTGCCTGTGGACGGTAATGATCTGGCAGGGGTGAAGGTGGCAACCTCCCCAGAAGTGAAAGAAAGATTGCAGGAGGTCAGAGACAGGGCAGTGGCAGGAGACGGACCCCTGCTGAGTCCCTGAATGTGTAGGGGGTCAGGCCATGATCAAACCAGCTTCCCCAGAGGAGACTGAATTAGCACCGCAGGCAGATGACCATGAGGTCTGCCAGTCCGAGACTTTCTTTGGAAAGTTAGAACACCCAGGGAAAATTCATTTAATTCATTCCCTAAGTGAGGCTCAGTGAGCCGACCCAGCATTGTGCGAGTTAGCACAGGCTGCCAGTCTGAAAGTGAAGCAGAGAGAGTCCCTGACTGCTACTATTTAAAGAATGAGGCATTGAAGAAGAAATGGAGTTCTCCTCACAGACCTGAGAGCAAGGAGTGGACAGTTGTTCACCAGGTAGTGATGCCACAGAGGTACCAGGGAGAAATATAAAGAAGGGCCCAGGAGACTACAGTGGCTGTACATGGTGGTATCCAAAAGACCAAAGCCCGCAGAAGACAGCAGGTTGACTGGACAAAGATGTGGCGGAATACTGGAGTTGCCACATGTGCCAGGTTAAGGGGAAACCCCAATCTACAGTGAAACGTGAACCCCCCACCGAGTCCTATACCAGTGTTGGGAGGACCCTCCAGCAGAGTGCTGGTGAACTGTAAGGGACCCCCGCCGGAACAGAAGGGGACAGGGAAGCACACGGCTGGCAAAAGTTCAGAAAGAGAAGAGGAAAAAGTGACCAAGAGGGCAGGTTAAAGGAACTCCGGGAAGAATCCAGGATGACAACCCCAACTGCCCAGTCAACCAACCCTGAAAAATGTGAAAAGTTAGACCCCACATCCTCCTATGTCAATGTAGACTCTAGAAGCACCTCAGCAGAGTTAACAGCATTTACAGGATCCTGCAGAGAAAAGGAGAACCCTCTATGGGGAAACAGAAAGCATGACGGTGATGCCTCACCAAGTAGAAGTGCCACAGGAGAGTGCAGCCAGGTCTGCACAAATACCTACATGTAGGAGTGTCTCAGAGGACAATGGGGAGAGTAACAAAGACTCCTCCCCCACAGTCAGAGGAAAAGGGAACCACCCATCCCCTGAAGTCAAAAGTAGGGCAGCACAGTGGTTAGCACCTCAGCCTCACAGCTCCAGCGACCCGGGTTCAGTTCTGGGTACTGCCTGTGTGGAGCTTGCAAGCTCTCCCTGTGACCGCGTGGGTTTCCGCCAGGTGCTCTGGTTTCCTCCCACAGCCAAAGACTTGCAGGTTGATAGGTAAATTGGCCATTGTAAATTGCCCCTAGTGTAGGTAGGTGGTGGGAAGGTGGGGATGTGGTAGGGAATATGGGATTAATGTAGGATTAGTATAAATGGGTGGTTGATGGTCATCACAGACTCGGTGGCCCAAAGGGACTGTTTCAATGCTGTATGACTATTTGTAAAGCAGCCCTGGCACCCAGAACAGACCATTTTTAATAAGCTTTAAGATTGGTGAATGAGTGGAAATGAATGAGAGAAATGCATGGTTTTTCTTTCTGTATCTTATATTTCTTTCAAACTCTGTAATAAAAGGTACCATTTTCCTTCAAATCACATTTCATTCCCCTGGGTATGGAGGTGCCAGGCAAACCCCCCATCTGCCAAGACTGAGGCACACACTATTTCGCCACATGAACATTAAAACTTAAAATTGCAAGCCCCTGACTGGAAAGACATTTGCATAGTAACTAGCACTATTGGAACGAAGGGACCAGTCCCTGCCCCAATACACAGAACAGACCTGGTCAAACCAGTCAGTTACGTGACCAGCTGCTGGCCAACTAGGGGAACTTTAAATTGGAAAAACAGAAATTGAACTTCCAACAAGGAAAAGTACTCAGAAAGCCATGTGCTCTTGGTTGGAACAGAACCTCCTCTCCAGTCCTGTCTGCCTCCATCTCTTTCCCACGGAATTGAATCTTGTGAAAACACATGAACCTCAAAGAGAGAAAAGTCTCCTACGTGAATGAGAAAAACACTGGGCCCCAACGAACAAGACTACCTACAATCAAGGGAGCTCGAAGCACAGTAAACAAGAAACTCTTCTGATATTGCCTCAAACCCCTCTCTACTATATTTTCTTATGCTCTTTCCTATCCCTATTTGCATGTGTGTATCATGTATGCATGCTAGCACGGGTGCGTCTTATATCCGAAGGTGTGAACTGTATTAGAGTTTAAGTTTTAATAAAATTTCATCTTTTTTCTTTAAATCTGAGAAAACCTGTGTGAATTAGTTTCTTTGGCTTATAATTGGAAAGCTGTGAACAAGGATTCACAAAAGGGGGAGCTCAAAACACAATGTGTTTAAAAATAAAACCCTGTTACAATAAGACCAGGTGAAGATAGCAACAGACCCCTAGACACCTTTCTCACCTGGTTGTAACACTACAATCAAGGACTGTACAGTGAGCTCGAAGAACCGTAACAACTCTTCAGATATTGCCTCTAACTTTTCTACTTTATTTTTCTTATGCTCCTTTCTGTCTCTATTTGCACGTGTGTATCGCGTATGCATGCTAGCAAGGGCCATGTCGTGTATCCGTAGGCATTAACCAAATTAGAGTTTAAGTTTAATAAATTTCAACTTTTCTTCTTTAAACCCAAGAAAGCCTGTTTGTGCTGGTTTCTGTGCCTTATAGTTGTAAAGTCGTGAACAAGGATTCACCAAGGGGGAGTTAAAACACAGTGTGTTTAAAATTAAACCCAGTTACAGTACGATCATGAGAAGGCTGAAAGGGAACCCTAGACCTCTTTCTCACGTGGTCGTAACACAATGTGTTCCCTCTCTCTCCCTTGAGGCTGTCACTGCTGGCTATTTTCCTTTCTTACAGTCTGCCTTGAGGCTACCACCACTGGTTTCCTTTCTTACAGCCTGTATGCCTTCAGAAAATCTGTTAAATTTATCTGGAATCAAAAGTCAATAGCTCATTGTCCTTTTCCAATACGCAAAGTCTACAAGTCTGGTTTCAGCAGAGCCACCTGGGTTTTCCATTGTTGCCAGGTGTTAGCAGAAGCTGTGCACATTTGCATTCGCAGAATCACTGACTCCCTGTTTACAATCTGAAAGTTTGGGAGGGTGAAACCCATCGTTCTTAAGGTTTTATAGCCCTGCAGTGCCTGTTTTTCAAAAACAAAAGTTTTGGATTCCTGTTCTTTGTTGTCTTGGTAACCAAGATTTTTGTCTTGTCCTTAAACAGAGTTGATGTCTGATTCCATCTTCAAATTTTTAAATTCCATTTTTAAAACATAATCATGTTAAAGTCCAGCGTTCACAACACCTCCCTGCTAAAAATAGAAAATTCATTACTCTAGTAATGATTTTTCTTATAACATAACATACACAGGTAACAATAATATAAGTCTGAGTTGTTTTCCTCCATTATATCCTTTCTTTAAACTCTGGAAAGAGCATCAGCAATTACATTGCTCTTTCCTGTAACCTGTACAATCTTTAGAGTGAATGTAGTGTGCCTGGTTTCCAACTTTTCTAAAACCCTTAACGGATTACGATGAGTGTAAAGGGTTATTTCCCCTTGGCCACTACTGACATATACTTCAAAATGTTGAAGGGCCAGTGCAAGACCTAAAGCCTCCTTTCCAATAGTGGAGTACTTCCTCTGGTGCTTAAGAGTTTTCCAGAGAAATAACTGGCAGGCTGTTCAATACCAGTATCATTATCCTGGAGTAACATTGCTCCAACTCCTACGTCACTGTTATCAGTAGCTACAGGGCTGCCAAAATTTGGTGCCACTAGAACAGGTTCATTTATTATAATGGCCTTTAAAGTTTCAAATGCCATTTGACAGGATTCTGTCCACTGGATCTTCACACCCTCTTTTAATAAATTTGTCAGTGGCTACTACTGTACTGCAGTCAAGAACAAATTTCAATCATACTATTTCCCTTTTTGTATTGGGGTCCGGAAAGTCTATTATTATCGCCTGAACTCTTAACTTCCCTAGGCAACAGTTGACCTTGACCCACTACATGCCTTAAACAGGCGAGCTTAGCCTTGGCAAACTCGCTCTTTGATAAGTTTGCTTACAACCTGGCTTTCTCTAAACCGTTGAAGAGAGCCTTTAAATGTTTAACATGGTCTTCCCAGATGTCACTGTATTCCAACAGATCAAAGTACACAACATAATTGCTGAGTCCAGCAATCACCTGGTTAGTCAACCTTTGAAATGTGGCTGGTGCATTTTTCATATCAAACTACATGACCTTACACTGAAATAGGCCATCTGGGGTCACGAAGGCAGAAAATTCTTTAGCTTGATTGGTCAAAGGGACTTGCCAACATCCTTTCAGCAAGTCAATTTTGCTAATAAACTCTGAATTCCCCACTTTGTCGATACAATCCTCAAGCAGTGGGATTGGAGAAGAGTCTGTTTAAGTTACTGCATTGACTTTCTGATAATCAATATAAAATCTTTTGGAACCATCTGGTTTTAGTATTATCACTGGTGAACTCCAGCTACTTGGACGAGATTCAATTATATCGTCTTTTAGCATATAATTGAACCTCCTCTCTAACCTGAGCCAATTTATCAGGACTAAGTTAATAAGGATTCTGTTTAATGTATGTAGCTGTCCTTACATCAAACCCATGAATAGTCAAAGGAGTTCGACCAGGCTTATCGGCACAAATGGCTTTAAACTCTTTCAGCAACTCAGTTATGTCCCTTTTATGCTGTTCAAAAAGATTGAAAATTTCAATGCAGTTTTACACTCACACTTTGAGTTTGAGGGGTTCAATCTGAGAGTTCTTAGTCTCTGCCCCTTCATCCATTTCATTAAAAGTACCACCCTGAACCTCCTCCTGTCATTTGACATATACTTATTGGCTGACAAGGATCACAGTCATAGTACCTTTTGAACTTATTCACCTGACACACCCTTTGATTTTTCTGTCTGTCTGAGATACTAACCAGATAGTTCACCTCACTATGTTTCCTCTTAATAAAGTAAGGTCCACTGAACCTACTTTTCAATGGTTCCCCAGGCAAAGGCAACAAAACTAACCCCTTGTATCCAGGCTGCAAACGGTGTGCCTTAACTTCTCTATCTGATTAGGTTTTCATCACTTGAAAATCTTGAGCTGTTTTCTGGCCATCAAGTTTTTGAGAGTCTCCCTCAAAACTGACAAGAGTTTCAGGAGACCCCAAACCTCATGCCCATGGACTGAAACCAGTGGATTAATTTTGTGTCCCCCTGGTGGCAAATAATAAAAATGATAAAAGCAAAATACTGCGGATGCTGGAAATCTGAAACAAAAACAAGAAATGCTGGAATCACTCAGCAGGTCTGGCAGCATCTGTGGAAAGAGAAGCAGAGTTAACGTTTCGGGTCCGAAGAAGGGTCACTGACCCGAAACGTTAACTCTGCTTCTCTTTCCACAGATGCTGCCAGACCTGCTGAGTGATTCCAGCATTTCTTGTTTTTGTAATAAAAATTATATCCCCTTATCCCAATCATAAGCATACTCAAAACAATAAGCCTTTCTCATAGAGTCATAAAAAAATTACAGCACAGGAGGCTATGCAGCCGGTCGTGTCCACGCCAGCCGAAAAAACTAGCCGCCCAATCTAATCCCACTTTCCAGCATGGGTCCATAGCCTTGCCGGTTACAGCACTTCAGGTTTGGTGATACTTTTCCAAAGCACTTTGAGTGTGCTGATAATAAGCAGATGATTTAAGCTGTCTCACTCCCAAATTACTCATGACCTCTTGGAAGACCCCTGACATGTAATTTGACCCCGGGTCTGACTGAATTTCTTTTGGCAATCTGTATCTCATGAAAAACTGAACTTAACCCCACAATCAAACTTTTGCTGTCACTTTATTTATTTATTTTTTTTTTTTTAAGTGATATTGCCTCTGGAAACCCAGTGGACTAATCCATGATGGTTAGGAGAAACTTGTAATCTGACTTGGTTGTGGGTGAGGGTCTGACACAATCCACAAGAACCCTACTAAACGGTTAGTCAAAAAAGCAGGTATCGGTATCAATGGGGCTTGCTTAATCAATCAAAGGCTGTGGCTTCCTAACTACCTGGCATGTATGGCCAATTCTGCAAGGTTCATCCACATCGTTATGCAAGCTGGCCAATAAAAACTCTGAATATCCTGGCCTGAGTCTTTCGAATACCCATATGACTGCCACTGGGATCTCATGGGCAATTCTCAAAATTTCACTACAGTACTCCAGGGGGAACAACCACCTGATGAACCATAGCCCAATCCTCATCAGCAGGCCTCTGGGGATAGCAGACAGAAATCTTTTCAGCTTCTGCCTCAGAATAAACCATCAGAAACAAACTTCTTAAAGTCAGGCTCTGCCTGTGTGCCTCAAAGACAATCTGCTAAACAATTCACCATTGTTGGCCTTGGAACCTTTTTCACCAACATCCCCATCAAAATCCTATAAAAAAGTTTCAGCCTACCAAACACCCGAACTGTCCTCCACAACAACTGAACCCTTCTCATCTTGTTTCATCTTATCAGCATGGGATCTTGTCACTATACAATCTGGGAATATTTCAGGAAATTCCTGCTGCAAAATTTTCATTTCAGCAACCTCAACTGGCTTTTCCGAAATTACTGAAGACGCCAATACCTTAGCCTCAGCTAACTTATTCCCCAACAACAAATCCGCCCCTTCAATATACAAATCTAGGACAATTCCCACTGTTACCGAACCTGTGACTAAATCCTTATGCCATTGAATAGATAAGTAAACCAATTCAGTGCCCTGCACCATGACTTTTGCATTCATAGTGCTATTTGGAGGAAAACCTACATCCTTTGCTACCTTTAATAACAGAGTTGCCCCGTACCTCTAAGCAGCACAATCGGCTTGCCTGCCGCATCTGACAAATATGGTGACACCTTATCCTGGAACACAAAACTTCTCTAACCTTCAGGGACCTGGCACTTCTGCTCACTATCCAATACTGCCAAAGCCACTGGCTCGTCAACAGTGCCACCTATTGGGGCATACTTTTCAGGGCACGCTTTCGGTAAACCCACCATAGTTACCGACTTGCCTTTCAACTTAAAGCACTCTTGATTTTATATGCCTTTTATTACAAAAAAATCACGTTTGTCCTCTTGACTCAACATGAATCACTACTTTTTAACCACTCTGAGGGCTGCCTGTATCCTCTCATTTACCCTTTCTCTCATGAAAACCAAATCTCTTCTCGTTATCCACCCTCATACCTTTCCAACTGCTCTGAAAGTTTCTAAACTGGAACCTGTAACTGCAGCTTTTGTTGGTCAATGCGTAATCATCTGCTGTTTTTGGGGAGATGATGGCATTGTGGTGATGTCACTGGACTAGTAATCCAGAGGCAAAAACAAGAAATGCTGGATTCACTCAGCAGGTCTGGCAGCATCTGTGGAAAGAGAAGCAGAGTTAACGTTTCGGGTCAGTGACCCTTCTTCGGAACTGACAAATATTAGAAAAGTCACAGATTATAAACAAGTGAGGTGGGGGTTGGGCAAGAGATAACAAAGGAGAAGGTGCAGATTGGACCAGGCCACATAGCTGACCAAAAGGTCACAGAGCAAAGGCAAACAATATGTTAATGGTGTGTTGAAAGACAAAGCATTAGTACAGAATAGGTGTGAATATACTGAATATTGAACATCAGCAAGTGCAAACCTGAAGAAAAACAACCTGAAAAAAACAGTGGGTAAGCAAACTGAACAAACTAAGATGAAATGAAATAAATGCAAAAAAAGACTGTAAAAAATGTAAAAAGGAATGCAAAAAAAAAAGAATAACTAAAAATGACTAAAAATGAAAGTAAAGTGGGGGGCTGTCATGCTCTGAAATTATTGAACTCAATGTTCAGTCCGGCAGGCTGTAGTGTGCCTAATCGGTAGATGAGATGCTGTTCCTCGAGCTTGCGTTGATGTTCACTGGAACACTGCAGCAATCCCAGGACAGAGATGTGAGCATGAGAGCAGGGGGGAGTGTTGAAATGGCAAGCAACCGGAAGCTCAGGGTCCTGCTTGCGGACTGAGCGGAGATGTTCCGCAAAGCGGTCACCCAGTCTGCGCTTGGTCTCCCCAATGTAGAGGAGACCACACTGTGAGCAGCGAATACAGTATACTACGTTGAAAGAAGTACAAGTAAATCACTGCTTCACCTGAAAGGAGTGTTTGGGGCCTGGGATAGTGAGGAGAGACGAGGTAAATGGGCAGGTATTACACCTCCTGCGATTGCAAGGGAAGGTGCCCTGGGACGGGGACGAGGTGGTGGGGGTAATGGAGGAGTGGACCAGGGTGTCGCGGAGGGAACGATCCCTTCGGAATGCTGACAGGGGAAGGGAGGGGAAGATGCGACTGGTAGTGGCATCACGCTGGAGGTGGCGAAAATGGCGGAGGATGATCCTTTGGATATGGAGGCTGGTGGGATGAAAAGTGAGGACAAGGGGAACCCTGTCACGGTTCTGGGAGGGAGGGGAAGGGGTGAGGGTAGAGGTGCGGGGAATGGGTCGGACACGGTTGAGGGCCCTGTCAACCACAGTGGGGGGAAATCCTCGGTTGAGGAAAAAGGTCATATCAGAAGCACCGTCATGGAAGGTAGCATCATCAGAGCAGATGCATCGGAGACGGAGAAACTGGGAGAATGGAATGGAGTCCTTACAGGAGGTAGGGTGTGAAGAAGTGTAGTCGAGGTAGCTGTGGGAGTCAGTGGGCTTATAATGGATATTGGTAGACAACCTATCCCCAGAGATGGAGACAGAGAAGTCGAGGAAGGGAAGGGAAGTGTCAGAGATGGACCATGTAAAGGTGAGAGAAGGGTGGAAATTGGAAGCAAAGTTGATAAAGTTTTCTAGTTCGGGGCGGGAGCAGGAAACGGCACCGATACAGTCATCAATGTACCGGAAAAAGAGTTGGGGGAGGGGGCCTGAGTAGGACTGGAACAAAGAATGCTCGACATATCCCACAAAAAGACAGGCATAACTAGGACCCATGCGGGTACCCATAGCGACACCTTTTACTTGAAGGAAATGCATGGAGTTGAAGGAGAAGTTGTTCAATGTGAGAACAAGTTCAGCCAGGCGGAGGAGGGTGGTGGTGGATGGGGACTGGTTGGGCCTCTTCAAGGAAGAAGCGGAGAGCCCTCAAACCATCCTGGTGGGGGATGGAGGTGTAGAGCGATTGGACGTCCATAGTGAAGAGGAGGCGGTTGGGACCAGGAAACTGGAAATTGTCAAAATGACGTAGGGCGTCAGAAGAGTCACGGATGTAGGTGGGAAGAGACTGGACCAGCGGAGAAAAGATAGAGTCTAGATAGGAAGAAATAAGTTCAGTTGGGCAGGAGCAGGCTGACACAATGGGTCTGCCGGGACAGTCCCGTTTGTGGATTTTGGGAAGGAGGTAGAAGCGGGCTGTCCGGGGTTGCGGGACTATGAGGTTGGAAGCTGTAGAGGGAAGATCTACAGAGGAGATGAGGTCAGTGACAGTCCTTTGGACGGTGGCTTGATGTTCGGTGGTGGGGTCATGGTCCAGAGGGAGGTAGGAAGAGGTGTCTGCGAGTTGGCGTTGAGCTTCTGCAAGGTAGAGGTCGGTACGCCATACAACAACAGCACCACCCTTGTCTGCAGGTTTGATGACCATGTCGGGGTTAGACCTGAGAGAACGGAGTGCCTCAAGTTCAGAGGGGGACAGGTTAGAGTGAGTGAGGGGGGCAGAGAAATTGAGACGACCAATGTCTCGCCGACAGTTTTCAATGAAGAAATCAAGAGCGGGTAAGAGGCCAGGGTGAGGGGTCCAGGTAGAGGGAGAATGCTGGAGGCGGGTGAATGGGTCTGCTGGTCGGGGGGAGGACTCCTGGTCGAAGAAGTGAGCCCGGAGGCGGAGGCGACGGAAGAAGAGCTCAACGTCATGCCGAGCGCGAAATTCATTGAGGTGGGGGCGTAAGGGGATAAAACTGAGACCTTTGCTGAGTACAGAACGCTCAGCATCAGAGAGGGGGAGGTCAGAGGGTATAGTGAATACACGGCAAGGGGTCAGATCAGAAGGGGTGGGGTCAGAGGGAAATGAAGCGGAAGGAGGATCTGGAGGGGCATTAGTCCCCATCAGCTGCTGGAGCTTGCGTTCCTTAACACCTGAAAGGAAGAAAAAAAGTTTTTTGTTAATGCGTCGGATGAGACGTAAGATGAGATGAAACTGCGGAGTAGAACACTCCCCCCTGCTCTCATGCTCACATCTCTGTCCTGGGATTGCTGCAGTGTTCCAGTGAACATCAACGCAAGCTCGAGGAACAGCATCTCATCTACCGATTAGGCACACTACAGCCTGCCGGACTGAACATTGAGTTCAATAATTTCAGAGCATGACAGCCCCCCACTTTACTTTCATTTTTAGTCATTTTTAGTTATTTTTTCTTCCTTTTTTTTTGCATTCCTTTTTACATTTTTTACAATCTTTTTTTGCATTTATTTCATTTCATCTTAGTTTGTTCAGTTTGCTTACCCACTGTTTTTTTCAGGTTGTTTTTCTTCAGGTTTGCACTTGCTGATGTTCAATATTCAGTATATTCACACCTATTCTGTACTAATGCTTTGTCTTTCAACACACCATTAACATATTGTTTGCCTTTGCTCCGTGACCTTTTGGTCAGCTATGTGGCCTGGTCCAATCTGCACCTTCTCCTTTGTTATCTCTTGCCCAACCCCCACCTCACTTGTTTATAATCTGTGACTTTTCTAATATTTGTCAGTACCGAAGAAGGGTCACTGACCCGAAACGTTAACTCTGCTTCTCTTTCCACAGATGCTGCCAGACCTGCTGAGTGAATCCAGCATTTCTTGTTTTTGTTTCAGATTTCCAGCATCCGCAGTATTTTGCTTTTATTATAGTAATCCAGAGGCCCAGGCTAATGCCCTGGGTTCAAACCCCACCCCGACACCTGGTGGAATTTTAATTCAATTAATGGATAAAAATCTGGAATTGAAAGCTGGTCCCAGTAATGGTGCCATGAAACAATTAATTGCCATAAAAACCCATCTGGTGCACTAATGTCTTTTAGGGAAGAAAATCTGCTGTGCATACCTGGTCTAGCCTACATGTGACTCCAGAACCACATAAATGTGGCTGACTCTTAACTGTCCTCTGAAGTGGCCTAGCAAGCCATACAGTTGTCAAGAGTAATAAATGCTGACCTTGCCAGCGCCAACCATATCCTGTGAAATAATTTCTTTTTTAACCAACTTAATGTTCTTCCAGGTGGGACCTTATTCCTGAAGGGATACTATTGTTAAATTCCTCTATTAGGCTTACTTCCCTAAGGTTTTCAAAATCTTTCTCAATCTTCATGGACCTATACCAATCAAATATCATATCCTTCTCTTGAGCAAATTCCACAAATGACTGGTCATGTTTCATTTTAAATTCCTGAATTTTTGCCTGTAAGCCTCAGTACCAACTCATAGGATTGAGAATTACAGTTTAAACCACTTCATAATCACTTGACTGTTCCTTCACTTTTCCCACTAACACACTTTGCAAGAAAATCACCCAATTTTCTTTTCGCCATTGCAACTTCATAACAGTTTTTTTCAAGGGTCACAAAATACATTTCAACTACTTAGTGAATATTCCTTGCCAAATCAAAACCAGGAGTTAAATCGGATTCATCCTCAAACCTTCCTGCAACTCCCTGTTCACATAATCTAAGCTTTTCCATTTCCATTTGGTACTCTGTCAACTTTCGCATTTTTTGTTTTCTTTTTCTTTCAAATTCAAGTTCTCTCATGTCAAATTGTATTCCTCTGTGTCTCTTCCTCTTTTTCCTCTCTTTCCAATCTCAGCTTCTCCAGCTTGATTTTGGCTAGCTCCACTTGAACACCAGTGGAAACATCCTCTTCTTTTTACAAGCTTCAAGTGAAGAACCAATCCTTGGATTACCTCCACTCTCCTAGCCCCTGGGCTTATACTAACCCATGCGCGTGCTGCTTTCGCGACCAAATTGACTTTTCTCAACTGCTGTAATATACATTAGTGGTACTCATATTGATTTCCCATCGAACCCAACCAAAATAATTGTGAAATCTTGTTCATTTAAAACTCTGGAAAAATCCAACGAACCCAATTTACAGCCTCTGACTTCATATCCCGGAACCGAGCCCCCAATTTGTTATGGCCTCAATGAGACGATTAACGTTAAAATATGAGATAAGAACGCCAAACGAATTTAAAGAATTACATGACAAGATTTCACATTAAGACTTTTATTATAACTAAAAGAAATCCCCATTAAATAGTACTTTGCAAGTAGCTGATCCCCAAATTGCAAAGAAAGGTATTTCTTTACTTATTAAAACACTTGAAAACCTCACACCAAACTTATACATTACACAGCCCTCTTTGATGAAGAAATCTTGGCAGTTAAAAGTCCCAAACCCCTCCCAGTTGCAATGGGTGGATCTCCCAAACCTTTTCAAAATCAACGTCCGCTTCACTCACTTTTCTGAGCACTTCCGATCTAAACGTCGGTGAATAAGGTAATCCCTTGGTGGTCCCGTTGGTCTTTTCCTTCTCCATAAGATGCAATTTTTAAAAAAAAAAAAAACAGGTTCAAGTCTTTGCAGAGTTAACATTTCAGGTCAGTGACCCTTCATCAGAACCGACTTGAAACATTAACTCTGCTTCTCTCTCCAAAAATGCTGCCAGACCTGAGTATTTCCAGCATTTCTTGTTTTTATTTCAGATTTCCAGCATCTGCAGTATTTTGCTTTTATTCAAGTCTTTGCAGCCTTTCACTGTATCAGTCTTCTCTGAAAACTGGTGTTCCCTCTCTCTCCCTTGAGACTGCCACCACTGGTTATCATCCTATCTTAGTCTGTTCTGAGGTTGCCACCGCTGGTTTCCTTTCTTACAGCCTGCCTGCCTTCAGAAAATCTGTTAAATTTATCTGGAATCAAAAGTCAATAGTTCATTGCCTCTTCCAAAATGCAAAGTCCATAAATCTGGGCCTTTCACTGTTTTCAGGTGTTAGCAGCTGCCGAGCACATGTGCATTCTCAGAATCACTGACTCCTTGTTTACAATCAAAGTCTGAGAGAGTGAAGTCCATTGTTCTTCAGATGTCATACCTGCACTCTTTTTTTCAAAAAAAAAGGTCTTTGATCTATATTTTCTGTTGTCCTTGTAACCAAGGTTTCTGTCTTGTCCTTAAGCAGAGTTGATGTGAGGTCACCTGACCTCTCTGACTCCATCTTCAACTTTTAAAATTCAGATTTAAAAAATACCATCATGCTACAAAGGTCCACCTTCATAACACTTATCTTCTAAGATTCCCCCTGCCACCTCCTCCACCCTCACCTCCAACAACTGGATGGAGACCATCCAATCAGCTGCCTCTGCTTCTTCCCTCCCATCCTCTAGCCTACCAGGCGAAACTTTCATCAAGGGTCCCCCCTGCACTAGCACTGAGATCTCATCATTTTCTAGTTTCTCTCCTATCTCCTCTCATGCCCGTTCCAAGTTCGTAAATGAGACCCACCTTCTATTCCCTCAACCCTATTCACACTAAACTGACCCAACTTCCCTTCCTGGTAGAGGCCTGCTACCCAACCCAAACCCAACAGGACCCGACGACGCGTGTCAGGTTCGGGTGGGGCCCAACTTCAGGGTCCGGCTTTCGAGTTCAGGTCAGGTCGGGCCGAATACACAGGGTAAGTACTCTGCTGGTAAGTATTGAAAGTTTTCAACAAAAAAAAAAACTTACTTGAGTTGGGGGTCTGGGACGAAACGGAGTCTGCGCAGTGAGAAAGTGATGTCACTGTGACGTCATCACACATGCGCTGCAGCATCTTGCAGGTTCGGTGTCAGGAAGGTAAGTAAACGGATGGTCGGGCAGGGTCGAGTCGGGTCGGAGGCTAAATCGGAGGGACTCGGGCCGGGTTGGGCTCAGGTCCGCTGTAGTTCGGTCGGGTTCCTTTTTCCCGACCTGAGCAGGCCTCTACTTCCTGGCTCCCACATTAGCTGACACTGTTTAAAGGTTCTCTCTCCTCAGGTACTGTGACCCACTCCTTCAAATCTGTCATCACTCCTCTCCTCTCAAAACCAATCCTTGATCCCTCTGTCCTTGAAAGCGACCACAGCAACTCCCTTTCCTTTCCAAAGTCCTTCAGCGTATTCTTGCCTTCCAAATCTATGAAAGCCTTTCCCAGAACTCCATGTTTGAATTCCTCCAATCAGGTTTCCACCCCAACCACAATACCAAAACAGCCCTTATCAAAGTCACAAGACACATGTATATGACTGTGACAAAGGTAAACTATCCCCCCCTCGTCCTGTATAAAGTCTTTGACATGGTTGACCATACCATCCTCCTCCAACACCTCTCCACCATCGTCCAGCTGGATGGGGGACTACACTCAGCTGGTTTTATTCTTATCTATCCAGTTGCAGCCAGAGTATCACCTGCAATAGCTTCTCTTCCCGCTCCCACAGTTAGCTCTGTGTCCTTCAAGGATCTATCCTTGGCCTCCCTCTTATTTCTCATCTACATGCTGCCCTCGATGATATCATCCAAAAACATAGCATCAATTTCCACATCTACGATGCTCTAACTCACCATCACCTCTCAGCCCCGCCACTGTCTCTGAAGTATCAGATTGATTTAGATTTTAGATTTAGATTTAGAGATACAGCACTGAAACAGGCCCTTCAGCCCACTGAGTCTGTGCCGACCATTAACCACCCACTTATACTAATCCTACACTCCTACCACATCCTCACCTGTCCCTATATTCCCCTACCACCTACCTATACTAGGGGCAATTTATAATGGCCAATTTACCTATCAACCCACAAGTCTTTTGGCACGTGGGAGGAAACCGGAGCACCCGGAGGAAACCCACGCAGACAAAGGGAGAACTTGCAAACTCCACACAGGCAGTACTCAGAATTGAATCTGGGTCACTGGAGCTGTGAGGCTGCGATGCTAACCACTGCGCCACTGTGCTGCCCCTAAACAAAGACTTTATACAGGACGAAGGGGGATAGTTTACCTTTGTCACAGTCGTATACATGTTGCTTGTCTGATGTCCAGTACTGGATGAGCATGAAGTTCCTCCAAGGTGCTATATAAATACAAGTTGTTGTTGTTCTTGTTGAAACCTTACAATATCAATCTTATAATCATTTCCAACAACATTGTGAGATATGGAATGGTTTTTCTGATGACTAAATCAGATACATATAACAGAAAAGGAATTTTTACAGCTCTCCAAGTAGACATATTTTCTTAAAGGCTGGTATTTATATAGCGCTTTTCATGTTTTCGGGATGGCTCAAAGCTCTTCACAGACAGAAATCCTTTTGAAGCGGTCACCTATGCAGGTAAACATGGCAACTAATTTGCACAGAGCAAGGTCCCATAAATGTCAAATGAGATCTATGACCAGTCAATATGTTTTAGACAATGCTGATTGAAGAATAAATGTTGGCCAGTGGGAAAACGCAGCTGCTTTTTTTCCAAGAAATCCTATATGATCCTTTATGGTAAACAGGTGGGCAGAGCTTGGTTTAACTATCAACTTGCTACTTTCATGATTTGCTGTTTGTGGGACCATGTTGTGTTCAAATTGGCCAGGGCATTGGCCTATGGAACAGTGACTACACTTTAGGAGTAATTAATTAGCTGTGAAGCCCTTTGGAACATCTTGAGGTTGTGAAAAGTGCTATATATAAATTAAAGATGTTTTCTTGTTATATTATAATCACCAGAGGGACAAGATTTTTGATTGAAATAAACTTACAACCAATGGCAGCAAAGCATCCTGTGCCAAAAATGGTTTGTGCCCCAAAATATTCATACTCATGGTTCCTAAAATAGATGCTCAGATCTCTATTTTATTGAGTAAAAAGTGAGAAGAAAATCAGGTGCGTTCACACAAGCTTATTCTAGTCTAGGCTGTTCTCACTGTCTGCTGCAGAACTGGGAGATCTGGGAATCTAATCCATCTATACCAACTGATTTACAGCTTAATGAATTTTGGAATGAAAGGTCAAACATAGATTTTTCTTTTACATGGGGAAGGGGGTTAAGTGATCTCAAAAGTAAAACTTCCTCTGGAAGGAGTCCTGAGAACAAGACACTTCTTTTAGGATTTTACACCTTCCAAAGTAGTGCTTGTATAAGTGTGATGTGCAAGTTGTGATAGCAGCCGACTACATTGTTGCACGAGGAAGATACCTGAAACTCAACACTGGACCAACTTCAGAGAAAATATCCTTCAACTGTTCTTCTGTAGCTTCATATGGAATATTCCCAACTGCAAATGAGAAAAGGCATAATAGACAGAGAATTTCAAACCAACTTAGGAATCAATATTCACTTTTAATTTCAGTTTAAAATTTTTTATTTTACAGAAATGAGATTTCTTCAATGTTTAGACTGCAACTAAAGCAAGTACTAGAAAAACATGATGAGGTGTTTTTCATGACCAGTCAGCTCCAAAAATGTCATGATTGGATTAGTTTTCCAAAAACAGTATGGCATGGATATTGAACTTGTACACAAACTCTATTAAATCCAACATATATTTTCCACATTAGAGGATCTTAGCTCCCTTGAGTCAAGCGCAAAGGCATCGAGTAGCCAGAACCAGAGTTTAGGAAGGTCAATTCCTGATTTATACTGGACTACCTTTTAGACAGGGCAGTGATAGGAATGCTAAATGGCCTCAGTATTTCTCAATTGGAGGACAATTGATTCGTGTTTCCGCTCCTGATTGTTATCTGGTAACCAATGCAGGAAGCGTACATCTATGGTTGGTGGGCGAGAACAGGATCTGCTTGGCAAAAATGGTGGAAAGTAAAAAGGTCTTGAGACATTCCTCCATTCATTCTCCAGGTATACTTTCAAAAGCCCTACAACTGAAACCTTAAAACTATCTTTTCTCTCTACAGATGCTAGTGGACCAGTATTATCTTACCCTGGAGCTACATCCAGGCTTATCATGGTTCCCGGCCAAGTTCTCCGCACCTGCCCACAGGCCCAGTCTTCAACTAAACATGCAACACAACGGCCGGGCCTCCCTAACCCTCCTCCAAAGGCCATGTGCCGCCCTGACATCTACAACCATCACGCAAATCGTGGAACTGACTGGACCTTCCCCAGTTCCCACCAGCGGCTCCGAAAAGCTTCCACCGAGCCCTTACCAAACACGGAGCGCAGCGAGCGGTCGATCGCCGGGTCCCGCACCAAGCTCGCCATAGCTACCACTTTCTGCGCCGCTTCCGACGGCAGAACGGAAGCCGCCCCGATAACCACTCCGCCTCGACCCTAATTTAAGGTTCCGGCCGACACTGCGGTAATGGGTTATATCTTGAATCTGTTATTAGTTCATGTAAGAAAAATCGATTCAAGACAATAGCGGAGGAAATGAGGCCCGAGTGACCTAAGTTTGAAGATAGGCGGTGCTTAGAGTAGGTTGGAGTTTACCGGCATTGGGTTGGGGGGAAAGCTTCCTCAGAGGAAAGAGGACCCGAGCTTGGTAAAAGGGAGTGAATGAACAGCAGATTGTACAGGCCTGTGCTAGAGGTGCTGAAATGTTTGTCATCTATGGAATAAACTTTATATCTCACTGCCCCTGCTGTATATTTGCTCATCTGGACTTTCATAGGTAAGCAGATTGTTTATGTAAGATTAGTTTGATAATTGTCCTGAAGATGGTCCTATACAAGGATTATGGCAGTTCTTCATGCAAAAAAAATCCAAGACTTGTCGCCCTTCTCACCTGACATCCACATCATCGCCAAAGGGACAACTTCAGTTTATATAGCACAATTCTTAATCTCAGGATGTCCCAAAGCACTTGACAACCGATTAATTACTTTTGAAATGAAAACAGAAAATGCTGGAACTACTCAGCAGGTTAGGAAGCATCTGTAGAGAGAGAAACAGAGACTGGATCAATTAGTGTTGTTTTCCTTAGAGCAGAGATGGCTGAGGGGGGACCTGATTGAGGTATACAAATTTTGAGGGGCATAGATAGGAAGAAACTTGTTCTCTTAGCGCAGGTGTCAATAACCAGGGGGCATAGATTTAAGGAGTGGGGCAGGGGGTGTAGAGGGGATCTGAGGAAAACATTTTTCACCCAGAGGGTGGTTGGAATCTGGAACACACTGCCTGAAGGGGTGGTAAAGGGAGGAACCCTCACAACATTTAAGAAGTATTTAGATGAGCACTTGAAGAGCCATAGCATACAAGGCTACTGGCCAAGTGCTGGTAAATGGGATTAGAATAGATAGGTGCTTGATGGCCGGCACGGACACGATGGGCCGAAGGGCCTGTTTCTGTGCTGTATAACTCTATGACTCTATGAGAAAGAGTTAATGCTTCAGGTTTCCCGCATCCACAGTATTTTGCTATTGTAATTTTGAGGTTTAATCACGATGGGGCTAATTTGTGCACAATAAGCAATATTGACCAGTTCACCTGTTTTAATGGTGTTGGACAGGACATTTGGGCCCTTTCAATAATTAGGAGCAGGCATATTGGCTGATACTTTTCCAAAAATATACTTTATTTGTAAAATTTGTAATAATACATTACATAAAATGCATACTGGCTGATTTAATGCCCTGCCACGCCATGCCCCGTCTGACTTAAGAATCTTTGCTCTTTCCGATTTGTGTGTCTCAGTATTACACTGTATGGTGCACTACCCACCGAGCCATTTGAAGAGCCAAAAATTAGCATTAATTTATTTTTGAGCACACTTATCAAGCCAAAGACTCAGAATTAGGATACTCATACCTGAGAAACAAGCATATTTGTTTAAAACACTTAGACAAAATAAGTGCACTTCCTATTTATAATAATATGCAAACCTGTCAACCTTTATTTTGGTTTGGATGAGTTTTATATTTTAAAGAAATAACTCTCTTCTGTGTTTTTAAATATACTTCTGATCTGTATCAGTCTTTTTGCTCTTAAAGCTCACTCCCAATATGTGCATCATGTTGGCAGCTCAGATGATGAGAAAATGCACAATGTGCATAGTGTGTTTATTCCACAGGTGTCAAAGCATGTATCAGTATTCTCCAGATCACATGTCAAACTATTCATCTCCTTCCCTACATGGTTCCAAATTTCATATTCGGTGGGGGGGGCGGGGGGAACTGCATTTCTTTAGTCACTAATGGATCTAAAACGTGCTGTTCAAAGCCCTGTTTAAGAGATACATGCTGGCAAAACTTGTTTTTTTTCCTGCATCTATAATTATTTATTTGCACAAGTATTTTACATAGTGTTTGACTGTGTGTGTCTATAATTCAGGAATATTCAGGACTTCTCTTTAAGTCTCTCCCAACAGTGGGTATCACTATTTGCTGTATTAGAGATAACTAGCTTATATTTTGAATGTGTTTTTTCAGATAGTAACAGACTTGTTATAGAGGACAGAGAATGCAAACTGAAGTTTCTGCAGTTGTGACTCAGGCTCAGTTTTCACAACAATACAGGTGAGCCATCAAACAGTTTTATAGGTGTGAGAATGACATGCTCATCAAGAGGGAAACAGACTTACTTAAATCTAATTTTTATTGATTTTTTTCCATAGCTGTTACAAATATTTAGAATTTCTCGAGAATACATAATATTTTATATCCAACAATATTTGTGTGAACCCTTCTTGAACTACTGTTTACTTTTCCAATTTTTTCTGTAATTGTCTTTTCTCTGAAACTTCCATTTAATTGTCTTTCAAAGAATTGCTCTTGCAAACCAGGGGGCGAGTCACTCAGCTTACTGTCATGAATAGCTCCTAGAGTAATAGGAACAAAGTGCTGAAACTGGGACAAATGCCAGCTCTCCTGTTACCAAGAAAAGATGCTGCAAGAAGATAATCCCCCACCACAGCTTCTGGCATCCTAATTCATCCTCGACAGCCTTTGGCTGAAGAAATGGATGCCAAATGGCAGGATCTGCAGAGAAACCCTATAAATTGGAGTTTTAAAAGTTAGATAAAAACAATTAAATGTATTTTGGGTGTGTCTCAAGGTAGATAATCTGCATAGGACTGATCATCCATCTCCTTTAATGTGAATCTGTGAAAAATACGTATATTTGGTAAAAGTATATGCTTCAAATTTAATTGTTAAATATGTTCTTATGAAATAAATGGTTTCTACTGATGTCTTAAGCATGGATTCTAGAAAGTTGTGTCCACATTCTTATTGCAGAATCCCTGAAAATCAACCTGCTCTGTTTCCTGATTTCCTTTTCCCATCTCCTGTTTGTCAGTGTTGCTACTTCAGGGGATGTTTCTGATCTCTTGGGATTGGGAGTTTCTGATCTCTTGAAAGGAATAAACGTGGGAAGAACTGAGAAGGGGGAATGGGGAAGAGTGTCATGAAATGGGGTGCAAAATAAGGATGAATACCGGCATGAAGGAGCAATGGAGAAAGGATTAATAAGCAACTTAGCATTGAATGAAACAATTTAAGAAGCAGATTTATGACAATAGAGACCAAAACCATGTCACTGCAAACAAAAAAAGAAATCCCTGTAATTTGTTGCCACCATCTCCTGCAATTTTTCAATGGCCTTGATCATATGTCACGTTTTGGCACTTCACTGATCATTTTCTGAACAATATTTAACAAGAGACTGGGGCTCAGTGGGCCAATTTGGTGAAAAAATACAAGTTCTATATTATTTGAATTGCGCATCAGATTTTTAAAAAAGAGACCAGTTAAACATTGGAGATTGCAGAGTGCTGTTCGCCTAGTATTTCAATTTAAAGCAGCCCATAAAATCTGCACTGTTCCTTCACCCTGACATCAGAAGGTATTGTTAACCTCCTTTAATTTTATTTCCTCTTAGACAGTATTTGGAGAAGAATGGCATTCTGGATAAGGCCTACCGTCTCCAGAAGCAGCCCGATGGCTCAGTGGCATTGCCTGTGCTTCGCTATAAACTCAGTCAGCTCCACCTTCTCAACCTGTGTGATACAGTGGCTCCAGGAAGTACCTACACTTTCACAGAAATGAAGGTAGCATTTCTGTCCCCACTGGCACATTCAAAAGCTTGAGTATTTGAGCTTTCACACGACAATGAATATTGGAAGTGGAAAGCAATTGCAAGTTACTGGCGTGTCATCTGGTGGCTGCTTTGAGAAGTAATTCAAGCACGATAGGTTTATGAATGATGTACAATAAATGCAATAGTATACATGGTGTAGACCACAAAGTTACAGTTGCAAGCTAAATTGGTGAAAAGTGGGCGATTTTGTTCCTGTTCATGTCCATTAGCATCTTAAGTATTTAACAGCATTAATCTGATTTGTTCAGAATGAAGAAAAACACACATTTTAATGAATTCCAATTATGGCAAATGATCTAATCTGAAGCTTCTGTCAGTACAGACTGTGGTGGGACACACCATTGAACTTGCCATGGTGAAAGCACAAGGCTTTTGTCTACTCTCCTTGTCAGTACTTACTCTCTGTGACTTACTGAGTAAACATAATGTGTTATTTAGTCACACAGATCAGGTCAATCTTGATCTGTGCTGTGTTATCTGGTCTCAGCTGGGGTAGCAACTGAAGTCTTGTAATTATTCTCAACACTGATGGATGATGGACATGTAGCCACAATATCCTGATAGAAATTGATTGTATATATGAATGTCAGGTGAGAATATAATCAGGCTTGGTTGATCGTGATGACCTCAATAGTTGAATAGCCAGTTGGTATTCCCTGTCCGGGTTCACATATGAAAAATGAATGAGGCATTGGAGAGTTGCCAAAAACTATGGAACTGTACCCAGATAAGAGTCAACGCCTTCCAGAGCAGAGGGGAGAGTGCTGTTCATTTAAAGTGCAGCATGGAGCATTAGTTAAACAGGAAAGCAGCATGAATAAAAGCACGGAAGTATGGCCAGTACCATGGTGACAACTGACCAGCCAGTTTCACACTTACTGGACAACAGAGACAATTACGTTGCAATAAATAACTGACTTCCTTCGGTAACTATTTCCTTCCTCTCCCAATTCTATTTTAGATTTATCTCCTATAATCAATTGTTATATGTTTCTGCTTTTCTCTCAATACTGCTTCCTAACTGTTTTACAAATACATCTTTCAGAATCCAATATCATCCAAGAAGTCTTTAGTAAAATCCTGCCACCAACGACTGCAGGAGGAGCTCTATGTGTTGGTGAAGCGCAATGGAGTGCTGTGGAATGACCAACTGAGTCATGACCTGCCTCAAGTGTGGAAGAGGCATGGAGACATGATTGTTTTGAATGAAAATGCATTCCAGGCAGATATCTGGAAAACTTTGGGTAAGACAATGTTAACTGTTAGAAAACATTGCAGCATAAATTCTGCTGGTAACCTCATTGCTAAGGGTAGTACTGTGTTTCCTCTGGATTATTGCTTTGCTGGCTAAGGTCAGCAAACAGTGTTTACCAATGCCTTTCTGAACCAGTCACTGGAATGCAGCCCAGGAATCTGTTAATATGTTTTTCTTTCCTGAAGGGACATATCTGACCTCCACGTAGCTATGTAGCTGAGAGCAGTAAAGAATGATTGAACCATTTGAGCAAATTTATAAAAACATAAAACACAGTCACAATTGAGTAATTTGCACAAATATACTTACCTTCTCTGAGCTTTTCCTCATGCTTTAGAACTGCAGAGGGTTAGTGTGTGTGGCTTCAAGCACCATTAAAATGTTTTCTAATAATTATTGCACATGCAATCCCATTAAGGGTAGTGTGGAATATTGGAGCACATACCAAGTGCTTCGATGTGTTGCCATGGAGATTGTAACATGGTGATCAAAGAGGATATTTTTCATCTTTGCTAATATGAGTGAAAAAATAGACGCGCGTGTAAGGGAGGTATTCCAGCTATATACTCACATCTATTGATTTTCAGTAAAATTAATGAAGGAAAATACACATCTGGTGCTTTGTTGCAGGATGGAATGAAGATTAGAGCCAGAACATGCTTGTGTTGCTCTTGACCATTTGCTAACTATTCATGGGCAGCCCAGGTAGAGGCTTGGAAGATACACAAACCAAAAAATGGTGAGAGGAGAAACTAATATTTTTTGAGAGAAACAAGGCTCTTTTTTAAGCAACAAAAACAAATAAATCACATTAGATGCCTAAAAATACTATCAACATCCTGGGGTTACCATTGACCAGAAACTGAACTGGATCAGCCACGTAAATACAATGGCTACAAGAGCAGGTCAGAGACTGGGAATTCTGCAGCGAGTGACTCACCTGCTGACTCCCCAAAGCCTGTCCATCATCTACAAGGCACAATTCAAGAGTGTGATGGATTACTCTCCACTTGCCTGAATGAATGCAGCTCCAACAACACTCAAGAAGTCCGACACTATCCAGGACAAAGCAGTCTGCTTGATCGACACCCTATCCACCACCTTAAACAATCACTGCCTCCACCACTAATGCACAGTGGCAGAAATGTGTACCATCTACAAGATGCGCTGCAGAAACTTACCATGCCTCTTTCCATAGCATCTTCCAAATCTGTGACCTCTTCCACCTAGAAGGGCAAGGACAGCAGACGCTTGGGAACACCACCACCTGCACGTTCCCCTCCAAGCCACACGCCATCCTGACTTGGAAATGTATCGCCGTTCCTTCATTGTCGCTGAATCTAAATCCTGGAGCTCCCTCCCTAACAGCACTGTGGGTGTACCCGTACCAGATGGACTGCAGCGGTTCAAGAAGGCAGCTCACCACCACCTTCTCAAGAACAATTAGGGATGGGCGACAAATGCTGGCCTAGCCAGTGACACCCAAATCCCATGAAAAGAATAAAAAAGACTTCAATTGCTCAATTAAATATATTATGCTAATACACTCAGGAAGATTGAGATTTATTTTGTGGTGTAATCCAGCGCTGAACTCTTGGGTCAAAGATTGCAAAAGAAGCTTTGATTTTTCTTATGTTACATTCTTGATTTTTTTGGCTGTGATTCAGTAAGGAGGCTTAGAGCAGAGAGGGAGGGAAAATAAAATCAGTTGACATCGCCCTGTGGTCTGTCTATTCTGTTTGGTGCTGAGTGATTCATGACATGGGGGCTGGAAAGAAGGGAGGCAAAATAAATTAAGTAACATGAAAATCACAAGCTGTTATTTTTAGTCGTCCTTGATGTGAAACGAAATGAACTTTAAAAGTGTCCTGGTTTTATCTTTGTTTTGCAGAGCCAGAAGTCTGGCAGGTGGTTTCCAATGCTCTAGGAGTAAAACGCATTGCAAAAACAGGCAGAGTATCTGCTAATGGCTTTCGGACTCCAAAGGTGACTTTACTGCTGGGGGATGATGCCTGGGTTCATCATATTGACAATGGTATCAGGTGAGAGCAAAATAAACAGACTTAAATTACAACCCAACTACCAAGGAACTTCAGAGTTCATTGCATGCACAGGCAACATTGCTAATGAGTGTAGGTGACTGACTTGACTCTTTCTCAGTGATGAGCTTTACATGTAACAAATTTCTTCCATTGAATTAAATAGGCTTTAGGGGCAAAGCATAGCTTCTTGCACTTCAGAGAGGCAGGACACAGATTTAACCTGTAGTTCCTCTGAGTCCTATATCTTCACTGTAGGGATGAAATTGGTCAATGGCAGCAGCATGGAACGGGTTTGTGGCGAATCAGTTACAAAGAACAAAGAACAGTACAGCACAGGAACAGGCCATTCGGCCCTCCAAGCCTGCGCCGATCTTGATGCCTGCCTAAACTAACACCTTCTGCACTTTCGGGGCCCATATCCCTCTATTCCCTTCCTATTCATATATTTGTCAAGATGTCTCTTAAACGTCGCTATCGTAGTTGCTTCCACCACCTCCCCTGGCAGCAAGTTCCAGGCACTCACCACCCTCTGTGTAAAAAAACTTGCCTTGCACATCCCCTCTAAACTTTGTCCCTCTCACCTTAAACCTATGTCCCCTAGTAACTGACTCTTACACCCTGGGAAAAATCTTCTGACTATCCACTCTGTCCATGCCGCTCATAACTTTGTAAACCTCTATCATGTCGCCCCTCCACCTCCGTCGTTCCAGTGAAAACAATCTGAGTTTTTCCAACCTCTCCTCATAGCTAATGCCCTCCAGACCAGGCAACATCCTGGTAAACCTCCTCTGTACCCTCTCCAAAGCCTCCACGTCCTTCTGGTAGTGTGGCGACCAGAATTGCACGCAATATTCTAAGTGTGGCCTAACTAAGGTTCTGTGCAGCTGCAACATGACTTGCCAATTTTTATACTCTATGCCCCGACCGATGAAGGCAAGCATGCCGTATGCCTTCTTGACTACCTTATCCACCTGCGTTGCCACTTTCAGTGACCTGTGGACCTGTACGCCCAGATCTCTCTGCCTGTCAATACTCCTAAGGGTTCTGCCATTTAATGTATACCTCCCACCTGCATTCGACCTTCCAAAATGCATTACTTCACATTTGTCCGGATTAAACTCCATCTGCCATTTCTCCACCCAAGTCTCCAACCGATCTATATCCTGCTGTATCCTCTGACAATCCTCATCATTATCCGCAACTCCACCAACCTTTGTGTCGTCCGCAAACTTACTAATCAGACAGTTTTATTTTCCATTGACTTGGAAATGGTTTGCCAAGATTTTTAATTTTAAATCAAGTAAAAGTGACCGTAAGACTAGGAAACAATTCTTCAAAAAGAGTTTGAACTATCATTGTGAACTTCAATGGCAAAACTATCTTTAGGAGAGACTGAATGGAGGTCGAGCAATTCCTACTGAGGGAAAGATGGAATAATCAGACAGTGAATCACCCTTGGCCTGTAACTTATAGCTGCAAGTTGAAAGTAGCATTGGCCATCTTGGCACAGTAAGGTGCATGAGCAATTAAATGTGGATGGGCAGAAAACAGAAAAAGGAAGTATAAGAAGTAAAATCTGAAAAATGTGTTCCATTATATATGAATATAATGTGGTGGAGAAATAAATGGACCAATTGTTCAGAGTTGGCAATGTGATCCAGCATCAGTGTATGGTGCCGTGTAATTGATGGGGTGAAGGTTCAGTTTCATCCACTTGAGTTATGTTTGTGAGGAGACCCCAAATGGTCAAATGCTTCCTTAGAGAAGGAAGAGAATGAGGGTTGTCTCCAATCCTCGCTCCTAGTGCCCAGTTTCAACATTGGCAGATATGGGGAAGCAAGTTGTTTCTGCCTTCTCTCAAATCCACCCTTGTGTAGTTGGGCTGTGGAGGATTATGATCAGAGTTTTACTTTGAGGCGCACTGGCTAAAAAGTCGGGGGAGAGCCTGCCTTCTTCGGGCCTGGAAGCCACGCTGCAATTTTCTGTGGCCCAGGCCCTTAATTGGCCTTGGTCAGGACTTCCGCCCCTCTGAGGCAGGAAGTCCAGCCTTCAAGAGCTGCCAGCCAATCAGAGGGCTGGCAGCTCCTCAGACCCAACAGCGCCACTGGGAGTGGTAGCCTCTGCTGGGACTGCACCTAACAAGAAGGGGAACAATGGACGTCGCCCTTCACAAAGGTAAGTGGGGTTCGGGCCTCGCCGGGACGATTAGCTGGGCCCTGGCGAAGGAGTGCGGGGCGAGTCTAGGGCGGGTGGGTAATTTCAGCAGGGGCGGCCGGTGCTGCTGGGGAGGAACGTCCGTGGGGCACAAGGTTCCTGATCAGGAGGCCGCCCCATCCAACGCCCCCCCCCCCCCACCCCACCGACAACAGCCCACAAGGAGGCAGCCAGGTATTACTAGGCAGTCTTCTCAGGTGCTGAAGGGCCTGTCCAAGCCTCAAATGGCCTCTGGGGGTGCGGGCTGTTTGCCACCTCCTGTGCTGCTGGTAAAATAGCAGCAGGGGCGGGTACGCAACAGGAATGGCAACCCTGCCTCCCACTCAATTTTATAAACCCCCCAACCCCCTGCCACCTCAGCCTGCTCCGGGTGTTTAAGTAAAAAAAAAATGGGGTGGAATTGGAATGACTTTGCCTCAAATAAGCAGACAGATATTGACTTTAATAACCATGAATAATCTATCCTTCAGCAGCAAGTCAGAGTGATCATGGAGGAAAATGACTGTGAACCTGAGACTGCATGCTATTCAAGAAGTGATGACTGATGGTGTGAATATTGTAAAGTCTCTTAACATCCTTTTTTCTTTAATTCAACAAGATGTGGGCATTACTGGCAAAGTCAGCATTTTTGTCCATTCCTAAATTGCCCTTGAGAAGATGATGGTGAGCTGCCTTCTTGAACCATAGCTGTCCGTGGTGAAGGTACTCCCAAAGTGCTGTTAGGTAGGGAGTTCCAGGCTTTTGACCAAGTGAGGATGGATGAACGGCAATATATTTCCAAGTCAAGCTGTTGTGTGACTTAGAGGGGAGCTTGGAGATGGTGGTGTTACTTGTTGCCCTTGTCCTTCGAGATGATAGAGGTTATACGTTTGGGAGGTGCTGTTGAAGATGCCTTGGCAAGTTACTGCAGTGCATCTTGTAGATTGTACCAAACACTGCCATGATGTGCTGGTGGTAGAAGAAGTGAAGGTTTAAAGTGGTAGATGGGGTGCCAATGAAGTGGGCTGCTTTGTCTTTAATAATATCAAACTACTTCTGCCTTGTTAGAACTACACACATCCAGAAGTACTCCATCACAATCCTGATTTGTGCCTTGTAGATTGTGCTTGGGGAATCAGGAAGTGAATCACTTGCCACAGATTACTGAGCCTCTGATCTGCTCTTATATTTATGTGGACAGTGCAGTTAAGTTTCTGATCAATGGTGACGCCCAGAATATTGATGGTGGGGGATTTGATGATATTGCTGTTGAATGTCAAGGGGAGGTGGCTAAAGTCTCTCTTGTTGGAGATGGTCATTGCCTGGCACTGTGTGCCAAAATATTACTTGCCACTTATCAGCCCAAGCCTGCTGTTGTCCAGGTCTTGCTGCATGGAGGCATGGACTGCTTCAGTATCTGAGGAGTTGTGAATCGAACTGAACGCTGTGCGAACATCCCCACTTCTGAACTTATGATGGCGGGAAGGTCATTGATGAAGCAGCTGCAGACGGTTGGGCTTAGGACACTGCCCTGATGAATTCCTGCAGTGATGTCCTGAGGCTGAGATGATTGGCCTCCAACAATCACAACCATCTTCTTGTTCGGCATGATTCTAACCAGTGGAGAGTTTTCCCCCGATTCCCATGCACTTCAGTTTAGCTGGGGCTCGTTGACGCCACACTCAATCAAATGCTGTCTTGATGTCAAGAGGAATTACTCTCACTTCTGGAATTCAGCTTGTTTGTCCACGTTTGGACCAAAGTTGTACTGTGGTCTGGAGCTGAGTGGTCTCCTGGCAGAACCCAAACTGAGCATCAGTGAGCAGGTTGTTGCTGAATAAGTGCTGCTTGATATTTTTGTTTTATTCATTTACGGGATGTGGGTGTCGCTGGCTAGGCCAGCATTTGTTGCCCATCCCTAACTGCCCTTGATAGTACTGTCGACGACATCTTCCATCACTTTGCTGTTGATTGAGAGTGGGCTTATGGGACAGTAATTGGCTGGATTGGATTTGTCCTGCTTTTTGTGGACAGGACATACCTGAACAATTTTCCACTTTGTCAGGTAGATGCCAGTGTTGTAGCTCTACTGGAACAGCTTGGCTAGGGGCACAGCTAGTTCAGGAACACAAGACTTCAGCACTACAACCGGAATGTTTTCAGGGTCCATAGCCTTTGAAATCCAGTGCGCTGAAACATTTCTTGATATCACATGTCCAAAGCTGCTTCATATCCAATGAACTACTTTTGAAGTATTGTTACTATTATCAAAGCAAATGTGGAGAACCATTTTCACACAGCAAGGCCCAGAAAAAGCATATTATGAATGATCAGATGATCTGTTTTCAGTGGTGGTGCTTGAGGGAAGAATGTTGTCCAGGACACTGGAAAACTCTCTTTTCCTCTTTGAATAATGGCATGGGATCTTTTATGTTCATCTGAGCATGCGGATTGAGTCTCAAATTAATGTCTTACCTGAATATGTTTCTTCAACAATTGTGATTAATCTAAATAGAGGGGATCAATAGCATTTGGGAAATAGTTTTAGAATGTTAATCTTTTGAACCTGGAACCCAGTCATTCTCAGATTGTGAAATATGTTGTAAATTAATTTTTTTTATTATATTTATTTGGGCGGCGCAGTGGTTAGCACAGCAGCCTCACAGCTCCAGGGACCCGGGTTCGATTCTGGGTACTGCCTGTGTGGAGTTTGCAAGTTCTCCCTGTGTCTGCATGGGTTTTCTCCGGTTTCCTCCCACAGCCAAAGACTTGCAGGTGATAGGTAAATTGGCCATTGTAAATTGCCCCCAGTGTAGGTAGGTGGTAGGGAATATGGGATTACTGTAGTGTTAGTATAAATGGGTGGTTGTTGGTCGGCACAGTCTTGGTGGGCCGAAGGGCCTGTTTCAGTGCTGTATCTCTAAAACTAAAAAAAAAATTAAAAATATAGTTCTTTTCAGTAACAACACAAAAACATATAGTCATATGAAAGAAGAAATATAGTCATTATTGAAGAAGTATACAGCATATGTGAGCTGGTGAACATAAAACAGAGACATCAAGTAGTAGGAAGTGTGCCTTGCATAGTAAGTTATATATAGACCAGGAGGTTTGCTCTGATAGGTGATGTTGCTTGTTAATAATGGCTGCCAGTTGGGTCTTTTTCTGTATTGCTATAACTTTGTGCATTTTCCAGGCCAGGTGGTTTGTATCCTGTCTCTGATGCTATTGTACTTTGTGAAGGCTGCCAGCACATGATGGGAATGTGCTGCAACCTTTACATTTATATTCTTTTCTGAAAATAGTTATTGTTTCTTAAAGTGATGATTATAATCATATAAAATTGGTTTAGCTGTAATACTGTAGTATGCTTCATGTTCTTTTATAGGTACACATTTGATGTTACCAAATGCATGTTTTCCTCGGGAAATATCACAGAAAAGCTTCGAATCAGCTCTTTTGACTGCACAGGAGAGGTGGTTGTGGACCTGTATGCAGGTAACAGTGAGAGTTAACAGCATGGACACAATGGGCTGAATAGCCTCCTTCTGGCTGTATGATTCTATAATGCCTTACAGTTTGTAAAGGGAGAAGGTACCTTCCATTTCTGCAACATTACATCGGCTGGTAACTGAAAAGAAAACTACATTCATTTTATCAATTCATTTATTTAATTGGCACTCACTTGGCAAAATTCTATTTTGCTTTTCAGTATAAGAGAGCTTAATTAACAATGGTATAGATACAGTTTACTTTGGAGAGTCTGCCCTTTTAAGCATATTATGTTAATTGAGCTCTCACATCATCAATGAATCTTCTCATACATTGTTCCCTGATGACATCTGGCACTATTTGAACAAAAGTGTTAGGTATGAACTTTAGGAGATGATAGGCTTGAACACAGAATAAGTTTTAATTCTTACATTTTTTAATTCATTTGTGAGATGTAGGCATCACTGGCTAGGCCAGCATTTATTGCCTATCCCTTATTGCCCTTGAGAAGGTGGTGGTGAGCTACCTTCTTGAACCGCTGCAGTCCATGTGGGGTAGGTACTCCCACAGTGCTGTTCGGAAGGGAGTTCCAGGATTTTGACCCAGCAACGGTGAAGGCATGGCGGTATATTTCCAAGTCAGGATGGTGTGTAGCTTGGAGGGGAATTTGCAGGTGGTGGTGTTCCCATGCATTTGCTGCCCTTGTCCTTCTAGGTGGTAGAGGTCATAGGTTTGGAAGGTGCTGTCTAAGGAGCCTTGCTGTGTTACTGTCGTGCATATTGTACATGGTACACATTGCTGCCACTGTGCGTCAGTGGTGGATGGAGTGAATGTTTGTGAATGGGGTGACAATCAAGCAGGTTGCTTTGTCCTGGAAGCTGTCGAACTTCTAGGGTGTTGTTGGAGCTGTAGCCATCCAGGCAAGTGGACAGTATTCCATCACACTCCCGACTTGTGCCTTATAGATGGTGGACAGGCTTTGGGGAGTCAGCAGATGAGTTACTCACCGCAGGATTCTGAGGCTCTGATCTGTTCTTGCAGCCACGGTATTTATATGGCTACTCCAGTTCAGTTTCTGGTCAATGGTAACCCCCCAGGATGTTGATAGTCGGGGATTCAGCTATCATAATGCCATTGAATGTCATGGGGAGATGGTTAAATGCTCTCTTGTTGGAGATGATCATTGCCTAGCACTTTTGTGATGCAAATGTTACTTGCCACTTATCAGCCCAAGCCTGGATATTGTCCAGGTCTTGCTGCATTTCTACACGGACTGCTTCAGTATCTGAGAAGTCGCGAATGATGCTGAACATTGTGCAATCATCAGCGAACGTCCCCACTTCTGACCTTATGATTGAAGGAAGGTCATTGATGAAGCAGCTGAAGGTGGTTGGTCTCAGACACCAGCCTGAGGAACTCCCGCAGTGATGTCCTGGAGCTGAGATGATTGACCTCCAACAACCACAACCATCTTCCTTTACGCTAGGTATGACTCCAACCAGCGGAGGGTTTCCCCCCGATTCCCATTGACTTCAGTTTTGCCAGGGCTTCTTGATGCCATACTAGGTCAAATGCTGCCTTGATGTCAAGGGCAGTCACTCTTACCTCCTATTATATATACACTATGTATTTCTGACTTTTTGGCACTTCCTTCCCTCTCCAGTTTGCCCTGACCGCTGTTAGGTGAGAAATTCATGCAGCCTCAAGTAATGTGCAGACCATTCGAATAATTGGGTTCTTTGTTCTTTTCATTTTTCTTTAGTGCTGAAGGTGAGGAAGGTCATTTTTGGAGAATGGAACATTTTATGCCTTTCTGTACCCAGTATCACTAACATGCACATTCCTAAGTCCGGTGCTGCACCAAATAATATAAGATTAAGCACACTGTATTGCCTCTTCATGTCCCAAGTCAGGTATGGCATAGGATAAAGCGCAGTTATTTTGCAGAATCCCTCCAGGGAGTTGTTCTGCAATGCTGGTTCCTGGCTGGTGGGTACAGTTAAAATCATCCTGTTTATATTGCAGGGCAGTTTCTATATAGTCTGTTTAACTCCAGAAATGCCTGCGTCGTTTTAGAGTCTCTGTTCATGACTCCTCAGCAGGAGATTCAATGGCTGGGTGCATACAAGTCAACAAACAAAACTAATGGCAAATGCCATCACCTCTGGCAAGCTCACTTGTGTTTCTGTTGCCATCTGAGGTGTCGCTGCTGACAGAAGTGTCCGTGTAAACCAGCTCTTTGGTGATACAACCTTAGAAGAGCGACCTGCTCACCATTATGACATTTTACAGAAATGGAGAGACTTACATTTATACAGCACCTTTCACACTGTCAGGACATCCCAAAATGTCATTGAAGTACTTTTGGAGTGTGGTCACTCTTGCAGTGTAGGACCCTGGATATATGAGAATTTCAATTGAAAACTAACACTGTGTTATGATGCTTAGAAAGGGAATATCATACATGGTATACACTGGTATCAAAAATATCAGCTATATTAAAATAGCTTCATATTTTGTGAATCGTGTGTCACTGATAATTTGGTCTCATCAATTTATTACAAATGTGGTTGATAATGATAATGTCCGTTGGTTAACTCTACCTTTGCAGGTATTGGTTATTTTACCTTGCCATTTCTGATGCATGCGGGTGCAGCATTTGTCCATGCCTGTGAGTGGAATCCACATGCAGTTGCTGCACTATTGAAGAATCTGGAATTAAACAAAGTATCGGATCGCTGTAAAGTCTACAAAGGTGACAACCGGCAGGTACTGTCTGATCCCACTTTCTCATCGATGGCCTTCTGTTCAAATCTTAGAGGGTTTTCTGTATTTGGTTGGCCAAAGCAGGATAAATCTTGGGGAATCACTTATCCCTACGTTAAAGCTGATGGATATCTTTTACAAAAATTCAGGAGGAGGAGGCACATATTCAAAGGGGACTGGTTGCACCTCAACAGGACTGGGACCAATGTCCTTGTGAGGAGGTTCAGTAGTATGGTTGGGAAGGGTTTAAACTAAATTAGCAGGGGGATGGGCACCAGCATATAGAAGTAGAAAAGAGGAATAAGGTGCACAAAGTGAGAGTGTTGGTTTATACTAGAGAAGAGAGTAGTACCGTTTTAGATAGGACGAGATTAAGAAGGACGTCTCAGAATACAAAGACAGGTTTACAATACATGTATGTAAACACACAAAGTGGTGAGTAAGATTGGTGAGTTACAAGCACAAATAGCCATATCGGAATATGACGGAGTGGCAACAACGGAAACGTGGCTTAAAAATGGTGAGGACTGGGTGCTTAATATTCAAGGATAAAAAGTGTTCAGAAAAGATAGGAAAGGAAAAAAGGAAGATGGGGTGGCAGTACTGATTAGGGAAAACATTGTAGTGTTGGAAAGAGCGGATGTCTTTGAGGGGGCAAGGATAGAACCCATTTGGTTAGAGTTCAGAAGCAAAAAGGGGATGATCATGCTACTGGGGATATTCTGTAGGCTTCCAAATAGAGAGAGACAGAGGAGCAAATCTGTAGGGAAATTACAAAGATGTGCAAGAACTATATTGATATTGGGGGACTTTAATTACTCAAAATATCGATTGGGATAGTTCTCGATTAAAGAGTAAGGAGGGGGAGGAATTTCTGAAATGTGTTCAGGAAAACTTCCTTGCAAGTAACACTTGTGTCACACAAGTGCCAGGCAATGACCATCTCAAACAAGAGAGAATCTAAACATCTTCCCTTGATGTTCAATGGCATTACCATCATTGAATCCCCCACTATCAACATCCTGGGGGTTGCCATTGACCAGAAACTGAACTGAACCAGCCACATAAATACTGTGGCTACAAGAGCAGGTCAGGTGCTGGGAACTCTGCGGTGAGTAACTCACCTCCTGACTCCCCAGTTCTTGTCCACAATCTACAGGCACAGTCAAGAGTGTGATGGAATACTGTCCACTTGCCTGGATGGCTGCAGCTCCAACAACACTCAAGAAGTTCAACAACATCCAGGACAAAGCAGCCCGCTTGATTGGCACTCCATCCACCACCTTAAACATTCACTCCCTTCACCACTGACGCACAGTGGCAGCAGCTTGTACCCATCTACAAAATGCACTGCAGCAACTCACCAAGACTCCTTAGACAGCACCTTCCAAACCCACGACCTCTACCACCTAGAAGAACAAGGACAGCAGATGCCTGGGAACACCACCCTCTGTATGTTCCTCTCCAAGTCACACACCATCCTGACTTGGAACTTTATTACCGCTCCTTCAATGTCGCTGGGTCAAAATCCTGGAACTCCCTAACAGCACTATGGGTCTACCTATACCCAAGATCTGCAGGTTCAAGAAGGCAGCTCACCACCACCTTCTCGAGGGCAATTAGGGATGGGCAATAAATACTGGCCTAGAAGGAATTTTTTAAAAAGTATCTTCTTGGTCCAACTAGGAAGGAGGTATTGCTCGATCTGGTGCTGGGGAATGAGGTGGGCCAAGTGAATCAACTGTCTTGGGGCAACACTCGGGTAAGATTATGTCATGAGGTTTAGACTAGTAATGGTGAAGTGCGAGGAACAATCTAAAGAAGAATGTCTAAATTGGAGGAGGGCTAATTTCAATGAGATGAGAAGGGATCTGGCCTGGGTGAAATGGAACCAACGTTTGACAGGAAAATCTGTTGTGGAACAATGGGTAATCTTTAAGGAGGAGATGCTTCAGGCACAGGCTAAGTACATTCCAACAGGATAGTGAAAGGTAAAGCTGATGGAAACAAAGCCAGGGCTCCTTGGATGATGAGGGAGATGGAGAATATGATAATATGATGAAACAAAAAAGAGAGTGTATGATGTACGTGAGATGAATTCTTCAAGTGAGAACCAGGTCAAATATAATAAGTTGAGAGGGGAAGTGAAGTGGAAATAAACTTGCAGGGCTATGGGGATAGAGCAGGGGAATGAGACTGACTGGATTCCTCTATGGAGCGTAGGCATAGACTTACTGGGCCGAATGGCCTCCTTCTGTGCCATAAATCACTCTGACTCTATGACTCCAGTACTGTTTATAAACCTAATACTGTTTTCAGGCACCTTCTGTCTTTAAAGTTGCAATGCATAGATGTTGTTGATGTATATAGGCTATTTGACTTAAGACTGTAAGCACAGAACTGAAGAACATGCTTTTTTTATTCGTTCATGGGATATGGGCATCGCTGGCTAGACCAGCATTTATTGCTCGTCCCCAGTTGACCTTGAGAAGGTGGTGGTGAGCTGCCTTCTTCAACCGCTGCAGTCCTTGGGGTGTAGGTACACCAACAGTGCTGTTAGGAAGGAAGTTCCAGGAGTTTGACCCAGCGACAGTGAAGGAACGGCGATATATTTCCAAGTCAGGATGGTGTGCGGCTTGGAGAGGAACTTGCAGGTGGTGGTGTTCCCATGCACCTGCCGCCCTTGTCATTCTAGGTGGCAGAGGTCATGGATTTGGAAAGTGCTGTCGAAGGAGCCTTGGTGCGTTGCTGCATTGCATCTTGTAGATGGTACACGCTGCTGCTACTGTGCGTCCAGGCAAGTGGAGAGTATTCCATCACACTCCTGACTTGTGTCTTGTAGATGGTGGACAGGATTTGGGGAGACAGGAGGTGAGTTACTCACTGCAGAACTCCCAGCCTCTGACCTGCTCTTGTAGCCACAGTATTTATGTGGTTGGTCCAGTTCAGTTTCTGGTCATTGGTAACCCCTAGGATCTTGATAATGGGGGATTCAGCAATGGTAATACCATTGAGCATCAAGGGGAGATGGTGAGATTCTGTCTTGTTTGAGATGGTCATTGCCTGGCACGAATGTAACTTGCCACTTATCAGCCTAAGCCTGGATATTGTCAAGTCTTGCTGCATCTGGACACAGACTGCTTCAGTCACGAATGGTGCTGAACATTGTGCAATCATCAGCAAACATCCCACTTTTGACCTTATGTTGGAGGGAAGGTCATTGATGAAGCAGCTGAAGATGGTTGGGCCTAGGACACTATGCTGAGGAACTCCTGCAGTGATGTCCTGGGACTGGGATGATTGACCTCCAACAACCACAACCATCTTCCTTTGTGTTAGGTATGACTCCAACCAGCAGTGAGTTTTCTCCACTTTTGCTAGTGCTCCTTGATGCCTTCCTCAGTCAAATGCTGCCTTGATGATAAAGGCAGTCACTTTCACCTCACCTCTGGAGTTCAGCTAGTTTGTCCATATTTGGACCAAAGCTGCAATGAGGTCAGGAGCTGAGTGGCTCTGGCGAAACCCAAACCGTACGTCAGTGAGCAGGTTATTACTGAGTAAGTGGCACTTGATAGCACTGTCAATGATATCTTACATCACTTTGCTGATGATCGAGAGTAGACTGGTGGGGGCGGAGGGGGGTTGGGGTAATTGACCGTGTTGGATTTGTCCTGCTTTTTGTGTAAAATTAACAAGCTATAAATGAGCTGAGGTTAGAAGGAACTTCTAGACCCCAAAACCCAACAAGTGTAGAACGTATAACCAAGAAAAGTAGAGGCTAAGGCAATAGTTCAGTTCGATAAATGTCGGGTTGGAAATAGGATTGGTGATAATAGGGATTGGTAGTGTTCCAACCGTGGCTAACGAAAGAAATCAAGGATTGTATTAGAGCAAAGGAAGAGGCGCATAAAGTTGCCCAAAAAAATGGTAAGCCTGAGGATTGGGAGCATATTAGAATTCAGTAAAGAAGGACCAAGAAAAAGATTAAGAAAGGGAAAATAAAATGAGAGTAAACTCGCGAGAAACATAAAAACAGACTGTAAAAGCTTCTATATGTATGTAAAAAGGAAAAGATTAGCAAAGACAAATGTGGGTCCATCACAAGCAGAGTCAGGAGAATTTATAGTGGGGAATAAGGAAATGGCAGAGAAACTAAACAAATACTTCGTATCTGTCTTCATGGAGGAAAATACTAAAAATCTCCCAGAAATAATGGAGAATCAAGGGACTAGTGTAAACAAGAAACTGCAAGATATTAATATTAGTTTAAAAAAAAGTACTAGAGAAAGTAACAGGACCTGATGATCTACATCCCAGAGTGTTTGAAGAGGTGGCGATAGAGATAGTAAATGCATTGGTGGTCATCTTTCAAAATTCTATAAACTCTGGAATGGTTCCTGCAGATTGGAAGGTGGCAAATATAACCCCATTATTTAAGAAAGGAGGGAGAGAGAAAACAGGGAACTACAGACCTGTTAGCCTAACATCACTCATAGGGAAAATGCTAGAACAGGGTTATCCAACATACAGCCCACAGGCCAGGATCCGGCCTGCCCAAGATTTCCATCTGGCTCGCAGGTGTATTTCAGAGATGAGAAATTTTCCATTGTTCTCTTCTTCCAGATCAGCTTTTTAAAAAAGATCGCAAGTCAGTTTCACAGCTGACAGGTGCTGTATGAGAGCAGTTTGCCAACTTCGGACAAATTCGGGGCTTTCCGACTTATTTTTAAAAGCCCAGCAGACAGCCCAAGTCAGTATGAAGTTCAGTAACTGCTGTTCCTGATGTCAGCACCTGTCAGCTGTGAAACCCAGCACGATTTTTTTTTAAACTGAGAGGGGACAGAGAGGGAGGCAGAGAGAGAAGTGGGGGAGGCTTGAGAAAGAGGGAGGAACAAAGAGGGAGGGGATGGGAGAACAGAGAGAGAGGGGGAGAGAGAGTGATCACAATCACTCCTGACAGATGAACATCTATCTAGAATACCCGCTTTGCTACAAGTGTGCGGGCAAACATGACTACTTGTGCAAGCAGAAAATGCCAGGTGTTGCTAAATCAGTATCCAACATAGTGATGAGAAAGTAAGTCAATAAATTAATCTTCTCATTAAAGTTTCTTCACAAAAATGCACATTTGTTATTGTTTTGTTTAATAGTAAGATAAATTTTTTATGCCTTTATCTTTCCAAAATTGTCTGATCAGCCCCCCCATGTAAGACAAAAATTGTACTGTGCCCACCAACCCCCCTCCGCCCGCCCCACGCGAAAAGGTTGGACGGCACAGTGGCGCAGTGGTTAGCACCGCAGCCTCACAGCTCCAGGGACCTGGGTTCGATTCTGGGTACTGCCTGTGCGGAGTTTGCAAGTTCTCCCTGTGACCGCGTGGGTTTTCGCTGGGTGCTCCAGTTTCCTCCCACAGCCAAAGACTTGCAGGTGATAGGTAAATTGGCCATTATAAATTGCCCCTAGTGTAGGTGGGTGGTAGGGAATATGGGATTACTGTAGGGTTAGTATAAATGGGTGGTTGTTGGTCGGCACAGACTCGGTGGGCCGAAGGGCCTGTTTCAGTGCTGTAACTCTAAATAGATAAATAAAAAACCCTGTGCTAGAATCTATAATAAAGGATGTGCTAACAGGACACTTAGAGAATAATGGTAGGATTGGGCAGATTTATGAAAGAAAAATCATGTTTAATAAACCTGTTGGAGTTTTTTGAGGATGTAACTAGCAGAATAGATAAGGGGGAACCAGTGGATGTGTTATATTTGGATTTTCAGAAAGCTTTTGATAAGAGGTTAGTAAACAACATTAGAGCACATGGGATTGCGGGGAGGGAAGACTGGCGAACAGGTTAACGGACAGAAAGCAGAGAATAGGAATAAATGGATCATTTTCGGATTGACAGGGATCAGTGCTTGGGCCCCAGCTATTCACAATCTATATCAATGATTTGGATGTGGGGATTAAATGTAATATTTCCAAGTTTGCAGAGGATACAAAACAAGGTGGAAGTGTGGGTTGTGAGGAGAATGCAATGACGCTTCAAGGGGATTGGGAGAGACTAAGTAAGTGGGCAAAAATTTGGCAGATGGAATACAATATGGAGAAATGTGAAGTTTTCACTTTGGTAGGAAAAACAGAAATACAGAGAATTTCTTAAATGGTGAGAGGCTGGGAAGTGTTGAATTTCAAAGGGACTTGGGTGTCCTTGTTCATGAGTCACAGAAAGCTGATATGCAGGTACTGCAAGCAATAAGAAGGCAAATGGTATGTTGGCCTTCATTACAAGAGGATTTGAGTATAGGAGTAAAGATGTCTTACTGTAACTATATAGAGCCTTGGTGAGACCACACCTGGAGTATTGTGTGTAGTTTTGGTCTCCTTACCTAAGGAAAGATATACTTGCCATAGAGAGTGCACTGGAATGCACTGCCTGGGAGGGTGGTAGAGGCGGGTTGCCTCACATCCTTTAAAAAGTACCTGGATGAGCACTTGGCATGTCATAACATTCAAGGCTTTGGGCCAAGTGCTGGCAAATGGGATTAGGTAGACAGGTCAGGTGTCTTTAATGCATCGGTGCAGACTCGATGGGCCTGTGATTCTGTGAGAGGGTGCAACAAAGGTTCACCAAACTAATTCCTGGGATGGTGGGATTGGCCTGTGAGGAAGATTAAATAGACCGGGCCTTTTTCTCTGGAGTTTAGAAGAATGAGAGGTGATCTCATTCAAACATGCAAAATTCTAATAGGGCTCGATAGGGTTGATGCAGGAAGGATGTTTCCCCTGGCTGGGGAGTCCAGAATAAGGGGCAGGCCATTTAGGACTGAGATGAGGAGGAATTTCTTCACTCAGAGGATGGTAAATTCTCTGCCCCAGAGGGCTGTGGAGGCTCAGTCATTGAGTACGTTCAAGACCGAGATCGATGGATTTCTACTTACTAAAAACATCAAGGGTTAGAGGGCTAGTGTAGGAAAATGGTGTTGAAGTAGAAGATCAGCCATGATCTCATTGAATGGCAGGGTGGGCTCAAAGGGCTGAATGATCTACTCCTGCTCCTATTTCTTACTTTGTGTAAAGCCATCTCTGATCAATTCTTTCTATCACTCACCACCCACATACCCCTCCATGCCCCAATTCTGTATCCGTCCCTGGATAAAACTATTTCCCTGATTGACTTACAACTGCACTTTCAAAATCCCAGTTGTCGAGCCTTTGGTCCTCCGTTTGCCAAAACATTTCTGCAGCTGCTGATTTGCTCAATTGCACTGTCACGTCCACCTTTGATGCCCTAGTCCCCAATAAAACGATTTTTCTCTCTCTCTCTCCCTCCCCGACTCTCTCCCAAATCGATCCCATCTTACCCTGATCTCCATGTTTGAATCCCACCAATCAGGTTTCTGACCCAGCCACAGTACCAAAACAGCTCTGACCAAAGTCAAGAATGACATCCTATGTGACTGTAGTAAAGGTAAACTTTCCCTCCTCATGCTTCTTGACCTTTCTGCAGCCTTTGACACGGTCTTCCTCCAATGCCTCTCCTCTGTTGTCCAGCTGGGTGGGATTGCTCTCACCTGATTCCATTCTCTATCTAATTGTAGCCAGAGAATCACTTGTAATGGCTTCTCTTCTTGCTCCCATACCTTGGTGTCCCCCAAGAATGTATCCTTGGTCCCCTTCTATTTTTCTTCTACATGCTGCCCCTCGGCGACATCATCCGAAAGCACAACAGTAGTTTTCACATGTATGTTGACAACACTCAGCTCTACCTCACCACCCTTCTCTCGATTTCTCCACTGTTGCTATATTATCAGACTACTTACCTGACACCCAGTGCTTGATGAGCAGAAATTTTCTCCAATTAAATATTGGGTGCACTGAAACCATTGTTTTCAGTCCCACTCCAAACTCCGTTCCCTAGCTACCGATTCCATTCCTCTCCTGGGCAACAGTCTGAGACTAAACCAGTCTTTTTGCAACTTTGGTGTCACATTTGAACCCAAGGTGAGCTTCCGACCACATATTTACGCCATCACTAAAACCGCCTATTTCCACCTCCATAACATCGCCCACCTTCACCCCTGTCTCAGCTCATCTGCTGCTAAAACCCTCATTCATACCTTTGTTACCTCTAGACTTGACTATTCCTGGCTGGTTCCCCACATTTGACCCTCCATAAACTTTAGCTCATCCAAAATTCTGCTGCTCATGTCTTAACTTGCGCCAAGTCCCATTCATCTATCACCCCTTTGCTCGCTGTTCTACGCTGGCTCCTGGTCAAGCAATGTCTTGATTTTAAAATTCTCATCCTTGTTTTCAAATCCCTCCATGGCCTCACCCCTCCCGATCTCGATATCTGTGCTCGTCTACTTCTGGCCTCCTGAGCATCCCCAATTTTAATCACTCCACCATTGGTGGCCACACCTTCAGTTGTCTAGGAATAAACTCTGGAATACCCTCCATACACCTCTCTGCCTCTCTAATTCACTTTCCTCCTTTAAGACACTCCTTGAAATCTACATCTTTGACCAAGCTTTTGGTCATCTGACCTAATACCTGCTTATGTGGTGCAGTGTCACATTATGTTCTATCTTCTCCAAGGAAGCACATAGGAGTGTTTTATTAAGTTAAAGGCACTTTATAAATATACGTTCTTGTTGAAAAAAAGAATTGCATGGAAGGATTATTCTTAACTGCCATGATTAGAATTAGTGTCTCTTTTAGCAGTAATTTCACTGACCCTTCTGGTTGCATTCTTTAACAGTTTCTTCACCAACTTTGATAGTTACATTCTTCTTTAAGAGTCACTGCACCAACCCTGAGAATAATTCTGCCTTTAAGTTTGGTTATCCTATTGAATGCCTAATGTTCCACCATCAAGTTTGTGTAACTTTTTTTTTTGTAAATTTCTTATGCAGTATATAAAAAGTACAATTACTGAATGCTGAACATCTTTACACTATTTCATAAACAAACAAGGAAAGAAGTGACGTCAGCTGTGGCATTTTAATCTCACTTCAATACACAAAGTACATTTTGTTTTCTGTAAAGTATAAGAACATAAGAAATAGGAGCGGGAGTAGGCCATTCAGCTCCTCAAGCCTGCCCCACCATTCAATAAGATCATGGCTGATCTGTCCCAGGCCTCAACTCCTCTTTCAGGCCTGCTCCGCATAACCCTCGACTCCCCGAGATTTCAAAAATCTATCTACTTGCTCCTTAAACACATTTAGTGACCTAGCCTCCACAACTGTCTATATAAGGTAATTAACTTCAAAACCAATTTCGAGAGAGCAGATGACAGAGTTGGTTTGAACTCTTATATTTTGGACCTGGGCTTGAGTTCAGCCTAGACTGGTGGAATAAAAGTCTCCTTTCTCTGCTGCCTGTAAGGGTCCTACATTCAAATTCATAATTTGGGAATAAAAGCCAAAAAATGACATTAAAGGTTCTGTATCTGAATGCGTGAAGCACCTGCAATAAGATAGATGAACTAGTGGCACAAATAGAGGTACATGATTTAGATCTAATTGCCATCACAGAGGCATGGTTGCATGGTGATCAAGGTTGGGGTGCACAATATTTCTGAAAGACAGACAGAATAGCAAAGAGGAGGGGAAGCACTGATGGCAAAGGATGACATAAGGGCGTTAGTGAGAAAGGATCTGGCCTCAGAAGATCATGAAGTAGAATCCGTATGGGTGGAAATTAGGAATAGCAAGATTCAGAAAATACTGGTGGGAGTAGTTTATAGGCCCCTTAACAGTAGTTATACCATTGGACAGATAATTAAACAAAAAATTATTGGAGCTTGTAACAAAGGCAATGTAATACTTGTGGGGGATTTTAATCTTTGTATAGACTGGGACAATGAAATTGGCAGGAGTGATGTAGAAGATGAGTTTGTAGAATGTTTTCAGGACAGTTTCTTGGAGCAATACGTTGTGGAGCCAACTATGGATAAAGCTATCTTAGATCTAGTATTGTGTAATGAAGCAGGGTCAATAAGCAATGTCATAGCAAAAGGTCCACTGGGAAACAGTGATCATAATACCATTGAATTCCATGTTAAGTTTGAAAATCTCATGCTGCAATCACAAACAAGAATCTTAAACTTAAACAAAGCCAATTACGTAGGCATGAGGGGAGAACTGGCTAAGGTAAATTAGATAGACTAAAAGGTATGGCGGTAAATGAACAGTGGGAAACCTTTAAAGAAACAATTCAAAACGTTCATCAAAATACATTCCTTTGAAAAGCAAAAACTCAGCAAGAAAGACCCATCCAGGTAGTTAAGGAAGTTAAGCATAGTATTAGATTAAAAGAAAGGCTTACAATGTTGCAAAAAAGAGTAGCAAGTCTGAGGATTGGGATTGTTTTAGAAACCAGCAAAGGGCCACCAAAAAGTTGATAAAAAAGGAAAAAATAGAATGAGAGTAAACTAGCCAGTCATATAAAAACAGAATGTAAGAGCTTTTACGGATATATCAAAAGGAAGAGAGTAACTAAAGTAAATGTTGGTCCCTTGGAAGCAGAGACAGGAGAAATTATCATGGGGAATTAGGAAATGGCAGAGGCATTAAACAAATATTTTGTGTCTGTCTTCAGAGTTGAAGACATAAGTTCCATACCAGAAATAGAGAATAACCGAGGGGCTAAAAAGAGTGAGGAAATTAAGGAAATTAGTCTCAGCAGAGGAAAAAGTATTGGAGAAACTTAAGGGACTAAAATCTGACAAATCTCCAGGACCTGATGGCCTACACTCTAGGGTTCTAAAAGAGATGGCTGCAGAGATAGTGGATGCGCTAGCTTTGATTTTCCAAAATTCCTTAGATTCAGGAACAGTCCCAACAGATTGGAAGTTGGCAATTGTTACATTGCTTTTCAGGAATGGAGGGAGAGAGAATACAGGGAACTACAGGCCTGTTAGCCTATCATCAGTCTTTGGAAAAAACTGGAATCTATTATTAAGGAAGTCATAACAATGCACTTAGAAAAACACAGTATGATTAGAACAATTCAACATGGTTTTACTAAAGAGAAATCCTGTTTGACAAATTTATTAGAGTTTCTTGAAGATGTAACTAGTAGAGTAGATAAAGGGGAACCAGTAGATGCAGTATACCTGGATTTCCAAAAGGCATTCGATAAGGTGCCGCACAAAAGTTTAATAGGCAAGATAAGGGCTCATGGAGTTGGGGGTGATATATTAGCGTGAATAGATGTTTGGTTAACAGACAGGAAGCAACGAGTGGGCATAAACGAGGCATTTTCAAGTTGGCAGGCAGTAAATAGTGGAGTGCCGCAAGGATCAGTGCTGGGGCCAAAGCTATTTACAATCTATATTAATGACTTAGATAAAGAGACAGAGAGTAATGTGTCTAATTTTGCTGATGATACAAAGGCAAGTGGAAAGGTAAGCTGTGGGGAGGACACAAAGAGGCTGCAAAGAGATATAGACAGGTTAATGGAGTGGGCAAAGATGGCAGATAGAGTATAATGTAGGGCAGTGTGAAGTTATGTCCTTTGGTCATAAGAATAGAAAAGCACAATATTTTTTTAAAAGTGTGAAACTTGTAAGTGTTGATTTTCAAAGAGACGTGAGGATGCTTGTACAAGGAATGCAGCAAGTTAACATGCAGGTACAGCAAGCAATTAGGAAGGCAAATTGCATGTTGGCCTTTATTCCAAGGGGATTGGAGTACAGGAATAAGGAATTATTGCTACAGTTGTACATGGTTTTGGTGACAGAGGCTGAGTATATTGGGCCTCTGTTCTCTGGAGTTTAGACTAATGAGAGGTGATCTCATTGAAACGTACAAGATTCTAAAAGGGCTGGATGGGGTAGACACAGAGATTATTTCCACTGGTCGGGGAATCTAAAACACGGGAGCACAGTCTCGGACTGAGATGACAAATTACTTCACTCAAAGGATTGTGAATCTTTGGAATTCTCTACAAGACATGGAAATGATACTAATCAATACATTTTTTGTGCCAACCAAAAGAAAAAGTAAAACCTAACAACATAACATTTTGTCACACTTCCATGTGCGTCACTTGGTGAATTACAATTTCTTGAACTTAACCTTCCTACCAATTCTGCGTAGTACACTACAGTTATCTTCAGCAGTGGTAGAGGTGGGTTGCTCAGATCCCTGCCCTGATTGCTGAGATGCTTTTGGCCGATAACCTCTGGTTCTAGGAGCTCCCGAGAGCCCTACCAAAGACTGTTCCACCTGCACCGGAGCAGGATCAGACTTGGCCAAAGGAGAGGAGGCAGCATCTTGGGTTACTGGCTGAGGGGAAGAGTGGAAGCATTTTGAGTCAAGCCCCCACTTCCATCTTCCTTTTCACCATCATCCCTCTCCTGGGCCAGTGCCACATCACTCCTATCACTCTGATGCAGACCAGCCTGGGGAGATCAGTGATGCATTTAAGGCCAATAATATGGTATCAGTTATCTTGTTTAAGCAGACATCTCCTGTATGGCCGTAGTCATGGCTTGCTTGGACTCATTTGAGAGCCGTGCATGAAGCTCCATGGAGGCGGCCACACTCTCCTTGACATTCATTCTTGCAATTCCCTGTGCCACCAATCCACCAGTGATCAAGTTGGATTGCTTCATCCTCTCCACTATTGTGGAGAATGTGCATGGCACATCTGTCAGTACCTGACTAAGTAGCTTACTCCTTCTCAACGATGGCCCCTGAGTACAGCAACTGTGTCCAGCTGGGCAGTGCTTAGAGAATATTACACCCCTGACACGGACACTCCACCCCTGTGTTTGCCACCAGTGTCAGCTCGTGTTCACTTGTGAGGTGTGACTCACCTAGTAAAAATCCAACTAACTTTAAATAGACCCACCGAAGTGTGAGTATCTGCACTGGTGTATGGCTGTATGACGTGTGATGATGCCCTCTCAGAAGGAAAGAGGTCCTCTGAGGAATTTTCCTTACGCATGTCCTGCAACATTTGCTCTGTGTGTGAAGGCCTTGGAAGACAAAAGAAAGAGATAGTGGTTTAGTTATGGCAAAGTCACAAGCTTGATAATCACCATACTGAATCTTCACATAGTTAAGTCATTGATGAAATAAAGTCAACATATGTGTGTCAGAGATATTTGGAATTCTGTCATCAGCTATCTATCTGCGAGTTCCTTGCCTCTACATCTGTAATAGATGTGCCACTTATTTCCCGGGCTGCCTCCTCTGCTTTTGTGAGGCAGACTATTTGTGCTGGCCCACCTCCAGTTTTGGCTGTCTCCCTTGCGTTGTGCTACCTTCCCATACCGGGGTGAAAAAACAGAGCTGTGAGTGAGTGAAGGTCAAGTATTCATTTGGTTAGGGTGACTCTAAGATAAATGTATCACATTGCATGAGAAATGGGGTGAGTGGCAATGATGGTTGAATAAATGGAAAGATGATGAAGTGCGTAGAAAATAAATGCTGTGTGCTGCTGAACATTGACTGGATGTGAGTAGTGATGTGATGGAGAACAATTTGCAAGACAGTGAAAGGGGGTGGGGGCAGTTCAACCAGCAAATGTACTTACCATTCTTGACCTGGTTAGTTCATGAAACCACTTCCTACACTGCATCCAAGACTGGGGCACAATGCTTTTGCTGCTCACCTCCTTAGCCACATCGAACCATTCTTTCTCAGTGAGAGCTGTAAGTTTCTTCTTTCCAGTACTGGGGAGAAGTATGTCCTTCCTGCTCCTGACTGGACCCAGCATTAATTCTAGTGATGCATTGTTGAATCTGCCATTTCTCTTGCTCCATGGGTACGATCCATCATGAACACCTCCAATTATTCCTTTAAATACAGCAGAGATTGCATCATGCAGTTGCGCATCATGCCTGCTGTGCAGCTTGAAGACACAAAACCCGGAAGTCAAAGGTAAATTACTTCAATTGAGTTGCAACAGCAGATTCCAACCCACTGAGTTGACCTCCAGGATGCGCCCACACAATTGCACCCGTCCCTGTGCTCAGAAGCCACCTTCAGATTAATATCAGTGCCATAATTTCAGCAGGAATACAGTACCACAGCAGTATAATGTTAGGCAGTCAATTCAAAGATATTTTTATTTTTATGGCTCCAAGAGTTATCGCAGCAATTAAATCAGAGGGTACATATATGCTTTGTATTTTTTGCATCATAGTTTTTCCTCCCCTCTTTGTGGTCTCCTGGAGCCATAAAAATAGAAAAGCAACCTGTTCCCAGGTCTCTACCTTTGGCTCCCAAGTCTGCTACTGTGAGGTGAGTAAATGCACCTTGATGATGATTTTCCTTTTGATTCCAGTTAGCATATATGAGATGTTTGAAATATTCCATAGTTATAAATCTATAATTGAACTACTTTGTGTTTTGCAGTTCCCTCTGCGCAACCTGGCAGACCGGGTGAACTTGGGACTCATTCCAAATTCAGAAGAGGGATGGCCTGTAGCATGTCAATTGTTGAGAGAGGATAGAGGAGGGATTTTGCACATTCACCATAATGTCAGCCTGTATCCTGGGAACAGAGATACACTCTTTAACAGGAAGAATATTGATGCAGGGCCTTATAAACAACAGCAGCAGAGTTCAACAGCAATGCTTCCAGCTTCATGGACCAAGAGTGCTGAGATCAGCTCTGAGACTACCACTCCAGCATTCACATGTGCATTTAAAAAGGGTGCTACTGGACAGAGCATAGTCAGCAAAAGGTGGAAGGGACCAGACAGCAGGTCAAAAGTTGGAACCAACTGTGGGACATGCTATGAAAAGAGGATATTTACTCATCCGGAATGGCAAGCTTGGGCAAAGTCAGTGGCATTAAGGATTAAGAATTTATTAGAAACTTTCCATGAAAAGCCATGGTGGACAAACATTTTACATATTGAGCATGTGAAGTCTTATGCACCACATATTGATCACGTTGTACTGGATTTGGAATGTAGACCATGTGATGGGAATTAATATGCTGCAAGTAAAGCCTGGCTACCCGACCCGAACCCGACTACGTGTCGGGTTTGGGTCAGGTCTATATTCTGTGTCCAGCATTCGGGCTCGGGTGGGGTCATGTTCAGATTGGCTGTGGTCGGGTTTTGTTATGTATTGTTTTCTTTTTAATCTATGTTTTGACGTGATTTTTTTAAGATATTGGTGGCAACGAGGCCCCGTGGCGGTACCCCCGGCACCTGGCGGCAGCATCAGAATTTGAATACATTAATGTATTTAAACTAATGAATTAAATACTTACCCGGTCCCGACGTCAGTCCCAGTTCCATATTGGTGGCGGTGGCCGGCACTCCCACGCCTTTGGATCTCCGTTTGGAGATCCGAGGCGGAACACTGGTTGGGAGGGGGGAGCAGGGTAAGTTTTCAGGCGGGGGGTGGGGTGCGGGGTTAAACGTTTTTGATTGGTCTGGGGGGGTGAGGGAAAGGGGTAAAGTTCATAGTTTATTAACTTTGGGGGGACGGTCGGGAGCACAAGGTAAGTTTTTGTGGGGAGGCGAGAGCAAGTAATAAATGTGATGGTAATTGGGCGGGTGGGAAAGGGTGAGGATAACTTTAATTTTTAACTATCATGTATCTTTAAAAATTTTAATTACATTGAAGGGCTCGAAGCCTTTTATAAATGGCACCGCCGCCTACGTAGTGACACCGGATGCCATTGCCGCAGATAGACCGCCCACCCCCTCCCATGTCATCGGGGTGGGGCAATCTGCCGCGGCCATGTAAATGAGCCGCCGCATTTAATATCGCGGCGGCTCCACAGAGAAAAGCCCGCGCGTGCGCCCTGCCTTCTTTGAAGCTCGCCATTGGTAAAATTCAGCCCAATAATTCATGAAGGTTGAGATTCCGAAAATACCTGCTCATCCAGGTTATAAAGGTGTTTTAAACAGCTTTCAAGTTACTTTTAAAAACAAAATTGTAAATTGCGTTGGCAGAGGTCTGGAAGTGTGTTACCTGCCCACCATCTCATAAGAATATACTGCTGGTGCTGTTATAATATGCCTTCAACTGGATCAACCAAGGATTAGATTAGATTTATCCCTAACACTGCCAACCAAGGAGGTTAGTCTGGTTTCAAGGTAGGGGAGAAAAGAAAAGCAAAAGCTAAGACATGAAAATAAATCATATCTTGTAAAGTTATTTTTTTAACAAATAAAGATACTTTGAAATCTGTTCATGTTTTTGCTTTTCTTCAGAAAGAAATTTTAGGACACTATTTTTGAGTATTCGAAACAAATATCCTCATGTCATTCAAATCTATTAAAGTGAGCAAAATTTGTTATAATGACCATTCTCAAAGTTTTAGTCACCGTTCTTGTGCTGTTTCGAATCCTGAATGCAAAGTTGTGATGATTCATTTGGTCTTCTGCATCTGTCTTTGTACTCGCTCCTTGGCTGTGTCACCTCCTCTTTCTCACTGAGGGCTGGAGTTTACCTTAGGCGGACGGGAATTCGCCAGCGATGTAAAAGTCGGTGGCAAGCCCGCTTCCGCCTAGCACGGGGATCCATCCTGCATTTTACGGGTCCCTGGGCTTTCATTGTCCCGAGGTGGGACTTACACCCACTTGAGGGAAGAAATCCCACCTCAGTGAGCTGCCAGCCAATCAGCAGGCCAGCAGCTCTTAGTCCCAGCAGCGCCACCGGGAGCGGTGGCCACTGCCGGGACTGCAGCCCATCCGATGACATGGAGCCAGGAGGGAAGGTAAGTGGGGCATGCCTCACCAGGTAGATCGGTCATGCCCTGCTGAGGCTAGGGTGGTCATTTGGGGGGAGTGGGCGCGTCATGGGTCCCGGGGGTGGGTTGGGAGGCAGGGGCGGCCCTCAGTTGGGCACTCTGTGCCCGACTGCCATGGCACCCCCTCCGCCCCACCCCCCAGCTCACGGAAAGGCCAGCAGCTATCTGGCAAGGGCCCTTAAATGGCCATTAAGTGGCCACTTAAGGGCCTTGATTGGCCTCGGGCAGGCGGGCTGTTCCCCCACCGCCCGACCGCCGTAAAGTTGACCGGAGGCAGGAGTAGGGCTCCCGGAGCCTCCCGCTCAATTTTATGCCGCCCCCCCACACCACCATCCGACCCGCTGGGGCAGCGTAAAATTCAGCCCTGTGTGCCTCATGCACTGAGAGATTGCTAGCTGCTCCGCTGCATGTCCTTTGGTTTGATGGATTTTTTTTTCCATCTCTGCAAGTCTAAGTTGCAGCTGCAAAGCTGCTGACTTCACTCCAGTCTCCCTTGAACTCTACAACCTTGTTTCATTGCTGCCAAGATTGCCAAAATTTAGTTACACTTGAAGGAAAAAAACAGCTGACTGTAATCAGCACAGCCTCACTCTCTCATATACATGCATCGAAGACCTAAAAGAAATGTAAAATGCTGTCACAATATTCTAAGTTACCTTTGTATAATGATATATTACACTCAGTATAATTACATCGGATATACAGCACAGAAACAGGCCATTTGGCCCAACTAGTCCATGCAGCATTTATACTCCATTTGAGCTTCCTCCCATCTTTCCCCAACTAAATCTATCAGCGTAACCCTCTATTCCCTTCTCACTCATATGCTTGTCTAGCCTTTGCTTAATTGCATCTGCACTATGCGCTTCAACCACTCCCAGTGGTAGTGAGTTCCACATTCTCACCACTCTTTGGGTAAAGAAGTTTCTTCTGAATTCCCTATTGGATTTCTTGGTGGCTATCTTATATTCCCACTCTATCAAAACCTTTCATAATTTTAAAGATCTCTGTTAGCTCACCCCTCTGCCTTTTTTCTGGAGAAAAGAGACGCTGCATGTTCATCCTATCCTGTTATGTATACTCTCAAATTTCTGGCATCACCTTTGTAAATCTTCTCTGCACTCTCTCCAATGTCTCTATTTTCTTTTTGTAATATGGCAGCCAGAACTGCAAGCAGTATTCTGTGTGGTCTAACCAAGAATTAATACAGGTTTTGCATAACTTCTCTACTTTTCAATTCTATCTTCTAAAAATAAACCCTTGTGCTTGGCTTGCTTTTTTATGGCTTCCTAACCTGTAGTGCAACGAGACTCATGCCTTCCAAGTAATGTGACCCCCTTATTCTTCCAAAATGTACTAGCTCGCATTTATCCATGTTGAACTTCTTTTGGCAATTATTTGCCCATTTTGCAAGTTTATTAATGTCCTTCTGGAATTTGTTGCAGTCTTCCTCTGTATTGGCTATTTCCACCCCCCCCCCCCACACCGCCCCCCCCCCCCCCCCCCCACAATTTAATGTCATCTGCAAATTTAGAAATTGTGTTTTTGATTCTGACATGCTTACAAGAAGTGTGACGGTAACAAAAAAAAGACTCAACTAAAGACTTATAAAAATTGACTGTACCTTTTAAAAATTGGGCAATGCTGCAAAAGATCACCACACGTGTATTCGAACATGGCCACACTGTTTAGAACAAAGGATGCCGAACTAGGTTGAGAGGTGTCAATTGAACCCAGCAAGAGACACTTTTGAATTGAATGGATTCTTCTGAAACAAGAAGGTGTGAAGTTGCCATATCCTAGGCTATTGTTGGTCGTCATAGGGAGGGAAATGCATGTCTCCCAGCAGAGGTGGGATGTAACAATTTTTTACATTAAAAAGGCAGCCTTAGAGAGAGAGAGACACCCAAGAAAGAAGCATCCCCAAACAGCTTTTCCAGCAAAGAGGCTGGGAGAACCTCCAGCAAGCCAGAAGGGACGCGCCCTGCTTTAGAATTCTACATCTATAATTATACAGCAGTGAATTAGAAGTGATCCACGGTCTTCAACTGAACTTGCAATCAAGAGAGAAACCTACAAACACTTCTGGCCTGCAACCAATGAAAACATGACTTCTGAGAGAATTCAACCGGTTTACAGTGACTCCCAAAATCTACTCCCACTAAAAACCGTTTACCCCTTTTCCTCTCTATCTATCTCGTGTGTGTGTGTGTGTGAATGTGTGAGTGGTTGCGGCAATTTCGGGTTAAGGCATATTGTCAATAAATAATTGATTTTCTGTTTTAAACCTACAAGAAAACCTGTCGCTGTTTGTTTATTTGACAAATAAAACACAAAGGGGTTAAATCCTAAAAACAAAAAAAAAACGCTGTGGTCAGGTGCGATGTGAACATTGGGAACCACTCACCACGTGGCCGTAAGAATTCCAAAGTCCAAATTATTAATGTAAATTGTGAATAGGAGTGGTCCCAGCACTGATCCTTGTGGAACACCACTACCCAGCCTTCACCACTGTGAATAGCTACCTTTTACTCCCATTCTCTGCTTTCTGTCTTGAAGCCAGCTAGCAATCCATTCTGCCACTTGTCCCCTGACTCCACATTCTCTGACCTTATTCATTTGTCTATTATGGGGGCACTTTGTTGAAGGTCTTTTGAAAATCCAGATAAATTACATCTACTGCATTACCATTGTCTACTCTCTGTCACCTCCTCAAAAGAATCAATAATGTTGGGGACATGGTATACTTGGATTTTCAGAAGGCTTTTGATAAAGTCCCCCACAGGAGGTTGGTTAGCAAAATTAAAGCACATGGGATAGGAGGTAATATACTGGCATGGATTAAAGATTGGTTAACAGGCAGAAAGCAGAGAGTAGGAATAAGCGGGTCGCTCTCGCTTTGACAGGCTGTGACTAGTGGCGTACTGCAGGGATCAGTGCTTGGGCCCCAGCTGTTCACAATATATATCAATTATTTGGATGTGGGGACCAAATGCAGTATTTCCAAGTTCGGGGATGACACAAAATTAGGTGGGAATGTGTGTTGTGAGGAAGATGAAAAGCGGCTTCAAGGGAATTTGGACAAACTTCGTGAGTGAGCAAGAATGTGGCAGATGGAATATAATGTGGAAAAATGTGAGGTTATCCACTTTGATAGGAGGGACAGGTATGCAAAATATTTCTTAAATGGTAAGAAATTAGTAAATGTAGATGTACAAATGGACCTGGGTGTCCTTGTAAATAAGTCACTGAAAGCTAACATGCAGGTGCAACAGGCAATTAAGAAGGCTAATGGTATGTTAGCCTTTATCGCAAGAGGATTTGAGTACAGGAGGAGTGAAGTCTTGCTTCAATTGTATGGAACCTTGGTTAGACCGCACTTGGAGTACTGTGTGCAGTTTTGGTCCCCTTACCCTAGGAAGGATATTATTGCCATAGAGGGAGTGCAACGAAGGTTTGCCAGATCTGTTCCCGGGATGACAGAGCTGTCCTATGAAAAGAGCTTGGGGAAACTGGGCCTGTATTCTCTAGAGTTTCAAAGAGTGAAAGGTGATCTCATAGAAACTTACAAAATACTTAAAGGGATAGACAGGGTCGATGCAGCTAAGATGTTTCTCCTGGTTGGGGAGTCTGGAACCAGGGGACACAATTTCAAAATAAGGGGGAAGCCACTTAGGACAGAGATGAGGAGAAATTTCTTTACTCAGAGGGTTGTGAATCTTTGGAATTCTCTACCCCAGAGGGCTGTGGAAGCTCAGTCATTGAGCATGTTTAAAGCAGATACTGACAGGTTTCTAAATACACATGACATAAGGGGATATGAGGATAGTATGGGAAAAAGGCATTGAAGTGAAAGATCAGCCATGATCATATTGAATGGCAGGGCAGGCTCGATGAGCTGAATGGCTTACTCCTGCTCCTATGTTCCGATGCTGGTCAAGCAAGATATTCCCTTTTGAAATCCATGCTGACTATTTACTATTATATTTTTCATTTCTAGATTTTCTTCTCTCCTTTAGTAGGGATTCCATTATGCTTTCTACCACCGATGTTAAGCTGACTAGTCTACAATTCCCTGGACACGTTCTATCCCTTTTAAATATAGGCATTATATTAGCTATCCACCAGTCCTCTGGTGCTACATCTTTTTCAGTGAATTACTAAATATGTGTAGTAATGCCTCTGCTAGATTCTCTTAAATTGCATGGATGCAATCCATTTGGACAGGCGTTTTATCCTCTTTGAGTTTGATTATTTAATACATCCCCTTTTTTATTTTAAATGCACTTATTACTCATCTCATCATTCAATGTCATGTCCACCTGTTCTATCTCTCTGGTAAATACTAAAGCAAAATAATAATTTAATATTTCTGCCATCTCTCTAATTACCTCTGGTATTATCCTGTATATCCTTTAGCAGCCCTATTCCTAACCCAGCCTGCCTTTTTTATTGATGTGCCTGTAAAATATTTTCCGATTTTATGTTCCTTGATCATTTAGTTTCATAGTTCCTCTTGGCCTTCCTAATTGTGTTTTTTTTTACTTCTCTCCTATTCTCTCTTATCAGGCACTCCTCCATGCACTTAATCTTTCCTTACCCTCAATTGTTCCCTTATGGCTTCATTCATGGACTCTCATTAGAGTTTAGTTTGTTTTTTCCTTTTAGTGAAATATATTTTTCTTGCACTCCTTTTAAACATCGTTTTAAATGTTTCCCATTGTTTTTCTATATTGTTGTTTGCCAACAATATATGTTACTTCACTGCAGTGTGAAAATGGTCTACTGTTCCTGAGGCTTTTTCAAAGATTTTTCACAGTATTGAAGGCAATGTAGCCCCACCCCACCCCACAGGACAGGCGTTCCCAGCTTTCTGCTTCATGCCTCTGAGATGCTGCACATTCTGTTCTTACAAGATCCTCCGACCTATTCTGTGCCTTCAAGGTTACTCCCATACCTCTGAAAATCATGTCTTCTACTCAAGTATCCCTTCTTTCTGACATGTACCCAGTTTCTCAATCATTGTGCTTTGACCTTGTTCCCACTATGTCATTGTTGCTGCTCTTGCTTGGCATCATTCACAAGTTGGATAACAGGGGTTGGGGCCACATCTGTATCCTCAGTACCATACCGAACTCAGGGTGTAGCTAACACTGAAGAATGCAATGTAATACAAGAAGACTTAGAAAACTTGCAGACTGGGAAATTAAATGGCAAATGAACTTTAACATAGATAAATGTGAGGTGATGCACTTTGCCTACTCCTGAGAAAAGAAGTCCAATGGGGTAAAAGAGTAAAGGGATCTAGGGATATAGGTGAACAAATCACTTAAATCAGTATGGCAGGTGAGCAATTAAAAATGATAACAAAGTATTGGGATTTATTTCAAAGGGTGTAAAATTAAAAAGTAGGGAAGTTGTGTTTAACTTGTTTCGGACCTGGTCAGGGTGCACTTATAGTACTGTACACAGTTCTGGTCTCTATACTATAAATGGGACATAGAAGCACTGGAGAAAGTGCAAAAAAAGATTTACAAGGATGCTACCAGAAATGAGTGATTACAGATATTCTGAAAGATTGAACAGAGAAAAAAAAGAGTTAAAGGAGACCTGATAGAGGTCTATAAAATAATGAATGTTGGACAGGTTATATGTGGAGAGAATGTTTCCACATGTGGAAGAATTCAAACTAGGGGTCATAAATAAAGATAGTTACCAAAAAATCCAATTAGGAAATAAGGAAAAAAATTATTCAGAGTTGTTAGAATGTGGAGCTCGTTATTTCACAGAATTGTTTCAGCACAGAAGGAGACTATTCGGCCCATCGTGTCTGTGCTGGCTGTCCAAAAGTGCAATCTACCTAGTACCACCTCCCCGCCTTCTCCCTGTAGCCCTGCACATTCTTCCTTTTCAGGAAAAATCCAATTCTCTCTTGAATGCCTCAATTGAACATGCCTCCACCACACTCTCATGCAGTGCATTCCGGATCCTAACCACTCACTGCATGAATATGTTTTTCCTCATGTTGCCATTGCTTCTTTTGCCAATTACCTTAAATCTGTGTCCTCTTATTCTTGATCCTTCCACCAATGGGAACAAATTTTCCATATCTACTCTGTCCAGACTCTTCATGATTTTGACCACCTCTATCAAATCTCCTCTAAAGCTTCTCTTCTCCAATCTATCCATGTAACTGAAGTTCCTCATCCCTATAACCGTTCTTGTGAATCTTTTCTGCACTCTCTCTAATACCTTCACATCTTTCCTAAAGTGTGGTGCCCAGAACTGGACAAAATACTCCTGTTGAGGGAAAACCAGTGTTCTATACAAGTTTAGCATAACTTCCTTGCTTTTGTACTTTATGCCCCTATTAAGGAGCCTGGGATGCTGTATACTCTATTAACCATGCTCTCAACCTATCCTGCCACCTTCAATGATTTATGCACCCAGGTCCCTCTGCTTCTGCACCCCCTTTAGAATTGCACCCTTTATTTTATATTGTCTCTTTGCGTTCTTCCTACCAAAATGAATCACTTCAAACTTCTCTGCATTAAATTTCATCTGTCACTTGTCTGCCCATTCCACCAGCCTGTCCATGTTCTCTTGCAGCCTATCACTATCCTCCTCACAGTTCACAATGCTTCCAAGTTTCATATCATCTGCACATTTTGAAATTGAGTCCTGCACACCAAGGTCTAGATCATTAATATATATCAGTAACAGCAAGGGTCCTAACACTAACCCATGGGGAACTCCACTACAAACCTTCCTCCAATCCGAAAAACATCTATCCACCACTACTCTCTGTTTCTTGCCTCTCAGTCAATTATCAAATAAAGAATGCATGTAGTCAGGCTAAAGAGAAATGGCACAATGAATTGCACAATGAAAGAAATCACAACATGAGAGTTATGCACCAGAAAATGAAATCTTTGACATAGAAGGAAAGAGATAACAACATATAGTGGGTGCATAAAAGACAAAGATGGTAAAATATTGTTTGAAAGGGATGTAGTAGCAAAAAGATGGACAGAATATTTAAGTGCAGGATGATCCAAATTGAGGGAGTTCTCAAGGTAGAGGCAAAGGAAGGTTAAACATCACAAAATCAGAGGTGAAGAATACTTTGACATTGATGAGTACAGGAAAAGCTCCTGGCATAGATGAAGTAACAACAGAACATCTAAAAGCCCTTGGAGAAGCAGAATTAGAAGTGATAACAGAAATTTGTGATCAAATATATACCAAAGGATACATTCCAAGTGACTTGAGATTCATTATTCATTAAGATGCCTAAGAAACCTAAAGCAACGGAATACGATCAGTTTAGCACATATGAATTAGGAGCAAGAGTAGGCCACTTGGCCCCTCGTGCCTGCTCTGTCATTCAATAGGATCATAGCTGATCTGACTGTAACCTCACCACATTCCCACCTACCCCCAATAACCTTTCACCCCTTTGCTTATCAAAAATGTATCTACCTCTGCCTTAAAAATATTTCAAAGATTCTGCTTCTAACACTTTTTCAGGAAGAGAATTCCAAAGACTCACAACCCTCTGAGAGGAAAGATTTTTCCTCATCTCTGTCTTAAATGGGCGACCCCCCTTATTTTTAAACAGTGTCTAGATTCTCCCACAAGAGGAAACATCCTTTCCACATCCACCCTGTCAAGACCCTTCAGACTCTTATATGTTTCAATCAAGTTGCCTCTTACTCTTCTAAATTCCAACGGATAGAAGTTTAGCCTGTCCAACCTTTCCCTGTAAGACAACCCACCCATCCCAGGTATTGATCGAGTAAACCTTCTCTGAACTGCTTCCAATGCATTTGCATCCTTCCTTAAATAAGGAGACCAGTACTGTACACAGTACTCCAGATGTGGTCTCACCAATGCCCTGTATAGCTGAAGTATAACCTCCCTTGTGTATTCAATTCCCCTCAGGATAAATGATAACATTCTGTTAGCTTTCCTAATTATTTGCTGTACCTGCATACTAACCTTTTACAATTCATGCACTAGAGCACCCAGATCCCTCTGCAACTCAGAACTCTGCAATCTCTCACCATTTAGTTAATATGCTTCTTTTTTTATTCTTCCTGCCAAAATGGACAATTTCACATTTTCCCACATTATCGTCCATTTGCCAGATCTTTTCCCGCTCACTTAACCTATCTATATCCCTTTGTAACTTCCTTACGTCCTCTTCACAACTTACTTTCCTACCTATCTTTGTGTCATCAGCAAATTTAGCAACCATACCTTTGGTCCCTTCATCCAAGTCATTTATATAAATTGTAAAAAGTTGAGGCCCCAGCACAGATCCCTGTGGTACACCACTCGTTACATCTTGCCAACCAGAAAATGACCCATTTATGCCTACTCTCTGTTTCCTGTAGGCTAGCCAATCTTATATCCATGCCAAAATATTACCCCCTACACCATGAGCTTTTATTTTCCGCAATAATCTTTGATGTGGCACCTTATCAAATGCCTTCTGGAAATCTAAGTACAGTACATTAGAGGCCTGCTCAGGTCGGGAAAAAGGAAACCAACCCGAACCCAACCAAACCACAGCGGACCCGAGCCCAACCCGGCCCGAGTCCCTCCGATTTAGCCCCAGGCCCGACTCAACCCGAACCCGCCCCAACTCGACCTGACCCGACCATCTGTTTACTTACCTTCCTGACACCAAATCTGCAAGAAGCTGCAGTGCATGCATGATGACGTCATTAGTGACATCACTGGCTCATTGCACAGACTCAGTTTCGTCCCAGACTCCCAGCTCAGGTAGGTTTTTAAATTTCAATACTTACCAGCAGAGCACTTACCGTGTGTATCCGGCCCAAACCGACCTGACTCGACCTGAACTCGGCCGACCCGACCCAAGCCCGTAACCCGAATCCTGAAGATGGGCTTGACCCAACCCAACCCCAACACATGTTGTCGGATCCCGTCGGGTTCGGGTCGGGTAGTAAGCCTCTATAGTACATCCACCAGTACCCCTTTATCCGCAGCACATGTTACTTCTTCAAAGGACTCCAATAAATTGATTCAACATAATTTCCCTTTCACAAAACCATGTTGACTCTGCCTGATTACCTTGAATTTTTCTAAACACCCTGCCATAATGTCTTTAACACTAGCTTCAAACATTTTCTCTATGACAGATGTTAAGCTAACTGGTCTGTAGTTTCCTGCTTTCTGTTTCCCACCCTTTTTGAATAAAGGAGTTACATGAGCTATTTTCCAATCTAATGGAACCTTCCCTGAATCTAGGGAATTTTGAAAAATCAAAACCAACTCATCAACTAACTCACCAGCCACTTCTTTTAAGACCCTAGGATGAAGTCCATCAGGGCCCAGGGACTTGTCAGCCCGCAGCTCCAACAATTTGTTCAGTATCACTTCCCTGGTGATTGTAATTTTCTTGAGTTCTTGAGTTCTCCCTTCCATTTCCTGACTTACAGCTAATACTGGGATGTTACTTGTATCCTCTATGATGAAGACCGATGCAAAATACCTGTTCAATTCATCTGCCATCACCTTATTTTGCCTTATTAATTCCCCAGACTCACTTTCTATAGGACCAACGCTCACTTTAACTCCTTTTTAAATATCTATCGAAACTCTTACTATGTGTCTTTATATTTCTCGCCAGCTTTCTCTCGTACTCTAATTTTTCCTTCCTTATTAATATTTTAGTTGTTCTTTGCTGCTTTTTATATTCCGTCCAATCTTCTGACCTGCCACCCATTATAAGCTTAATGAGTCATCTCATGAAAGTGATCTTGAAAATCATAATAGAAAGAAATAACACATTTGAAGCGGAAATTGGTGAAACACAGTCTGGATTTAGACCTGGAGTTGGAACACGAGAGGGAATATTTAACCTGAGAACATTCTTTGATAAATACCTAGAAATAAACAAGAACATTTACATATGTTGTTATATGAATGTTTCTATTCTTCTTTACAAAAAGTGCTTTAAGAGCTGATATTTGAATTGTGGACTGAGTGAAGTGTGCACAGACTGCAAGGTACCTGTTTCCAAGCTGCTGAACAGGGAAATGACAGGAAAATTTATGACTGTCACATGACTTGATTGTGGGTTTTAGTTTCACTTTGCATTGTCGTGAGCTGGCTGGGACCTGTTTGCAGACCAGAGAAAAGACCTACTATCTGTCAAAGAAGACTTGCCTCTCTTGGAAAAAGAAATTCCACATTTGAGGTGGTGGCTATGGTTTACCTGGACAGAGGAAAAGACCCCTGAAGAGAGAAAAGACCCAGGAAAAGAGGTGTTGCTACACCATGTGGAGAAAAACTGCTTTGCAGAGATGAAGCCCTACATTTTTAAAGCTAGCAGATTCCTACTGTCTTCAGTCTCTCAAGAGCCCCTGGCTCAAGAGTATTTCCTGTTGCCTTTTGTGTTTTGGGAGATCCTGAAATCTCAAGAAAGCTTCTATTGCTACACTCCTACTTCAAAACCCAAGTAGATCTGTTGCTACACCCTTTTGCTGAAAGATCTGTGTGACGCCTGCTGCAGATGAATTGCCTTGAATGCCTACCCATCACAGACTGTTCAACAACCTCACCTGGACAGACTTCGAGTGGCATCCGACTATTCGACTCTAGGACACCTCACCAACCTGGAAATATCCTACCAGACCATGACAACCCAATTATTTTATTATTCCTGAGAAACAGTTGTGAACCAAAAAAGCCTTTTCCCCCGGTTAACCTTTTTTTAAATGTATGTATGTGTGCATGAGGGTTAGGAAGAATAAGAAGTTTTAAAAGAATCTTTTTCGCATATAGAGTTATCTCATTATTGTTTAAGACTTAGTTTATTAACAAATAGTTAATTTTGTTGTTGTTTGAAGAAACCTGGTTTGGTGTGCTTAATTCTGGGGGACAAATAGAGTGTTTCATTTGGCTATTTTCTGGTAGGTGGAAAACCTTACTCATATGCTATGACCTGTGGAGTTGGAGGACTGAATTAACAGTGCATTGCTCCTGCTTTGATCGTAAAAATGCTTTATAGATAATGAAAAAGCATTCAATCATGTTTATCACAAAAGCTAATAGGCGTGTTGCTGAAATACAACATTGACAGTAAAGATGTGGTATTTATCCAGAGTCTATATTGGGATCAAATAGCAAGCATCAGGCTAGAAGATAGACAATCAGATATATTTCAAGTGAAGAGAGGAGTACAAGCTGTCACCAAAATTATTCAATCAGTACACAGAACGAATATTCAGAGAATTCGATGTACTTCCAGGTGTAAAAATTGGAAGTAAGAACTTAACAAATTTGTGGTACGCTGACGACACAGCACTATTTGCAGAATCAGAAGACGCCCTACAAAATATTGTAGATCAAGCAAAATCTAGAAGTTTAGAATATGGATTGAGTATGAACACCAAAAAGACAAAAACAATGATAGTTAGAAGGAATACATTAGAAGAAACCAGAGTGATGATTGAAATGGATGGTGTCACAGTGGAACAAGTAGATAAGTTTGTCTATTTAGGACAAATGGTAACAGAAGATGGTAGGGATGGACAATAAATGCTGGCCTGGCCAGCAACATCCACATCCCATGAATGAATAAAAAAAAGATGTGATGCTGAAGTCAGAATAAGGATAGAGATAGCCAGAGATAATTTTGTGAAGATGAAGGATGTGTTAACAATTAAGAAAGTTCAAGTTTTTAACAAGGGAAAAACTCATACTTTCCTGTATGCCTCAGAAACCTGGACAATAAGTACAGATCTGTGGAAGAAAATAGAGGTCTTTGAAATATGGATGCTAAGATGTCTGCTTAAAAATCCTTATACAGACCATATGACAAATGAAGAGGTGCTTGAAGTTGCAAGAGCAAAAAGAATTTTAAAAAGTGACATCCAGAAAAGAAAATGTCAGCATTTCGGCCATTTGATCAGAGCTGGAAAGCTACAGAGATCTCTTCTAGATGGCAAAGTGGAGGGCAGCAGAAAGAGGGATCGAGGGGTAGTTGGATGATGGACATCACAGAGCGGTTGCAGACAAGCAACAGTGGATGGCGCACGATAGACAAGCATGACATACCATGACAGCAGATCTCCTAGTAGGAGTAGCTACAAGCAGCAGCAGCAGTTGCTACTGTCCTTTTTATTCTTTGAGCTATAACTTTGCTCATAAGTCTGTTGTGAGGCACTTTATCAAATGCTTTTTGGAAGTCCATGTACACCGCATCAACAGCATGTTACCTTATCAAAAAACTCCAGCAAGTTAAATAGACATGATTTGCCCTTCACAAATCCATGCTAGCTTTCCCCAATTAAATTGCATTTTCCCAAGTGACTATTAATTTTCTCCTGAATTATCGTTTCTAGAAGCTTCCCCACCACCGAGGTTAAATTGACTGGCCTGTAGTTGCTGGGTATCACTATACACCTTTTTTGAACAATGATGTAACATTTGCAATTCTCCAGTCTTCTGGCATCACCCCTGTTTCTAAGGAAGACTGGAAAATTATGACCAGTGCCTCTGCAATTTCCACTCTCACTTCCCTCAGTATCCTTGGATGCATCTCATCTGGTCCTAGTGTCTTATCAACTTTAAGTACAGCTACCCTATCCAATACCTCCTCCTTATCAATTTTAAACCCTTCAAGCGTCTGAATTACCTCTTCTTACGCCATGACCTGCACATCATCTTCTTCCTTGGTAAAGACAGATGCAAAGTATTCAGTTAATACTTCAGCCATGCCCCCTGCCTCCATGCATAAATCCTCTTTTTGGTCCCTAATAGGCCCCACTCTTCTTTTTACCACCCTTTTTACTATTAATATGCCTATAGAAGATTTTTGGATTCCCTTTTATATTAGCTGCCAGTCTCTTTTCATATTCTCTCTTTGCTTCTTATCTGCTTTTTCACTTCCCCTCTGAACCTTATATATTCAATCTGATTCTTGATTGTATTATTCACCTGACATCTGTCAAAAGCACACTTTTTCTTCTTCAGCTTAATCTCTATCTCTTTCATCATCCAGGGAGCTCTGGATTTGTTTGCCCTATCTTTCCCCTTCATTGGGAATATACTTTGACTGTGCCTGAACTATCTCTTCTTTAAAGGCAGCCCATTGTTCAGTTACCATTTTGCCTATCAACTTTTGATTCCAATTTATTTAGGCCAGAACCATTCTTACCCCATTGAAGTTGGCTTTCCCCCAGTTAATTATTCTTACTCTGGACTGTTTCTTGTCCTTTTCCATAGCCAACCTAAACCTTACGATACAATGATCACTGTCCCCTAATTGACATTTGATCCACTTGGCCCACTTCATTCCCAAAAACCAAGTCTAGCAGTGCCTCCTTTCTCGTTGGACTGGAAGCATACTGCTGTAGATAATTCTCCTGGACACACTCTAAGAACACTTGCCCCTCTGTGCCCTTTACACTACTAATATCCTAGTTCACATTCAGATTATTAAAGTCCCCCATTCTAAGCACTCTATAATTCCTGCACCTCTCTTTAATTTCCTTGCCAGTTTGTCCTTCTACATCTTTCCCACTAGTTGGTGGCCTATAGACTACACAGAGCAACGTAATTGTACATTTTTTTGTTCCTCAGCTCTAGACAAATAGCTTCTGTCCTTGACGCCTCTGGGACATGCGCTGTCTCCAACACTGCAATGTTCTCCTTAATCAAAACTGACACCCCTCCCCCTTTCCTTCCTCTCCTATCTTGCCTGAACACCTTGTATCCAGGAATATTTCTCACCCAGTCCTTCCCTTCTTTGAGCCAGGTTTCCTTTATTGCCACAACATCATAATTCCATGTGACTATCTGTGCCTGCAGCTCACCAACCTTATTTACCACATTCCACGCATGCACAGTAACTCTATCTAGACTTTATTACTTTCCTTCTTACTCTGACCCCACCTAATACTTTACTATTTCCTACTCTAGCGCAATCCATCTCTCACAATTCTCTGTGCACCTTGGTGTTCCTCTCTTGTATTATCTCCTGGTTCCCACACCCCTGCCAAGTTAATTTAAAACCTCCCCAATAGCATTAGCAAATTGCCCCACAAGCAAATTTGTCTGAGCTCTGTTCAGGTGCAACCCGTCCAGCCAGTACAAGTCCCATCTCCTCCAGAACTGGTCCGAGTGTCCCAGGATTCTAAAGCCCTCCCTCCTGCACCATCTTTCCAGCCATGCATTCATCTACTGTATCCTCCTATTTCTATACTCACTTGTGCGTGGTATTGGGAGTAATCTAGAGATTACTACTTCTGAGGTCCTGCTTGTTAATTTCTTACCTAGCTCACTAAACTCTTTCTGCAGAGCCACATCCCTCTTCCTACTTATGTCATTGGTACCAATGTGGCTGTTCACCCTCCCTCCTCAGGATGCTTTGCAGCTGTTCAGTGACATCATTGACCCTGGTACCAGGGAGGCAACAGATCATCCTGGGCTCACACCTGCAGCCACAGAAACACCTGTCTATTTCCCTAACTATCTAATCTCCGATCACTATTGCTCTTCCAGTCTTCTCTGTGCCCCACTGTGCAGCTGAGCCAGCCGTGGTGTTATGGACTTTGGTCCGGCTGCAATCCCCAGATGAACCATCACTTTCCTCAGTATTCAGAACTGAATACAGCTTTGAGAGTGAGACGCACTCAGGGGACTCCTGCACTACCTGCCTGTTTCTTCTTAGCTGCCTGGCGGTCACCCATTCCCTCTCTCCCTGCATACTGCAGGGAGCTGCAGGGTGACCACATCTATAAACATGCTATCCACAGAGCTCTTAACCTCACAGATGCATTGCAGTGATACCAGTTGTTGCTGAAGTTCCAAAACCCAGAGCGTGTGCTGCTGTAACTGATGACACTTCCTGCACATATGGATATCCAGAACATGGGAAGCCTCCTCGAGTTCCCACATAGCAGAGGATATGCACTTCAGAGGTCAGAGCAGCCCTGCCATTCCTCTATCTATTTGCTAATAAACCTTGCTACAACTAATAAATACCTGAGTTTCAAGAGGGAACAGGAAGTTTTCAAAAGGAAAATAGACCAGTACATGAGTGAAAAGGGGATGGAAAGAAATGCTGAAAGGCTGAGATGAGGTAAATGGAATGGGAGGACACCTGTTTGGAGTATAAACACCAGCACAGATTAGTTGGGCTGAATGACCTGTTTTTGTGCTGTATATTCTGTTTAAACGATCGATCAAAGTCAGGTTGACAGTAGAACATCAGTTGACAAGCAGTTTCAAAATTACTACTTTCAAGATCTACATTCACTTTTTTGACCTGGGGCTAGACCTGCAAGAAGCACTTTCTCCCACAGGTGGCAATGTTCTGATTGTCTTTGAGTCACCCAGTTCTTTCCTCCCCACTTTTTGTGTTCACTCCTCGCTATAGTACAGTTTTGTGATTGCTGTTCACACTCTGATAGCTTGCCAACTGTTCATAGAAACATAGAAAACAAGTACCTAGTGCCCTTTGGCATTGACAAAAACTACAAAGACCATTTGCTTCCAAGGCAGTGTATCAATAATCTTTCTTTCCAAGAACAATCCCACAGTGGAACAAACTACCAAAGGAAATGGTCATAGCCCCATCACTGGAAATTTTCAAAGACCATCTTTAGATCATCTCCATTTCTAAGTGTTTCATTATCATGACTACCACATCTGTGGGTCATGTCTAGTTTAGCTAGTGCTAACCACATTGATAGTGTTGAGGAAATACAGATGTTAGTCTATGTGCCGACACAAACAAAGGAGAAGCAGAAGGAAGCCATTCAGCCTATCGTGTCTGTGCTGGCCGAAAAGGAAATAGACCAGAAATAGACGGTAACCTTGGGGCTATAAAGAGTGAGGAAATTAAGGAAATTCCTATCAGCAGAGAAAAGGTATTGGAGAAACTCAAGGGACTAAAATCTGACATCCCTGGGACCTGATGGCCTACATTCTAGTGTCATGCTGGGCCCCCACCTGCCAAGAATGAGGCACACTAATTTTGTCATGAACATTGATTTTAAATTGTTACTGGAATGAAGAAAGGACTTGTTAAGCTGATCAGCCGTGGCTGGAAAAGACATTTGCATATTAACAGACAGTGCTTGGAAGACCAAAGGGCCATTCCCTGACAGTCAACCCACAATAGACCTTGATCACCAGGTATTGTGTGTAAGAGGAGCATTCCAGAGACTGGTCAGGTGATACAATCCAAGACATGGTCAGACCAGTTGGTCACATGACTAACCTGCTTGGCAACCTGGGTTTTTCTGAATTGTACAAACAGTTTGAACCTAAGAGTGTCTGTTTGCTCTTGGACTGAGAAGATCTCTCCTGTCTGCTCCCATCTCTTTCTCACAAGCCTCTGAATCTGCTGAAGACACAATAACCCCAAGGGAAAAATGTCTCCTATAGCGAACAAGGTTTAAGAAGAATACTGGGCCCCAATGACAAGCCAGATCTACCTACAATCAAGGACTCTACAGTGAGCTCGAGGAACCATACAAAAACCCTTCAGATATTGCCTCAAACCTTTCCACTTTGTTTCTTCTCTTTTCTGTCTCTATTTGCATGTGTGTAATCGTATGCATGCTCGTGTGGGCACGTCGTGTATCTGTAGGCATCAACCGAATTAGAGTTTAAGTTCAAGTTTAATAAATTTCAACTTTTCATCTTTAAACCTAAGAAACCTGTTTGTGCTGGTTTCTTTGCCTCATAATTGGAAAGAAGTAAACAAGGATTCACCAAGGTGGAGCTAAAAATATGGTGTGTTTTTTTAAAAAACCCTGTTACAGTAAGACCAGGAGAAGGCAGAAAGGGAACACTGGACCTCTTTCTCACATGGTGGTTACACAAATTTGGGTGCTAGCGACTGGAATTAACCCACAGACAAACGAGAGAAACTGGAACTGGGAAGCCAAATTGTTCCCAATCAAAAAAAGAGCAAGATTTCAATTAAGGTTTTCTTGTGGCTGTGTGTGCTTGAACACTAACATGTCTGCGATTGAAGCTAGTAGCACCGCAAGCCAGGGTGAAGTAACTTGGGATAAGTTAAAAGCACTGTCTATGGAGGAGTTGAGGAAAATGGCTGAGCAGTGTGGGATCATTGTACGTGGCAAGGCTAGGAAGTCTGAACTCCAAAGGCTGGTGACCAACCGTTTTTCCCTTGAATCTGAAGAAGCAGAAACAGAGTTAGAAGCAGACCCAGACAGGGTACTGCTAGCAAAGATACAATTGGAACAAAGGAAACTTGAATTATAAGACAGGGAAAGAGAAAGAGAGAGACAGGAGAGGGAGAAAGAGAGAGTCTTCCAGAACGAACGTGCAAAGAAAGAAAGAGAAGAGAGAGAGAGAAAGACAGGAGAAGGAACAGGAGAGAGAGAGAGAAAATAAAAAAGAATATTCCAGAAGGAATGCGAAGAAAGAGAGCTGAAGTGGCTTGAATTAACTAGGGGGTGACAAAGTAACCCTAGTTAAAGCATGGCCAATATGAAGGAGCGTAATTCAGAGCTGGGTACAGAATTGTTAATACTAGCTCAACTAATTCCAAATTCAATGAGAAAGATGTAGAAGATTTTTTGTGTCCTTTGAGAAACTGGCATGGCAGCTAAAATGATGAGCTGAGACCTAGCCTCTTTTACTACAAAGCAAGCTAACCGGAAAAGCCCATGAGGTTTATTCCCTGTTGGCAGATGAGAGTTCATCAAATTATGAACTGACAACAAATCCTATCCTCAGGGCATATGAATTAGTACTCGAAGCATATCGCCAAAAGTTTAGAACCCTCAAGAAGCAAGCTAATCAAACTTATCTGGGGTTTGAAAGAAGTAAGCAGCTGGTTTTTGACCAGTGGCTGAGGGCTCTTAAAGTACAGCTCAGCTATGAGAATCTCAGAAGTAATTCTGTTTGAGGAATTTAAACACTCTTTCCCACTCTCCATAAAGACCCATGTAGAGAGTAGCAGGTCCAGAGAACCCGGCAAGCGGCCATTCTGGCCGATGAGTTTACTTTAATTAAAGGTCTATTTCCCAGGGGAGAACCTTACCTAGTCACCCCCGCAAATCCGAAAGGGACAAAGGCTGGGAAGGTGATAGGAGCCCAAGCAGTCCTGGGAGAGAAGAGAAAGCAGGAGACACAGGGGGCCCCCCTCTAGCCAAAAAGGAAGGTGCTGGGAGCAGGAATGAGACCCGGAGACCTATGTGCTTCTATTGTGTTAAAGCAGGGCATTTAAGAGCTGACTGCTGTAAATGAAAGGGAAAACCTGTAGGGTTAAGCAGGGCACACACTGTCGGTGAAGATGGAAACCTGATGGAAAGCACAGCAGAACAAGCTGTGGCTTTAACTGTAGTAAGAGTGAGACCCAGGAAGTGTAGGAAAATTTAATAGGATTCCTGAAGGCTATCAGGGTTTTGTGTCTGAAAGGAAAGTAACCCCATACCCCTCGAGTGGGGCAAGGAAGCCCATAGGGATTCTCAGGGACACAGAGGCCACCAGATCCCTTTTATTGGGAAAAGGCCTGACCTTTCCCCAGAGACTGCAGTGAACACCAAAATGATGGTGAATGGTATTGGAGGGCAGTGTATGCCTGTACCCGTACACCAGGTGCACCTGAAGTGCAACCTAGTTTCGGGACCAGTGACCATAGGGATTATCCCTATTTTGCCTGTGGACAGGGTTGACCTGCTCCTAGGCAATGATCTGGTGGGGGTGAAGGTGTTAGCCCCCCCAGTAGTGAAAGAAAGACTGCAAGAGGTCAGAGAGACAGGGCCATGGCAGGAGATGGTCCCCTGCAGTTTCCCTGAAAGTGTAGTGAATCAGGCCGTGATCAAACCAGATACCCAGAGGAGACTGCATTGGCACTGCAGGCAGATGACCAGGTCGATCTGTCTGAGACTTTCTTTGGAAAGTTAGGAGACCCAGGGAATGAATTAAATGGAATTTCCCTAGCTGAGGTTCAGCAAGCCGACCCAGTATTGCGAGTGTTAGCATTGGCTGCCCAGTCTGAAAGTGAAGCAGAGAGAGTCCCTGATTGCTACTGTTTAAAGAATGAGGTACTGATGAGGAAATGGAGTTCTCCTCACAGACCTGAGAGCAAGGAGTGTACAGTAGTTCACCAGTTAGTGGTGCCGCAGAGTTACTGGAGAGAAATATTAAGAAGGGCCCACGAGACTACAGTGGCTGTACATGCCGGTATACGAAAAACCAAAGCCCGCATAAGACAGCAGTTTGACTGGCCAAAACTCCACAAAGATGTGTTGGAGTACTGCAGGAGTTGCACATGTGCTAGTTTGAGGGGAAACCCCAACCTGCAGTGAAACCTGCACCCCTAAGTCCTGTGCCAGTGTTAGGAAGACCCTCCAAAAGAGGACTGGTGAACTGTAAGGTACCCCGGCCGAGAACAGAAAGGGACAGGCAGTCACAAGGCTGGCAAAAGGCTAGACAAGGAAGGGGAAAAAGTGACCAAGAGGGCAGGTTAAAGAAAGTCCGGGAGGAATTCCAGATAAAAACCCCTACTGTCCTGTCAGCCAACCCCGAAACATTTGAAAAGCTCAACCCCACATCCTCCTGTGTAAATTCAGAGACTAGAAGCACCCCCCAGAGTTGCTAACAGCATTTACAGGAACCTGCAGAGACAAAGAAAGACCTCGAGGGCCAGGGAAACCATGAGGGTGATGCCTTACTTAGTCGAAGTGCCACAGGCGAGTCTGCTGTAGAGTCTGCACAAATACCAGCAGGCAGGTGTGCCCCAGAGGACAAAGGGGAGATTAGCAAAGAATCCTTCCCCACAGTCAAAAAAAAGAAAACCACCCATCCCCTTTGCATGACTCAGCAAAGCACTGAAGGAGAGTTCAGGATAGACCCGCCCACTACTGACTCTCCGAGAAAAAATTACCTCAGCAGGAACAAAGACCCAAAGCAGCCATGGAAATTGGCAAATGGAAGAGAAACTTCCCCCCCACAAAAAACAGATATTTATTGGGATGCCTAAAAAAGGGCAATTTTAATAGGTTTTAGGATTTGTGAATGAATCAGAGTAATGCACTTTTTTTTGTATTTTATATTTTCTCTCGACCCTTTTAATGAAATGCACTTTTCTCAAATCGCATTTCATTCCACTGCATGTGGAGGTATCATGCTAGGCTGCCACCTGCCAAGAATGAGGCACATTAACTTTGTCATAAACATTGTTTTTAAATTATTACTGGAGTGAAGAAAGGACTTGTTAAACAGATCAGCCGTGGCTGGAAAAGACAATTGCATATTAACAGAAAATGCTTGGAAGGACAAAGGACCATTCCCTGACACGTTCAACACACAATGTCATAGAGTGAGACAGCACAGAAACAGGTCCTTCGGCCCATTGTGTCTGTGCTGGCCATCAAGCACGAACTATTCAAATCCCATTTTCCAGCACTTGGCCTGTAGTCTTGTATGCTATGGCGTTTCAAGTGCTCATCCAAATACTTCTTAAATGTTGTGAGAGTTCCTGCCTCTACCACCTCTTCAGGCAATGCGTTCCACATTCTAACCACCCTCTGGGTGAAATTTGTTTTCCTCAAATCCCCTCTAAACCTCCTGCCCCTTGCCTTAAATCTATGCCCCCTGGTTATTGACACCTCCGCTAAAGGAAAAAGATTCTTCCTATCAATGCCCCTCATATCTTGTATACCTCAATCATGTCCCCCCTTAGCCTCTCTGCTCTAAGGAAAACAACCCTAGCCTTTTCAGTCTCTCTTCATAGCTGAAATGCTCCAGCCCAGGCAACATCCTGGTGAATCTCCTCTGCACCCTCTCCAGGGCAATCACATCCTTCCGATAGTGTGATGCCCAGAACTGTACACAGTACTCCAGCTGTGGTCTAACTAGCATTTTATACAGCTCCATCATAACCTCCCTGCTCTTATATTCTATGCCTTGGCTAATTAAGGCAAGTATCCCATATGCCTTCCTAACCACCTTATCTACCTGTGCTGCTGCCTTCAGTGAACTATGGACAAGTACACCAAGGTCCCTCTGACCTTCTGTACTTCCTAGGGTCCTACCATCCATTGTATATTCCCTTGCCTTGTTAGTCCTCCCAAAATGCATCACCTCACACTTCTCAGGATTAAATTTCATTTGCCACTGCTCCGCCCCCCTTACCAGCCCATCTATATCATCCTGTAATCTAAGGCTTTCCTCCTCACTATTTACGACACCACCAATTTTTGTGTCATCTGTGAACTTACTGATCATACCTCCTATATTCACGTCTAAATCATTAATGTACACTACAAACAGCAAGGGTCCCAGCACCGATCCCTGTGGTACACCACTGGTCACAGGCTTCCACTCGCAAAAACAACCCTTGACCATTACCCTCTGCCTCCTGCCACTAAGCCAATTTTGGATCCAATTTGCCAAATTACCCTGGATCCCATGGACTCTTACCTTCTTAACCAATCTCCCATGCAGGACATTATCAAAAGCCTTATTGAAGTCCATGTAGACTACATCAACTGCTTTACCCTCATCTACACATCCAGTCACCACCTCAAAAAATTCAATCAAGTTAGTTAGACATGGACTCCCCCTGACAAAGCCATGCTGACTATCCCTGATTAATCCCTGCCTCTCCAAGTGGAGATTAATCCTGTCCCTCAGAATTTTTTCCAATAGTTTCCCAAACACTGATGTTGGACTCACCAGCCTGTAATTACCTGGTTTATCCCCGCTACCCTTCTTGAATAATGGTACCACATTCGCTGTCCTCCAATCCTCTGGTACCTCTCCTGTGGCCAGAGAGGATTTGAAAATTTATGTCAGAACCCCTGCTATCTCCTCCCTTGCCTCACATACCAGCCTGGGATACATCTCATCTGGGCTTGGGGATTTATTCACTTTTAAGCCTCTAAAACAGCTAATATTTCCTCCCTTGCAATGCTAATATGTTCAAGTATATCACAATCCCCCGCCCTGATCTCAACACCTGCATCGTCCTTCTCCATAGTGAACACAGCTGAAATGTAATCATTTAAAACCTCTTCTATGTCCACCAGCTCCACATACAGATTGTCACTTTGGTCTCTAATGGGCCCTATTCTTTCCCTGGTTATCCTCTTGTCCTTAATATACTTATAAAACACCTTGGGATTTTCCTTTATCTTGCCCGCCAGATTTTTTTCATGTCCTCTTTTCACTCTCCTAATTACCTTTTTAAGTACCCCCCCCTATACTTTCTATACTCCTCTAGTGCCTCCCCTGTTTTCAGCGCTCTGAATCTGCCATAAGCCTCCTTTTTCTTCCTGATCCAATCCTCTATATCCCTTGACATCCAGGGTTCCCTGGACTTGTTGGTCCTACCCTTCACCTTAACAGGTACATGTTGACTCTGAACTCTCATTTTCCTAGAAGTAGCTGCTCCCAGTTCACTTTAGCCAGATCCTGTTTTATCATCTTAAAATTGGCCTTCCCCCAATTCCGTACCTTTATTTCTGGTCCATCTTTGTCCTTTTATATAACTACCTTAAATCTTACAGCGTTATGGTCACTATCCCCGAAATACTCCCCCACTGACACTTCTACCACTTGTCCAGCTTCATTCTCTAGGATTAGGTCCCCTTCTCTTGTAGGACTTTCTATGTACTGGCTGAAAAAACTCTCCTGTATGATTAGATTAGATTAGAGATACAGCACTGAAACAGGCCCTTCGGCCCACCGAGTCTGTGCCGAACATCAACCACCCATTTATACTAATCCTACACTAATCCCACATTCCTAACAAACATCCCCACCTGTCCCTATATTTCCCTACCACCTACCTATACTAGTGACAATTTATACTGGCCAATTTACCTATCAACCTGCAAGTCTTTTGGCTTGTGGGAGGAAACCGGAGCACCCGGAGAAAACCCACGCAGACACAGGGAGAACTTGCAAACTCCACACAGGCAGTACCCGGAATCGAACCCGGGTCCCTGGAGCTGTGAGGCTGCAATGCTAACCACTGCGCCACTGTGCCGCCCTCACACAGGGCATTTTAAGAATTCTGCCCCCTTTAAGCCTTTTGCACGAAGACCATCCCAGTTGATCTTGGGGAAGTTGAAATCCCCTACTATTATTACCCTATTAGTTTTACACCTCTCTGAGATTTGCCTACATATCTGCTCCTCTATCTCTCCCTGACTGTTTGGAGATCTGTAGTACACTCCCAGCCAAGTGATTGCCCCCTTTTTGTTTTTAAGTTCTACCCATATGGCCTCATTTGAGGAACCTTCTCAGGTATCATCCCACCTTACAACAGTAATTGATACCTTGACCAACAGTGCAATGCCACCTCCTCTTTTATCCCCTCCCCTGTCATGCCTGAAGATTCTTTACCCTGGAATATCGAGCTGCCAGTCACATCCCTCCCTCAACCATGTCTCTGCGATAGCAATAATATCATAATGCCATGTGCTAATCAACACCCTCAATTCATCTGCCTTACTAGTAAGACTCCTTGCATTAAAATAGATGCAATCCAACATTGCATTTTTCACTTGTGCCTTAATAGGTCGATATTTGCTGTGCCTTCTAGACTGACTAGGTTTCTCTTCTTTATTTGGCTGTGCCTCACCCCATACTGTACCTCCACTCTGTATCCCATCCCCCTGCCAAATTAGTTTAAACCCCCCCCCCCCCAACAGCACTAGCAAACCTCCCAGCAAGGGTGTTGGTCCCGTTCCGGTTCAGGTGCAACCCGTCCAACTTGTACAGGTCCCACCTTTGCCAGAAACAGACCCAGTGATCCAGGAAATTAAAGCCCTCCCTCCTGCACCACCTCCTCAGCCACACATTCATCTGCTCTATCCTCCTATTCCAATACTCACTAGCACATGGCACTGGGAGTAATCCAGAGATTACAACCTTTGAGGTCCGGTTTTTTAATCTGCTACCTAGCTCCCTAAATTCTTGTTGCAGGACCTCATCCCTCTTTCTACCTATGTCGTTGGTACCAATGTGTACCACAACCTCTGACTGTTCATCCTCTCCCTTCAGAATGTCCTGCAGCCGCTCTGAGACATTCTTGACCCTAGCACCAATGAGGCAACATACCATCCTGGAGTCTCGTTTGCGGCCACAGAAACGCCTGTCTGTTCGCCTTATCACCTTGATCACCAGGTATTGTGTGTGAGAGGAGCATTCCAGAGACTGCTAAGGTGATACAATCCAAGGCGTGGCCAGACCAGTTAGTCGCATGACTAACCTGCTTGGCAACCTGGGTTTTTCTGAATTGTACAAACAGTTTGAACTCAGAGTGTCTGTTTTCTCCTGGACTGAGACGATCTCTCCTGTCTGCTCCCATCTCTTGCTCACAAGCCTCTGAATCCACTGAAGACACATGAACTCCAAGAGAGAAAAGTCTCCTGCAGCGAACAAGGTTTAAGCAGAATACTGGGCCCCAGCAAAAAGCAAGATCTACCTACAATCAAGGACACGACAGTGAGCTCGAAGAACTGTAACAAAAACTCTTCAGATATTTCCTCAAACTTTTCCACTTTATTTCCTCTGTTCTTTTCTGTCTCTATTTTCATGTGTGTATCGCGTATACATACTAGCGTGTGTGTGTCGTGTATCCTTAGGCGTCAACCGAATTAGAGTTTAAGTTCAAATTTAATAAATTTCAACTTTTCTTCTTTAAACCTAAGAATACCAGTTTGTGCTGGTTTCTTTGCCTTATAATTGGAAAGCAGTGAACAAGGATTCACCTATGGGGAGCTAAAAACACGGTGTGTTTAAAAAAAAACCCCGTTACAGTAAGACCAGTTGATGATCCATCTCGGTCTCCTCCTGAAGTCCCCAGCATCACAGATGGCAGTTTTCAGGCAATTCAATTCATTCCGCGTGATATCAGGAAATGACTGAAGGCACTGGATACTGCAAAGGCTATGGGCTCTGACAGTATTCCAGCAATAATACTGAAGATCTGTGCTTTAGAACTTGCCACACCTCTAGCCAAGCTGTTCCAGTACAGCTACAACACTGGCATCTATCTGGCAATGTGGAAAATTGCCCAGGTATGTCCTGTACACAAAAAGCAGGACAAGTTCAATTCAGCCAATTCCCGCCGCATCAGTCTACCCTCAATCATCAGTAAAGTGATGGAAGGTGTCATCAACAGTGCTATCAAGCGGCACTTGCTTAGCAATAACCTGCACAGTCACGCTCAGTTTGGGTTCTGCCAGGGCCACTCAGCTTCTGACCTCATTACAGCCTTGGTTCAAACATGGCAAAAGAGTAGAACTCAAGAGGTGAGGTGAGAGTGACTGTCCTTGACATCAAGGCAGCATTTGCCCGAGTATGGCATCAAGGAGCCTTCGCAAAACTGAAGTCAATGGGAATCAGGGAGAAAACCCTACTGTTTGGGGTCATACCTAGCGCAAAGGAAGATGGTTGTGGTTGTTGGAGGTCAATCGTCTGAGTTCCAGGACATCACTGTAGGAGTTCCTCAGGGTAGTGTCCCAGGTCCAAACATCTTCAGCTGCTTCAATCATAAGGTCAGAAGTGGGGATGTTCTCTGATGATTGCACAATGTTCAGCACTATTCGCAACTCCTCAGATACTGAAGCAGTCCGTGTAGAAATGCAGCAAGACCTGGGCAATATCCAGACTTGGGCTGATAAGTGGCAAGAAACATTTATTGCGCCACACAAGTGCCAGGCAATGATCATCTACAAGAGAGAATCTAACCATCTCCCCTTGACATTCAATGGCATTATGATCGCTGAATCCCCCACGATCAACATCCCAGGGGTTACCATTGGCCAGAAACTGAACTGGAGTAACCATATAAACACCGTGCCTACAAGAGCAAGTCAAAGGCTAGGAATCCTGCGGCGAGTAACTCACCTCCTGACTCCCCAAAGCCTGTCCACCATCTACAAGGCACAAGTCAGGAGTGTGATGGAATACCCTCCACTTGCCTGGATGGGTGCAGTTCCAACCATCTACAAACATTCACTCCCTCCACTACCAATGCACAGTGGCAGCAGTGTGTATCATCTACAAGATGCACTGCAGCAATGCACCAAGGCTCCTTAGACAGCACCTTCCAAACCCGTGACCTCTACCAACTAGAAGGACAAGGGCAGCAAATGGGTGGAAGTCAGAAACAGGACAAGGGCAGTATGGGTGGAAGTCAGAAACAGGAAAGGAGCAGTCACTTTGTTGGGAGTTTTCTATAGACCCCCCAATAGCAACAGAGACACGGAGGAACAGATTGGGAGGCAGATTTTGGAAAGGTGCAGAAGTAACAGGGTTGTTGTCATGGGTGACGTCAACTTCCCTAATATTGATTGGAACCTCCTTAGTGCAAATAGTTTGGATGGAGCAGATTTTGTCAGGTGTGTCCAGGAAGGTTTCCTGACTCAATATGTAGATAGGCCGACTAGAAGGGAGGCTATGTTGGATTTGGTGCTTGGCAACGAACCAGGCCAGGTGGCAGATCTCTCGGTGGGAGAGCATTTCGGTGATAGTGATCACAACTCCCTGACCTTTACTATAGTCATGGAGAGGGATAGGAGCAGACGGGATGGGAAAATATTTAATTGGGGGAGGGGGAATTACAATGCTATTAGGCAGGAACTGGGGAGCTTAAATTGGGAACAGATGTTCTCAGGAAAATGCACGACAGAAATGTGGAGGTTGTTTAGGGAGCACTTGCTGCGACTGCTGGATAGGTTTGTCCCGATGAGGCAAGGAAGGGATGGTAGGGTGAAGGAACCTTGGATGACAAGAGATGTGGAACAGCTAGTCAAGAGGAAGAAGGAAGCTTACTTAAGGTTGAGGAAGCAAGGATCAGACAGGGCTCTAGAGGGTTACAAGGTAGCCAGGAAGGAACTGAAGAATGGACTTAGGAGAGCTAGAAGGGGACATGAAAAAGTCTTGGCGGGTAGGATTAAGGAAAATCCCAAGGCATTCTACACTTATGTGAGGAACAAGAGGATGGCCAGAGTGAGGGTAGGGCCGATCAGGGATAGTGGAGGGAACTTGTGCCTGGAGTCGGAGGAGGTAGGGCAGGTCCTTAATGAATACTTTGCTTCAGTATTCACGAGTGAGAGGGACCTGGACGTTTGTGAGGACAGTGTGAAACAGGCTGATATGCTCAAACAGGTTGATGTTAAGAAGGAGGATATGCTGGAAATTCTGAAAGACATGAGGACAGATAAGTCCCCGGGGCCAGACGGGATATACCCAAGGTTATTACGGGAAGCGAGGGAAGAGATTGCTGCGCCTTTGGCGATGATCTTTGCGTCCTCACTGTCCACTGGAGTAGTACCAAATGATTGGAGGGTGGCAAATGTTCTTCCCTTGTTTAAGAAAGGGAATAGGGATAACCCTGGGAATTACAGACCAGTCAGTCTTACGTCGGTGGTGGGCAAATTATTGGCGAGGATTCTGAGAGACAGGATTTATGATTATTTGGAAAAGCATAGTTTGATTAGAGATAGTCAGCATGGCTTTGTGAGAGGCAGGTCATGCCTCACAAGCCTTATTGAATTCTTTGAGGATGAGACAAAACACATTGATGAAGAAAGAGCAGTGGATGTGGTGTATATGGATTTTAGCAAGGCGTTTGATAAGGTTCCCCATGGTAGGCTCATTCAGAAAGTAAGGAGGCATGGGATACAGGGAAAATTGGTGTCTGGATACAGAATTGGCTGGCCCATAGAAGACAGAGGGTGGTAGTAGATAGAAAGTATTCAGCCTGGAGCTCGGTGACCAGTGGTGTTCTGCAGGGATCTGTTCTGGGACCTCTGCTCTTTGTGATTTTTATAAATGACTTGGATGAGGAAGTGGAAGGCTGGGTTAGTAAGTTTGCCAATGACACAAAGGTTGCTGGAGTTGTGGATAGTGTGGAGGGCTGTTGTAGGTTGCAACGGGACATTGACAGGATGCAGAGCTGGGCTGAGAAGTGGCAGATGGAGTTCAACCTGGAAAAGTGTGAAGTCATTCATTTTGGAAGGTCGAATTTGAATGCAGAATACAGGCTTAAAGACAGGATTCTTGGCAGTGTGGAGGAACAGAGGGATCTCGGGGTCCACGTCCATAGATCCCTCAAAGTTGCCACCCAAGTTGATAGGGTTAAGAAAGCGTATGGTGTGTTGGCTTTCATTAACAGGGGGATTGAGTTTAAGAGCCGCGAGGTTATGCTGCAGCTCTATAAAGCCCTGGTTAGACCACACTTGGAATATTGTGTTCAGTTCTGGTCACCTCATTATAGGAAGGATGTGGAAGCTTTAGAGAGGGTGCAGAGGAGATTTACCAGGATGCTGCCTGGACTGGAGGGCATGTCTTATGAAGAAAGGTTGAGGGAGCTAGGGCTTTTCTCATTGGAGCGAAGAAGGATGAGAGGTGACTTGATAGAGGTGTACAAGATGATAAGAGGCATAGATGGAGTGGATAGCCAGAGACTTTTTCCCAGGGCGGAAAGGGCTATCACCAGGGGGCAGAATTTTAAGGTGATTGGAGGAAGGTTTAGGGGAGATGTCAGAGGTAGGTTCTTTACACAGAGAGTGGTGGGTGCTTGGAATGCACTGCCAGCGGTGGTAGTAGAAGCAGATACATTAGGGACATTTAAGCGACTCTTGGATAGGTACATGGATGATAGTAGAATGAAAGGTATGTAGGTAGTTTTATCTGAGAGTAGGTTAAAGGGTCGGCACAACATCGTGGGCCGAAGGGCCTGTACTGTGCTGTACTGTTCCATGTTCTATGTTCTAAATGCATGGGAACACCACCACCTGCAAGTTCCCCTCCAAGTCGCACACCATCCTGGCTTGGAACTATATCGCCGTTCCTTCACTCTTGCTGGGTCAAAATCCTGTAACTCCCTTCCTAACAGCACTGTGGGTGTACCTACTTCACATGGACTCCAGCGGTTCAAGAAGGCAGCTCACCACCATCTTCTCAAGGGCAATAAGGGATGGGCAATAAATGCTGGCCTCACCAGCGGCATCCACATCCCATGAATGAATAAAAACAGGCTGAAAGGGAACCCTAAACCTCTTTCTCACTGGGTCGTAACTAAAAGAGATGGCTGCAGAGATAGTGGATGCGCTAGCTATGATTCTCCAAAATTCCTTAGATTCGGGTCTGGCCCCATCAGGTTGGAAATTGGAAAAAATGTTACACCGCTTTTCAAGAAAGGAGGGAGAAGGAAAACAGGGAACTACAGGCCAGTTAGCCTGACATCAGTCATTGGGAAAATGCTGGAATCTATTATTAAGGAAGTCTTAACAATGCACTTAGAAAAGCACAGTATGATTAGAACAAGTCAACATGGTTTTATTAAAGGGAAATCCCGTTTGACGAATTTATTAGAGTTTTTTGAGGGTGTAACTAGTGGGGTAGATAAAAGGGGGAACCAATAGATATTGTATACCTAAATTTCCAAAAGGCATTTGATAAGGTGCCACACAAAAGGTTAAGATGCAAGATAAGGGCTCATGGAGTTGGGGGTAAAATATTAGCATGGATAGATGATTTTTTAATGGACAGTAAGCAAAGTGTGGGCATAAACGAGGCATTTTCAAGTTGCCAGGCATTAAATAGTGAAGTACCACAAGGATCAGTGCTGGGCTCTCAGCTATTTACAATCTATATTAATGACTTGAATGAAGAGACAGAGGGTAATGTATCTAAGTTTGCTGATGATAGGTGGAAAGGTAAGCTGTGCGGAGGACACAAAGAGGCTGCAAAGAGATGTAGGCAGGTTAAGTGAGTGGGCAACAAGATGGCATATGGAGTATAATGTAGAGAAGTGTGAAGTTATTCACTTTGGTCATAAGAATAGAAAAGCAGAATATTTTTTAAAAGCTGTAAAACTTGATAAGTGTTGATGTTCGAAGAGACTTGGGTGTGAAATAAAAACAAAGTGTTAGAAATACTCAGCAGGTCTGGCAGCATCTGTGGAGAGACTTGGGTGTGCTTGTACAAGGAATACAGAAAGTTAGCATGCAGGTACAGCAAGCAATTAGGAAGGCAAATGGCATGTTGGCCTTTATTCCAAGGGGATTGGAGTAGAGGAATAAAGAAGTATTGCTGCAATTGTACGGGGTTTTAGTGAGACCACATCTGGAGTACTGTGTGCAGTTTTGGTCTCCACATTTAAGCAAGGATATTCTTGCATTGGAGGCAGTACAGTGAAGGTTCAATAAATTGATCCCTGGGATGAGGGGGTTGTCCTATGATGAGAGGCTGAGTAAATTGGGTCTATATTCTCCAGAGTTTAGAAGAATGAGAGGCGATTTCATTGAAACATTCAAGATTCTGAACAGGCTGGATAGGGTAGACACCGAGAGATTGTTCCCGCTGGTCAGGGAATCTAAAACACGGGGGCACAGTCTCAGGATAAAGGATTTAGGACTGAGATGAGGAGAAATTACTTTGCTCAAAGGGTTAAAAATCTTTGGAATTCTGTAGCCCACAGGGATGTGGATACTCCATCTTTGAATACATTTAAGGCTTGGTTAGACAGATTTTTGGTCTCTCAGGGAATCAAAGGATATGGTGAGTGGGCAGGAAAGTGGAGTTGAAGCCTAAGATCAGCCATGATCATATTGAAGGCTCAATGAGCCATATGGTCTACTCCTGCTCCTATTTTTTGTGTTCTTGTGAGCAGTTCAACTTAATCCCACATTCCAGCTCTTGGTCTATAGCTATGTAAGTTATGGCACCCAACCATTGTTCATGTATGTCAGCAGGATATTCAAATAGAATGTGGGGAGATACATCACAGCCCAGGACTATCTGTCCTCACCAGATTTCCACAGGCATTCTCCAGCACTAGTAACACTAACGCTTGGACAACTCACAACCTCCGAACATTCCGCCCAGGCATGCGCCATGGAAAGGTCACTCCATAGTCGCCTCACAGTGACCAAAACAACATGGAAGGCAGCAGTTATGGGTTATAAGTCCAGCTCAATTGGCGTAGAGATTGGGCGCCACGGGTTGCCTTTGTTGGTGGGAGAGGTCAACGCATCTCACTGGACAGCTACCGCCCGCCTCAAACCGGGCAGCCTCCCGGTCAGTAAGGTTCTGTCCTGCCACAGTCCACCTGCTTCAATGGGTGCTCGGAGCTCAAGGTCATTGCTCGACAAGTGGACTGTAACATCGCACCAAACAGCATGACAAAAAAAGGAAAGAAGGTACCAGCCCTTCGTTTTGCAAATTAGAACGTCAGAACTGTGTGTCCTGGCTTGTCGGAAGACCTTACACAAATCAACGACTCTCGGAAGACCACCATCATTAACAATGAGCTCTGTAGACTCAATGTGGACATTGCAGCACTTCAGGAGACACGCCTCCCTGCGAGCAGCTCTCTAAGAGAGCAAGACGACACCTTCTTCTGGCAGGGTAGGGATCCTGAAAAACCAAGACAGCATGGAGTGGGCTTCGCCATCAAAAACTCTTTGCTCAGCATGATAGAGCCACCTTCAAATGACTTGGAACACATACTGTCCATCCGACTGCTCACCGCTTCTGGCCCAGTACACCTACTCAGCATCTATGCTCCAGCACTCTGCTCCCCACCTGAAGTTAAAGACCAGTTCTACGAGGAACTCCATAATATCATTAATAGCATTCCGAATACCGAACATTTGTTCCTGCTAGGGGACTTTAACGCCAGGGTTGGGGCCGACCATGATTCAATGCCCTCCTGCCTTGGGCGCTATGGCATTGGAAGGATGATTGAGAATGGACAAGACTGCTTGAGTTATGTACCTATCACAACCTCTGCATCACCAACTCGTTCTTTCATACTAAACGCTGTCACCAGGTTTCATGGAGACACCCAACATCACGTTGTTGGCATCAGCTGGACCTCAATGTCACAAGGCGAGCCTCTATAAACAGTGTCCAAATCGCACGCAGCTTCCACAGTGCAGACTGTGACACCGACCACTCCCTAGTGTGCAGCAAAATTAGACTCAAACCAAAGAAGCTACATCACTCCAAGCAGAAGGGCCGCCCGCGCATCAACACTAACAGAATTTCTTATCCACAGCTGTTACATAAGTTTCTAAATTCACTTGAAAAAGCCCTTCAAAACACTCCCACAGGGGATGCAAGATGAAGTGGGCCCACATCAGAGATGCCATCTCTGAATCAGCAATGACCACCTTTGGCAAACATGAGAAGCAGAATGCAGACTGGTTTCAATCTCACTTTGAAGAGCTGGAACCTGTCATAGCCGCTAAGCGCACTGCACTATTGAACTACAAGAAAGCCCCCATCAAGTTAACATCCGTAGCACTTAAAGCAGCCAGAAGCGCTGCACAAAGAACAGCCAGGTGCTGTGCAAATGACTACGGGCAACACCTATGCAGTCGTATTCAGCTGGCCTCCGACACCGGAAACATCAGAGGGATGTATGATGGCATTAAGAGACCTTGTGGGCCAACCATCAAGAAAATCGCCCCCCTCAAGTCTAAATCAGTGGAAACGATCACTGACCAATGCAAGCAAATACTCCAGGGAAAATGTTGTCACTGATACCGCCCTCAATGCAGCCCAGTCTCTGCCAGTCATGGATGAGCTGGACAAACAGCCAACAAAATTGGAACTCAGTGATGCCATTGATTCTCTAGCCAGCGGAAAAGCCTCTGGGAAGGACGGCATTACCCCTGAAACAATCAAGAGTGCTAAGCCTGCTATACTCTCAGCACTGCATGAACTGCTTTGCCTATGCTGGGATGAGGGAGCAGTACCACAGGACACGCGCGATGCCAATATCATCACCCTCTATAAGAACAAGGGTGACTGCGGTGACTGCAACAACTACAGTGGAAGCTCCCTGCTCAGCATAGTAGGGCAATTCTTCGCTCAAGTCGTTTTAAACAGACTCCAGAAGCTGGCTGAGCATCTACCCTGAGGCACAGTGCGGCTTTCAAGCAGAGAGATTCACCATTGACATGCTGTTCTCCCTTCGCCATCTACAGGAGAAATGCCACAAACAACAGATGCCCCTCTACGGTGCTTTCATAGATCTCACCAAAGCCTTTGACCTTGTCAGCAGACATGGTCCCTTCAGACTACTAGCAAAGATCGGATGTCCACCAAAGCTACTAAATATCATCACCTCATTCCATGACAATATGAAAGGCACAATTCAGCATAGTGGTGCCTCATCAGACCCCTTTCCTATCCTGAGTGGCATGAAACAGGGCTGTGTTCTCGCACCTACACTGTTTGGGATCTTCTTCTCACTGCTGCTCTCACATGCGTTCAAGTCTTCAGAAGAAGGAATTTTCCTCCACACAAGATCAGATGGCAGATTGTTCAACCTTGCCCATCTTACAGCGAAGACCAAAGTACAGAAAGTCCTCATCAGGGAACTCCTCTTTGCTGACGATGCTGCATTAATATCCCACACTGAAGAGTGTCTGCAGAGACTCATCGACAGGATTGCGGCTGCCTGCAACGAATTTGGCCTAACCATCAGCCTCAAGAAAACGAACATCATGGGACAGGATGTAGAAATGCTCCATCCATCAATATCGGCAACCACGCTCTAGAAGTGGTTCAAGAGTTCATCTACCTAGGCTCAACTATCACCAGTAACCTGTCTCTCAATGCAGAAATCAACAAGTGCATAGGATAGGCATCCGCTGCTATGTCCAGACTGGCCAAGAGGGTGTGGGAAAATGACGCACTGACACGGAACACAAAAGTCCGAGTGTATCAAGCCCGTGTCCTCAGTACTTTGCTCTACGGCAGCGAGGCCAACGTATGTCAGCCAAGAGCGACATCTCAACTCATTTCATCTTTGCTGCCTCCGAAGAATCCTTGGCATCAGGTGGCAGGACTCCAATGCAGAAGTCCTTGAGGCAGCCAACATCCCCAGCTTATACACCCTACTGAGTCAGCGGCGCTTGAGATGGCTTGGCCATGTGAGCCACATGGAAGATGGCAGGATCCCCAAGAATGCATTGTACAGCAAGCTCGCCACTAGTATCAGACCCACTGGCTGTCCATGTCTCCATTTAAAGACGTCTGCAAACGTGACATGAAGTCCTGTAACATTGCCCAATAGTCGCGGGAGTCAGTTGCCAGTGATCGCCAGAGCTGGCGGACAGCCATAAAGTCGGGGCTAAAGAGTACCAAGTCGAAGAGACTTAGCAGTTGGCAGGAAAAAAGACAGAAGTGCAAGGAGAGAGCCAACTGTGTAACAGCCCCGATAACCAACTTTATCTGCAGTGCCTGTGGAAGAGTCTCTCACTCTTGAATTGGCCTTTATAGCCACTTCAGGCGCTGCTCCACAAACCACTGACCACCTCTAGGCACTTACCCATTGTGTCTCGAGACAAGGAGGCCAAAGAAGTGAGAACTCTGACTACCCCTAGTAGTTCTGCAGTGCACCTACTAGCACTGCTATCTGAGAGCTCAGCTAACTCGGCACAGATTGCAGACTCAAACCTGGATATTTTTGAGACTGCAAGGCTCAATTATTGCCCAAAGAGGAGGGAGCGATGGGGATTGTGCAACGAATGCACTGATTCTGTTGGAGGATCGGGACCTGGAGCCAGTTCCGCCCCCAGGTGGCTGGATCGCTTTGCTCACTCTCCAGCAGAAGAGTTTTCAAAGCTTTCGCTTCCGGAACCAGCGGAAGAAAGAAGCCAGAAATCCGAGCGAAAGGATTAGAAAAAAATCCTTCTTGGGAGGGAGTTTTGGTTGTGTCCTCTATTCCAAAGTAAGTGAAAGTTCTTTAATATGTGCCGTGTTTGCGTATTTTAATGGTGAGACCTGTCCCAGAACTACCTGAGCGGGGGACATACACAATCATTCCCAGGGTCTGATGAAACAACCGAAGCAGTTTCCAAACTTTTTCAAGTTAAAAAGTTTGGTTTTTCAACGGAATAGCGGCTTAAAAAGTCCCACAGGGTCGTTTCAACCAGGAGCTCACAACAATGAGAAGGCAATCCGGGTTGTAGACTTATTTAATTCCGATGGTGAAAATGAAAAGACGTTTTTAGTGTCAGGAAATTGGGAGAGCGGCTGTCACACTGATACATAAAAGAACAATGTGAAATCATGGAGACCCTCGGTGACCGAGTGCTTTGTGGAGGGAGCGATGTGCAATGTCAGAAAGGATTTAGAGCATAACTGGGTTCAGTGCGAGCCCAGCACTGCTCCGCAGGGCAGCCGGGGTATGTGTTAACCCAGCGCCCAGCCTCGACACTCAGATTATCCAGTGTCTCATTCTGATATCAGTGATCCACAGTTTTGATATGTGAATATGGAACTTTCATTTTATTACTGTCAAGAAAAATCAGTAGTTTCACTGATTTAAAAAAAAATCATTCTTTAAAGTTAAATCGATTCTGATAGGCAAATAATGACATTTTTAACATTAAAATCGAAAACTAAAACATCTAGGGCGAGGATGAGTTTGGTTGAGCATCCTGCCACCTCATTGACATTCTTTAGAAACAGGACGAGTACGAGTTAAATGGATGTAATAACTTCCGTAAGGAGGAGGCTGCGTGTCTATTAACTGAATGGAACAAAGACTTGCGTTTAACCGACTTAAAAATATGAGTATATGAAAGCATGTAAAATGGGAGAAAAATACAGGAGGAAGAATTGCCCCTAGTTATTGTGAAGGAATTCAAGGATGGCACCACCTTTGAACTAATGGCAGAGTGCAGGAAATGTATGTTTCAGATTTTACTTAAATATCCCGAATGAAATAGTAATTCGTATTTACGGTTTTTTCTGAAAATAAGTTTTTTTTAAAGAATAACGTATTTTAAGTGGTGATGTATCTATCTAGTTGTATCCGGAAGGTGAGGGAAGTTAATGCTGGAAAATGAGATATTTGAATTGGATCAGACCATGGTCTAGATTCAAAAGAAATAAGAGATAACAAGGTAAATCAGGACCTGCTATTTAGATAACAGTTAGCTTGGGGTTTAGAGACCTGAAGACTGGAGGAGTTAACCAATCCCCATTTTGTTTAACATTGGTTAGATGGAGTTTCACTTTTCACTGACCCATCAATGTATCCTAACTGCTGACTTAGAAAAGCAACCTTTATCATGCTAACCATCCTGCTGTGTTTCTGGGCAAGGTTTGGGCTGTGGAACCCTGCCTGCTAAAATGGATTAAGACTATCCCAAATGATTTCACATGGACCCTTACAGCTGTCACAAAGGAAAGTCATTTTACGAGTCCCAGCTGAGTTCAATCTAAGGTCTTGGAAACGAATCATAGAAATCAGCAGACAATTTGGCCCATCAAGCCTGTGCCAGTATTAATTTTTCAATTAGCATGTTCTAATATATTTGTGTATCAATTAAATTTCCCCTTCATTGTTTCAGTGATAATCTTGAGCCTAAGTCCCTTTGTTACCAATGCACTAATTGGAAATAATGTTTAATTATTTTTCCTTTCATAACCTTGTATTGAGAACATCTGTTAGATGCTCCCAATAAGGAAAAAAATCATTTTTCAAGTCTTCATAACTATAATATTTCATTCCTCTATCATTCTAATGAATATTAACCACACCCTTTTCACAGCTATAATAGCTTTTGTGTAATAAGATACATGCAAGAACCACATGTCCATACCACAAAGGAGGTCTAACCAATTTATGTAAACATTCAATATTACTTCCTTGCTTGTATTTTCAATGTCTCTAAGAATAAAACCCAGAATCTCATTGTCCGTTTTATGGCCCTTTGTACTTGAACTCTCAACTTTGAAGACTCCTTTAGCGGTACCTCTGAAACACTCTGTTCCTACCCTCTGTTGAGAATCTTACCAATAATTTATTAGTAACAATAATACAGCCCTAATCCAGAGAGGCCTGCCTCCCCTGGATCATTTGGAGTGGTAGATATGCGAGAAAATAAATTATGTCTGTAGTCAGACCATAAGTGGAAAAAAAACATACATAAAATTATGTCATAGCATTCCTTTTAAAATCCGGAAACAGCTTCAGAAGTTGGAGATTTAAAAAACACAATGTTTTATTATCGGATATTGTGATTGACGCTGATTATTACATCCAATTAGAATAGAATCTACAGCACAGAAATATTGTTCAAGTGGTCTATGCTGGTGTTTTTACTCCACACAAGCCTCCTCCCACCCGAATTACCTCTCCCCACGCTGCTGTCATATCCCTCTATTGTCTTCTCCCTCATGTCTGTATAAAATCTCATCTTTAACATATCAATGCTATTTTTTCAACCACTCCACTTTTCTTAACTCCTGTTGGCTAATGGTACATTCATGGAAAATATTATGCAAGTTTATGGCAGCAGGAGTAACCACTTTCTTAATCTCTTGGCAAGTTTTTGCCCTCCCTAATTGCTTTCTATAAGATTGTTCTGCTCGTTGTGATCCTTTTCAGGTAATGATCTGAGTGACATTTTTTAGGTGGTTTAAAACTGCCATCATTTGGAATTGATCGCAGGTCATCCGTTGGTTGGGTCACAAAAATCTCCACCGCTTGGATAAACACATTCAAATAATAATATAAACCGTAGAAGTGAGAAACATTGATCTGCTAGCATCCGCTTAACAGTCTGTGTAAACACTGTATGCTGGGGCATTATCACTAACAGTTTCCAAGCTTAAGTGAAACTGTGAGGCAAACCACCATGATGACCTTATTTAAGTTCAGTCAGAATTCTCAACCATAGAAATTTGGCTTTGTGAGTCAGTTACAAAGTTGTAATATAAATATAGGATTCAGATCACAAACCTTGAACATGAACCTCATACAAGTTAAAATTTTCATTTAAATCCTGCAATTGCTTCTTACTCTTTCCTATCTAGTCTTTATAATACTGGTGATAAAGGATTTCTGTTAAGAAAGAGACTTACGAACATACGAATTAGGAGCAGAAGTAGGCCATTCAGCCCCTCGAGCCTGCTCCGCCATTCAATAAGATCATGGCTGATCAGTTTGTGTCTCGAATTCCACACTCCCATCTACCCCCTTTGATAATCTTTGATATCCTTTGATTCCCTTGCCTAACAAGAATCTACGTCAGCCTTAAAAATATTCAATGACCCCGCCTTCACTACCTTCTGAGGCACAGAGTTCCAAAGTCACACAACCCTCTGAGAGAGAAAAATTCTCCTTATCCCTGTCCTAAAAGGGTGACCCCTTAATTTTAAAACCGTTCTAGACTCACTCACAAGAGGAAACATCCTTTCCACATCCACCTTGTCAAGACTGTTCAAGATCTCATATACTTCAATCAAGTCTCCCTTCACTCTTCTAAACTCCAGTGAAAATAAACCCAATCTGTCCAACCTTTCCTCAAAAGCCAACACACTCATTCCAGGTCTCAATCTAGTAAACCTCTTCGGAAGAGTAAATAGTAGAGTAAATAGTAATTGTCTTAGTACTGGACTGAAGTGTCAATTTAGAGTACATGCTGAAGTCTCTGCTATGGGGCTTTAACCTACAACTATCTGACTCAAAGTCAGAGAGTGCTTCCTCTCACACCTGCGGGGAAGGTGCAGAGTTTAACCCATTGAGTCAGACACTGCGGCGGGAAAGAAGCAGATTTAAACCCTCTTCATCCCCCAGTGCTGGGGGAAGGGAACAGAGTTTAACCCTGTTGGAGGTGCTATCTTTTGGACATTAAGCTGAGGGCTCCCACCCCCAACCCCAGACTTCCCCCTCCAGTGTTTATAAGATTCCATAGATCCTATATTACAATACTACAGAAAAATGGGTAGTTCTTCTAGTATCCTGGCCAATATTTATCCCTCAACCAACATCATTAAAAAGTTTTTTGGTCATTTATCTCTTTGCTATTTGTGGGACCTTGCTGCCCATAAACTGTCTGATGTGTTTCCCTACATTACAATAGTGAGTACATTTCAAAAGTACTTAATTGGCTGTGAAACATTTCAGAATATTCTGAGTTCATAAAAGTGCTATATAAATTACAGTTTATTTTTTTCTATTGGTCAGTGAGATGGCAATAAGGGAGCACAAATTTAAGAAAATCACAAATGGAATTAAAAGGAAAATTAGGAATAAATTCTTTGCACATAGGAGATTATGCTATGAAACACTGTGCTACAAATCATTGTTGAAGCAAAGTTCATAAGTACTTTGAAAGGGGAACTAGATTGTGCTTGAAAATGAGGATTATTAAAGAATTTAGGATGTGAACAGTAGATTAGGATGAGGTTTGATGGGTAGTGCAGAGTATAACACTGGTGCAGACTTGATGGGCCAAATGGCTTGTTTCTGTAATTTAAATTTTATGATTCTACACGGATGTTTCTGCTGACTACAATCACTGCCTGTCTAAAACACATTTAATTGGCATGATTTTGATAAAGTGTGAATTAAGTCAAGTAGAATAGTCAAATTCATCATATTGAGGTGTTTAATTGTTAGATTTTTCATACCTCTATAATGTCAGTTTGTGATTTGGCAAGTAGGATATTGTATTGTTAAAAGCTTGTTTAAAGCTTCCCATAACACCTCAAAAGTATTCTCACTGTACAGGTGTATTAGGACATCAAAAGAGTTGCACTTTCTGCAAGTCAGAAAAATAAAAATTATCAGAGAAGCCCTCTTCAAGCATTAGTAGGTAAAAATAATGATTGGTGCTGCCATTCCAAGTTCTTTGCATTATTTTAACATTGGTATTTACCTGTTTAAAATAATCTGTTAATAAGTATGAAGCGATACATGTTGGTTAAAAAAACACAGTAACTATACTCTGAATGGAAGTAGACTTGGTGTTGTGGAAGAGCAGAGGGATTTGGAGGTACAAATTTGCAGAACGTTAAAGGCCTTGGTTTGATAAAGCCATAAAAAGTGGATGGGATTCAAAATTTTGTCACAAAAGGTATGGAATATAAAATACTAATTAATAAGTCCACTCATAACTGTACTGTGTGCAGTATTGAACTTCATACTATAGGAAAGATATTGAAGTTTTAGAGAGATACAACATAGATTCAGAAGGATAGTGCCTAATCTGAAGAAATAAAACACAAAACAACTTGAAAATTGAGAAAAATTATTGGGTGATATGAAAGAAATGTTTAAAATATGAAAGGATGGGGTAGGGTAGGTGGAAGCAGATTGTTTCAGTTGTTGAGAGGTTATGAATAAACAACCAGATGAAAGACTAAATGAGTGAGATTCAGAACAGAGAGCAAGAGAAACAGGTGGATACAGTAATTTCACTTCCAGGGTTCAGTGGTTGAGGCAGAAACTATGTCAATATTCAAGGTTAAATTGGCTAGGTGGATGAAGGAAAGGGAGATAAAAGGACATGGGAATAGGGCGGGTAAATATGATTAGAACTATTTGCTCGCATAGAGAGTAAATGCTGACACATACTAGTTGGTCAAATGGACTGTTTTTGTCTTAACTTGTATGTAAAAGCTGATAAATGCTTCGAGGAGAATTTCATACAAGCACCTTATATGTCCTGAAAACAATGTCAATCGTAGTTTCAACCCTTAGCTTACTGTCTCCAATTGCTGTTGATATCTGTTGGGTTTATAATTATGTAATTTTAACTGAATAATTTATTCTATTTTCACAACTGTTACTTTGCCCAGCATTGGTTCAGACTGTTAGGAAGTTCCATGATGATGTTTACATTTTCAGATTAGAAGTGGTGACATTATGACTGCAGGCTAATCAGAAAATTCTCAGCATATATCACATAAATAAATGTATCCCACGCAGCTTTTCTGTCAAACATGTTATCCTAAAGTGATAATCCATTATAATAGATAAATGGGGCGGCGCAGTGGTTAGCACCGCAGCCTCACAGCTCCAGCGACCCGGGTTCAATTCTGGGTACTGCCTGTGTGGAGTTTGCAAGTTCTCCCTGTGTCTGCGTGGGTTTCCTCCGGGTGCTCCGGTTTCCTCCCACATGCCAAAGACTTGCAGGTTGATAGGTAAATTGGCCATTATAAATTGCCCCTAGTATAGGTAGGTGGTAGGGAAATATAGGGACAGGTGGGGATGTGGTAGGAATATGGGATAAGTGTAGGATTAGTATAAATGGGTGGTTGATGGTCGGCACAGACTCGGTGGGCCGAAGGGCCTGTTTCAGTGCTGTATCTCTAAACTAAACTAAACTGATTGATAACAAACAAGTATTAACTAGTGTTGGTCACTTCAGAGCATTCTGATTACCTGCACATCCTTGCATCCTCCACATCCCCCAACACACACTTCAAAGTTCCTATGACATGACAAAGGGGATGGAATATAGATGAAACCATCTGCTGCCATGTTTGTTCTGAGCAGCAATTTCAAAGTTTTAAAAAATCCAGAAACATGAGATAACTGGAAGACTTCAGTAGGGGCACAGATATCTCCATGGTATAAGGGCAAAGAGACATATAGATTTTTGCATTTTTGGGTTTTTATGCTGGATATACTACTTGAGTTTCAATTCAACAACCATTCCAGTAAGTGGAACTTACGTCCTTCATGAACCAGAATGTATCTTTATGTGTCCAATCTCTAAATGGAAGTAGTAAAATCCTGGGATTGAATAAAGTACCCTTGCCACTGCATTCCAGTGTCATGTGATACACACACCTGCCTGCCGTAGGTGAGGGTATCTGTTATATATATATTCTGACTGAGGCTCAGCATATGAATCAACCGACAATTTATTTAATATTAAACTAATGAATGCCGAGTGTTGTTGGAAACAATGTAGTTGCAGTAATCTACAAACTTGCTATCATTCTTGAAGTATCAAACCAGCAAAGACACTTCCCCTGCTTTACCTCTTAAGATAACATTGACTCTTGAAACATGGTTGCTTACATGACATGTACTCAGATGTAGCTCAATTTCGTTGCTACCGTCAGACTGACTGCTGGCATAAAGTCTGACATAGATATATCATTCAAAATCTTTTGAAGCTATGGTGAAACAAGAGCACAGTGAATGTTGAAAAACTGTACCCATACTAACTACATTAGATCAATTGGCAGTTGCAATCTTAAAGCACAGACAATACCATCGAGTGCACATGGACCTTCTGTGGGTCAAACTGAATGCCATAACATATGAACACAATCAAGCCAATATTGTTAAATAGGTTCCCCATCCAAGTACAGTTACTGAAACCACATGGGACAAGGCCTTCCTGAACAACATGTCTCTGCCATCTCCTGAGATGCAAATATTAACCAGACTATATTGTAAATTTTTGCCAATTTGCAGAAACAGCCAGCAGAAAATAATATTAATGCAGTGCTTCGTGACTGCCAAGAAGGAATCCAAAAAGGAATAACAAAGTCAAATATGTGTAGGTATCTGAATAAGGTATACTGAATGCAAGACTTAAATACATAAATTTAATTTCATTTGGGACCATTATACTCCATGGGATAAAAATTTGTGTGGGCCTGTTTTCGGGTTCAGAATTGGCACTGTAGAATGAGTGGCGCAGTGGTTAGCACCCGGGTTCAGCCCCAGCGACCCGGGTTCAGTTCTGGGTACTGCCTGTGTGGAGTTTGCAAGTTCTTTGAAGATGTGACAAAACACATTGATGAAGGAAGAGCAGTGGATGTGGTGTATATGGATTTTAGCAAGGCGTTTGATAAGGTTCCCCATGGTAGTCTCATTCAGAAAGTAAGGAGGCATGGGATTCAGGGAAAGCTGGCTGTCTGGATACAAAATTGGCTGGCCCATAAAAGTCAGAGGGTGGTAGTAGATGGAAAGTATTCAGCATGGAGCTCGGTGACCAGTGGTGTTCCACAAGGATCTGTTCTGGGACCTCTGCTCTTTGTGATTTTTATAAATGACTTGGATGAGGATGTGGAAGGCTGGGTTAGCAAGTTTGCCGATGACACGAAGGTTGCTGGAGTTGTGGATAGTGTGGAAGGCTGTTGTAGGTTGCAACGGGACATTGACAGGATGCAGAGCTGGGCTGAGAAGTGGCAGATGGAGTTCAACCTGGAAAAGTGTGAAGTGATTCATTTTGGAAGGTTGAATTTGAATGCGGAATACAGGCTTAAAGACAGGATTCTTGGTAGTGTGGATGAACAGAGGGATCTTGGGGTCCATGTCCATAGATCGCTCAAAGTTGCCACCCAAGTTGATAGGGTTGTTAAGAAGGCGTATGGTGTGTTGGCTTTCATTAACAGGGGGATTGAGTTTAAGAGCCGCGAGGTTATGCTGCAGCTCTATAAAGCCCTGGTTAGACCACACTTGGAATATTGTGTTCAGTTCTGGTCGCCTCATTATAGGAAGGATGTGGAAGTTTTAGAGAGGGTGCAGAGGAGATTTACCAGGATGCTGCCTGGACTGGAGGGCATGTCCTACGAAGAAAGATTGAGGGAGCTAGGGCTTTTCTCATTGGAGCGAAGAAGGATGAGAGGTGACTTGATAGAGGGGTACAAGATGATGAGAGGGATAGATAGAGTGGATAGTCAGAGACTTTTTCCCAGGGTGGAAAGGGCTATCACCAGGGGGCATAATTTTAAGGTGATTGGAGGAAGGTTTCGGGGAGATGTCAGAGGTAGGTTCTTTACACAGAGAGTGGTGGGTGCGTGGAATACGCTGCCAGCGGTGGTAGTAGAAGCAGATACATTAGGGGCATTTAAGCGACTCTTGGATAGGTACATGGATGATAGTAGAATAAAGGGTAGGTAGTTTGTTTGATCTTCGAGTAGGTTAAATGTTCGGCACAACATCGTGGGCCGAAGGGCCTGTACTGTGCTGTACTGTTCTATGTTCTATATTCTCCCTGCAACCGCGTGGGTTTCCGCCGGGTGCTCCAGTTTCCTCCCACAGCTGAAGACTTGCAGGTTGATAGGTAATGACCATCTCCAACGAGTGAGAATCTAACCATCTGCCCTTGATGTTGAATGGCATTACCATCATTGAATCCCCCACTATCAACATCCTGAGGGTTACCATTGACCAGAAACTGAACTGGAGCAGTTACATAAATACTGTGGCTACAAAAGCAGGTCAAAGACTGGGAATTCTGCAGTAAGTAACTCACCTCCTGACTCTTCAAAGCCTGTACACCACCTACAACACAAGTCAGGAGTATGATGAAATATTCTCTACTTGCCTGGATGAGTGTGGTTCCAACAACATTCAGGAAGCTCGACACTATCCAGGACAAAGCAACACGCTTGATTGGTGCCCCATCCACAACCTTAAACATTCACGCCCTCCGCCATTGACGCACAGTGGCAGCAATGTGTATCGTCTACAAGGTGCACTGCAGCAACTCACCACACCTTCTTTGACCGCTTTCCAAACCCGCAATCTCTACCTCCTAGAAGGACAAGGGCAGCAGATGCGTGGGAACACCACCATCTGCAAGTTCTCCTCCAAGCCACACACCATCCTGACTTGGAACTATTTCACCGTTCCTTCACTGTCGCTGGATCAAAATCCTGGAACTTCCTTCCTAACAGCATTGTGGATGTACCTACGCCCCAAGGACTGCAGTGGTTCGTGAAGGCAGCTCACCATCACCTTCACAAGTGCAATTAGGGATGGGCAATAAATGCTGGGTTAGCCAGTGATCCCCCATATCCCCTGAATGAATTAAAAAAAATTGGTCTTTGGGTCTCATTACATTAATTTATGCTTATGCTTGTGTCCCCTTGGTCCTCCATAGCCTATCTTCCGACAGCCTATCCACATTGTCCATGTCTAATGCTTTCACTATTTTAAAGATCTCAACCAAATTTCAAAGTCTACACTCTTAGGGAGTAAAAATCCCCAACAGTTTTAAACTAGCATGGGAACTGAGGACCTTAAGCTGCATATCAAACTGGTAGTCCTCCTCTGAACCTTTTCCAGTGTCTCTATATCACCCACCATGTGAAGGGACCAAAATTAAGCATAGAATTTTAGATGAGACCTGACCAAGCTCATCTAAAACTCTACTGCCCATTAATTTACTGTGAAATATTTCTTGATAAACAGGCAGTTATGATGGCGCAATCACTAATCCTTCAGTATGTGCATCATTGTACTGTGACATAGAGTGGCAGGCTTTCAGAGTCCACACTGAGAGAGTCATTGTCAGAAAACTGACCCTACAAAATTAAAGCAACCCCATGAACTTTATATTAAAACAAAATAAAAATGATTTCAAGGCTAAGGTTTCTGAGGACAAGAGTGTTAATGGAAATGTAAACAATGGGGAGCCAATTTGTAACTTTCACACAATGCACTGAGACCAGTTTCTGTGACTGAGGTGGAACCGGTTGTACCTCATTGGCACAGCTTCTAGCAGCCTCCATAGAAAAGCAAGTTATAGCTGGGTGGGGTCATAGCAGTGATATTTTTATATCTCTTATATTTCTGTGTTTATATCTTTGGTCTCATGAATTTTCTATGTGTATACTTTTGTTCATTTTGAAGGTTATCAATTTTTTGTTGTTGATTATTAATCTTTTTTTTTTGAAGTAGCATTGCCCTAGGTCATGGTCTAACACAACATTCCTTGGTTTCACAACAGCATTGCCCCGGATTTTGCTGTACTAATAATGGTGCGGCTGTCAGTGCTCACCGTTATTACTGGGTAAAACTGACAACAATTTCTGGCACCCGCTCATACGCAGTTAAATATGGAAATTCAGGAGTTGCTATCGGTGATATACCCTGCTACTCCACAGGGTGCACTGTTGAAGCCTTCATCGACGCAATTTGCATAGAGATACTGTGATAGTGTGAACTTAGGGTAACTACCCACTATTCTCACTCTAAAGACAAATGAAAAAGTTAGACCTTGTACAATCAGGAGCAACTGAGTTTTTAATGGCATATGAAGTGACAATTACTGGTGAACAACCTCTCTGGCCCTGAAAAATTAATTGCATAGGTGTGGAGTCTCAATCCCTCAGAAGAAAATTAATGTTGCAGATTTAAAAAAAATTTAAATAGTTTTTCTGTTTCCCTCTTTTATGTATTTCCCTTAAATCCATGTGTATGTCCAAATCTTTATTTCACTTCCTGTACAGTGATTTAAATGCAATATATCTCCTGTTTTTTATTTCCTGCTTTACAGTCTGCATGTCTGCGAGGATTCTTCAGTCTGATTGATTGAAGAGCCTCTCCACGCTTGTGCTCCAACAGACGCCACAGATCCTCCTGTAGAGGGCACCAAATTCAAACCGACACCGGATGATTAGAAGTCTCCACTGACGTGCCCGCTAAAAAAGTTTGTGGGAAACTGTACGCAAGGTGAACGCTGAAAGCTGTTCCTTTGGTGCTCTCAGTTAAATTTGGGCCAAGGCGTCCTTATTCCTTTTGGCAGTATTTTATAACTTCAGACAAATATCTAACATTTTATAAATGCTATTGTGTGATCATACACAGATCATATTCCTCTAAATTCAACTCCACTTCTTCCACTTCATTCGGACAAACACCTCTTTAGGTCTACTACTGTTGTTTCATCTTACCATCCTTTTTCTGTCCTTAATACCAAATTATCTTGAAACAAGGGGCTGGATTTTCAGTCTAGGGTTGGGAACCAGACCAGTTCCGGGTTCCGAGTCTGCACGGCATGTTCCAGGCATGCCCGACTGGATTTTTAAAGGCCCTGGCCAATTAATAGTAGGGAGCAGGCTTGCCATCCAATTAAGGAGGGCGGGCCAGCTCACAAGGCTGGAGGGCCAATGGGAGGCCCTTCAGCACTGACACATCGGCAGGCCTACCGACCGAGGTAGGAGCTGCAGATTCTTGATGGAAAGAAAGAGAGGGCACCTCAAACATGGAGGCATCCTCTGAAGAAACAGTCAGGTTTTTAAAATTTAAAATGGCCACAGCTGCCTGGCTTTGATTATGGAGGGGCAACCCCTCCACGCGACGCCCAGTGGCCTTGACTGGTGTGGATGGGAAGGGGCCCCTTGCACACCCGCCTTTCCCAATGTGAACCTACCATGGTTGCCTGGCCACGGTCCAGGCCGATGTTTCTTGCCCGCATTGCTGACTGGAAATTCTAGCCAGCGCAGGAATGGGGCCTTAACAGTCCCTAATGGGGGCGGCGCAGTGGTTAGCACCGCAGCCTCACAGCTCCAGGGACCCGGGTTCAATTCTGGGTACTGCCTGTGCGGAGTTTTCAAGTTCTCCCTGTGACCGCGTGGGTTTTCACCAGGTGCTCCGGTTTCCTCCCACAGCCAAAGACTTGCAGGTGATGGGTAAATTGGCTGTTGTAAATTGCCCCAGTGTAGGTAGGTGGTAGGGAATATGGGATTACTGTAGGGTTAGTATAAATGGGTGGTTGTTGGTCGGCACAGACTCGGTGGGCCGAAGGGCCTGTTTCAGTGCTGTATCTCTAAAATTAAAAAAAAACCTGGTATTTAAAATTTTTAGCAATATTTTCCAAGGAAGATAATGTTGCCCAAGTCATAGTGAAAGAGGAGGTAGTTGAGACACTGGATGGGCTAAAAATTGATGATGAGGAGGTATTGGAAAGGCTGGCTGTACTTAAAGTTAATAAGTCACCAGGACCAGATCAGTTGCATCTGAGGATACTGAGGGAAGTCAGGGTGGAAATTTTGGAGGCACTGGTCATAATCTTCCAATTCTCCTTAGATACAGGGGTGGTGCCAGAGGACTGCAGAATTGCAAATGTTACATTCTTGTTCAAAAAAGGGTGGAAGGATAAGGCCTAAGCAACTACAGGCCAGTCAGTTTAACCTCGGTGATGGGAAAGCTTTTAGAAATGATAATTCAGGACAGAAGTAGCAGTCACTTGGACAAATGTAGATTAATTAAGGAAAGCCAACACGGACATGTTATGGGTAAATTGTGTTTAACTAACTTGATTTGAGTTTTTTGATGATGTAGCAGAGAGGGTTGATGAGGGTAATGTGGTTGATGTACATGGACTTCCAAAAGTCATTTGACAAAGTGCCATATCATAGGCTTGCCAGCAAAGTTGAAGCCCATGGAATAAAACAACAGTGGCAGCATGGATACTATTACGACCAAGGCGGGAGGACTGCACTGTCTTTTATAGTTCCACTCCTCCACAGGTCACAACATATATTTTAAATGTTTACCCAGTTACTGATATGGTCAATCATATACTTCACTCTTTATCCCAGAATAAAATACACCAACCAAGTTTCTTCAACTAACAACAAAATTATCAGTTTATTATAAAAACAAGACTTATCCAGTAATGAGTAAAGCATCAACACACAGATTGAAATATGAAAGTTCCCTTTTAAAATATCACACACACACACAAACACACAGAAAAAAGTAAAGAAATTCTCTTTGCAGAGGCCTTTTACAAAAAATAGACAGAAAAAGAATACTTTGGCCAAATACTTGCTAATGCTTGAAGAAAAAAAAAGATATGTAAGGATGTCAGTTATCCCTTTTGATTTGGCATCTGGGTACATGGAGATGGGTCACTGGGATCTTTTCAGAAGCCGATCGTTCTGGAGATGTCAAGAAATAGTCTGGTAGGATTTCCAGGAGAAATGTGGCATCGGGCTTCAGTTATCACAGTCTGGATTTTGCAGGGTTTTTCCAAAGATGTAGAGAAAGAGAAGCTGACACTTTGGATTTCTCAGGGTCTCTTAGCGAGATACAGGAAAGATGAGCTGGGGTTTCTTTTCAGCAGGTTACAAAACCAAGTGCTTTTCAACACTGTCCACATCCACTGAACCAAAACAGTATCTTCGAAGCCAAATCAACTCCTGACTCTCATAAATCTTGACGTCACTTCTCTGTAAACATTTCCCCCGAGTCGCCAAGGTTTCTGTTGCTTATTGAGCTTAAGGCATGTGATATTCAGTGAAGGTTTGTTTTCAAACAAGACCTCTGTGTCCTTTCAGTGAACTTTCAACAAAAAACAAAGTCCAGCATCTATGAAATCTTCAGCCTTCTAAAATGAATCCATTTCCACAATTTAAATAAGTTCTCAAAAAATATTTAACAAAAAGTGGAAGCACATTCATAAGAATACGAAGTTGGCTGAGTGACCGGAAACAAAAAATAGTGGTGAACGTTTGGTTTTCGGTCTGGAGGTAGGTATATAGTGGGATTCTCCAGGGACGGTATTGGGACCACTGCTTTTCTTGATCTAGACTAATGACCTAGACTTGAGTGTACAGGCACAATTTCAAAATTTGAAGATGACACAAAACTTGGAAGTATTTTGAACTGTGAGGGTGATAGTGATATACTTCAAGAGGACGTAGACAGGCTGGTGGATTGGGCAGGCACGTGAAAGATGAGATTTAATGCAGATAAGTATGAAGTGATACATTTTAGCAGGAAACGTGGAGAGGCAATATAAATAAAGGATACAATTTTAAAGGGGCTGCAGGACCTGTGCACAAATCATTGAAGGTGCCGGAGCAGGTTGGTTAATAAAGCATATGGGATCCTGGGCTTTATGAATAGGGGCATAGAGTACAAAAGCAAGGAAGTTATGGTCAACCTTCGTAAAACACCAGTTTGGCCTCAACTGGAGTGTTTAGTCAATTCTGAGCACCACATTTTAGGAAGGCTGTGAAGGCTTTGGAGAGGGTGCAGAAAAGATTTATGAGAATGGTTCCAGGGAGTAGGGACCTCAGTTACATGGATCGATTGGAGAAGCTGGGGCCATTCTCCTCAGATAAGATTGAGAGGAGATTTGATAGAGGTGTTAGGGAGGAATTGTTAACGTTGGCAGAACATTGAGAACCAGAGGACATCGATTTAAGGTGATTGGCAAAAGAAGCAACAGCAACATGAGGAAAAACTTTATGTAGCCAGTGGTTAGTATCTGGAATGTACTGCCTGAGAGTGTGGTTGAGACAGATTCAGAAGAGAATTGGATAATTATCTGAAGAGAAAACATTTGCAAGGCTACGGGGAAAAGGCTGGCGTGTGGATCTAACTGAGTTGCTTTTGCTGAGAGCCAGTAAACATGGCAGGTCGAATAGCCTCCTTCCATGGTGTAACCATTCTATGATCAGGAAAGCTGTGACCTGATTGGCTGGTAAGGAATTTTTTTTTTACTCAATTTGAAAATAAAACATTGATAAAAATTGATTAAAACCTTAATTAACTAATTAATAAGTAGCGTAACTAAACCAGAGGGAGAAGATTACTGTATTTAGTTAGCATTTAATATTTATAGTAGGAATCTAGCACTAGGCACCATATAGTTATAATAATTTAGTAAGGATTTAATAAGTATTTATTTATTTTAAATTAATTTAATTAGTGCTAGAAATGTCAGTTAGAGGGGTGAAGTGCTTCACCTGTGAGATGTGGGAGGTCCGTGACGCTTCCAGCATTCCAGACAACTACGTCTGCAGGAAGTGTACCCAGTTGCAGCTCCTCACAGACCACATGGATCGGTTGGAGCAGCAACTGGATGCACTTAGGAGCATGCAGGTGGCAGAAAGCGTCATAGACAGGAGTTTTAGAGAAGTGGTTACACCCAAGGTGCAGACAGATAGATGGGTGACCGCTAGAAGGGGCAGGCAGTCGGTGCAGGAATCCCCTGTGGCTATCCCCCTCTCTAACAAGTATACCGTTTTGGATACTGTTGGGGGGGATGGCCTATCAGGGGAAAACAGCAGCAGCCAGAGCAGTGGCACCACGGCTGGCACTGTCGTTCAGCAGGGAGGGACAAAACGCAGAAGAGCAATAGTTATAGGGGACTCTATGGTCAGGGGCACAGATAGGCACTTCTGTGGACGTGAAAGAGACTCCAGGATGGTATGTTGCCTCCCTGGTGCCAGGGTCAAGGATGTCTCTGAACGGACAGGGGGCATTCTGAAGGGGGGAGGGTGAACAGCCAGAAGTTGTGGTGCACATCGGTACCAATGACATAGGCAGGAAGAGTCCTACCGGGGGAATTTAGGGAGTTAGGTAGAAAATTAAAAGACAGGACCTCTAGGGTTGTAATCTCGGGATTACTCCCTGTGCCACGTGCCAGTGAGGCTAGAAATAGGAAGATAATGCAGCTAAACGCGTGGCTGAACAGCTGGTGTGGAAGGGAGGGTTTCAGATATCTGGACCATTGGGATCTCTTCAGGGACAGATGGGACCTGTACAAGAAGGACGGATTGCATCTAAACTGGAGGGGCACAAATATCCTGGCTGCGAGGTTTGCTAGCATCACTCGGGAGGGTTTAAACTAGTGTGGCAGGGGGGTGAGAACCAGAGCAGTAGGACAGCAAGTGAAATAAATGAGGGGGAACTAGTATATAAGGCCAGTAAGACTAAGAGGAAGAACAGGCAGGGAGATGTTGCGGAGCACAGCGGGACTGGTGGTCTGAAGTGCATTTGTTTCAATGCGAGAAGTATAACAGGTAAGGCAGATGAACTTAGAGCTTGGATTAGTACTTGGAACTATGATGTTGTTGCTAGGACAAATGGCATGCGCAAACATCTTTCTTTTTCCTCTTCTCTTCATGACTTCTCAAACTAGCCAAGAATGTTATCCAGAGTCATCCTTGAGAGTTCTCTTCCAATGCCTAACTGCACTGAGGCCTTCCAAAGTCTTTTATTTTATATTTTATTTCAGAGGTGGACCTGGGTGTTGTATTGACAGGACCTTATTGTTCTATAAAGGTTTTCCTTAATACAAAATGCCCAACAGTATGTTTTCTTTGTCTAAAGCATGGACTAAATGCCTGCCTTAATGTTCTCCATTTTCCATGAGTTTCTAGAGTCTTTGCACGTACCTTCTGTTCTTAATCAACTAGGCCTTTACATCACCTTCCCTTAGCTCATCCCATGCTGTTCCCCAGGATCAATTCCACAATTCTTTGAAACATCCCATCTCCAGCCTTCAAACTAACTTTCAGGGGCTTAATTGCTCGTATTTGCTTGTTATCAGTTATTTATGCTCAGAACTGTTCATAAGTCGCGTTAATAAGCTGCTCATAATGGCTATCCTGTCTAAGTGGTCTAATTCCTTACCAGACTATTGAACCTTGGAGTAATTCACTAAAGTAACTTCTATTCTGCTTCCATGGACTAATTAACTTTTGCATTCCAGCAAGCATCTTAATTAAGCATGGTTAACTGAAAGACCTAACACAGATCTTTAGTATCTTATCTAGTTGCTCTCCCACTATCATAGAGGCCTCATCTGATCATGGCCTCTTTTTAGACTAGCTACGGCTGTCGTCATGTAAGAATAATCATTTCACTAGCTTTGTTTCTAGAGAAATGAAACCTTAAGCAGTTTCCAGTAAAATGAAACTTGCAACACTAACCTATTCCTTTACTTCAAGCAGATTTGATAGAAATTAGCAATATGCCTTATATGTAACACCTTGAATCAAATTTGTTGATAAATTGACAGCAATATTCTGGCTGGGCCAAGGATATGCACAATGTATACTATACGAAGTATGGAAGCCATCAGTGTCAAAAGAAGGAAAGAAAGCAGTTACAGATGTAGTCATAGTTGATCTGTATTCAGGTTACTTTGATAGATGCACTCTATATAAGTATTTAAAGGACCTCAATACTATAATGAAAATCTTTAAAAAATACAATCATGTGATGTACTTGCCCTGTATGAACAATTTTGTGTTAAAAACATTTTTTCCCAATTGTTCCTAGGTAGGTATATTGCATGCTGTAGTACTGAGGTTTGATCCCTAATGTGTGCTACGTTAACTGGTGTCAGCTGGGGCAGAGGATCCATTGTCTTCAACGTAGCTAGGCTGATTTGCAGGGTTTTTACTCCCGATGTGCAGTGAGGTAGGATTGAACTTGGTTGTCTGTCTCCTCGCAGTCAAGAAGTTCACTATCAAAGAACAATAGAATTCTTTGAGGAAGTGACAAAGTTGATTGATGAGGGAAGGGCTGTCGATGTCATATACATGGACTTCAGTAAGGCGATAAGGTTCCCCATGTTAGGCTGATGGAGAAAGTGAAGTCGCATGGGATCCAGGGTGTACTAGCTAGATGGATAAAGAACTGGCTGGGCAACAGGAGACAGAGAGTAGCAGTGGAAGGGAGTTTCTCAAAATGGAGACGTGTGACCAGTGGTGTTCTACAGGGATCCGTGCTGGGACCACTGTTGTTTGTGATATGCATAAATGATTTGGAGGAAAGTATAGGTGGTCTGATTAGCAAGTTTGCAGACGACACTAAGATTGGTGGAGTAGCAGATAGTGAAGGGGACTGTCAGAGAATAGAGCAGAATATAGATAGATTGGAGAGTTGGGCAGAGAAATGGCAGATGGAGTTCAATCAGGGCAAATGCGAGGTGATGCATTTTGGATGATCCAATTCAAGAGTGAACTATACAGTAAATGGAAAAGTCCTGGGGAAAATTGATGTACAGAGAGATTTGGGTGTTCAGTTCCATTGTTCCCTGAAGGTGGCAATGCAGGTAAATAGAGTGGTCAAGAAGGCATACGGCATGCTTTCCTTCATCGGACAGGGTATTGAGTACAAGAGTTGGCAGGTCATGTTACAGTTGTATAGGACTTTGGTTCAGCCACATTTGGAATACTGCGTGCAGTTCTGGTCGCCACATTACCAAAAGGATGTGGATGCTTTGGAGAGGGTGCAGAGGAGGTTCACCAGGATGTTGCCTGGTATGGAGGGTGCTAGCTATGAAGAGAGGTTGAGTAGATTAGGATTATTTTCATTAGAAAGGCGGAGGTTGAGGGGGGACCTGATTGAGGTGTACAAAATCATGAGAGGTATAGACAGGGTGGATAGCAAGAAGCTTTTTCCCAGAGTGGGGGATTCAATTACTAGGGGTCACGAGTTCAAAGTGAGAGGGGAAAAGTTTAGGGGGGATATGCATGGAAAGTTCTTTACGCAGAGGGTGGTGGGTGCCTGGAACGCGTTGCCAGCAGAGGTGGTAGATGCGAACACGATAGCGTCTTTTAAGATGTATCTAGACAGATACATGAATGGGCAGGAAGCAAAGAGATACAGACCCTTAGAAAATAGGCGACATGTTTAGATAGAGGATCTGGATCGGCGCAGGCTTGGAGGGCCGAAGGGCCTGTTCCTGTGCTGTAATTTTCTTTCTTCTTTGTTTTTTGACAAAGAACAGTACAGCACAGGAACAGGCCATTCGGCCCTCCTAGCCTGCGCCGATCCAGATCCTCTGCACTTCTGCACTTCCGGGGACCGTTTCCCTCTATTCCCATCCTATTCATGTATTTGTCAAGATGCCTCTTAAACGTCGCTATCGTAACTGCTTCCACCACCTCCCCCGGCAGCAAGTTCCAGGCATTTACCACCCTCAGTGTAAAGAATTTGCCTCGCACATCCCCTCTAAACTTTGCCCCTCGCACCTTAAACCTATGTCCCCTAGTAACTGACTCTTCCACCATGGGAAAAAGCTTCTGACTATCCACTCTGTCCATGCCACTCATAACATTGTAAACCTCTATCATGTCGCCCCTCCACCTCCGTTGTTCCAGTGAAAACAATCCGAGTTTATCCAACCTCTCCTCATAGCTAATGCCCTCCAGACCAGGCAACATCCTGGTAAACCTCTGTCTGTACCCTCTCCAAAGCCTCCATGTCCTTCTGGTAGTGTGGCGACCAGAATTGCACGCAATATTCTAAATGTGGCCTAACTAAGGTTCTGTACAGCTGCAGTATGACTTGTCAATTTTTATACTCTATGCCCCAACCGATGAAGGCAAGCATGCCGTATGCCTTCTTGACTACCTTATCCACCTGCATTGCCACTTTCATTCATTCTCTGGGCCTACACTCAATGAGTTGCCACTTGGATGAGGTACCAGAGAACTCCAGCACCAATCGTGCTTGCAGGTGAAGAGGCCAGAAAAAAATGGTGAAAATGTTGGTGTTTTTTAAAAAACTTTCAGTAGTTCTTTATTTGGTTTGACCAGATCTTTCGCTTGGTATTTTCCAAGGCTGCTATTTTGGAATTAAGGGTGCTGTCCCAGTGTGTTTTTAGTGAAGCTCTGTACAACATTATTTGGAAAGTTCCAGACAAATTGAATCCTGCAGCTGGAAAATGCCACTGATCAACAGTCCATTTATAACTAGTTAGACCCAAGTGAAAGCATACAGCTGCTCTTAAGTGAAAGTCTCACTTAGATTTTAATTTAGAGGACTTGCCACTGGTATAACCAGTTGATTGTAGAAATGTACCCTAGCATAAGCCACCACCTTCAGGAGATAAAGAGGGAAAATCATATGGTTTCACTTGAAAAAAAATTGTGCTCGACAATAAATGCATTCTTGGGTTTTGGTAATTAAGTTACTTGGATTGTCGCTGCTCTGAGTAAACACCTAAAAGACTTGGATCCATCATTCACTGTAAAGAAACCCTTTGACAACATAAAACAACAGGTTAGAACAAAGTTCCTCTCTGGTGTGTTCAACCAATATTTGAGGGTTGTCCAGATGGGTTTTTGGCAGAGATGTCCAGCCATGGCAATCACGAAGCACTGGACTCTATTGAAAGTTAGGGTTTAAATCTCAGTACTGGAAATGCATTACAAGTTGATCAATATTTAAAAGATAAAGGTTATATTTCAGGTGTAATCTTTCAACGTTAACCTATCTTTTTAGATGCTGATCAACTTGCTAGTTTCTAGCATCTTCTGTTTTTATTTCAAGTTGCCAGCATTCGGGACTTAGATTTTTATATCAAATCCTAATTTTCATTGGCATTTATGTGCTTGATTCCTGAAGAGCAGTGTTTTCAACCTGTGGCCTGAGTGTCATTTCTGGTGCTTGAACCTTGGCCATCTGGCCTGTGAAGCCCAGTTCTATCTGTGCTTATGTTTCATACTGGTGTGTCCTGTGGTTTTGGAGCTTTGAAAAAGTCTGGTCATAGTGTTGTTGCAATTTTGGTGGACAAATCCAAAATTAGAATGCCAAAAGTTGTCAGTATTAGCAAGTTGACATATACATAAATTAATGGGAACATGAATTTAAAAGTTATATGTGGCCCATACAACTCTAGTATCCTCAAAGATAAAAGCTTGAGAACTCTGCTATAGAGGTTCTATCTTTGAATGAAAGAGAGTAATATGGCTGGTCGGATGGTGCACATCTTTTCTACGTTGTTTGAGAGTGATTCCTAGCAAGTTGATGGGAGTGGCTGGATTGCTAACTCTTAAGGAAAATACTTGCATTCATATAGTGCCTCACCATCTTCTCAAAACATCACATAGTGCTTCACATCTGATGAATTACTTTTGAAGTGCACTCACTGTTATTATGTGGGCAAATGTGGCAGTCAATTATGCAGAGCAAGGTCCTACAAAGAGTAAATAATGTGAATGACCAGTAAATCTGTATTTTGTGGCAATGGAGTTTGAGGGGGGAATGCTAAGCAATATCTAATTGTCTTTTCTCTTTATGGAGATACTATAATACAGGTTAACCAGGTTTGATCCATAATTACCTCTTAGAACTGCAATTGAAATTTTGTTCTCTGTATATCTGAATAAACATATTATCTGGACACAGCACAGAACAGCTGTGTAGCTGGCCCTGCTGAATTTTCAGAAGTTGTACAGATATCTGTCCTTGGTGAATGTGGCCTTTAAAAATGGTATACCATGGCAGAATAACTGCATGAATCATTGTACTTTGAGAATGTAGTGATAGCAAGGTGATAGGTTATCGAGAGTCGTAAAGGCAGATATCTGACAGCACACCATTGAATGAATGGGACTAAATAAAGTGTATGGCCTGCCCACCAGTACAGTGTGATAATTTCATTTGTTTAAATCTCAGCTGCAGGTGAACGTCTGCTACACAGCATTCCTGTTTGTTCAGCAAGATAAAAATTGCTCACTATATAACTATATAGAGTTGGTGTTCAACACAGTAAAGGTTATACAGCATGTAGTGGAGTAGAGTTGGAGTTTGCTCAGTATGGTATGTATGAAACAGAATGAAGGTGTTCAGTATAGTAAGGATTATTCAAAAGTACAAATTGACACTTTGTTTGGCAGATTAAAGGTTATATACTATATAATTGTATGAAGTTGCTGTTTGTTCACCATTGCAAAGAATTACTTGGCTGTACAACTGTACAAAGTTGCTATTTGGCCAGCAAGGCTGGGGTTAACATATCAGTCACATTATGTGTTGTGTTTTTCCCACCTCCATTTGTAATGACATTGTTTTATTTCTCTTGTCATCAGATTAATGAGTTCCACACAGACTATCAGTTTAAACAAACATCATATATTATTTCCTGCCGTCCAACTCTGTATTAATATTGCAAACGGAGATGCTAGAAACAAGCAAGCAATGGGAATTTCCAAGATGTGTTTTCAATCTAACAGGCATTAATGAGAGCCTACTGCATATCAGTTTTATGCACAATGTTTTCCATTTCCTATCCAGTATAAACGGCCTTGATGTTTCAATTCTGAAATGGTCTTATCAGTCATTACAGATAGTCCAGGTTACATAAATGTTCAGATCTGTCATGTTTTAGTTTTAGAGATACAGCACTGAAACAGGCCCTTCGGCCCACCGAATCTGTGCCGACCATCAACCACCCATTTATACTAATCCTACACGAATTCCATATTCCTACCACATCCCCACCTGTCCCTATATTTCCCTACCACATAGCTATACCAGGGGCAATTGCTACTGGCCAATTTACCTATCAACCTGCAAGTCTTTGGCATGTGGGAGGAAACCGGAGCACCCAGAGGAAACCCACGCAGACACAGGGAGAACTTGCAAACTCCACACAGGCAGAATTGAACCCGGGTCGCTGGAGCTGTGAGGCTGTGGTGCTAACCACTGTGCCGCCCCAACCACTGCGCCACTGTGCCGCCTGTGTCATGGCAGGTGAACTATGGGGATTAGGTTCATGGTGCCAATACAGAGACACCGGGCTGGATTTTCATTATGGAGGCAGAAAACAGGTTTGGTTTTGGGTCAGAAACCTGCCTTCAGTTGGAAACTGATTCAGATTGCAATTTTCAAATGGTAAGCCCTCAATTGGTATGGAGACGTGTTTCCTGTCCACTTGGAGTCAGTGGGATTGAAAATGGCAATGGGGCTCATGTAGACTCCTATGCCAGCCATCAATGAAGCTACTGGTTGTCCTGAGGGAAAAATCTGCCTTCCACAGTACCAGTGGGAAGTGAAATGCATATAATCAAGTTAGACTTTTTTTGATAGGGTAATGTTTTGTTATTATTCATGTGTAAAAGATTAATGAATGAGTACTATACCCAAAATGAATTTCTGTATGGACAAATAAATTGAAATTGAATTGAATGTCACAGGGGAGCTGGAGGGCTGGGGCTATGGTCAGAGCAGACCCTCGCATCATCGATGCCCACTTGGACCTAATGCTGGAGGCCATGCGGAAGATGAGGGATGTCCTCTTCCCAAAGGATGGCAGGAGGAGGCCACCTTCTCATGCATCAGGGGCACCTCTCTCTTCAGTGTTATAGTTTAGTTTAGTTTAGTTTAGAGATACAGCACTGAAACAGGCCCTTCGGCCCACCGAGTCTGTGCCGACCATCAACCAACCATTTATACTAATCCTACACGAATCCCATATTCCAATAACATCCCCACCGGTCCCTATATATTTCCCTACCACCTACCTATACTAGGGGCAATTTATAATGGCCAATTAACCTACCAACCTGCAAGTCTTTGGCATGTGGGAGGAAACCGGAGCACCCGGAGGAAACCCACGCAGACACAGGGAGAACTTGCAAACTCCGCACAGGCAGTACCCAGAATCGAACCCGGGTCCCTGGAGCTGTGAGGCTGCAGTGCTATACCCCTCCACCTCCTCTTCCTCCTCCTCCTCTTCCTCCTCCTCCTCTTACCTCCTGTTCCTCCTCCGATGAGCTGTCTCCTTCCAGGGCCTCACTGCCTTCAAGGTTCACACCTCTTTGGAGGGCACTTATGGGCAGGTGGGTGATTGTGTGGCTGGTTTCCACTGTTCACCTCCAACTGACCACAGACAGTGTATTTGTATACTCGTGTTTCAGCCTCTGTGTTTTGTTTGCCAAATAGATAGTGACAGGTTTTCTCATAGGTTTAAAACAGAAGATTAAATATTTGTTGAACACTATTTGTCACCCGAAATGATCGGAACACCACCCATGCACGTGTTCACTCTCACAAGCACACTCAAGAAGAGATAGATAGAAGATAAAGGGTTAGAGGTGTATAGAGTTCAAGGTGTAATTCCATAAGTTTTAAGGTAATTGTGGATAAGGATAAGAGTAGTCCTCGGGTGAAGGTGCTAAATTGGGGGAAGGCTAATTATAACAATATTAGGCAGGAACTGAAGAATTTAGATTGGGGGCGGCTGTTTGAGGGTAAATCAAAATCTGACATGTGGGAGTCGTTCAAATGTCAGTTGATTAGAATCCAGGACCAGCATGTTCCTGTGAGGAAGAAGGATAAGTTTGGCACGTTTCGGGAACCTTGGATAACGCGGGATATTGTGAGCCTAGTCAAAAAGAAAAAGGAAGCATTCGTAAGGGCTGGAAGGCTAGGAACAGACGAATCCCTTGAGGAATATAAAGACAGTAGAAAGGAACTTAAGCAAGGAGTCAGGAGGGCTAAAAGGGGTCATGAAAAGTCATTGGCAAACAGGATTAAGGATAATCCCAAGTCTTTTTATACATATATACAGAGCAAGAGGGTAACTATGGAAAGGGTTGGCCCGCTCAAGGACAGAGAAGGGAATCTATGTTTGGAGCCAGAGGAAATGGGCAAGGTACTAAATGAGTACTTTGCATCAGTATTCACCAAAGAGAAGGACTAGGTGGATGATGAGCCTAGGGAAGGGAGTGTAGATAGTCTCAATCATCTCATTATCGAAAAGGAGGAGGTGTTGGGTGTCTTGCAAAGCATTAAAGTAGGTAAGTCCCCAGGCCCTGATGGGATCTACCGCAGAATACTAAGGGAGGCAAGGGAAGAAATTGCTGGGGCCTTGACAGAAATCTTTGCATCCTCATTGGCTACAGGTGAGGTTCCAGAGGACTGGAGAATAGCCAATGTTGTTCCTTTGTTTAAGAAGGGTAGCAAGAATAATCCAGGAAATTATAGGCCGGTGAGCCTTACATCAGTGGTTGGGAAATTATTAGAGAGGATTCTTCGGGACAGGATTTATTCCCAGTTGGAAACAAACAAACTTATTAGCAAGAGGCAGCATGGTTTTGTGAAGTGGAGGTCATGTCTCACTAATTTGATTGAGTTTTTTGAGGAAGTGACAAAGATGATTGATGAAGGAAGGGCAGTGGATGTTATCTATATGGACTTCAGTAAAGCCTTTGACAAGGTCCCTCATAGCAGACTGGTACAAAAGGTGAAGTCACACGGGAGCAGAGGGGAACTGGCAAGATGGATACAGAACTGGCTCTGTCATTGAAGACAGAGGGTAGCAGTGGAAGGGTGCTTTTCTGAATGGAGGGATGTGACTAGTGGTGTTCCGCAGGGATCAGTGCTGGGACCTTTGCTGTTTGTAGTATATATAAATGATTTGGAGGAAAATGTAGCTGGTCTGATTAGTAAGTTTGCGGACGACACAAAGGTTGGTGGAGTTGCGGATAGTGATGAGGATTGTCAGAGGATACAGCAGGATATAGATCGGTTGGAGACTTGGGCGGAGAAATGGCAGATGGAGTTTAATCTGGACAAATGTGAGGTCATGCATTTTGGAAGATCTAATGCAGGTGGGAAGTATACAATAACTGGCAGAACCCTTAGGAGTATTGACAGGCAGAGAGATCTGGGCGTACAGGTCCACTGGTCACTGAAAGTGGCAACGCAGGTGGATAAGGTAGTCAAGAAGGCATACGGCATGCTTGCCTTCATCGGTTGGGGCATAGAGTATAAAAATTGGCAAGTCATGCTGCAGCTGTACCGAACTTTAGTTAGGTCACACTTAGAATATTGCGTGCAATTCTGGTCGCCACACTACCAGAAGGACATGGAGGCTTTGGAGAGGGTACAGAAGAGGTTTACCAGGATGTTGCCTGGTCTGGAGGGCATTAGCTATGAGGAGAGGTTGGATAAACTCGGATTGTTTTCATTGGAACGACAGAGGTGGAGGGGTGACATGATAGAGGTTTACAAAGGTATGAGCGGCATGGACAGAGTGGATAGTCAGAAGATTTTTCCCAGGGTGGAAGAGTCAGTTACTAGGGGACATAGGTTTAAGGTGAGAGGGGCAAAGTTTAGAGGGGATGTGTGAGGCAAGTTCTTTACACAGAGGGTGGTGAGTGCCTGGAACTTGCTGCCGGGGGAGGTGGTGGAAGCAGGTATGATAGCGACGTTTAAGAGGCATCTTGACAAATGCATGAATAGGATGGGAATAGAGGGATACAGTCCCCGGAAGTGCAGAAGGTTTTAGTTTAGGCAGGCATCAAGATCGGCGCAGGCTTGGAGGGCCGAATGGCCTTTTCCTGTGCTGTACTGTTCTTTGTGTAAGGGCTGTTGTTTCAGGAAAAGCTGTGGGATCCTCACGGAAGGTGAGTTTTTAAGTTGCAGGCCTGTTTGCTGGTTGTCGTGTATTTACTGGGTTGCTGAAGACTTCTAATGGTTCACTTCATTCTGAGTTTCATTTCTTAGTTAAGTTTTCACAGCTGGAGGAGTTGTTTCAAAGGCACTCCCTTCTCTGCTGCAGTTGCCTTTCAACTTGGTTCAATGGTGTTAGCTGGAATTGGTCTCTGTCTCGCTCTCTCGCGCTGTCTCTCTCGCGCTGGAATTTAAGATGGCTTTGATGGTGACCATGTGGCTGGAGAGCCCAGACTGATGTTGATGACGGATGTTCTGAACTGGAAACCCTTTCCCCCCCCCCCCCCCCCCCCCACCCCTTTGTTTTTCAAAACGATTACCCAAAAGGTGAACTCATAAGTGTTAGTTTAGCCCATGTGACTTTAGGTTTCCATTCTTGATGGTACAATAGCTTTTGATGCCCCATTTTGATAACATGAGGGCTGTTAACACACTCTTGTGGTGAAGAGTAGCTGGAGATGTAGACTCTGGAAAGTGTTTTTGTCTTAGTTTTGTGTGTAGCTCACATGCATGTGTGATAAGCTGGCTCATTTCCAAGCAGACAGGATTAATTGGTTTCCGTTCCAGTAGACATAGATGTGGATTTTAATGCAAGAGTTGGTATAGGTCATGTGATTTATCCTCCATTTTGTTAGCAAATGTACTAGTCTTTTAAACTTGTTCTAATTTTTATAATTCTTCAGTTTGGTTAGGGCCATGTAATGAAGAGTGCAGCAGACCACCACAATGACTGAGACCCTTGCAGGAGGGTATTGGAAGTTGTCCCTGATTGATCCAGACACTGGAATTGCATCTTCAGAAACCCTATGGCTTGCTGAATGGTTGGTCTGCTAAGCAGATGGCATTGGTTGTATTGACTCTGTGCCTCTCTCTGGGACTCCTGTAGAGGGGTCAGTAGCCATCTCATCAAGGGATTTCCCTTGGTTCTTGGATCCATCCACACACTTTGGTTGATGGAGTGAAGGATCCAGGCAGGCTGGACTGACGGAGGATGAAAGAGTCACAGCAGCTGCAAGGAAAGCGAGTGCAAGCATAGAGGAAGCTCTTGTGGTCATGGACCAGTTGAACATTGAGGGAGTGGAAGTCCTTCCTGTTGATGGATCTCACTGGCCGGTCACTGAGTGCCTTGATGGCCACATGGACACAAGTGATGATACTCTTCACCTGGGGGAATCCAGTGATGGAGGCTGAACCCAATGCTCCCTGTGTCTGTGTAGGCTCACCTGTGTCAAAAGTGGATGTAGTCCCCCACCCTCCGGAATATGGCATCTGTGATTTGCCTAATGGCCTGATGAGCTGATGACTGTGAGATGCCACCTAGGTCCACAGCTGATCCCCGGAATGAGCCAGTTGCATAGAAATCTAGGGTGACGGAGACCTTCATTGCTGCAGGTAGGGGACTGCCATGGGGGCTGTGAAACCTCATTGACGATCATAGTATGCAGCTTCAAGACCATCTGCCTGGATAGGCACAGCCTCCTACGCACTGACGTTTGTTATTTGCAGGTAGCTGACTCTTGGGCTGTGCATTCAATGTCCTGGGTAGTGCCTTCCTGCCCTTGCAGCCCCTGCTGTGCTCCTCTGGCCTCCTCCTGTCCAGAAAGTTGTATCCAATGAATTTCATCCTGGCTGCTCTGTCCAATGCCAGAGTACCCTGTTCCCATCTGAATTCCCTCAGCTGGGCTTTGTGCATTCACCAGGCCTTCCCCTGCCAACCCCAGGTGCCCAAGTTATGCCAGTGACCTCACGTCCCTCTCCGGATTCCTGCCACTCACCACTGAGAAAAGCAAGTCTTATACCTGCAGCAATGGCCACTCTCTGGCACTTTTGAAGCAGCTGAGCTTTACTTTGTGTCTCTGCAGTATTTTAATCAGCCCTTGCCATTGCTGTCATGGCCCCCTGCTGTGTTCATAACTTGGACACCTGGTCGGGTTCCCCACAGGGCGTCCTCCACGTTCCAGGCTTTGAAAATTAAAAATTGCTGTTGACAAGCCTGTTAATGAGCTCTTTAGTGAGCTCAACAGGCACTTAATTGGAGGCGAGCACCCTACCCATTCCCTCTCTCCTGGCGTCCCTTTAAAAATGGCGTCCAGAGGCGGTGGGTCCCAGTGCCAACCTCCGAGAACGCCATCTTTAAATCATCCTCATCTCCGTACCCGCACTTAGCAGGCTTTAAAAATCCAGCCCACTATTTTACAGAGGGTGTGTGTGAGATTAAGGACTGAGGAACCCTGTGTTGCATCCAGCCCATATAATACTTCATCCAGCCATTCTTCATAGGGTTATAAAGAGAAAACAACATTTCATGTCAACTCGGTCCCATGTAGTATAAGTTATGCAGTTCCCTCTACTGAAAGAACACATAATACATCTAACTGACAGACACTAACAAGTCGAGGCAAGCTAAAAGGGATCAAAATAAATACACCTGCTAGGACAATTGTTATTTATCCCGGAGTAATAAGAGTGACAATAGGTTTGATTTAGTGAGGTGTTATTCAGTTGCCTAGACCCTAAGCTCTGGCATTCCCTCCCTAAAACTTCTCCACCTCTCTTTCCTCCTTTAAGACACTCCTTTAAAACTTACCTCTCTGAACAAGCTTTTGGTCATCTGTTCTAATATCTCCCAGGTGGCTCAGTGTCAAAATTTGTTTGATTATGCTTCTTTGAAGCATCTTGGGACATTTTACTACCTTAAATGCCCTATATAAATGCAAGTTGTTGTTGAGTTGAAGAACATTGGGTGGCTCCTGTCGGAACATAAGAACAGTGTATGTTATTTGGCTTATTTAGACTGTTAATTCCTTAATTCTCAAATAAGTATCCATCTTCCTTTTGAGCAACTCAATTGACTTTATAGATCTGTACAATCAGTAGATTTCTGTGTAAGTGCTTTCCACATTCACACTGTTTTGTAGGGGGAATGTTTTCCTAAATTTAATTTTACCATCGTAGTTCAGATTCTAAGACTAAGTCCCCTTGTTCTAGATTTGCCAACAAAGCGGAGTTGTTCCTTTCCTATCCTGTCAATCTCCATCATTATTTTAAACACCTCAATCAGATCATCCCCTAGTCTTCTCATCTCAAGCACCTGTAATGTGTATTACTCAGTCCCTTCATTCCAAATATGGCCATCAATTGTCGTTTTGATTTGCCCTATGACCAGTATAATTTTCCTAAAGTGGTGTGTTAAAAACTGAATACAATACTCAGAATGGCCAAGCAATTTGGGGATCCAAGTGCTGTTCCTAGTGATGGATTCTAGCAATGTCTCCACTAGTCACTGACTTGTAGCTACTTGGTTTTATCAGAATGGGAACTGACTAAAGTGGTACATATTTGAAAAAGGTAACAAGGCGAATAAAGGCCACTGCAGATCCATTAGTCATGCATCAATATTGGGTAAAATTATGGAATTGATTATCAGGAGTAAACTGAAGAATTTTGATAACCTAGTAAACAGCAGTCAAAATTAATTCAGGGAAAAGAGCTGACTCTCCAAATGCCTATACTTCAGGAACCATCCACCCACCTTGGATAACCCTTAATACCCTTGCAAAACAAAAATAAAAGCAAGGTGGGGTGGGAGGAAGTATTGAGTAGAGTGATTTTGGGGCTTCTTACATTGCTAATTTGTAATAAAGCTTGTGAACCTCCATGTGACATTCGTAGAAGATGTGACACTTGGAGGAGCAGTGGATTCTGCTAAGGCAGTTTGAAAACTACAAAGTGAGTTGGATACAGTACATAAGTGGGTGAAACAATAGGAGCTGAAATTTAACACAAACAAGTGCAAAATATTGCAATGATGAAGAAATGCAGCAAAATGCTCCAAACTCTTCCCTAGATAACGATTCTATCCCTATCCCTGGCAACTGTCTGAGACAACTTTTCACAACCTTGGTGACTTATTTGACCCCAAGATGAGCTTCCAACCACATGCCATCACTAAGATTACATATTTCCAGTTCCAAAACATCACATGACTTTCACCCTTGCCTCGGCTCATCTGCTGCAGAAACCCTCATTCATGCTTTTGTTACCTTTAAACTTGATTATTCCAATGCACTGCTGACTGGTCTCCTGCTTTCTACCATCTGTAAACTTGAGGTCATCCAAAACCCTGCTGTCCATGTCCTTACTCACACTAAGCCCCATTCACCTATCACCCCTGTGCTCGCTGACCTACATAGGCTCCCAGTCAAGCAATGCCTCAATCTTTATTTTCAAATCCCACCATGCCATCACCCCTCCCTATCTCTCTAATCTCCTCCAGCCCCACAACCCTCTGAGATGTCTACATTCATCTAACTTTGCCTCCTGAGCATCCCCGATTTTAATTGCTCCATCATTGGTGGCCGTGCCTTCAGTTACCTAGGCCCTATATTCTGCAATTCTCTCCCTAAACCTCACCTCCTCTCTACCTTTCTTCCTCGGTGTCTAATTTTATTTTGATGCTCATGCAGATTCTTGACTAGGGACTCCCAGGTTCACAGTATTGTCCATGTCACCGATTCCCCATTGCCACAGGACTTGGCATATGGACCCTGGTAGAAGCCTGCATGTGACTTTGTTTAATGTGGGGACCTTGGGGCGCCGTCATTGTCCACATGATCATGATGGATTGGTGGTCAGATTTCGGTGACGTGTCGAACCACAGTGACCGGGACCACCTTGCCGCTGCAGCTGCCTTCCGCCTTCACGGCCAGTGAGACGCACAGTCATCCTTCACCTGTTCTGCCATTGAGGACTTTTTGGACCTCACTTTGTCTGGCACCTCCTCCCGGCCTTGACTCCATGAGTGGCCCGACCAGGAGCAAGGAGCTCCCGACAGCATCACTCAAGGGATCGTCGGAGAGCAGAAGCCTCTCCACCATGTCAAGGTGGTGATCCGGAGGGAATAGTTCACTTCTGTCCTTTAATAATACTTCAATATTATCTCCTTTCCTCCATTTTGTATGTTATTTCCGAAACTTTTTCTTCTCCCTCCCCTAACTTCCACACAGTAGTGAAATGAGTGTGATCCAGGCTTCCACGCTCCATTCAAGTGGTGTCCAGTAGAAGAAATTAGATCATGGCAGGGCAAGAAAAATCTCTACCTTCCCAGTGAAGCCATAAAATGATTAAATTAATGTTTAGTGTGTCAAGGTTTTTAGCTACATAATGATGTCAGTATATGTAATTTATCAGTAACACATGAAAGGAAAGTTTGACTGTTTTGGGAAAGTTGTTGTTCAATCCTGCATTGCATCCATAATGGCACAGTTAGAATATTCCTGAGTTGAACTCTCACCCGGTGGAGCAGGAAAGAACACTTTGTTGACTTTGACTCACAGCCAATTAAAGACATGCACAGAACAAAACATTGCTCACTGCCAGAATGGCACAGCAAAGTTCAAGGCATTTGCTTGCACTGTGACAAAGTCTTAACTCTTCAGCACATAATCATCTTCCCTCTGTATGGTATTTTTTTATCTTGAAGCTTGTCTTCCACTGTCCAATTTTCCCCCATCCCCCCCACCCCTGACCCCAATGTAGATAGACTGGCAGATCTGGCAGCTTTTCCTTCAGGAGATTTTAAATAAAGCACTCAGAATTGGCACACATATAGAAGGCAGAAGACAGTTGAACTAAGGTTGACTGTGAATTCCTCTTTCCCCATCCCCATCTCAGTTCAGTAGCCTGCTGACATTACCGACTAGGCTTAAACTAAAGAACGGCCATTTGGGTGAGGTTCCCAGAGTGTAACTGGTACATGTGAAGTCATATCTCTCTGAGTCACCTCCCTCAGGGAGGAAGAAAAGAAAGTTAGGAGATTAACAAAAATGTTTGCACACTGACTAACATTGGCCAAGATATTTCACTTTTTATTGTTGTACGTCATGACCTGGGATCCAGCAGGAGGGATTTTAAACCACCTCACCCCACCTCCGTGCCCGCACCCCGCCCCCCCCCCCCAATGGCAAGTGGGAGAGGGTCGGGTGGCAGTTAAGCCATCAATTTCACAAAACTCGACCCTAACCCGCTGTGAAAATGCCTGTTTCTGTTTTGAAGGTTTTAATTGCAGCGGATATCGAGGCATCCAAGTAACCCTCTCTGAAGAGGTGGGTCTGTCATTATAATATTTAAATGAAGCTTTTTTTCTGGAGATTTTGACACTGATTTTGAAATTAAATACCTCCTGCATGAGTTTCAGTGGTGATTGAGTTTACTTGTCAGTAAATCAGTGGTGAAATTGAATGACACTTCATGGGGATGGTTAAGGGTAGGAGTCCCAGTATGAATAAAGGCTGAGTGATATCAGCTGCTTTCTCAGTTTCCTATGGGAATCAGTTTGGTGAGAGTACTTGTGAGAGACTTATTTGTGCAATTTGGAGGTGTTGACAGAGAACATCAGGATGGGTGGTGTCTTGGCTGCTTTTGATTGGACTTCAGATGAGGAAGATCAGCACCGATAGCAGCAAGAGTCTGCTGAGGAGGAAATTGTGGATGGACAACATAGAGGCAAGCAACAGAGAGCTCCTGTTTGCAGGAGGCACTACCAACCTAATGGGGAGTACATACAGAGGATCAGTTTCCTTGACCTTTTGGAAGAGCAATGTTTTTGCAATCTGAGATTGTCATGTCAGGTGGTCAAAGACATCTTCAGCTTCCTAGAGGTAGACCTTCTACATATTACAAGTGGCTGCAAAAGTCACTACGCCCTCAATTTTGTTTTTGCCTTTGGTTCCTTCCAGGTGTTACAACCTCAGTGAGATCATTAATGTGAAAAATACAAGATATGAATCCCCAGACCAATTTAAAGAATTACACAAGATTTCACATTTCAATTTTTATTATAACCACTAAACTAAAAGAAATGCTCATTAACTAAATTGTACTTTGTAAGTAGCTGATATCCCAAATTACAAAGAAAGGTATATTCTTTACTTATTTAAACACTTGAAAACCTCACACCACACTTATACGTTGCACAGTTTTCTTTGATGGTGAAATTTTGCAGTTAAAGGTCCCAAACTCCTCCCAGTTGGATCTGGGTTGGATCTCCCAGACCTTTTCAGAAATCAATGTCCTCTTCTCTCCTTAGACAGCACCTACCAAACCCGCGATCTCTACCATCTAGCAGGACAAGGGTAGCAGTTGCATGGGAACACCACCACCCGCAGGTTCCCCTCCAAGCCACACACCAACCTAACTTGGAACTATATCACTGTTCCTTCACTGTCGCTGGGTCAAAATCCTGGAACTCCCTTCCTAACAGCACCATGGGTGTACCTACCCTACATGGACTGCAGTAGTTCAAGAAGGCAGCTCACCACCACCTTCTGAAGGGCAATTAGGGATGGGCAATAAATGCTGGCCTAGCCAGCGATGCCCACATCCCATGAATGAATTTTAAAAAAACTTTTCCGAGGACTTCGGACCTGGAGATTCCTGGTGATCCTGATGGTCTTCTACTTCTCCACAAACTTCACCTTTCAAAACAGGTTCAAGTCTTCGCAGCTTTTTACTGTATCAGGCTTCTGAGAATAGGTGTCCCCTCTCTTTCTCAAGACTGCAACTGCTGGGTTCCCTTCTTACAGCCTGTTTGCCTTCAGAAAATCTGTTCAGTTTATCTGGACTGAAAAGTCAATAGTCTTATTATCCTGTTCCAATATGCAAAGTCCAGAATAAAAATAAAATTCTGAGGATGCTGGATGACCTGAAACGTTGACTCTGTTTCTGTCTGCACAGATGTTGCCAGACCTGCTGAGTATTTCCAGCACTTTGTTTTTATTGTAATGTCCAGAAGTCTGGTTTCACACAGCCACCTGGGCCTTCCATTGTTCCCAAGTTTTAACAGGTGCCTGGTACATCTGCATCTTCTGAATCACTGACTTCCTGCTTTACGACCCGGAAGTCTGGGAGGGCGAAACCCATTGCTTGTTAAGGTGTTACCCCTGCAGTCTCTGTTTTTCAAAAAAAGTCTTTGACCTGTCTTGCCCTTTAACAGAGTGGCTGTGAGGTCATCTGACCTTCTGGACTCCATCTTAAACTCTTAAAATCGCAATTTTTAAAAAATTACATGTTACAAAGTCCAGAGTTCAGAACACAGGGCACTACCAAAAACATATTGAGGGTCTCCTGCTGCACATAGAGTCACAAAATGAGGCCATTCAGCTCATCAAGTCTATGCTGGCTCCCTGTAGAGCATCCCAGTCAGTCCCATTCCCCCACTCTATCCCCGTAGCCGTGAAAATTTATTTCCCTTGTCATGCAGGCCCCAACCTGCCAAGAATGAGGCATATTAATTTTGCCATGTGGACATTAAATTTCAAATTGTTGCTGGGAAGAAGAGAAGGCCTGTTACAAGGACTGCCAGACCTTGGCTGGAAAAACAAATTTACATTCTAACAGACATTGGAGTCAGGGAAGCACATTCCATTCCCTGCTAAGATGATACAATACACAGAGCCAAGACGTGGTCAGACCAGTTAGTCACATGACTAACCTGCTTGGCAACCTGGGGGTTTCTGAATTGTACAGTTTTAACTGACAGTCTGCAGAAAGCTGTTTGCTCCTGGATTGAAAAGACCTCTCCTGACTGGCTTGTCACAACGTCTCCTGTCTGCTCCCAGCTCTTTCTCACTGAAGACAAATGAACCCCAAAAGAGAAAAGTCTCCTACAGCAAACAAGGTTTAAGAAGAATATTGGGCTCCAACGAAAAGCAAGATCTACCTACAAAGGACTCTACAGTGAGCTCGAAGACCGATAACAAAATCTATTCAGATATTGTCTCAAACTTTTCCACTTTATTTCTTCTGCTCTTTTCTGTCTCTATTTGCATGTGTGTATCACGTATGCATGCTAGCGTGGGCATGTCGTGTATCCTTAGGTGTTAACCGAATTAGAGTTCAAGTTTAATAAAATTTCACTTTTCTTCTTTAAACCTAAGAAAACCTGTGTGTGCTGGTTTCTTTGCCTTATAATTGGAAAGTGGTGAACACAGATTCACCAAGAGGGAGGTAAAAACACTGTGTTTAAAATTGTTACATTAAGACCAGGTAAAGGCTGAAAGGGAACCCTAGACCTCTTTCTCACCTGGTTGTAACACACTCAAGTGCCCATCCAATTTCCTTTTGAATTCATTGATCACCTCCACTTCCACCAATCTCCTAGGCAGCGAGTTCCAGGCCACTACCACTTAATGCGTAAAAAGATTCTTCCTCACACTCCGCCTGCATCTCTTGCCCAAAACCTTAGTCTGTATTCCTTTTTCCTTGTGCGATCAGCAAATGGGAACAGCTTTTCTTTGTCTACCTTATCTAAACCTGTCATGATCTTTACACCTCTATCTAGTCTCCCATCAATGCATAACAGATGGTGCCGGATGGATTGTTTGCTAGAGTTGGGCATTATGTGATGAGAATAGCCACAATGTGTGGGAAATTAGAATGACCTTTCTGGCTGGCTTCCCACAAGTGCAGGGTGCCATTGATTGCACGCAAGTGGCAATCCAGGCACCACCAGATCAATCAGGACTGAAAAGGATTTCATTCCATTGATGTTCAGCTGGTGTGCACCACAGAAAAGGTCCGTGCAGGTCTGCGTCAGAATCCCTGGGAGCTGCAATGATGTTTTTATACTGTTGCAGTCCAAAATCCCTGCCTGTTCATTCCTGAAATCAGCCTTAAGGGATGGCAACTTGGCAACAAACAATACCCACTTCAAACCTGGCTGAGGAGACCTCTTGGAACTTCATCAGGAGCACTACAAAGTGAACCATATGACAACCTGATGTGTCATTGAGCAAGTTATTGGTATGCTCCAGTTGTGCTTCAAGTGCCGAGACAGGTCTCGAGGTGTCGTCAGTACTCCCCAGCGATGGTCTCCAGGAGAATCGTGGCATGCAACATTAACCACAACATAGCAAGATAACAAAGGAACAAGCCACTCAGCACTCTTCATCTGATGAGAATTCCAATGGGGAGGAAAAAGATGGGACTCCCCAGTGCCAGATCAGCCACCTACATTGCTGCTCGGGGTGCCCTAATAGTTCAAAGGTTCAGTTAGCCATTCACATTGGACTAAAGTAACAATCAAGTGCCTCAACCCCCACAGACACAAAAGTCATGTGACCAACCATCCACTCATTACACATGCATCAACTACTCAGTCAATTCATGTTTTCTCATTCATTACCAAGCAACAGAAAACTTGAGTCGGCACACATCCATACAAGAACAGTGAACAGGAAATGTGGTGTAAATTCTGTAAATAAATAAATAAATGATTACGGTAATCATATTTCATTCAATGCTGAAATAAAGTCAAAATGACTTAGTCTTGTTTAAGATGTGGATGGGGGATATTCAATGCTGTCACCATGCAACAGCAAAGTCCAAGTAACGTCATCTCCAGTGGTTGAGGGTGCTGATATGCTGCTTATATCTATGGCCTCGTGCTCTGCAGATGCCAGCTGCATAATCGATGGTGGCCACCTCTAGTCCTCTCCCTCTGCCTTGTATTTTGGGTTGTCATCACCGGCAAGGGGGAATGACGGATCTTTGAGTATCTGCAAGGCATATGTGCGTCCAGTGATGCAGTGGATTTTGTGAGGGAGACTATCAGGCAGATGCCTGACCCATTGCCTGACAAACTTGATTGCATTTTTTGAAGAGATGACTAAAGTAGTGGGCAGAGGAATGTCAATGGATGCTATTTATATGGATTTCCAGAAGGCATTAGATAAAGTCCCTTATAACAGACAGAATTGAAGACAAATTATTGACCTGATTTGGTTAGGAAATTGGCTGAGTGGCAGGAAACAGAGAGTAGGGATAATGGGCAGGTATTAAATTGGCAGCATGTGACTAGTGGTGGCCTGCAAGGATCTGTGTTGGGCCCTCAAATATTCACCATATTTTTTGACGTTGATGATGGTATAGAAAGCCACATATCCACATTTGCTGATGACAGAAAGATAAGTGGCATTGTAAGCAATGTAGATGAAAGCATAAATTTACTAAGGATAGTAGATTAATTGAATGGGCAAGACTGTGGCAAATGGATTTCAATGTAGACAAATGTGATGTCTTCCACTTTGACCTAAAAAGGATAGAATAGGGTACTTAAAATGGTGAAAAGCTAGAAGGTCCAAAGAGACTAGGGGGGATCCAGGTACATAGACCATTAAAATGTCATGAATATGTACAGAAAATAATCAATAGCTAATGAAATGCTGGCCTTTATATCTAGAAAACTAGAATGCAAGGGGGTAGAACTGAGGGAGTTGCTCTTTCAGAGAGCTGGTGCGGACATGACGCACTGTAACAATTCTGTGATTCTGTGAAGTCATGCATGAACTATACAAAGCCCATACTTGGATACTATGAGCAGTTCTATATTGGGTTGGTAGGAGTGCAGTGTAGAATGATACCTGGACTCCAGTTAAATTACGAGGAGAGATTACACAAACTCGGGTTGTATTCACTGGAATTTATAAGGTTAAGGGGAGATTTGATTGAAGTTTTCAGGATTTTAAAGGGAAGAGATAGGGTAGATAGAGAAAGATTGTTTTCATTGGTTTGGGAGTCTAGGACTAGGGGACACAGCCTAACAATTAGAGCCAGATCTTTCAGGAGTGAAATTAGGAAACACTTCTATACACATTGGGTGGTAGAAGTTTGGACCTCTCTTCGGCATATGGCAATTAATGCTCAATCAATTGTTAATTTTCAATCTGAGATTGATATTTTTGGTTAATAAAAAGTATAGGCAAAGGTAGGTATATGGAATTAAGTTGCAGGTCAGCTACGATCTCATTGAATGGCAGAAAAGGCTCAAGGGGCTAAATGGGCCATGTTCCCATCCATTTGAGGATGTGTGCTTAGAATCGAGTGAGCTGACATCACATTGCGTAATGATTAGTGTGAGTGGCAGTGGTGGCTGGAGAAAGGGGGAGGTGAGGAAATGCATAGAAAGGGATCGATGGACTCTGCTGAACTATGTGACCATGAGGACTGATGTGATGGCGTACACTTAAGACAGAGTGAAGGGGTGGGGGCACTACAGGATGTAGATGATTCTGCAATTATGCTCACCTTTCCTAACCTGGTTAGGTCATTAAATGCCTTCTTCCACTGGATCCAGGTATAGTCCACAATGCCTCTGCTGCTGCCCGCTCAGTCACCACTAACCACAACTTCTTAGTCACAGCAGCAGGTTTCTTCTTGCCATTGCTTGGAAACAGGACCTTCTTCCTGATCCTTATTGCACCCAGCAGTACATCAAGTGATGCCTCATAGAAGTGGGACACAACTTCCTAACTCCATCTGTTAATCTTTTCCTCTCTCTTTAAAATTCTCCTGTTGCCTCCAAATTCCATCTTTGCATCAGCCCTTGAAATAGTCGAAGTGAACTTCGTTCATGCATGTGTGTATCACGCCTGCTCATGGGCCTAGGAGACTCATAACCCGGAAGTAAAATGATAATGAGGTATCCCTGTTGAAATCGGATATTCCCATGATCTTGCACATTTCCCATCCACTATGCTACTGCCTCCCTTGCTCAGATCCTGCCTCTGCATACTTATCAACCCCTAAATGATCCATTGTGCACTCCAGCACACAGTGGTGATGCAGAATATCCAGGCTGTAGTGTCTACTGCAGCAGAAACTTGCTGTATGAGCAGCATGCCATCCTTGTAACAGTTTTCATCCAACGCAAAAACTATCCATTGAGGTGGCAATTGTACATTTGATCTTGGCTTTATAACACATTGTGGGATGCAGAAACACTTCCTATATTCCCTAGTCACAACTTAAATTCACCATGATTGAGGTCAACCTGATTGACAACACTGGTGAGAGTCAAAAACAATTATTTTAAAATTTTATTTTGTGAAATGTTACCTGTCTCTGAAACTTCTAATGACTTTCTCGATTACAGGGTTCGACTGGCAAATTATGTGGGTGTAGGATGCAGACATTTCCTGTCTGTGAGTTCTAATTGTTACGACCAGGTGAGCAATGTGTCCAGGGGTCTCTTGCTGTCTTCACCTGGTCTTATTGTAACAGGGTTTAATTTTAAACACACTGTGTTTGAGCTCCCCCTTTGTAATTCCTTGTTCACAGTTTCCAATCATCAGACAAATAACTGAGTACATACAGGTTTTCTTTGCTTTAAAGCAGTAAGATAAAATTTATTAAACCTTAAACTCTGATACAGTTCATGCCTATGGATATGCGACGCGCTCACGCTAGCATGTAAAGGAGATATAAACATGCAGATAGGAATAGAAAAGAGCAGAAGAAAAGATAAGTAGAACAGTTTGAAGAAATATCTTGTTACTGTTTCTCGAGCTTGCTGCAGTTCTTGATGGAAGATATGGTCTTGCGATTCGTTGGGGCCCAGTAATCATCTTCAAACTTTGTTCACGTGGCAAACCCCTATTTCTTTGAGTTTCACGCGGTTTTAGTTCCTTGAGAGATGAGCAGGCAGGAGAGGAGATGTTCTTAGTTCCAGGAGAGCGCACAGCATTCTCTCTGGCAATTCCTTTGGGAGTCCAACTTCAAAAAAAGACTCCCAGATTTCCCCGCAGGTTAGTCATGTGACTAGTTCCTTACATGGAACAGTCTCCTCAACCTCCTTGGTTGGAAGTTCAAATTCAAAATCTCCAGCCAGCCAGTCATGTATCCAAAACTGGTCTGACCACTTCTGCATATTGGAGAAGCAATTGCCGGATCCCCATTGTTTCAACATTCTGTTGCCATGGAAATGCCTTTCCGGTCATGGCTTGCAAGTTTAAGTTTTAATGTTCATGTGGCAAAATAATGTGTGCCTTAGTCTTAACAGGTGAGGTTTGCCTGACATTATATAGCCAGGTCATGAAGCAAAGTGCCTGTTGTAGCCCAGTATCCTACTTCCACAGAGGACAGCTGTTCAGTGCTTCATCTGATTCTATTTGATTGTCTGCCTCATCCATGCCTTTGTTATCCCTAGACGCGAGTATTCCAATGCCCTCTTGACTGGTCTCCCATGTTTTACCATCCATAAACTTGAGGTCACCCAAAACTCTGCTGCCCGTGTCCTAACTCCCATCAAGTCCTGTTCACCCATCACCCTTCTGATCGCTGACCTACATTGACCCCCGGCTAAGCAAAGCTTCAGTTTTAAAATACTCATCTTGTTTTCAAATCCCTCCATGGTCTCACCCCTCCCTATCTCTGTAATCTCCTCCAGCCTCTACAACCCTCTCTATCTCTGTATTCTCCCCCAGCCCCACAACCCTCCCTATCTGTGTAATCTCCTCCCCCCACCACCCTCTCCATCTCTGTAACCTCCTCCAGCCCCTACAACCCTCCCCATCTCTGTATTCTCCTCCAGCCCCTACAACCCTCCCCATCTCTGTATTCTCCTCCAGCCCCTACCACCCTCCCCATCTCTGTAATCTCCTCCAGCCCCTACAACCCTCCCCATCTCTGTATTCTCCTCCAGCCCTTGCAACCCTCCCCATCTCTGTAATCTCCTCCAGCCCCTACAACCCTCCCCATCTCTGTAATCTCCTCCAGCCCCTACAACCCTCCCCATCTCTGTAATCTCCTCCAGCCCCTACAACCCTCCCCATCTCTGTAATCTCCTCCAGCCCCTACAACCCTCCCCATCTCTGCAATCTCCTCCAACCCCTACAACCCTCCCCATCTCTGTAATCTCCTCCAGCCCCTACAACCCTCCAAGTTGTTTACGCTTCTCCAATTCTGGCCTCTTAAGCATCCCCAATTTTAATCAGTCGACTGTTGGTGGCTGTTCCTTCAGCTGCCAAGGCCCTAAACTCTGGAATTCCCTTCCTAAACCTCTCTGTCTCTCAACATTGGCCTGGATCTTGCACTGGTAATGACCAGTGTGGTCATTTGTGGTGGCGCAGTGACTAGCACCACAGCCTCACAGCTCCAGCGACCCGGGTTCAATTCTGGGTACTGCCTGTGCAGAGTTTGCAAGTTCTCCCTGTATCTGCGTGGGTTTCTGCCGGGTGCTCCGGTTTCCTCCCACATGCCAAAGACTTGCAGGTTGATAGGTAAATTGGCCATTATAAATTGCCCCTAGTGTAGGTAGGTATTAAGAGAAGGTGGGGATGTGGTAGGGAATATGGGATTCATGTAGGATTAGTATAAATGGGTGGTTGTTGGTCGGCACAGACTTGGTGGGCTGAAGGACCTGTTTCCGTGCTGTATCTCTCTGACTCTCCATTTAGATAATTTGCCTTTCTATTCTTCTGACCAAAATGGATAGCTTCACACTTACCCACAATAAACTCCATCTGCCAAATTTTGGCCCATTGACCTAACCTATCCACATTTATTTATTTATTTTTATTTAGAGATACAGCACTGAAACAAGCCCTTCGGCCCACCGAGTTTGTAAATTTCTTATTTCTTTATTGCAACTTACTATCCCACCTATTTTAGTGTCATCTGCAAATTTGGCTATGGTACCTTCTATCCCTGCATCCAAGTCATTAATATAGATTGTAAATAGTTGGGGCCTGAGGGCTGAACCCTGTGGCACCCCACCAGTTACATCTTGCCAACCAGAAAAGGACCCATTTATAAATACAAGTTGCTGTTGCCTGCTTGCACCTCACTCTCTCTGTATATCTATCTGTAACTCCCTCTCTCCCTCCCCTTTATCCAAAGTGAAATATGTTCTTTGGAAATAATTCTGAGAGGTGATCAGCTTCTTTTGTGTTTTGACTAGTGTGGATACGGCTCTCCCTGCCTATTGATCCTTATATCATTTGCTTGCCTAGTTGTGTTGACTAACTAGACTGTCCAGATTCCACGTTACTGACTCGCCCATATAATCTTTGCAGCCTTTAATGAGGTATTTGATGCAACATAGCTTGAATCCTTTATGAACTCGTGTTTTAAATTCAAGTAACATGTAATGAAAATAATGTCTTGAAGATTAATCAGTGGTGTAGTGGCAATTCTGGAAGTAAATATAATGTACATCATGGATTTTTTTGCTTCTCACCTCCCACCCAAGCTGGCACACTTTCTACCTGCCTGTCCAAGTACAGTACGTCAACATACTTTAGCCGCAGCACATGTCATTCCTTCAAAGAACTCCAACAAATTTGTTAAATATGATTTCCCTTTCACAAAACCATGCTGATTATTCCTGATTACCTTGAGTTTTTCTAAGTGCCCAGCTACAACCTCCTTAATGATCGATTCTAACACCTTCCCCATGACAGACGTCAAGCTAACTGGCCTACAGTTACCTGTTTTCTGCCTCCCCCCACCCTTCTTGAATAGAGGGGTTATATTTGCTACGTGCCAGTCTGAGGGAACCTTTCCAGAATCTAGCGAATTTTGAAAAAATAACATCAACGCATCTACTACCTCATCAGCCACCTCTTTTAAGATCCTAGGATGAAGTCCATCAGGACCTGAGGACTTGTCAGCCCACAGCTCTATCAGTTTACTCAGTACCACTTCCCTGGTGATTGTCATTTCACCAAATTCCTCTCTTCCTTCCACCTCCTGATTTACAGCTATTGCCGGAATGTTCCTTGTATCCTCTATAATTTTAGCATAATCATGGAAAAGGACAAGGATAAAACAGGAGTAAAAGTTCTAAATTGGGGAAAGGCAAATTTTACGAAGTTGAGAGGTGACCTGGCGAAAGTGGACTAGATACAGCTACTTGAAGGAAAATCAGCGGAAAACCTGCGGGAGGCTTTCAAAAACGAGATACTACAGGCACAGTGTCGGCATGTCCTAACAAAGATAAAGGGTGGTATGGCCAAATCTGGAGCCCCCTGGTTATCTAGAAACTTACAGGGTAAGTTAAAGCAGAAAAAGAGAGCTTATGACGATCACAAAAAACTTGATACTTTAGAAAGCCTAGAGGGGTATAGAAAGTGCAGGGGTGAAGTAAAAAAGGAAATTAGAAAAGCAAAGAGAGGACATGAAAAAATATTGGCAGGTAAAATCAAGGAAAACCCGAAGATGTTTTATCAGTACATTAAGAGCAAGAGGATAACTAAGGAAAGGGTAGGGCCTATCAGAGATGTACACGGGAACTTGTGCCTAGATGCAGAAGATGTGGGCAGGGTTCTTAATTAATTTTTTGCCTCTGTCTTCGCAAAGGAGAAGGTTGATGCAGACATTGTAGTTAAAGAGGAGGAGTCTGAAATATTAAATACGATAAGCATAATGAGAGAGGAAGTACAAGAGGGTCCGACATCCTTGAAAGTGGATAAATTGCCAGGGCCGGATGGATTGTACACCAGGTGCAGTGGATGTGGTCTACGTGGATTTTAGTAAGGTATTTGACAAGGTTCCATATGGCAGACTGGTCAGTAAAATGAAAGTCTATGGGATACAGGGGAATGTAGCAGGTTGGATCCAAAATTGGCTCAGTGACAGGAAACAAAGGGTGGTAGTTGATGGATGTTTTTGCGAATGGAAGGCGGTTTCCAGTGGTGTTCCACAGGGCTCCGTGTTGGATCCCTTGCTGTTGTGGTATATATTAATGATTTGAACTTAAATGTGGTTGGCATGATTGGGAAATTTGCTGATGACACAAAAATTGGCCGTGTAGTTGATAGTGAAGAGGATAGCTGTAGACTCCAGAATAATCTCAATGGTTTGATTGAGTGGGCGGAAAAGTGGCAAATGGAATTCAATCCAGATAAGTGTGAGGTAATGCATTTGGGGAGGGCAAACAAAGTGAGGGAATAAACAATAAACAGGAGGATATTGAGAGGGGTAGAAGAAGTGAAAGAACATGGAGTGCATGTCCACAGGCTCCTGAAGGTGGCAGGACAGATAGATAGAGTGGTGAAGAAGGTATATGGAATGCTTTCCTTTATTGGCTGAGGTATAGAATACAAAAGCAGGGATGTAATGTTGTAACTGTATAAAACGCTGGTTAGGCCGCAGCTGGAGTATTGCATACAGTTCTGGTCACCACATTGCAGGAAGAACATAATTGCTCTGGAGAGAGTACAGAGGAGATTTAGAAGAATGTTGCCAGGGCTTGAAAGTTGCAGCTGTGAGGAAAGATTGGATAGGTTAGGGTTGTTTTCCTTAGAACAGAGAAGACTGAGGGGTGACTTAGTGAGATGTATAAAATTATGAGGGGCCTAGATAGAGTAGACAGGAAGGACCTGTTTCCCCTAGCAGAGAGGTCAATTACCGGGGGCACAGATTTAAGATGATTGGTAGAAAGATTAGAGGGGACATGAGGAAAAACGTTTTCATCCAGAGGGTGGTATTTGTCTGGAATTCACTGTCAGGAATGGTGGTGGAGGCAGAAAGCCTCCACTCATTTAAAAGGTACCTGGACTTGTACCTGAAGTGCTGTAACCTGCAAGGCTATGGACCAGGTGCTGGAAGGTGGGATTAGATTGGGTGGCTAGTTCTTTTGGCCAGCAAGGACACGATGGGCTGAAAGGCCGCCTTCTGTGCCGTAATTCTTCTATGGTTCTATGAGGGGGAGGTGGGATGTGAGAAGGAGGATGGTTTCAGCCTTGCTACTGGCCACAGCCTCAGCAATGGCCAGCACCATCACTTCCATAGGGGGTCAGGGAATGCCGGCACGCCTTTTCTCCTCTGGTTAGCTCCTGCTGCTTCTGGTTGTGCACCACCTTGTCCCATAAAATGAAGGGAAATGTCATGCAGTCTTTGGCTGATATAGCTGTCATGGTTGAATAGCTGACAGTGTGTGCAAGCTGTGCGATGTGGGTGAGGCTTGCAGCAGTGCTAAGTGTGTGAGGGTGCGGTGGAGCATATAAATGTTAAGTATGAGTTCAGATTGATAGAGATTGTTTGTGGGTGAGTGATGGGGGTGCAGTCCATTGAGGAGTGTCTGAGACAAGTAATTCAGTTGGTAGGTTATGGCATTTTAAGATGAGGTCATTGAATTTTTTTGTGGCATTGCATCCAGGGCTTGAATTGACTATCTGCTCCAATTACTTTCTGAGTGTGGCTGGAGGGCCTCCTGGCCCCCTGCGAGTACAGGACATTTTTCTTACCTTCCACTTCCTCCAACAAGGTCCCTGGTGCAGTGTCTGAATTCTCTCTCCCATTATGTGCCATTATTCCATGTTTCCCAGGTCAGATTCACTTGCTGCACGAGTGTCAGCACCTGCCCCTGCCACAATGCACCTCTGCTTTAAGAGGGGCAAGCTAGCTTTAAACAGTGCAGGCTAGCTTTAAGTGGTGCTAGCCATGCATGATATTGGCCATCTGCCCAGGCATCCAGCCAGTCAACAGTGCTGTTTGCACTGGCTGGATGCTGAAATCATTGAGACAGCAGGCAGCACAATGTTGCCGTGCTGCCTCCGTTACAGTTAACAGGCAAAGGTTAAACATGTATCACGATTCCTGTGCCCATTTTCAGGGCCTATCAAATTTAGCTCCCTGCGTGTCAGCTACTCTTGGGCTGACTGTGTACTCTGCACCAAAGCAGTTTTGTCACCATTCAGATACAGGTTGGTAGGAATCAGCTGCACCCTGATTGACAACAATTACATTGTTCTGTACAACTAAACAAAGGCTCCAGTTTTATGTGACCCATTGGAAGACCCTTACAAATTGGCCTCTTTCAACAACAGTCTAATGTTCTTAAATAAAAGCAAAATACTGCAGATGCTGGAAATCCGAAATACAAACAAGAAATGCTGGAAATACTCAGCAGGTCTGGCAGCATCTGTGGAGAGAAGCAGCGTTAACGTTTCAGATCAGTGGCCCTTCTTCAGAACTGATGTCTAATGTTCTTGTTATGTTCTGTTGGTAAATTGGTTTTGATCCCAATATCATGAGGTACGTGAATTTGTTAAGGAAACAGTAGTCCCAACACGAAGTACTAAGCTGTCGTCTTTTCTCTATTTTGTCACAGTTAAGGCCTTACTATTCAAATGTATTTATCGTGTTCTAATGTTGGTTTAGGAGGGGCCAAAAAGAACAACTCAGATATTTAGCCTGCTTTGTGGGGTAAGGCCCTTTCTTATTCCAGCAGTTTGGGCTGTTCTTGTACTTGTAAACCACAGCTAGCAAAAATAGTTTGAGTGTAATTTAAATGGCAATCCTGAATCTGAATGTATATTGTTAGGACCAGGTGAGAAAGGGGTCTAGGGGTTCCCTCTCAGCCTTTTCCTGGTTTGACCGTAACAGGGTTTGATTTTTAACACACTGTGTTTTTAGCTTCCCCCAGTGAATCCTTGTTCACTGCTCTCCAATTATAATGGCAAAGAAATCAACCAGACAGGTTTTCTTAAACTTACACCTTTCTTGTTTAAATCTATTACCTTAATTCGGTTAATACTGCTAAAAATACGTGACGTGACCACACTAGCATGCATACGCGATAAACATACATGCAGATAGAGACAGAAAAGGTGAAAGAATCAAGGGGAAAGGTTTGAAGCAGTAGCTGGAGTTCATTTACTGTCTTTTAAGTTTGATGTAAAGTCTTTGATTGCAGTTTGATCTTGCCATCTCATTGGGACCTAGTACACACTTTCAAACTTGTTTTGATGGTTTTCGGTCGTCTTGAAATCCAGTTGCAGTTTCTTCTTATCGTGAGAGAGAGAGAGCCAGGGAGAGATGTTTTTTTTTCAAGTTCAGTTGCAGTCTGACCCAAACTGTTCTGTGAAGACAATTCAAACCAAAACCTGGGCCAGCAGGCCAGTCATGTGACTAGCTCTTTTTTCAGGACAACTTGCCCAGTGAATTTTGTGGATTTTTTCAATCTTAATAGACACCCTCAGTCGGGGGCTGGAATGCTGACCTTCATACCCTCAATGTCTTTTGATCAAAATCCATTTGTTTAATTGAATGAGGGAGCAGTTCCATTGACTTCTCCAGGCAACACTCTTAGAATGCAGGTGCAGCCATGTTTGTAGTCCAGCCAGAGTTTAAAATTTATGTTCCATATGACAAAATGAATATGCCTCATACTTGGCAGGTGGGGTTTCCATCATAATAGAGATATCTGACCAGGGGTGGGAGGTGGGGTAGATGTGATAATTGTGACCAAGACCCCAAATGTGCAGTTTGTCAATTTCAAGATAAGTGGCAGTGAGTATATTTTGCAAGTTAAAAGCAAAATACAAGACTTTGACGTGTTTGCAGAGCAGCTGTTGGACAAAGCATCTCCACACTTAAGCAAGATTTACTTTGTTCAAAGTATTTCCAAAAACATTCTGAACTGCAGATTTGAAACTTTAAGAAAATCAGGTGTCCAAGCGATTGGAGATTTACTCAGAGATGTGTTGTGTATCATGCAGAAACCACTGCTGACTCCACAAGTTGGTTTACTGATTAACTAGGTTTATTGATGAGACAATTTAACTGCCTTTACCTATTTTTCTGGTAGGAGCTATAATATATCAAGGTTTGTACAAGGTTCTATCTGTATAACTTTAGCATCACTGTATCCTATATTGGATCCTGCCTTAAATTTGTCTGTCTGAAGGCTACATTAATTAGGATGGAAATACTCAGCAGATCTGGCAGCATCTGTGGAGAGAGAAGCACAGTTAACATTTCAGGTCAGTGACCCTTCATCAGAACTGGCAAAGGTTAGAAATATAAAAGGTTTTAAGCAAATAAAGCGGGGGTGGGGCAAGAGATAACAAAAGTAAAGGTGTTGATAGGATAAGGTCACAGAGAATAACTGACCAAAAGTTTAGGGAGCAAAGGCAAACAGTATATTAATGGGGGGGCCCGTCATGCTCTGAAATTATTGAACTCAATGTTCAGTCCGGCAGGCCGTAGAGTGCCTAATCAGTAAATAAGATGCTGTTCCTTGAGCTTGCGTTGATGTTCACTGGAACACTGCAGCAATCCCAGGATAGATATGTGGGCATGAGAGCCGGGGGCGGAGTGGGGGGGGGGGTTGTTGAAATGGCAAGCAACCGGAAGCTCGGGGTCATGTTTTCGGACTGAGCGGAAGTGTTCCGCAAAACGGTCACCCAATCTGCGTTTGGCCTCCCCAATGTAGGGGAGACCACATTGTGAGTAGCAAATACAGTATACTAAATTGAAAGAAGTAAGCAGTACAAGTAAATTGCTACTTCACCTGAAAGGAGTGTTTGTGGCCTTGGATAGTGAGAAGAGAGGAGGTAAAAGTGCAGGTATTACACGTCCTGCGATTGCAAGGGACGATGCCGTGGAAAGGGGATGAGGTGTTGGGGTAATGGAGGAGTGGACCAGGGTGTCACGGAGGAAACGATCCCTTTGGAATCCTGACGGGAGGGGAAGATGGCATCTTCCGCTCAGTCCGAAAGCATGACCCGAGCTTCTGGTTGCTTGCCATTTCAACACACTCCCCTGCTCTCGTGCCCACATCTCTGTCCTGGGCTTGCTGCAGTGTTCCAGTGAATATCAATGCTAGCTTGAGGAACAGCATCTCATTTACCGATTAGGCACACTACAGCTTGCCGGACTGAACATTGAGTTCAATAATTTCAGAGCATGACATGCCCCCCTTTTTTTATTTTCAGTTATTTTATTTCTTTTTTTCTTTTTTTAAATTTTATTTTAGTTTGTTTCATCATTCATTTTTCTTACCATGTGCCTGCCCATTTTTTTTTTTTTCATGCTTGTGCTTTGGGCCAGGGCTGTTCATTTTTCTGTCCATTGACACCCTCTCTGCACTAACGCTTTGTCTTTCAACACACCATTAACATACCCTTTGCCTTTGCTCCGTGTCCTTCTGGTCAGTTATTGTCTGTGACTCTGCCCTATCAACACCTTCCCTTGTGTTATCTCTTGTCCCGCCCCTGCTTTATTTGCTTAAAACCTATTACATTTCTAACCTTTGCCAGTTCTAATGAAGGGTCACTGACCTGAAATGTTAACTCTGCTTCTCTCTCCACAGATGCTGCCAGACCTGCTGAGTATTTCCAGCATTTTTTGTTTCTATTTCAGATTTCCTGCATCTGCAGTATTTTGCTCTTATTATATTAGGATGGCATTGCTGTTCTTCAGCCTTGAGTGCGGCACATTACAGCAATCCACATTTGCTTTCAGTTGTACAATTGTAATAGTTCTGTATTTGTTTCATTTCTAGGATCTAATTTTGTGAAATGTTTAAAAGGTTGAATCCAGACTGCTGACTCTGTTAAATGTGTTCATCCAGTGGATAGACAGCAACACAATGTTGAAATGGACAACAATCGCTGGACAGTCTCGTGAGGCATAGCCTTAACAGGGAGATCGGTCAGAACCATTGTGGTTAGTGAATACACAGCATTATCTATAAATTTTGATTTTCTTTTCCCTTTTAATAAAACTCAATTTATTGTCAATATCAAAAGTTTTTAATTCGTGGTCTAACTCTGTTTCAGTGTTGAGCATCTGAAATCTCCTGTTGTCCACACTTTGTGAGAAAGTTGTTGCAGTTTGTACAGGCATCGGCCCTTTGGTGATTGTGGCATTATGTCAAAACAGATGGAGATAATCAACTTGTCATTCCTGACAGATAAAGAGAAGGAAGTAATCGTGGAAGTTCTCCTCCGAGATCAGAGTTTGCGGACACAGGAGGAAAAGCGAATAAGGTAATGAAGGGAGAGAAGGTGTTGGAGCAAAATTACTGACTGTGATTGTTTCTAAATCCTTCCATTTGTGATGCCACGTCAAGCGACATTCTGCACAAAATTTCTGCTCCCTGGCAGCCTCCACCCTACGGTTTTAAAACATAGGATAGGAAGTAAGGAAAACTGGCAAATGAACGATTATTTCAGGTCTCTCCCTTGACGATGCTTTACGGCAGAAAGCTTTTTTTTGTCGTAAATGTATCAACATAAAGTTCCATTGTAGATGTTGAGCCAGGCAGCAGGAGCAATGGTACAAGGTTGCCTGCTTCTTGTGCTTAGATCAGAAGTTCCCAAACTTTTTTTGCTGATTCCCTGTTTGGAGATTCGCGCGCCATCCACATATCCCTCACTGTAAGGAACAGTGGGGGTGAAACTTGTCGTCTTCAATAGCATGAAATGGGCAATAAAGAATTGGCAGCCAGTTTTATACTGTGCACAATTTTCTGTTCCAGAAATCAGGCACAGTGTAAAACAGGCTGCCGAAATGCTATGAATCTGTTTTGTACTAATGGCAAAGATCAATTTCACCACCTCCAATATTTTTACACAGAACAAGAAGATTTTATTCTGTCAGTTAACATAACATACTGCTTAAGAGAGAAAGCACAGTACCAGTACTAGACAGCTGAATAAAAATGAATGTAAAGGAACATTTGATGACTCACCCGTATATCAGTGAGTAGGGTGAGCCTGTTAGTGCAATTTTGGTTTGATTTCGGAGAGTCATATGCAATTCAGTATCTAAATCAAAGCTGCTTCCATATTTGTTTTTGGTGTAGAATAAGTGACAGATCACACAGATACATTGAGTTAAAATTGACATGCATTTCAGCGACTCTTTGGAACAACTCTGAGAACTCTTTGAAGTAAGAGGCAGAACTGACCAAAAGACACAAGTTTAAAATTGTCTCTCAAAACAGAGTCACAAGTAATGTTGCTATTCGATTTTAGACTCATGGTAATCTTGGCCTTTGCTACTCAAAAATGGATTTTAAATCATTCATTTGCCCCTCCTTCAGGAAAATATTTTGTTGAATTTTGTGCAAATCTGCGACAGATCAGAGCTGCTTCTGATGCCCAGTAACTGATTACTCTGCATCACAAGCAGCTCTGATTAGTCCAACCTCCATCTTTAGAAATCAGTGGGAATTAAAACATCTGATGCTATGTTGTGCTGAGATTGTCCTTTGCATCAATGTATACTCTTTCTTTGAATTTAAACTTAAAAAGTTAAAGAAATTCAGACTTCACCTCTGGCTATTGGAGGTTGTATTGGTGGCCCTCCTTCTCGGCCAACATGTCTTCCTCAACCCCTGATATTCTTGCTGCAATCCTCAGTTTGGGAACCTCTGGCTTAGATGATAGTGCTGTTATAGGTGCCATCAGAAGGTGTGTATGAGGTGTATATACTTTTGCACTTCCTGCTCTTTGAAAATAGATAGCCTCTGTTAATTGTGTCCCTACAGAGACTTCGCGACCTGCCTGCCATTTTGTTCTGCCTTAGTACTGTTGTTTTATAAATGAGAATTGCATCAGTTCAAGAAGGTCCATCATCAGCTCCTAAGGAAAACTAGGGATGGACAGTAAATGCAGCCTTATGAGTGTCATCTACATCCAGAGAACAATTCTTTTTAAAAAAAAAAAAGATGCAATTAGGTTGGTGCAGCTGTTGACCCGAGTAGGAGCTGATAATATAATTGTGTTATCTGTCACTGCAATTCTCCTTCCTTTGAATGGATGCAGATTAGGGTTTATGCTGACAATATCCCTTAATCACATGGTGTTTGGCTTTTTCTTTTAAGAAAGTTGAAGAGTGAGCTGCTCGAAATTCGGCGTAAGGGAGCGAAACGTGGCAGTCAGGACTACAGTAATAAGACTTGTGCACGATGCCAACAGACACTGGGCCGCTTTGTTAAGAGTGGAAATGTGTGCCAGCAGTGTAACCACCTGGTGTGTAAGGAGTGTGGCATTGCAGGTGTTGATGGAAGATGGAAATGCACTGTGTGCATCAAGGAAACGTGAGTGTGACTTTTCCTTATTAGTATTTTGTTTGAAGGAACAAAAGTCTGGGGAGGATACTTTTTGCATATGGCATAGCAGCCTGGTAATGTATTTTACTGGGATGAGTGACACTGGATCAGCTCTATGCTGGACCTATGTCAGGGCTGTCACTCCAATGAATGGAGCCACTCCTAGATGCATGAAATGCCAGAATATACTACAAGAGACGCCAGGAAGAAAGAAGACCCGGGATTGGTGGGGGTTTACATTGGGTTATGTAGTTTGTTGGTTATCTAAAAACATCAAAAATAGTTTTCAAATTGGAAATTGGAGGAGTACATTGATCAAAAATAGGTCACAAATATCTTGCATCAAAACTGCTGGAAAATCAACAAGCTTGAACTCGGGTTATTCTGACTGATACTAAAACTTCAGGGTCATTTTATACTTCTAAACAGAGAAAGCCATGATAATGAGATGATGAAGAAACTCAGACACACAAGATCCAGGGTTCTTTGTCAAAGCTCGACTATTGGAACCTAATGGATATTTGAGGGCCAATTTGACAAAATCACACTCCTAGTAGACAGCCTTAGGGCAGAATTTTGTTCTGAACTTAGAGGTGGAGGGCCAACAAATGGCAGGGGGCACTGTTTCTAACATTGCCCGGGCCCCCTGCCATTTTGTCTGGGACAGGGAAGGCCAAGGAATGCCTACTCGCCCCAGGCCTTTAAGCCTTTAAGTGGCCCCCCAGAAAGATTCTCCCCCCCCCCCCCCCACCCCCCCACCACTTCACTTGCCTGGGTGAGTGCAGTTCCAACAACACAAGTCGAGAAGCTCGACACCATCCAAGATAAAGCAGCCTGCTTGATCAACATGCCATTCAACACCTTAAACGTTCACTCCCTCCACCACCGACACACAGTGGGAGCAGTGTGTACCATCTACAAGCTGCACTGCAGCAACTGACCAAAGATCCTTCGACAGCACCTTCCAAACTCGCGACCTCTACCACCTAGAAGGACAAGGGCAGCAGATGCATGAGAACACCACCATCTGCAAGGTCCCCTCCAAGTCACACACCATCCTGACTTGGAAATATGTCGCCGTTCCTTCACTGTCACTGGGTCAAAATCCTGGAACTTCCTTCCTAACAGCACTCTGGGCGTACCTACTCCACATGGACTGCAGCGGTTCAAAAAAGCAGCTCACCACCACCTTCTCAAGAACAATTAGGGTTGGGCAATAAATGTGGCCGAGCCAGCGACGCCCATGTCGCATGAATGAATGGAAAAAATAACACCACCCCCCACCCCGTCGCCGGGGCCTGCCTAAATGGCCCTGGTGACCCCGACCCCACTCACCTTTTCTGGCATCTCCAGACATCTTCGTGCTGCTTGGGCCTCCTACAGTATCAGCAGTCATGCTGCTCCCAGTGGCACTGCTGGCACTACAGAGCTACTAGCTTTCTGATTGGCTGGCTGCTTTGGAGATGGCAGCTCTGCCCTTAAAGGGGCAGCATCCACGACAGCAGGCAGTTAATTGCCTGCCCACAGTCAAATGCAGCCTTTAGCCACTGGAAGTGCCTACTGAGAAATCATGGGGAGATTGTTTGCCCCTGCCAAGTATGTGCGTTCATAAAATTAGTCAAAAGATGTAGATACCAAGGTGGAAGACCATCTTGGCACTGATAATGAATCTATATACTTTTGATAAGTGGTAGGAAAAGGAAAGGGTTCACTGTTTTGACTTGCTTGGAGTATATTCATCTTGGATGGTCCTTTTGTCCCAAGGAATTTCCGTCATTCAATCCTTTATTTACTTATAATCCCAAAGGCATTGAGGGATTTAGCACTAATTGACTTGGTTGGATTCGGTAGACTGAGGAGGTCTTCCTTCTTGAATAGCAATCCTGTGACATTTCTAAAAGTTTTTGTGGAATCTGTCTTCCTCAATGTGACTTTTGAATGAGGTGACTGAATCTTTCAGTCAATTTGCATGAATTTGATTGTTGACGGAACTAATTGGAAATCGCTAACAAGTAATCCAGCAGCCATTTTATGGAAGGCTCTGGGAAGAGATTTAAATGGATTTCCCAATGTCAACATCATCTAAGCATGCCGCACCTGAGAGAAAATAAGTTTTGTTGCTAAAACAGGGAATTGATGTTGGGGTTTAATCCAATACCAGTAAGAATTACTTCAGTTTGAAAAGTACAGCCCATATTAAATCTTCAACACATACCTTCATAGTTAAAAGACCAAGAAAGTGTAATTCCACACCGTTACTATAATCCTGTGTTCTTTACCAGAAAGTTAAAGAAACAGACAGGAGATTGGTTCTTTGAATCCAGAGCAAAACGGCACAGCATTGATTTTGGTAGCGATATAATCAGAGCATCATTAAAGAGGAAATATGCCTGTAAGTACCAGAGATCTGCATATTTTCAATAACATTATACATGCCCAGTATGCATGCGCATACCTATATTCACTAAGGGAAAGAATGTACCTAACCTTGACATCCTATTTGACCGTTAGAGGTGTTTGCAATCCCATAGCCGCTCCTATCACCAAGACTGCCTACTTTCACCACTTTAACGTCACCCGTCTCTGCCTCTGCCTCAGCTGATCTGTTTCTGAAACTCTCATCCATACCTTTGTTACTTCCAGACTCGGCCATTCCAATGCTCCCCTGACCTTGCACCGTCCATGAACCTGAGCTCATCCAAAACTCCGGTGCCCATCTCCTAACTTGCACCAAGTCCTGTTCACTTATCAGCCCCGTGCTTGTTGACATAAATTGGCTCCCGGTTCGGCAATACCTCGATTTTAAAATTCTCAACCTTGTTTTCAAATCCCTCCCTGGACTTGGCCCTCCCTATCTCTGTAACCTCCTTCAGCCCTACAATCCTCCAAGATATCTGAGCTTCTGCAAATCTGGCCACATGAGAATCCCTGATTTTAATCGCTCCACCATTAGGCAGTCGTGCCTTCAGCTGCATAGGCCCTAAGCTCTGGAAATCCTTTCTTAAACCTTAGTGCCTCTCTCTCCTCTTTTCAAGATGCTCCTTAAAACTTACCTACCTCCTTTGACCAAGCTTTTGGTCACCCGAACCAATATCTCCTCTACGTGACTCAGTGTTAAATTTTGTTTGATCATACTGCTGTAAAGTACCTTGGGACATTTTACTTTGTTAAAGACGTTATATAAATGCAAGCTGTTGTTTTATTGCTGAGAAAAGGGTGTTTTCATTCTCTACACAGTGATTACAGATTGGGCTTTCCCATTCTCTAATGCATTCAGGAGTTAGTAATGTAATGGAACTGAGAGATCTGGAGGAGTGGACGGTATCCATTAAAAACAAGTAAATACCACTCAACTTTTCTCTTACTGTTCAGTAAATAAGCGAGAGACAGCTGGGCAGGCATTACTACAGAAGGCACTGGCCAATGATGCAAAAGCAAGTACTGCTGCAAAGGCGAGGCAGAAGAAATCTCCAGATGAAGGCAGGGTTTCTAGGTGAGTATGATCATAAAGCACCTTAGTTGACATTGATTTTTATATCATTGATTTTGGTTTTCTGCCTTTGACCTGTATGTTGTTTATTTTAGTTGATTATTTTGTTTCTTTTTGTTGCTGAGAGACCAAAGTGAAGGGCAAAAGCTAAAATACAGGACACCAACAAGATTAGACAGAGGAATAGAAGAGGTGAGGTAAATTAGGAACTAGAGATTAGGATGAGTTTTTTTCAAACCTGAAGATTGTAAGAGGAAGGATAAAACGATGAAGGTAATAAATGTACAATTTGAAATTTTAGAAAAGGATCAATTTAATCAATTAAACATTGAAATACAAGAGAAAAGAGGATGAAGATATCGAACAATGTGTTTGGAGCTGGGAAAGAAGAAAGGAAAAGAGAAGTTGAAGAACCAAGTGAATAAGCTATTTTTGTGAATCCTGTTTAGGAATGTAAGGAAGTGCTCAAAATATATTGTAGTCTTGGACCGTCTTCAGCTTTATGGAGACCAAACAGCTCATAGATGTGAGAAGAATAATTCGAGTCAAAGAAGGAAGCAAAGTGACTAGAAATACTTTCAAGAAAATGTGGAGTTGTGGGAGTCCCATGAGGTCAGAAGGGATAGTGAGGCCAAGAATATCAGTATTTAGAGTAGGACTAAGGATGGAGCTATCAATGGGAAGAAGTAGTAGTTGTTGGTTAGAGGTAAAAGACATGAAACATTTAATATCTATGGGGCTGAAATTCCACTGGGATTCCACTTGTCTTGCTCTGTAACTCCGGGAGAACCCCCAATGAAGCTCTGCTCCTTGGCCATTAAATAATTAAAAGAAGCAATATTTTAGTTTTGTTCTTGAAGGGCACTGAAGAGATCAAGATGTTATAGAGGAGATCAAGTTGTGATTTAGCCATTACATCTCAAGAGAACATTGTAAGTGCTGAGGATGTAGAAGGACAGATTTTCATGTTCCTGCGCCTGAGTGTATTGGTTTGCTTTAATCATCATATATAGGAAAAACAGTTGGAGAAAATTGCACACCCAAAATTGGTGTAAAGATTAGACAGGCTTCGCTATGGGTGTGCAATCCTTCTAGGCCAATTTTCCTCCATGTGAAGGATTAGGAAAATCTGACCTATGATCTTTGCATGAAAGCATGAATTTAATAGCTCAGTATCATCGGCTGAGTGTTTGAAGGGTTTCCTGTACCATTGAACTCTTTTTCTAATCTTGACCCCTATACTATAAGGCAAGGACACACAGAATATGCAGTATGCAATGCAGTGATTTGGTCTTTGGCCATGGTCATGTTGGGCTGTTGTGATTTTTAAAAAAAATAGTTGTTTATAAACAAAAGGAAGGTTCTAGATCATTAACACTGCATAAATTGAATTATTTTGAGTCTTGGGAACTATAAGCAAATCCGCAGGCAATATATTTAATCTACAAATGATTCTTCTTATCTTGCACCATATTAGAATAATGGAATGAGTAATGTGGACCAATGGTATTTCTCAGAAATAGCAATAAAACAACTAATCCATGTGCCTTTGATTTTTGGTTTGATAGCATCCTGTCTGAATCACGAGAGGCTTCTGAACAGCCAAGCGACACAGAGTCCACTGGACGTGTGAGCATCAGCAGCATCAAGAGCGACTCACAATCGTCCTCCAAGCACAACACACCTAACAATTCCAGGTGAAAGATCTGTGGAGGATACAGTCTGAAATTCTGGTGCTCAAATTAATTGGGAATTAATATGAATCTGACTATGTAGTTCTGTAAAACCTACCTCTTTGACCAAGCTTTTGGTCATCTATCCTAATATCTCCTATGTGGCTCAGTGTCAAATTTTGCTTGATAATGCTCCTGTGAAGTGCTGGGGGATGTTTTACTACATTAAAGGTACTATATAAATGCAAGTTGTTGAAATAATTGATAATTTTGTCATGCCTGTGTTTAGTCTGTTTTTCTCTCTTTGACCTTACTATACCATGTATTAGATGAAAGGATGAGCAGTCAGCTTACTGCTAGGCCTCTGAATATGCTACCGTGAAAATCAGGTTCAAAGTGTTGTGTGGCAGTAACCTCAGGTGATGAATCCTTGCCCAGGGGACGTGGCTGGCCTCCATGTAACTACCCCCATAAACAGCATGATGGATTGTGGTCATTTAGCACATGGAGGATTGCAGGCAAGATCTCATATTACTCCAGTCCACTGAGATGTGCATTGGTGCTATGTCCAGGATATTCTGGTTATGTTCCTAATATAAAAATGGGCCTGTCTTGTTACTGTGCCTTCGTCTCTCTGCAAGATCCTGTTTGTCTAATACTGTAACCTGGATTTCATGGTCAGCAGCAAAGTGATGGTGCCTGTCACTTACCTTGAAGAAAGCTACCCACAAAGATCTGGCAATTTCTGTGGTATGGATTCTACCATTCCTGATAATTTAATTCTGGCACCAGCAACTGTGATATAATCAAGCAGGCTAATCAGCGTTCTCACAGACATCAAACCAGGAAGCAGAATGAACTGATTATACTTCACCTTTTAATCATTTTACAAAGAGTGAAATAAAGATTGGGACATGCACATGGGATTGAAGTAGAAGCTAAAATATCATAAACAAGCTTTACTTTTTTTGGCTATTTTTAAAATACATGAAATCTTTTTTATCATTGTGGAGAAATTTGGCATTCCACAGATATAACATTAGTTTTTCAAGGCCAGAGAGGTTGTTCAGTAATTATGATTTGGTATACTGTTTAAAAATCCAGTTACACCTCATTCAACAAGGCATAACTTTTTCAATGGTTTTAATGGTGAGGCTAGTAGCGTAATAAAGTGGATGTTCATGGAAATTCAGTGATTTCCAGATGCTTTCCATCTTCAAGGACTTCAACAGCGCACCCTGTGGAGGAGCAGTGTGACAGCAACTTCTGGATATTCACGCTTAACTGCACACATGCTGTCAATTTAACAGAGTAATGACAGTGGACATTGACAGTTTTGCCATTATTACAATGACAAAATAGAGGCCAATATACCTGCCTTTTATGATTGGACACCCTAAAAACTTGAAAATGGTTGTCATTTGTCATAGAATTGATTTGGTTTCTTAGATGCTGTATCGTTGTATTCACGACAAACAATGAATATGAGATTATTCACAATCTATGTGCACTGAATTTTAAAAATATGCTTAAATCAGTTAGTCAGGATACTATTTATTGACACCTAAACTAATTTTTATCAACGTATTTAGTACAGAGAAGGCACTAATGTCATCATTCATGCCACTAAAAATGTAAATTCAGCATCTTATTTGTGGATTAATATGAAGTGAAGGTATTTCTGTTTTGGTGTTGAATTATAGACATGCAAAGGAAGGTGTAATTTTCAACTATTAACTGTGACCATACTATTTTAAGCACTGGGGGGATACACAGTGCCATCTCCAGAAGCTCTGTAACAGTGTATAGTTTCTAATGTAGGAATCAATGCCAAATAGACAGTTTAAGAAATGCACAAGGGTGCTGTGTTTAAAATGAATGGGTTAATGCCAGTGCCAGAATAACACTGAATGGAAATTCTAGGCTATTGTGTCATACTGGAGTCCATTTCTAATGTCACCCTCTGAGCTGCTGTTGAGATGGGAGCTTGGATAGTGGGTGTCAGCAGGCAATTCAATTGATGGAAGCATTCTAGCCAAGCCTGATCCTGTGCTTGCCTGGCATCTGCAAGCATTCACTTCCTGATGGGGATCACCAGATTCAGTCAGGAGCGGGAAACCTGGCAGAATCTTCTCTTCCTAAATCCAGAGGCACTGAGGCCTATTGTACTGATCCTAGAGCCAAGCTGAGATCATTTAGCTCAGTACCAGCAATCAAATCTGCGGCCTTCCTGACTGAGTTAGGCACCATCTATATGAACTGAACCACTGGAGGAGCTAAACACTCTCTGACAGTTGCATTCTTGAGTAATGAACACAAACAAAACATTTTGTTTAGTGACAATTAGTAATTCTTACGCCACCCTTTGCAAAAGAAAGGTGAGCTGCACGTTATCACTGATATTGTAAACAGAAACCATGTCACCTAGGGCACCTGCTATGTACAGTATTTATTCAATAAGGTGAGCCTGATTGAGTAAACTTCTTTTAATTCTACTGTACGTGTGCTGTTTGCTGGATTTCACCCATTTGATAAACATTGTAATCAACAGTCTGTTCTATGGGTCTGGGTTTGAACATTGGAATTTTTTTTTTTAAAAAGAGTGAGGCCATGCAATGACCTCACCATCTGTCAGGATTCCTTTCACTGTGTCAAGTCACACTTTAGAAAAAGCCCCCAAATTATGCTGGAGCAGGTTTAGATACCAAAAGTCAGAAATAATACAGAGACCTCCAATAGAAGAACAGTCACCAGATACAGATGGTTTTTAAAAAAAACTGGTAGAAGTATAATTCCCATAACTACATCAAGCCAAGACCTTCATGGGTCCTGAGTATTCTGTCGGAAACTTTTCTCTTTCATTTCTTAATATGTTATGAAGATGCATTTCTCTGGGGTTCTCCCTTCGTCTGCCATAACTTTGGCAAAAGAGGTACGGTAACCCCAGAACGCCATTTGCACCTTTTTCCCAGGGATTCTACCATTCTCCTGCCAAGGTTACAGTCAACAAGCAGGAGTCCTCCTGAAGAAATTCACTCCTTTATGTATTGGTGAAGCTGCAGCCAACTTTGTGACTTTCCTGTTTCTATATTTTTCAGGCGGAGTTCCTTAACAGAGAGCAGTGCCGGTAATATGAATGACCTTCCCAATTCCAAGCCCATGAATACTGGCAGCATGACTCTTCCAGCCATATCAAGGTCACCGACTACCAGGAAAACCAACGTGCAGTCTGACTTGAACAATGTATGGCAATACACTCCTTGTTGTGTTTTACTTATTCTTAGTATGTGAGCAGAGCTGACAAGGCTGCATTTATTGCCCATCCCCAGTTTTTTTAAGCAGCTGAGTAGCTACTTCAGAAGACATTAAGAGTCAACCACATAAACTAACCATGGAATTAATGACAAGTGGGCTTTGCAGGGATCTGTCCTGGTCCCATCCTGTTCAAATTATTGATAAATGATCCAGGTGTTTAAAATTCCGAGAGGCTCAGATATAACTAAGCTACTTGGACTTAGAGCACTAAACTACTGCACGTAGTTTCCAAATGAACAAACCTCAATCAAGACAGGAGAATTTTTTTTGCACAGAATAGTGGAAATGGGGAAACAGGCGCTAGGAAAATCAGTTGGGTCGATTAACTCTTTCAGAGAAGAGCTAGATAAATATGATTGGGAACAAATTGAAGATTATGAGGCTAGATATATAGCAGTGTAAATCACTGAGTTTTGGTCAAAGGCCATAATCAGAAATGTCGTGCATTCCCAAGGAACATGGGGAAAGGGACAGCCCTGCCTCCAAATAGCTGTTCTTGCTATTTCTCCCAGGAAAGCAAGAGAAGGTGAGGGAAAAGTACGGAATCCAACAGTTGAATTGCTGTGATTGAAGTCCACCGGCAAATGATGCAGCAAGTTGAGACCTGAGGAGAAAGTGGACTGCATTATCAGTCCTGTGAAGACTTAAGTGACCAAATACTCCAAAAAACATAATCGTTCCTGCATTGATTGCATCTTTGTGGAGGGCAGGAGGTGACAGTTGAATATTCTGAGGTATTTTTTCATACTTTTAAGGATCAAAGATGCAGTTATCTTCTATATAAGATAAAATACTGGATAGAGTCCATCAGGAGGATTGTATATGACCATTGGAGGAAATGGGCTGGGATGTAACTAATGAGCTATTTTCATTCCATACTTTCTCAAAAAAACAGACCTCCAAATAGTTCCAGAGTTGTAGAGGAAAGGATAGCGAAGATGATTCTCGACAGGAGCGAGAGTAACAGGGTAGTTGTTATGCGGGACTTTAACTTTCCAAATATTGACTGGAAATACTATAGTTCGAATACTTTAGATGGGTCAGTTTTTGTCCAGTGTGTGCAGGAGGGTTTTCTGACACAGTATGTAGACAGGCCAACCAGGGGCGATGCCACTTTGGATTTGGTACTGGGTAATGAACCCGGCCAGGTGTTAGATTTAGATGTAGGTGAGCACTTTGGTGATAGTGATCACAATTCGGTTAGGTTTATCTTAGCGATGGGCAGGGACAGGTATATACCGCAGGGCAAGAATTATAGCTGGGGGAAAGGAAATTATGATGCGATTAGGCAAGATTTAGGATGCGTAGGATGGGGAAGGAAACTGCAGGGGATGGGAACAATCGAAATGTGAAGCTTATTCAAGGAGCAGCTACTGCGTGTCCTTGATAAGTATGTACCTGTCAGGCAGGGAGGAAGTTGTCGAGCGAGGGAGCCGTGGTTTACTAAAGAAGTTGAAGCGCATGTCAAGAGGAAGAAGAAGGCTTATGTTAGGATGAGACGTGAAGGCTCAGTTAGGGCGCTTGAGAGTTACAAGCTAGCCAGGAAGGATCTAAAGGGAGAGCTTAGAAGAGCGAGGAGAGGACACGAGAAGTCATTGGCGGATAGGATCAAGGAAAACCCTAAGGCTTTCTATAGGTATATCAGGAATAAAAGAATGACTAGAGTTAGATTAGGGCCAATCAAGGATAGTAGTGGGAAGTTGTGTGTGGAATCAGAGGAGATAGGGGAAACGTTAAATGAATATTTTTTGTCAGTATTTACAGTAGAGAAAGAAAATGTTGTCGAGGAGAATACTGAGATACGGACTACTAGGCTAGATGGGATTGAGGTTCACAAGGAGGAGGTGTTAGCGATTTTGGAAAGTGTGAAAATAGATAAGTCCCCTGGGCCAGATGGGATTTATCCTAGGATTCTCTGGGAAGCCAGGGAGGAAATTGCAGAGCCTTTGTCCTTGATCTTTATGTCGTCATTGTCGACAGGAATAGTGCCGGAAGACTGGAGGATAGCAAATGTTGTCCCCTTGTTCAAGAAGGGGAGTAGAGACAGCCCTGGTAATTATAGACCTGTGAGCCTTACTTCAGTTGTGGGTAAAATGTTGGAAAAGGTTATAAGAGATAGGATTTATAATCATCTTGAAAAAAATAAGTTCATTAGCGATAGTCAGCACGGTTTTGTGACGGGTAGGTCGTGCCTCACAAACCTTATTGAGTTTTTCGAGAAGGTGACCAAACAGGTGGATGAGGGTAAAGCAGTGGATGTGGTGTATATGGATTTCAGTAAGGCGTTTGATAAGGTTCCCCACGGTAGGCTATTGCAGAAAATACGGAAGTATGGGATTGAAGGTGATTTAGAGCTTTGATCAGAAATTGGCTGGCTGAAAGAAGACAGAGGGTGGTGGTTGATGGCAAATGTTCATCCTGGAGTTTAGTTACTAGTGGTGTACCGCAAGGATGTGTTTTGGGGCCGCTGCTGTTTGTCATTTTTATAAATGACCTGGAAGAGGGTATAGAAGGGTGGGTTAGTAAATTTGCGGATGACACGAAGGTCGGTGGAGTTGTGGATAGTGCCGAAGGATGTTGTAGGTTACAGAGGGACATAGATAGGCTGCAGAGCTGGGCTGAGAGATGGCAAATGGAGTTTAATGCGGAAAAGTGTGAGGTGATTCACTTTGGAAGGAGTAACAGGAATGCAGAGTACTGGGCTAATGGGAAGATTCTTGGTAGTGTAGATGAGCAGAGAGATCTTGGTGTCCAGGTACATAAATCCCTGAAAGTTGCCACCTAGGTTAATAGGGCTGTGAAGAAGGCATATGGTGTGTTAGCTTTTATTGGTAGGGGGATCGAGTTTCGGAGCCACGAGGTCATTGCTGCAGCTGTACAAAACTCTGGTGCGGCCGCACCTGGAGTATTGCGTGCAGTTCTGGTCACCGCATTATAGGAAGGATGTGGAAGCTTTGGAAAGGGTGCAGAGGAGATTTACTAGGATGTTGCCTGGTATGGAGGGAAGGTCTTACGAGGAAAGGCTGAGGGACTTGAGGTTGTTTTCGTTGGAGAGAAGGAGGAGGAGAGGTGACTTAATAGAGACATATAAGATAATCAGAGGGTTAGATAGGGTGGATAGTGAGAGTCTTTTTCCTTGGATGGTGATGGCAAACACGAGGGGACATAGCTTTCAGTTGAGGGGTGATAGATATAGGACAGATGTCAGAGGTAGTTTCTTTACTCAGAGAGTAGTAGGGGCGTGGATCGCCCTGCCTGCAACAGTAGTAGACTCGCCAACTTTAAGGGCATTCAAGTGGTCATTGGATAGACATATGGATGAAAATGGAATAGTTTAGGTCAGATGGTTTCACAGTTCGGCGCAACATTGAGGGCCGAAGGGCCTGTACTGCGCTGTAATGTTCTATGTTCTATGTTCTATGTTCTATTTATGTGGTATAATTTCAAATGATGGTGATACTGTATGGGGGTATAAAATGTATGGAATGTTTTAACATTTTTCCCTCAGGAAACTCGCACAAAGAAACACAGCAGAGTTTCAATGGATGAAAATATTTCAGAGAACATCTTTAAAAAGAGTGTAAAAGGCATCCTGAAGCCCACAGGTGAGGTTTGGCAGATTGGTGCCTCTTGAGTTAAGTTCAATCAAAAGTTTATTGAAAGCATTTTGAAAATGTTCCGCACCTCGCCATACCAATGGGGAGGCCAGAAGCTTCTGAGATGGAGGAAAATTCAATCCGCGCCACATTTGTGCACCTACTAATGCCAGTTTCAGAGAAAGTCTGGCAGATGCATAGGAGCAGATCACTTCACCACACAGCAACAGATAATGTGTGGCACAGGGAGACCAAGCAGGGAAACAAAGATAAAGTTACTTTAAGGTATCATGCTCAATCTGTCACCTATGCGGCACAGTGGCGCAGTGGTTAGCACCGCAGCCTCACAACTCCAGCGACCCGGGTTCAATTCTGGGAACTGCCTGTGTGGAGTTTGCAAGTTCTCCCTGTGTCTGCGTGGGTTTTCCCCGGGTGCTCCGGTTTCCTCCCACAAGCCAAAAGACTTGCAGGTTGGTAGGTAAATTGGCCATTATAAATTGCCCCTAGTATAGGTAGGTAGGTGGTAGGGAAATATAGGGACAGGTGGGGATGTGGTAGGAATATGGGATTAGTGTAGGATTAGTATAAATGGGTGGTTGATGGTCGGCACAGACTCGGTGGGCCGAAGGGCCTGTTTCAGTGCTGTATCTCTAAACTAAGCTGTTCTTGTTGGTGGCACTAGATTTAGCCTCTGCATCCCTTGTCCAAGAAGGAGAAAAATCAGCCAAGATTCCTGCTTCTGATTGATATCCAGCGCCCCCGCCCCACTGGAAAAAGCCTTTGCTCGACAGGCTAGGAAAATGTCAAGCTTGGCTGTGAATATTCCCCATGATTGAACTGCCTGCTGAAAATCATTCATTAAGAATACACTGTAGGCAATCATAACCAAAGAAACAATGCTCATGCATTAGTCATGTCCGGAATCGGAAAATAGGGGTGGGGCTGGGGGAGGTGGCTGGGGGTTGGGACAGAATCTTAAAAAGACAGAACCTCACTCACAAAAAGGAGTAGGCTACATTGATGTGCTGCACCAGAGATGAAAACCCAAACTGACATTCGGGCTTCAGCTGACACTCATTGTGGTATGTCCCAGATGGTGACTTACTAATTTCATCCAGATCTTCAAATAGGATTCCATTTTGTTTTGTGCATCAGCACTTTAACTGACTACAGAATGGCATTGGCAGAAGCCATTGTGGTTCTCTGGTTGCTTGTTCATCTCTGTCTGCACTGTGAAGTCATAAGACTTTCGTATTTGTCCATGTAATCACATGCATAGCTGTATCTAGTACATGGATTGCCTTTGTATGTGGTATTTCTGATATGTAGGCTGCTTTTCACCTAGTTTTGGTTTAACATACAGGCTGTCTGGCCAGCATCTCAGGCAAAATTCATTGTGACCCCATTCAAACTCCATAAAATTAGGAGGAGCCAGAGGCATCAATAGGAGTTATTGTGTGAATGTAGCATTACCCCAATCTGTGCTTTTGAAGTAATTATTTTATATTCAATTTCTCTATTAGAACATAGTAAATCTGTGCTGGATCTTCACACACCAGATTCTGCAAACAAAGATGATTCCATGGGAGACCGCAGTCAGTCAGTTCCAGGTCTCAACGTGGAGCAGGTCCGTATGTGTATTTTTATGTATGAACTTTATACACTGTATCCAGTCTAGTGATCACTTCCTTTCACTTTCAGAACATTTCCCACTTACACCTCTACCTTTGCACCATTACTGAGATCCTCATCTATGTCTTTATCATCTTGAGAAACATCAATAAATGTTCTCGTTGCCAGTTTAGGCTGCCCTTCAAAACTTCAGTCTATCGAGAGCTTTGCAGAGCCCAGGTCCTCTCCTACATAAAGTCATCCCCTTTCCCATCCTTCTCATGCTTCACAATGGCACTGTGCCCCACAAATGTATTTCAAAATCCTCATTCTCAAATGCTTTCATTACCATGTTGTAGCCTACCTGGGATAGTTGTTGTAACTTCCGCTCCTGCCGCAAATCCCATTTTCCATGCGATTTTGTATTTAAATTAGAGGCATAGGGAACACTTGGGATCATGTGGCCAGCGGGGGCAGCCTTTCATTGGAGGAACCCACCATCACTGCCCAAAGCACCATGATCGCCACAAATATAAAATATTCTGTGCTTGCAGCTTCAAGGATCAGCAGCCTTCCTTTCATGTAAGTATCTTCAGAATAACTTCCATTGAAGATTTTACTTAAATCAAAATGTTTTTGCCTCCCTTATTTTGTGAAAGTCACCACCAACTTCATATCATTTATTTTCCCTACGGCTAAAGTAAATCTCATGGGAGCCAGCAGGCAGCGTCCCGCCCCACGGTTCAGTGAGGTCACCCTGCAGGTTCTCCTCCAGGCCATCAGGGAAAGGCAGGAGGTCCACTTCCCGGCAGATGGAGTCAGAAGACCCTCCCGCCTCACCAAGGCGGCCTGGATGGAAGTAGCGGAGCAGGTCTCAAACCATGGGGTCACTCATAGAACATGGGTACAGTGCCACAAACAAATCAATGACTTGCTCAGATCAGTGAGGGTAAGTGGTCCTGGTGAGGCTGCTCCATTGTTTTCTTCCATGCTCTGTATCTTCAAGGCAGAGAGTATGCAAGGAATGCTGTGTAATGCGTGAGCAGTCTTGGTGCCGTTCACTAAATTATGAAGATTGGCATTGTTTATGTGATTGAATGTGTTGTGTGAAAGCCAATGCAAAATGAGTGATGTTGATGCATGTATGTAATGGTTGTGATGCATCATTTGCCATGTCATTAAATCTGCACTGTCTGCCGCTGGATAAACGAAGCCACAACCAGCATGAGCTTTCTAAGACAGGAGGAGGGTTCCCTGACATCAGGCTGCTGACCACAGCTGAGGAGGAGGCTTCGGAGATCGCGAGAGAGGAGCGAGGCAGGAGCCACAAGGTGTAAGGATGAAGTGTCATCTCTGCTCTTGCAGCCATATGTGGAAACTGAAGGAAATTGTGTAAACTCATGTGAAACACATGCTTAAAGTGCCTGTTTGTGTTTCCACTGCAGCTGCCTGCACTCGAGTAGCAGAATGCCGTGTGGCCCAAGAATCCTCCTCTGGGAAGCAGGAAGCAGCCAATGCCCCAGAGGGTGCACCGTCACCTGCCTCTTCTTCCACCTCCACCAGCGCTGATACATCCACACAGTCCGTGGGGGGTTTCAGATTAGAATCTGGGTCACAAGCTGGTGTGCACGACACAGACACATCCCAGCAGCTGAGGGAGCATGTACCAGCTGGGTTCCCTGACAACCAGAAGACTGCTGGGGACCAGGCCCCTGCTCAGCCCCGTGCTCATGATGATTCTGTTTGTTGCTACGAGAAGTCTGCTAGATGTGCAGCAAAGCCGTGTGGAAAATATGTTAGAGATGCCTGATGTCATGTGTGGCTTTGTGCATGCCATGGAGGAGTCCATGCAAGCCATGACATCTGCCATGCATTTGAGCGTATGGCTTTTTCAGTTGAGAGTCTGGTGAGCGCCGTGATGAGTCTGGTTGAGCACTCGAACCATATGCCATCTGACCTGCTCTCCATCGCTTTTGTGGGTTCCATGCAGCAGAGTCCAAGCGAGAGTGGGACAAGGAACCTGGACCTCCCTCCAGGTGCTCCTTCCCCTTAGGGAGACAGGCAGGTGCCATTGTGCACACAGATGGAGGAAGAGTGCATGCCAGCTGCCCTGGGCCTTCCTCTCAGGACACTCCCAGTGTAAGCGGCATCTCTCCTCCCCCACCCCCCAACCCCCAACATTGATCCCCTTACCTCCAGCAGGCGTGCACATGGGGGATACTCGAGGACCATTTCTGCAGATCCTCAGTAGGATGGAGCCATCAAGGCCCTGTTCCTCCAGAGAACACATGTCACGGTCATCCACAGCAATGGGCGGCACACTAAGCAGACTGCCTCCACTTCAGCTGCTAATGTTGGGGTAGCACCTAGACATAGTGGGAGAAAAAGGAAATCAAAAGAGTTTTGATCACAACGGTGGCATGGGTGCTGTCCAAATTGTCACAATTGAAAAGATTTATTAAAGCATTTTTATTTCATGCAAAATTTGATCCACTGTCAGTAATGTTTTATTTGGTTACAGATGGATGCAAAGACATTTTTTGCAGGCCTATGGCAGGAAGCAATGATGCTTGCAAAGCATCTCAGGAAACAAAGTGATTACGGACAACGCAGCCGGTAGCTTACGTCATCCGACCGCACCAATCCGCGCAGATTGGTTCCTACCCTCTGCGTATGCGCTGCGTTCCGCAGTGCCAGGACTGGTTGGCGCATGCACAGATGACGTCATCGCGTAACGCGGGCAGATGGTGGGGGGATCAGGGCTGGAGAGCAGGGGTGCGGGGAGGTGCGCTCTCCTCCTTTCCGCTCGCTGCCCCCCGCCTGCTCGCACACCCCCTCCCCCCGCTTGCTCGCACACCCCCCCCCCCCCACCTGCTCGTTCACAGCCCCCGGCCCGCTCGTTCACTGCCCACTTCCTCCCTCCCTCCCCTCCCTGGCCTGCTCGCTACCCCCTCCCTTCCCCTCCCCCACACGCTCGCTTCCTCCCCTCCATGTGTTTAGGTTGCCATCGTGTGATTATTTGAGCAGTGCCATCTTTAATCCTGGCAGCTGCCTGACATCGCAGACTGTGACGTTTTCGTGGCACTGACTGCATTTGCGCATGTGCCATTGTAGCGCCATCTAGTGGTGGCATCCGCAAATGCAGCCTTCAGGAAATGTCCGGTCTCCAGAACTCATTGGAATTTTAGCCTTCAATCTTCAATGATGGCTGTTTTCCTATTGATGATTAATAACTTTTTCCAATACTGTCATGCCTTATTTTTGTTTTCTACGGTCATAACATAACGCTGCTTGCAATGGTGTGTAGTCACATTCATCATAGCCCATGGATGGTTTCAAAAGTCTATCACATTAAAGTGCAGTAACACTTCATTAAGATTGCAGAGATGAATAAGACCTCATGCAAAAGAAAATTTCTGTGGGGAATTGTTATGTTTCTCCTCCCAACGTTCCTTGATGATGTGGCTTATTGTTGACTGAAACATGTATAAAATACGGTTCTCCCTGATGTCCCTTGCATGTCTCTCCATGGCCCTCATATTGATGGCATCATGGTCATTGTTGTCCTCCTCCTCACCCTCTTCATAGTCATTCTCATTTGAGGAGGACTGGTGTTCCTCCGGTTCCTCAGAGTGCAGAATGTTGTCACATCTAATTGCAAGGTTGTGCAAGGTACAGCAGATGGCGATTATTCGTGACACCCTCTGTGGCGCGTACTGAAGAGCTACCCTAGAGCGGTCAAGGCAATGGAATCGCATTTTCAGCATGCCAATGGTGTCCTCAATGATGGCTCTGGTGGATGCGTGAGCAACATTGTACCTCTCTTCACCAGCACTGGTGTCATCGATCATGTACAAAGTAACACCCCGGGTCCAGCCATATTGTTCGGCTGGTTCCTGAAAAACTGCTGGCAGCTGTGAGTTCCTCAAAATGTAGGAGTCATGACAGCTCTTGGGAAACGTGCGCAAACATGCATGATTCTTCTCCTGTGTCATAAACCAGCTGTATGTTTAAAGAGTGGAAGCATTTACGATTGACAAAGACAGCATGCTGGTCCCAGGGAGCTGTAATGGCCACATGAGTACAGTCAGTCACCCCCTGCACTCGAGGGAACCCAGCAATGGTGCCAAAGGCCGCAGACCTTTCTGCCTGGCTGTCCTCGTCTATAGTAAGTAGATTAACTCATTGGCACGTCGAAAAATGGCATTGGTCACCTCTTTGATGCACTTGTGGGTCACAGACTACGAGATGCCACATATATCGCCCGAGGATCCCTGGAAGGAGCCACTGGAGAAAAAATTGAGTGCAGCAGTCATCTTGAGGGCAGCTGGTATGGGATTCCCACCAAAGCCGAGAAGCTACAATTGATGCTGCAGGATCCTATAGATTTCTGTGACCATTTCACGTGACATCCTTAGGCGTCTCTGGCATTTCCTCTCTGACATTTGAAGGTAATTTGTCCTTGTCCTGAGGATGCGATGACGTGCCAGTGCCTGTCTTTGATAAGGCCATTCCTGGATGTTATCATTCGGAGCATCCTCACCTTCCTGTTCTGTCTGTAGCTGGCACTCGGGCATCAGGAGTTGAGGGAAAAGAGCCCTCCTTAGTCTCTCTCTTTGTTCTTCTTCCCATGGCACCAGACAAATTGGGTGTAAGATGAAGGGTCACTGACCTGAAACGTTAACTTTGCTTCTGTCTCCACCGATGCTGCCAGACCTGCTGAGTATTTCCAGCATTTCTTGTTTTTATTTCATATTTCCAGCATCTGCAGTATTTTATTTTTATTATTTATGTATGAGACTCATGTCGCTGTGGCCTTTCTGAACAATAAATAAACAGAGCGTGGCAATTCAGCCCTCTATTGCTAGTGAGCTGAAACATTGAGACAATGAACTTGCATCTGCCTTCAAATTGCAACCAGGTAGAAGACACACCCACTGTCGTTTGCCTCCTCCCACTCTTCTTGCAATCCTTGAGTGTCCATGTGGTTTCCATTATTGGAGAAAATGGTGCACGTGGAATTCAGGGCAAATCTCCCCACCTTCCAGCCTCCTCCTGCAATCTTCCAGCTTGAACCCATCACCCTTGACCTGCCCATTGTTACCGTTACCCTTCTCTCTGTTACCAATGAGCCTCCCCATTACTGTGAACAGTGTAATCATCAATGTATTCATGCCATCCCTCCCCGTGCCTATTCCTATTACTATCAACATGCTAACTCTTATCCTTGAACATCCTCACGCCGAACTGACCATTGTTGTCAAGTCCCATTCCCCACATATGAAGCTGTCGAATATCCACCCATTAGTCTTGATCTTCCCCACTAAAGAATCCATTTGCCCCCACTGACTGTTCACGTTCTCTCTGCTAGCCAGTAACCTCAATTTGCCACACAGCTTCCCGATGTCAACAGCACTCATCCCTCCCTTTGGGGCCTTGCCAAATATCTTCAGACAGTACTGCTCTAATCCACCCACCACCCCCGCAGCTGACAAACTGCATCTTCACTACCAACATCAACCATTCAACAACCTGGAAGCTCCACACCACCCTCCCCTGCTCCTCCATGCACCAAATCAACCCCACCCTTCCTTCCCGACTACCCTCCCCTGCTCCTCTACATCTGATCAAGCCCACCCTTCCCTCCCTGACTACTCCTCCGCTCCTTCATGCACCCGATCAACCCCACCCTTCTCTCCCTGACTACCCCTCCGCTCCTTCATGCACCCGATCAAGCCCACCCTTCTCTCCCTGACTACCCCTCCGCTCCTCCATGCACCCGATCAACCCCACCCTTCCCTCCCAGACTACCCTCCCCTGCTCCTGATCAAGCACACCCTTCTCTCCCTGACTACCCCTCCGCTCCTTCATGCACCCGATCAAGCCCACCCTTCTCTCCCTGACTACCCCTCCGCTGCTTCATGCACCCGATCAACCCCACCCTTCCCTCCCAGACTACCCTCCCCTGCTTCTGTAGCCCCTGTCCATGCCATCGCCGCCATCTCCTGAGATGATTCACCCTTGCTGGGGCTGAGCCTGGAGGCAAACATCCATTCCAATGCTGGTGTTAGTTTAGCGGATGAGTTAAAGAGCGAAGAGTACAATCCTGAGACTCAACTGCACAAATCCAATTGTTGCACATCACGTTGAAACATTCGTGAACCAGGTGGCACGGGAATATCGCTCGCCGTTCGCTTAATCTGGCAGGTAGGACTAAATTGTAACTATGTGTAGGGTAATGAGTATTCATGTTATTTAAATCAATGCAAAGCTGCAATTCGCCACCAGGCTAGGGAACTGTGGAACACTGCAAAACTGCCACCAACTTAATTCTTTTAAAATAACCTACCATCGGGAATCCGAGAAAATACGTCCCACCAAATTATATCACCCCACACGCGACCAAATCCACTGCGGTGGACTGCATAAAATTCCTCCCACATCTCTGCTGCTTTTTCCCAAACCACTTTGCCTTCGAAGCCTAACTTTTTATCTATGCCATCAATTTCTATTTCCCTATTTTTCATCCACTGCTCCCCTTTGCACTTGCTGACTTTTTGTTGTGTGAGCATATTGTACAAATGTAAGTTGTTTTGTTGTTAAACTCTCTGGATGTGCTGAGCAGATTTCCAAAACCCTATTCATGATCCAATAAATGACTTAGTAAACTCTTATCTTCCATACAGTTCCCAGCAACATGCCTGCATTTGGTATTATTGCTATTAGAATTGCCATAAGTAGTTTCATGCTGTGCTAAACCCAGTGCATGCAAAGGAAACAGATAATGTAATGATCCTAGAGGTTTTGAAAGGCTAATAGGCTATGATATGCCAACACCTGCACAGATTCCCCAAGCCAGGGAGGAGAAAATTTTTGGAGTGTCCCTGTTGATGTGATTATTGAGTGATCTCTGTTGGAAATGCATGTGGATGCCAAGGAGAGTAGCTGGTCAGCCTAGGCTGTGATGACTCCAAGGCCGGAATTTTATGGCCCCCAAACGAGCAGGCAGGTGGTGGGAGGCGAGGGGGCGTAAAATTGAGTGGGAGGTGCGGGGGGGGCGGCATTCCTGACCCTGTTCCACCCCTGCTGCAATTTTACGTGGGGCGGCAGCTGTGAGAAATGACCCACCTGCCCCAGGCCAATCAAGGCTCTTAAGTGGTCAATTAACTGGCACTTAAGGGCCTCCTCCTGCTGCCGTGGGTATTTTACCCTCAGCAGCTGGATTGCAAAGGCCTCAAGAACCCCACTTGGTAAAACCAGGTGGCCTTCTTACAGGCTGGGGGGTGCCCTCCTGATTGGGCACCCTATGCCCCATGGAGGGCTGCCCCCAAAGCCCCAACTGTTCCCAAAGCACAACACTCCCCACCCCCCCCCCCCCCCCCCCCAAACCAACACCTCCCCCTTGCCTCACCAGGGCCCGGCCAATTTCCCTAGTGAGGCCCCAAAATCATACTGTAGTTCTGGGGCCATCCTTCCTCTTGCTGTGGTGCCTGGGTGTAATCCCAGCAGTGGCCATCGCTCCTGGTGATGTTGCTGGACTAAGAGCTGCTGGCCCACTAATTGGCTGGCAGCTCTATTAGGCAGGACTTGCTGCCTCAAGGAAGTGGAAGTAACTGCCCAAGATCAATTAAGGATCTGGGGAGCATAAAATCCCGGCCTGGCTCCCCAGCCCAGCGGAGGTGGGCTTGCCACCGACTTTTCGGTCAGTAGGCAGAGTCTCCCGCCAATGTAAAATTCCGGCCGAAAGTTTCAGTGGCTTCCCAACACTCGCTGTTCACACTTGCATAGGTATGGCCTCTTGGCTAATGCACTAATGTGGCTGAAGTCTGAGCTAGGTTTTCTTTTGTTCTTTCCAGCCTGTGATTTTCTGCCAATTAATTAAAGTGAATGCACAGAGAGTCATGTGATGCAACAGAAGATCTTGCGAATGCTTTAAATTGAGTCAAACATTGAAGTGTTGAGAAATAAACTAACCACAGTAAACAGGGCTGAATTATTAATGGGTAAACCTACAGATGAACAGTGGAAGGTATTCAAAGAAGTATTTGATAAAATACATTCCCCTAAAAGGCAAAAGTTCCACTTGTATAGTTAAGCAATCAAGGTTAACAAGATCTAAGATCAGAGACAAAATCTAGCTAAAAAGAAAAAGCTTACACAAATGCAAGAAAAAGTGGAAATCCAACAAACTGGAAGAGGTGAGAGTGACTGCCCTTGACTTCAAGGCAGCATTTGACCGAGTATGAAATTAAGTAGCTCGAGCAAAACTGAAGTCAATGGGAATCGGGGGGGAAAACTCTCTGCTGGTTGGAATCATATCTAGTGCAAAGGACATCACTGCAGGAGTTCCTCAGGGTAGTGTCCTCGGCCCAACCATCTTCAGCTGCTACATGAATGACCTTTCTTCAATCATAAGGTCAGAAGTGGGGATGTTCGCTGATGATTGCACAATGTTCAGCACCATTTGTGACTCCTCAGATACTGAAGCATTCTGTGTAGAAATGCAGCAAGACCTGGACAATATCCAGGCTTAGGCTGATAAGTGGCAAGTAACATTCGCACCACACAAGTGCCAGGTAATGACCATCTCCAACAAGAGAGAATCTAACCATCTCCACTTGACATTCAACAGCTGATCCTCCACTATCAACATCCTGGGGGGTTACCATTGAATAGAAACTGAACTGGAGCAGCCATATAAATATGGTGGCTACAAGAGCAGGTCAGAGGCTAGGAATCCTGCAGCGAGTAACTCATCTCCTGACTCCCCAAAGCCTGTCCACCATCTACAAGGCACAAGTCAGGAGTGTGATGGAATACTCTCCACTTGCCTGGGTGGGAGCAGCTCCAACAACACTCAAGAAGCTCGACACCATCCAAGACAAAGCAGCCCGCTTGATTGGCGCCCTGTCCACCAACATTCACTCCCTCCACCACTGACGCACAGTAGCAGCAGTGTGTCCCATCCACAAGATGCACTGCAGCAACACACCAAGGCTACTTAGGCAGCATCTTCCAAACCCGCGACCTCTACCATCTAGAAGGACAAAGACAGCACATATGTGGGAACACCACCACCTGCAAGTTCCCCTACAAGCCACACACCATCCTTTACCGTCGCTGGGTCAAAATCCTGGAACTCCCTAACAGCACTGTGGGTGTACCTACCCCACATGGACTGCAGCGGTTCAAGAAGGCACCACCACCTTCTCAAGGGCAATTAGGGATGGGCAATAAAATGCTGGCCTCGCCAGCGATGCCCACATCCCATGAAATGAATTTTTTAAAAAGCAATATAGGGATACAAAGGAGATAATAAGAGGTGCAAAAAGAGAATATAAAAATGATTTGCAAGAGATATCAATGCTAACAGTAAAGGTTTTTAATCAATATATTAAGCAAAAGAAATTGCTAATGGAGAATGTGGGCCCATGAAAGACAGATGCACATAAATGAACAGTAAGGAAATGGCAGACTTCTTAAATGAATACTTTGTATCTGTTTTCACATTAGATGATGAAATTATTAGCAAAAAGAGTGCACAGCATTTGAGGTAACTTTGTAACATTGGTATTGATTGGGAGGCAGGAGACAGAGTAGGGAGAAAGGGAATGATTGGTGGGATGTGACAAGTGGTGTTCCCCAGGGATCTGTATTAGGGTCTCTGCTTTTCAGCATCGACATCAACAATGTATGATTGGTGAACTGTATATCGAAGTTTGTAGATGGCACTAAGTTAGGAGACACAGTAAGTTTTGTAGATGGGAGCAGGAAGCTACAAAGGATCCAAAGTAGATGATCTCACACTTCCCCACATTAAACTCTACCTGCCACAGTTTTGCCCACTCATTTAATCAGAAGACTGAGGTGTATAAAATGATAAAGGATTTGATATGGTAGATACAAAGAAACTACTTCCTCTCGCAGGGGTATCCAGAACAAGGAGACATAATAAAATTAGAGCTAGGCCATTCAGGAGTGAAATCAAGAAACATATTTTCATACAAAATCTGGAATTCTCTCTGCCAAATGTCTGGCTCATAATTGAAATTTTCCAAAAGTAGGTAAATGCAGTTGAACACAGTTTAGCCATGATTTGATTGAATGGAGGAACAGGCCCAAGGGGGCTGAATGGGCTACTGCTGTTCTTATGTAAATGGAAGACTCAAGATCAGTGTCTTGAGCATGAACACAGAGCTTTCTGAAACCTTCATCCACACTTTGATGGAGCATCAGGTTAGGCTGTGTTCATCAAACCATTCTCTTCTGACTAAGTCAACAGAAAGGAAATAATACTGAAGCTACAAAATCTTTAGTTGCACCATAATTCTAGTGTGTTGGCACAAAGATTGAGAAAGCAATGGAACAAGGGTTCCTGCCAGCAATTCCACATGCTAATTTGTGTTTTTAGGTGTGTTACTTCAGGGAAGAAACCAAGCTTGGTGCCACTTTCTTTCCAAAACGGAGAGGGGTGGTGTGGGGTTATTCTGGAAAACATTTGAGTGTCTGGTTGCAGAAAAATGAATGGAGGGTTTGGTTTTCTCCATGGTCCTGATGGCAAGAAACAAACATGACTTTTTTTTGTAAAATTGGAAAAGGAAATAAACTAGTCGTTGCTTGAACAAAATGTTTCAGAACCAAATTATCCATGCGTGTTTTACTGCTCTAACATTACCAGAAGTTAATAATCAGTTGTAATTTCTGTCTTTTGACAGGAGGAGGAAGAGGACATTGATAAATTGGTGACAATCCACAGGCTGACAAATGCTCGCCAGAGCCTCAAGAGTGGCAGTTCCGTTGTAAGTGACTCAGCAAAATATTGTAATTGTGACGCCATATAGAATTCCTCATGCGTGAAATGTGTGCATAGAAACCAATATAAGGCTAAATTTATTGCCCATTCATAGTCAGAATCGGGAGAAAATCTAGTCCATAGTGCCACTGTGAATATAGATGCTTCACCAAGATAATCTACCTTCGGGCTTGTATTTACTGGTACAGGCTGATTATAATAATGCAGGAGCTCTCTCCATGTGGCATAGTGTGTCACATCCTTGTGAAATTTTTTATTTTGTGTTATTTCCTTCTCAAGCTGAGCATATACTATGACTGAGAGGTCAAATGGTCAGTGTACTGCTCGGCCTACATTAATACCTTAATCCTGCAGCTCTCGGTTTAACTTCTTTTCATTTCTCCCATGAGCAGTATTCTAACCTTTTCTCTTTATTGCTCCTCAACACTTGTAGCTGCAATTGGGGACATAGTGGGGAAACCAAGTGAATCTATCCATGAAAGTTGATGTTTGATTTCTATTGGCAAAAATATTACATGTTTCTTTCAACATCACTCCAGTTTTTTTTTAGCATTTTATTGAGTGGTTCACTCTCAGGAGAAGTGTTTATTTCATTTGTTCCCCTCCTCTCCTGAAAGCACTGACTCCTTGCTGGGGTATAGTTCCAAAGACTGCTGTCAGATTTAACTTATTAAAGCGGCCTTTATTCAAGTAAAGATCCTGTCTTCACAAAACATTCGTACCTGTGCATCTCCAGCAAGGGTCACTGGGTAGTTGTCAGGAACAGGAACCCTGTCAATTTTGCCCTCAATAGCCGAGGGGCAGTCAAACCAATTGTAATGTTCTGATTGTCATCAGCTAACTCAGCATAGATTGAGGTTTGAACCCTGGAATCTCCATGGCCTGTATGGCTCAGCTACTCACAGGATAAACTCCCTGACTGTCAGGGGAGAAATATTATTTAAATAATTCATCAAGATACAATTCTAAAATGAACTTGTTCTCATTAGTCCCATATCACTCTTTCTGATCATAAATGTCACTTCTCTAATATTTCCCTGTTGCTCTACATATACTCAAATAGCGTAGTGTTGAGAAATCTTTTCGAGTTAATTTATGCTGCCTGTACCTGATGTGAGACTGATAGGACAGTGCAGACGAGGTTCTACATTAACCCATGATATCTGTTTGAGGAGTACTTTATAATGATACTGAGTATCAAAAATGTAAGAATATTTCCCAGCCCTGGCATTCCTCACCTCGATGAGCATAAAACCTTCCGCCGATTCCTTACCTGAAGAAAAATAATTTGAAACCTCTCAGGAAGTGGTCTTGACTCTTTTAAATATATTTAGATTACAAAATTATATTGAGTATACCTCAATATAAATCGTATGAGATAAATTTAACAAACTGGGATCTGTAGTTTTCTTAGTCTGAAATTAATTTAAATAACAAACATTACAGCACTTTTATTTCAGAGTACAATAGGCAGCATGGTTAGCATCTACAGTGAGGCAGGTGACTATGGCAATGTCACAGTTACTGGGGAGATCACCTTCTTTCTGAGTTATGACCAAAAGAAGCAAGAACTTAATATACATGTGAAGGAGTGTCGTAACCTGGCTTATGGAGATGAGAACAAGAGGAGGTCAAATCCGTAAGTATGTGTGTTTATGGAATGCCAGGTGTTTCTAAAAATACTGTCTGTGTATTGTTCTGACTGAGGTGGGAGGAGTGCACTGTATTTCTCTAGTTCCACTTCTCTACAGGTCACAACATATATTTAAACATATATATTTTACACTTTACCCCAGAATAAATACATGAACCAGATTTCTTTAATAAACAATAAAATTATCAGTTTATTATAAAACAAGACTTATCCAGTAAAGATGCAAAGCACTAACAGTTTGAAATATTAATGTAAATACGTATTCCCTTCTCGATACCCAACACACACAACACGCACACACACAGGCACCAATTACATAAAAAAAAATTCTCTGCAGAGATTCACTTTACAAAAAGACAAAGAAAGATACTTTGGCCAAATATTTTTTAATTCTTGAAGAAAAAGGATGATATATCGTGTCCCAAATAGCATACAGTCTGGCGTCCAAGTACACATAGACGAGACACTGGGATCTTTTCTGGAGCAGTTTTTTTCAGGCGGCGTTGAGAATTAATCTGGCAGGCTTTCCAGCAGCTTCTCAGGAGAAATGCAATATCAGGGGTTTTCGCTATCACACACTGGATTTTTTTGCAGGGCCTCAAAGAGGTGGAGAAAGATGAGCTGGGTGATTCTTTCAGCAGGCTACAAACCCAACTGACATTCAAAGCAGTCTACACTCAATCCGGAAAGTCAAAACCTCCTGACCACCATAAATCTTGACATGTCACTTTTCTGTAAACATCTCCCTTCCCCCCCCCCCCCCACCCCACCCCCAAGTCACCAAGGCCTCTATTGTTTATTTAGCTTAAGACATGTGACATCCAGTAAAAGTTTGTTTTTAAACACAAAGCTGAAGTGTCTTCCCAGTGACCCTTGTTAAAAAAAAAAATCCATGGAATCTTTTCAGTTTTCCAAATAAATTAATGTCCAAAATCAATAACAGAAGTCCTCAAAACATTTTAAGAACAGAGCACCTTCATAACTGTATCGAAGCACATACACCTCATATGAATTTGACAGCATAATGCAGGTCATTGTTCAGCTGAAAGGTTTTCCATTAAAGCTCTGAGTGTAATAATAATTTCCCTGTAGGCTGGAGATAAGTGGATATCATATTCAGTGAATTGGTAGTTTTTCAAAGTTGATGGGACGTATTGATTCAAAAATGTTATAATCTTTACTTGCAAGTTAGTACATATATTGGATGCTGGACTTGTAGTCAGAATATCTAATATTTGCCCCCCACCCACTTTCCTGGGTATATACTACAATGTCATGGCTGCAATTGTGAGATGCACTCCAGCAGTCTGCTGAGCTCTCCGGAGCCTGTTGATGGTGTACAAAGACTGCATTATGGATTATTAAGATTTTTGCCTCTGCAGAAAATTTATGACAAAAAATTAATTTTGGATATGTGGCCTAAACATTACTGGAACAAGTTTGAATCCTTCCTGCTTTGTGGATAAGTTATCTTATCTGGGTGTTGTACGGCTTACAGTCCCCTGCGGAGTCTCACTTAGGTTCGGACTCTAGACATAACAGGAATGAGTGACTCAACAACAAATAATGTGTTAAAATAGTAATTTTATTGAGTAATTATTAAGAAATTATTCAACAATTATTAATAAAAATAGGAAAGAAAGATAACTTTATTAAAAAGAAAGGAAGGAAAAGAGTATAGAAAGAAAAAAAACTTAGCGCACTGCGATAACTCCAAAGTAGTCTGTTCAAGACAGCTCCCTAAAATGGTACCGTTCCCCCTTGGTACATACAACACCAAGTGTCCGGAGAACCTTGCATGGGGGTGGACTCTCTAGTCAGTCACTCCATCAATGTCCCTTCCTCTGCAGTCTTCAGTGGTTGACTTGTCCACTGCGGCTGCAGCCCCGAATGTTGGATGCTATGCCCCTTTAAGTTCAATTTCTGGCTCCATTTCAGCTTTCCGAGATTTCCATCAGACTTTCTCAAAACTAGTCTGACAACCATGAGTCCTCATCGAATTCTTCTCACAGGCACTACGAAGCTGTTCAGGCTGTTGACACATCGTTTAATGGTGTCTCTTATCTGCCATCAATTAGGTTATACTGTCTGTTAATTAAACTCCATTTTCTGATACCACACCATTGTGGACCACCCCATGTGCAAAGTTATCCATTGTCCTGGCTTGTAGTTCAAGGGTCATCGAATACCATAAGAACTGATTTCTGTTTAAACGATGGGAGATAACTGTTATTTTCAAGAGAAAAACAGTAGTTTAGACAGAACAACAGCTACACATGGCCTGGCCTGACCAGCATGAAAACAAAAGGAAAAAGTTCTTAGGAAAAACAAGTTCATAGTTAATACTGATTGCCATTGCTTACATAATTGATAATTGCTTGACTTTATCAGAGCACAATCACACTTAGTTTTAACTCAAAGTCTGCAAAGTAACCTTTGAAAATTCACTACAGGTTTAATACAATTTTTTTAAAAATCGAAAGCAAGGCAGAAGTAAAATGCAAAAACATAAAAAGTACAAAAAGTAGTGGCTGCAGGCCTCAGGCCTACAGCCTGAATGTGTAGCAAGATGCACCTTCTTCTCTGGCCCAACAATCTCAGAAACTCCCCCCACCCCACCCCCCCACCCCCAACTGCACCAATCTGACATGCTTTTCTGTTCACCTATTAGCTATCCTGTGGCCTCTCTCAATGAAGTTGCCTATTATTGCCAAATTAAAGACAGTTTTGTGCTGCTGACTCATGGCCACATAGGACCCTTCCAGCCAGCAGAAAAAGGAGCTTTCGTCCTATCTGCTTGGGCTAGATTTCAAACCCAGGTCCCAGAAGTCTCATACCACTGTCTAAATGAATTGGCCACACAGTTCCCTCAGAATAGTTATAGGTCATGATGAAGCAATTCAACTCTCAAATTATTAGTCAGTACCAATGACATAGAGAGGGCAGGTATTGAGTCCCATGGTCAAACTTTCAGGAGCTAGGGAGGAAGTTAAAAAGAAGGACTTTGAAGGTACTAATCTCTGAATTACTCTCAGTGCCATGTGCTAGCGAAAGTAAAAATAGGCAGATAGGAAGGATCAATGCGTGGCTTGAGGCACGGTGCAGGAGGGACAGCTTCAGCTTCTTGGGGCATTGGGACCAGTTCTGGAGCAGGAGGCACCTATTAAAAAGGGACAGGTTGCACCTCAACAGGACTGGAACCAATGTCCTTGCAGGGAAGGTCACCAGTGCGGTTGGGGAGGCTTTAAACTAAATTGGCAGGGGATTGGCACCAACATATAGAAGTGCAAAAGAGGAACAAGGTGTATCAAGGAGTGAGTGTGTTGGATAGTACTAGGGAAAGAAGTAGTAGTACCATATTAGGAGAAGACTAAGAAGGACTATGAGGAATACAAAGACAGGTTTAGAATGCATGTATGTAAATGCACGAAGTTTGGTGAATAAGGTTGATGAACTATAAGCACAAATAGCCGTGTGGGAATATGATGTGACAATAAAGGAAACATGGCTTAAAATGGTGAGGTACTGGGCACTTAATATTTACAGAATACAAAATGTTCATAAAAGATAGGAAAGGAGAAAAGGGAGGTGGGGTGGCAGTACTGATTAGGGAAGACATTGTAGTGTTGGAGAGAGAGGCTGACCTTGAGGGGCCAAAGACTGAATCCATTTGGTTAGAGTTGAGAAGCAAAAAGGGTATTATCACGCAGTATTCTATAAGCCTCCAAATAGTGAGAGAGAAAGAGAGAAGCAAATCTGCAGGGAAATGACAGAGATGTGCAAGAATTATAGAGTAGTGATATTGGGGGACTTTACCCAAATATTGATTTGGATAATGTTAGAGTAAAGGGCAAGAATGGGGCGGAATTTCTGAAATGTGTTCAGGAGAACTTCTTTGACCAGTATGTTCTCAGTCCAGCTAGAAGGGAGGCATACAAAAGCAAAATACTGTGGTTGCTGGAAATCTGAAAGGAGGAATTCCTGGATCTGGTGTTGGGAAATGAGGTGGGCCAAGTGGATCAAGTATCTATAGGGAAAACATTTGGATAAGAGCGATCATTATGTCATAAGGTTTAGATTAGCAGTGGAGAAGAGTGAGGAACAATCTAAAGTAGAACTTCTAAATTAAGGCTACCTTCAATGGGATGAGAGGGGACCTAGCCAGAGTAAAATGGAACCAAAGACTGACAGGAAAAACTGTAATGGAACAATGGGTGATCTTTAAGGAGGAGATGTTTCAGCTACAGGGTAGGTGGGAAAGATAAGGGAACCAAATCCAGGGCTCCTTGGATGATGAGGGAGATAGAAAATATGATGAAACAAAAAAAGTGTATGATACATGCCAGGTGAATTTTTCAAGTGTGAACCAGGCCAAAAACAATAAGTTGAGAGGGGAAGTGAAGAGGAGAATAAGACAGGCAAAGAGAGAATGAGAATAGAATGGCATTTAACATGAAAGGGAACACAGAAATCTTCTACCACATGTATATAGTAAGCAGGTAGTAAGAAGTGGGGCAAGGCCTTTTAGGAACAAAGAGGGTGATATATTCTTAGAGGCGCAGGGCAAGGCTAGAATATTTAATGAGCTCCTACCCATATTGTGTCAGCACCTTCTTCTTTCGTAAATACTGATACAAATTACTCATCAAATATTCTAGCCTTCTCAGTAACTACAGGCCGATCAGTTTAACCTCAGTGGTGGGTAAGGAAACAAAAATCAGGGAAAATATTAACAGGCACTTGGAAAGGTTTGCATTAATTGAGGAGAGCCAGCACAGATTTGTAAAAAGTAGATCGTGTTTGACTAATTAAATTTTTTTGATGAAGGAAATGCAGACGATGTTGTTTATATGGATTCTAAGAAAGTGTTTGACTAAGTACTGCATAAAATGCTGATTAACAAAACTGAGGTTCATGGAATAGGAGGTTCATTGTCAGCTTGGATAAAAAATTGGCTTGACAGAAAACACCAAGTCATGGTAAATGGTTGTCGTGGTAAATGGTTGTTTTTCTGACTGGAGGATGGTAGCCAGTGGTGTTCCCCAAAGTTCAGTGCTAGGACCAGTTTGCACCGAGGTTCGCTGCACTGCGGATTGCGGTTTATTAAAATTTATTCATCCCGTTCATTTAAATATTTCAATTCAGTTCCCGTCGCCCAGCAGCAGCTGGGGGGAGGGCCACCACAGATTCCCGCTGCTGCTGATAGGATTGGACCGGGCCCTCCCAGAGTTGGCCTCTGTGACGGGCCTTTGCTGGAACGATCTTCCGCCCCCGAGCTCTGCCACGGAGCCGAACCTGTGCTTGGTAAAATCCAGCCCAATGTGTATGTACTGAAAACTTAAAAAAAAAATAATGGTGCCCAAAGATTCCTGGAATTCCACAGCAGCTGAATGCAGTCTATGGGTTTAAAAAGACAGGATTCTGTTACTGTATGATACATCAACCTGCATCATTCTCTATGAACCAGATGCACTAGACTGGAAAGGCACAATGCAAATGTTGGGAAGAAAATTTAGCTGGGGCCCAAGACAGCTGACAGCCCAGATGCTGTTCTGTTCCAATCCATTACCAGCAATTGATTCCCCAAAAATAACATAATTAAGACAATCTTTTTTTAAAAAATCTTTTTTTCTGCAGCTATGTGAAGTCTTATCTGTTACCAGATAAATCCCGACAAAGTAAACGCAAGACTACATTTAAACGTAACACAACTGACCCAGTCTACAATGAAACCCTACAGGTAAGGCTTAAAAGGCCCTATGTTTGTCTTTGCAGTTAGCACTGAAGAAAATGAGTTTGAGATATTTTTGGAGAGAAGAGGGATACAATGGCCTGCAGTGCTGCCATCTCTGGCAATCCTACATTTTACAGTATTCTCACATCAACTACAGATGCAGGAAGAAATCATGTAATATAGGGTATTGAAGGCATAGTTTGGTCTGAGTGAATTATCAATCATTAGATTTAAGAACTCAAGCAAGAAATTTGATTAAGAATTTCTGGCATATTTTCATAAAATTTCCAAATGATTTAAAATTAAATGGAGTAGGAACATACTTTGATGTTTTACTTTTCGATGCACAGACTTAGCATCTCACATAAATATTCAAAATAAAGACATAGCAGACCTCAGCTAAACCCTCAAAAGAATTGTAAACTTATCATTGACACTTTTTTTTTTCCATCTTTCAATTCCCTGCACTGAATACCATTTCTTGGCTAAAAGGGTGGGTTAGTGACCTGTTCCTAGCCCAGTGGGTTCCAATACTGCTTTTCACCTGTGGGATCTGAAGTGGCATCAGCCCAGGCTGATGGAATGTTGCCAATGGAAGCAAGCCAACAGTTGTTAAAGTGCGATTCTGCAGCATAAACTGCCCATAATTCTGTACAAATTGTTAGTCCGTGATGTAAGAAATTAAAATGACTCTCTGATGCAGTGGGGAATGTTATTCTAATATTCCTTATTGGGATAATGAGGAAGGAGATTTACCCTGCATATAGCCTATGCTATATCTGACCTGGAACTGGTTAGTTGGACAGGGTAGATGGTGTTACTTCAATGATTTTCACAATTTTCTGTCTCAATGCACGAGAAGATAAATTAGTTTTTATGTACATTGCTGTGAGTGTTGCAGGTATTTTTTTTCTAATCAGTATGACATCAGTGAGTCGCAGTTAATTATGAGGACGTTGCAACTTTCTGTCTGGCACTATGACCGCTTTGGACGCAACACTTTTTTGGGAGAAGTGGACCTCTCATTAGATATTTGGAACTTCAACAGTGAGTCTGAGGAGTGCCTTCCTCTTCATGGTAAGGTAAGGACATGACTCTTGCACCTTTTATAAACCTCATTTAAGCGGTACAAAAGCAGGAAACTGATTTTCGAGAGAGTTTGTTCACTTTAACAATTCAGTCTGAAGTTCCAGATGGCCTCCATCAGTCACAGGGAAAGGGTCTGAATGCTTATAGTGTTGTTAAATGTTGGAGAGGGATGTATTTCAATTTTATTTTTAATGGGATAACAGATCCACATTAGGATTCTTCAGTGCTTCTGAATGCCAAATAATTTAAATATCACAACCAAGTCCTGTACTCCATGTTCAGAACTCTATCAGAACATCCCTGATGGTTCACATTTCCAACTTTCTGCTCTCTATCTCCAGGTATTAAAGGAGCAAGGAAGCTTTCTGAGTAACTGATGTGAATTCAGATGGAAACAGTTTCTCTTTATTTACTCCATCTTCTCACTTCATGATTTTAAACACCTCCAACAAATTTCCTCTTAGCCTTCTCTGGTCTAAGAACAACTCCAGCTTCTCACATAACTGTAATCCTGCATCCTGAAACTGCTCTAGTAAATCTCTTCTGTACTCCCTCCAAAGCTTTCACGCCATTCCTGAAGTGTGGTGAGGGATGAGAGATTAACAGTTATATGGAGAAGCTGGGTTCTTCTCCTTAGAGCACAGAAGGCTAAAAGGAGATTTGGTGGAGATGTTTAAAATCATGCAGGTTTTAGATAGAGTAGATAAATAGAAACTGCTTCCAATGATTAGAGGGTTGATAACCACAGGCCTCAGATTAAAGGTGATTGACGAGAAAACCAGAGGTGGCATGAGGAAAAACATTTTTATGCAACAATTGATTAGGATTTGGAATGCACTGCCTGATAGTGAGCTTGAAACAGATTCAATATCAGCATTCAATAGGGAATTGGTTAAATACTTGAAGCAGAAAAGATTGCAGGGATATGGGGAAAGAACGGGGGAGCGGGACTAATTAGATTGCTCTTTAGAAGAACTGGTCCAGACTCAATAGGTCAAATGGCCTCTTACTGTGCTGTGTCATTCTGTGATTCTATGAGAAGTTAGAACAGAGGTTTAGCATGTTATCCTTTTACCTCTAGGACCCAAGTTTGTATTCAAGCTAGACCAATTCCCTGTAAGATTCTTTTTCTGCTAGTTGTAAAGATCGTACACAAAATACTTTGGGAAGCTCTCAACCCATAGCAGTATGGCCTCACAACACAAAACTGTTCATAATAAAACAATAGCTAAGGACCTAATTCAGCAGACTTATAGATGACTGCTGTGGAAATTAAAAATGTCACCTTTGCACAGTGGGAGATTTCTAAGGTACATTCTTGGAAGGTTTACTCTGAATCTAATCTGTATTGCACCAGAAATAGTATAAGCTATGTGCTGAAAGTAGAAAACTGTTACATTTCCTTGCACTTATATCCATTATCGTGAAAACAAATAAGTAAGACCCAAAAATATAAATCATGGAGCTGATTGAATGAAAGGGACGTGTCCTTTAAGCTCCATGGAGTAATTTTTTAATATATCTCAAATATTTTGTTAGAGGTAGGTGTTCAAGGGTTTTCATGGGAGAGCACTGGAAATGTCAGTCCCTGTTGGAAGAGATTTGAGAAAATGCAGGTTGGTGATGTTAAATAATAGGATCCTTGTACACCACATATACTATCAAACAGTGAAATCTATTTATGCCAAGTGTGACCTCAAAAATACCACAGAGGTTATCTTCAATAGGGGTTGGAATTAAAAAGAATGATTCATAATCAATCTGCAAATATTCAGGGCCATTTACACAGGAATGTGCTCTTTATAGATTAATTTTCTGACTGAATAAATCATTGATTTCTTCCTCCACAAAATGTATATCTTCTGGACTGCACAGAGGAAGTTTTAGAATGTAACAAAGTTCATGAGATGAATAAAAGTATTATGCTGAAAACATCAAGGATGTATTCAGGGAAGAATTATGTTTCTCAATCCCTTGAGTCGGAAACTGGATTTGGTGGGGGTGGGGGGGGATGAAAGGATCTGTATTTACATTGAATAAGGACCACAATATCACACTTCAGCTTAACACAGTATGAATATATAAACAGTAAATGTCTTTATTTTACCATTTTTTCTATCTTTAGATTCCCTGCAGTTGGTCAAAAAGTTGAGTATGTAATCAACTCACAGACCTCTCAATTTCATTCTGAACTTTACATAGGTTGCACAGGAGCAGTCCTGGGAAAATTCGTCTGATTTTTCTCCCCTTTATAGAAAGAACCTGGACTCTGCTCCACACTTGTCCACAGTAAGAAAAGGAATTAAGGCGCTTAAATAAATCAAACCGACATCCCACCTTCCCACAGTACCACACAATGGTGTTATAACTTACTGCACCACTGTATTTTCCCTCTCATTGTATAACCCAGTGTCATCCACTGTCTACAGACCAGTAAATCCTCTATTGAAGTACACAGTTTACCACTAAATGTTACCAGGGACCCTTAAGGTGCACAAAAATGTGGAATGGGAAAAGCTCATTCGATCCGTCAAAACATCCCCACCACCAAAGGATCATGTACAATTTGCATTATCTTAGCCTCTTACTGTATTTAGGTTTCTTGATGCAGATGATAAAACAGGAAAAGCTTCCAAGATACCAAAATTGCAAACTTCTTCCCAATAAAAAATTACCATGTGTGAATAGTGTGCCTCTTCGTATTTGATAAGCCATGAAAACCGCAGCATTTAAATTTATCCTTATTACTTTCATCCCCATTTCTAGCCAGATATTCATCCAATACCCTTTTAAAAGAACGAACCTATTTAGCACTAAATAGCATTGGTTATTCACTAATTCAGCATCAACACTGAGTTAGCACTCATTTACTTAAATCTTTTTCAGACCTGATACAGGAAAGACAATCCAAGAATTTCTTGCCTTTTGTACAACTATTATATTAGCAACAAATATTGCTAATCAAGCATTTCCACTGTTTTGACTAGACACCTGAAGATTGTACAAGCAGGATGATAACATTTATGGAAAGCTCAGACTGATACTTCCAGAGTCGAAATGGGGAATAATCAGTTAGTTAGGTAAAATACAACTGGTAAAAATTAACTCAGTCAAATAATGTGTGAACATTTTCTGGATTTGGCTTTAGATGACTGTTTGAATCAGAATGCACAACACTGTCAGCTGGTCCAACAAGTGCAGGGAAACCAAAGACTGGTAGGAGGACAGATGTTTCCCACTGACCAAACAGCTTACTGAGCCAAATGATCAGCCCAAACCCAGTGAACATGTGGAAGTACTGCCAAGATTATCATAGAATATGTGATGCAAGAGAACTTGAGATGATAGGTGTAAGTGCAAGGAAAAGGAACATCATATACTTTTGACACCCAGTGTTAACATCATGCCATTTATGCTATATGATTTAGGCTCAGAGTTAAACACCCTGTACCCTCTTCCAACAATGCGCCTTAAGCCTATTCTCAGAGATTTCCCACTACACAAAAGTGACATTTCCATCTCCTACACCAGCCATCTACAAGTCTGCTAAGGAGTGACCGGGTTGGGGAGGGGGGAGATGGTTATTTGTTAGTGTTTTATTATTATTAACAGTGTTGTGCTATGGGATCATACTGCTGTGGTAATTTTGTCTAGGATATTTTTTACAGCCAGCAGAAAAAAGCCTTTAAGCGTCAAATTCAAACTTAGCTCCTTGAGGTAATAGTGCTGCCTGTGTTTCTCTGCATGTGTGAAATGTGCATCCATAAGTCTATGTTTGTGATACAGCATTTTGGACCATTCGTATTCAACTTGTATAACTTTGGGTTTATTTTCCTCTTGGTCATCTCTAGTTATATTTGAGGCAATATGAATTAGCTGCATGAATTGGGAGTTTTTTTGTCTGATTGTTTATAAAATAATGTTACAGATGGGTGGTCTTCATCAACTAGGCCAGGTTACTTGATCTGGTAATTAATCAGATACTTTCGACTCCAGGACAAAGTTATTGTCTAACAGTTTAATCACCAGGCTATTAGTAATGTGTTCCAATAGGTTATTGCTGTGAGACTTTGAAATCTATTGCTAATAAACAGTTTGGTTCATTGGGAAGTTGCCTTTTTAATCTTACTTTTACACCAGTATGACATAAAAAAGCATATAATCAGGTTTGCAGTCCATATTCCTCAGGTGCCTTCTCACTGTACTGCTACCCACACCAAAGGCTATAAGGACTTTTGAAATGCTTTTTCATGTAAACGCTCTTCATTACAGGCATGTGATCCAAGTTATGAAGGTTACTGTCATATCAAGGGGAAGGGACTTTCAAAATTTTGGAATGGTTTTAAAGGACTGGTCAGAAATCAAGTAATATATTACTGTTCTCATTCTGCTATTGACCAATTTTCATTCTGTGTTTGTGTCTCTTAAATGTTAATTAACAGATCTCAGCTTGAACGATATGGTCTGTCAACATGTTATTTTTGGGTTCAAAGAGGACAGGAATGACAGGATTAACCCAACAATGTTTCCACAGTACATATCAATAGAAAAGGAATTAAATGCCTGCCCTGTCATGTACACTCTATATATTTTGTGCATAAGGTGAAATTTCTGATCATAGGGAGTGTAAATCACTATGGAAGTTCATTTTTGCACTGAGCACATGCAACAATTATAGGAAGAGAGTCCAAATCGTAACCACTACCCCTGGCCTCAGAGTCACAGGCATACATTTCCAGAATTACCCCATCTTTATAAAAACTAATGCAAAGAGATAGTTTGAAAATGAGTTTACTCCATTTTAATTCTGTTTTGATGTTGCAGGCAAATGCAGAGTCTGGTATTATCCCTCCATATAAAGGGGAATTGATACTTTCAATAAAATACATTCCAACTGCCAAAAATGTTCCTAAAGATAAGAGTAAAGGTAAGATTATAACAACTGTAGCATGTGAATTTATCTGTAATTGATTCACCAAGCTAAGAATTTCCTCGCCTGTGCTGCAATCTATTATAAACAAAACACTTAATACCCAAGAGGATGTCTTTCAAGCAGACAAGACTTAATTATGAAAGCAAAATACTGCAGATGCTGTAAATCTGAAATAAAACAGAAAATGCTGGAAATACTCAGGTCTGGCAGCAACTGTGGAGAAACGGAGCTAACGTTTCAGGTCAACGACCCTTCCACTTGAAACATTAAGACCTAATTATGCACAGGCACATTTTTGATAATACCAGACATGTTATTTATGATTCACATTGGTCATATTTAACCCAAAAGGGGAAGGTAAGAATTGTAAATGCATTACTCTGATTCCCATAATAGTTTGAGATAAGCAGGACAAGGCTCAGCAGTGGATGGCAGATTAGTGCCAGTTTATTGCCAAGCACCATTGCAATCCAATAAAGTGAACAAGTGGCTTACTCCCAACTATCTTGTCAATAATGTCTACAGGGTAACATGGGCTCTATTTTCTCCCTCTATTTCTTCGATGTGGGTACTTGATTAGCTTCCACCTACTGTCTCCACATACGACACAACTACAAAATTATGATAACCTGTTTTCTGTTACTTACTGTGCCACCAAATCATTCCATGGGGTGTGTTTTTCTTTAGAACACAGCTGAGTAATAACCCAGAAGAATCAATGTGGGTAAGAGTTGAAAATAGCTTCCAGAAGAAGGCTGAGCTACTGTACTGTAGCTAATGAGAATATCTTTATCAACATGCTGCAACCTAAAGTCAAATCTTGTAACTGCTGTGTTTCTAATAGGAAAGAAAGGCGCAGGGTCACCAGAAGGTGGGGAACTGCAGGTATGGATTAAGGAAGCCAAGAACCTTACACCAATGAAAGTAGGAGGAACCTCAGACACTTTTGTTAAAGGGTAAGAGTCGCTGGTGTGTTTCTGCATAAGAAACTAACTAAATATCAGTGTTTTAATCAGGTGTATCCCTTCATGCCCTCTATTTGTGGACAAGAGAGGAGAGTGACTGAAATATATATATTTTTTAATTCTTTCATGGGATGTGGACATCACTGGCAAGTCAGCATTTGTTGTCCATCTCGAATTGCCCTTGAACTGAGTGGCTTGCTAGGCCATTTCAAAGGGCAGTTAAGAGTCAACCACATTGCTGTGGGTCTGGAGTCACATGTAGGTCAAACCAAGTAAGGACAGCAGATTTCCTTCCCTAAAGGACATTAGTGAACCAGATGGGTTTTTATGACAATCGATGATCGTTTCATGGCACTACTACTGAGACTAGCTTTCAATTCCAGATTTTTAATTGGTTGAATTTAAATTCCACCAGCGACCATGGTGGGATTTAAACCCATGTCCCCAGGGTGTTAGCCTGAGCCTCCAGATTACCAGTCCAGTGACATTACCACTACACCACCATCTCCCCTTAGCACAGCATGGATAATTGCAGGAAGATAAAAAGGTTCCCACTTGTAAATAACACCACAAATTATGGCTCCAAATTTACTTGTTTATGGCCTAAAATGAGCATTGTAGCATTTTTGGAGGCGAGTGTTCGAATGATGCTTAGGCCGGGATTTTACGTTGGGCGGACGGGAGCTGGCTACAGACTCAAAAGTCGGTGGCAAACCTGCTTCCGCCTTGCCTGGGGATCCGTTCCGTGTTTTATGGGTCCCCAGACTTTAATTGTTCCAAGGCAGGACTTCCACCCGCTTGAGGGAGGGAGTCCCATCTCATTGAGCAGCCGGCCAATCAGCGGGCCGGCAGCTCTTAGTGCTAGCAGTGCCACTGAGAGCAGTGGCCACTACTGGGACTGCAGCCCAGCCAATCACAGAGGAAGACATGGAGCCGGGAGTTAAGGTAAGTTTTGGTTGCCTAGCTGGGGGTAATCAGTCGGGCCCTGGAGAGGTAAGGGTGGTCGGATGGAGGGAAGGGGGACATGTTGGGTGGTTGGGGTAGCGAGGGCGGCCCTCCATCGGGCACCTAAGTGGCCACTTAAGGGTCTTGATTGGCCTGGGGGCGGGCGGGCCATTTCTCGCACCCCCTCCCCCACCCCCCTGCCCTACGTAAAGGGAGGCAGGAGTGGGTCAGAAAAGCCTCCTGGAGCCTCCTGCTCCATTTTACGCCACACCCACCCCCACCCCCCACCCCTCGCCCGCCACCAACCCGCTCATTGGGGTGGCATAAAATTCCGTCCTTAGTCTGCTCGGTTTCTGCCCTGTAATGGTATTGATGTCATTTCCATCGTGATCTGTGGCCTTCTATGTATGTATTCAAATGGCAGAATTGCTTTACTTTGGAGCCTGCAGACTGAAAGAAACTTCCCGAGAAGTGTTTGTTCGAGTTTTTTAAAGCATTTTACCTTGTACCTGAACAGAGCTTGACTTGTTTTTGACCTCGGCTAGAGCCCTTGCTGATTACATCTCTGGTGCTTGTGCCTGGTGCCTGTGCCACCTCCTATGTGCCACTTGCAAGCTCTGAGGGGTAGGGCTGGATGCCTTCTGCCACTGTCTTATGTAGATGCAATTTAGCCATCACCATTCAACTAGTCCTAGATCTTTGTGCCCATTGATCAGGGAGCTGGTTGGCCTATTGGCTGTTATCAGATCCTGAAAGCGCACAGACATAGCTATTGAGGTTTGACATGCAAACAGCTGAAAGTTGGTATAAAAAGTGCTGTCTAATTTGTCCCCTATTGTCCCTAGGGCAGCAGTCTGTGCTTCCATCAAGGTGACATCACCAATTAGTTCTCGGCCACCCCTGTGGGGGGATGGTGGTGAGCAATGGGGTGGCTTCAGTGGTTTGCAATGAACCCACCCGATGCTTATTGATGCTACAAAAAGAAAAAAAGGCATCCTCACTAACACTGCCTAACACCCCCAGGTGACAGAATCTGAGCTATTGCATGGGAGTGAGAAAGCAAGTGGCACAGGTGCTGACATTGAGGGGGTTGTAGCAAAGTAACATGGGACAGAATATTACTCTAGGGACATCTGTGTGTTCTTTTCTTCAGTATCCTACTCATCATCATCATCCTTGTCAGTTAATGAGAAAGAAATTTCTACCCTCCTGTTTCTCATCATCATCTTCCTCCTCTGCACCCTGTTGCTGTAATGGGTCAGTAGCAAAAGAGGGCATACCCTGATGATCCATTAAGGGATTAAGGAGACAGAGAAAGGTGTAAAAGTTCCTGGCTGTATGCTGCTTCACAGCCATCCCATGGCAACTGTCTAGGTGTGCACCTGCAATGCCTTGCCAATCTTGCCACATGCCACAGCTCTATGGCCTGCTGCTCATACGGGGTCAACTCTGATGGCTGGAATGCCCCCTTTGCTTCCTTGCCTTTCACATTGTGTACGTTCCTCCAGTAACAAGATTTAGTGAAATAGGTGATGGCCAATTTTCCCTCTAAGGTGTGTGTGTGGCTGCAGAGCAATCTGAAATATATCACACATTGTAATAAACACGCCGTTCACGACAGTGAGCTCAAGTGGGGGGCAAGGATGAGCATCAAATCCCAACAGCAAAAGCACGAGCAGAGGGAGAGGGAAAAAGCACAAGTGATTGGAGGAGCAGCCAGCGTGAGAGAGAGAGAGAGACTGTCCCTGGGACCTGATATTCTACATCCCAGAGTGTTGAAAGAGGTAGCTATGCAGATAGTGGATGCATTGGTGATCATCATCCAAAATTCTATAGATTCTGGAACGGTTCCTGCAGATTGGAAGGTAGCAAATGTCACCTCACTATTTAAGAAGGGAGGGAGAGTGAAAACGGAGGTACAGCCCTGTTAGCTTTACATCAGTAGTAGAGAAAATGCCAGAATTTGTTCTAAAGGATGTGATAAATGGACACTTGGAGAATAATGATCTGATTGGGCATAGTCAACATGGATTTATGAATGGGAAATCATGTCTAACGAACCTGTTGGAGTTTTTTGAGGATGTTACTAACAGAATTGATAAAGGGGAGTCAGTGGACATGGTATACTTGGATTTTCAGAAGGCTTTTGATAAAGTCCCTCACAGGAGGTTGGTTAGCAAAATTAAAGCACATGGGACAGGAGGTAACATGGATTAAGGATTGGTTAACGGGCAGAAAACAGAGAGTAGGAATAAATGGATCATTCTCGTTTTGGCAGGCTGTAACTAGTGGGCTACCACAAGGATCAGTACTTGGGCCCCAGCTGTTCACAATATATATCAATGATTCGGATTTGAGGACCAAATGTAATACTTCCAAGTTCGCGGATGACACAAAATTAGGTGGGAATGTGTGTTGTGAGGAAGATGCAAAGCGGCTTCAAGGGGAGTTGGACAGAATTAGTGGGTGGGCAAGAACATGGCAGATGGAATATAATGTGGAAAAATGTAAAGTTATCCACTTTGGTAGGAGGAACAGATTTGCAAAGTATTTCTTAAATGGTAAGAGATTAGTAAGTGTAGATGTACAAAGGGACCTGGGTGTTCTCAGCAATAAGTCACTGAAAGCTAACATGCAGGTGCAGCAAGCAATTAGGAAGGCTAATGGTATGCTTGGTTAGACCGCACTTGGAGTACTGCGTGCAGTTTTGGTCTCCTTACCTTAGGAAGGATATTATCGTCACAGAGGGAGTGCAACGAAGGTTCACCAGACTTGTTCCTGGGATAGCAGGACTGCCCTATGAAGAGAGATTGAGGAAACTGGGCCTGTATTCTCTAGATTTTGAAGAATGAAAGGTGATCTCATTGAAACCTATAAAATACTTAACTGCATCTACCCTGTCTTTCCCTTTAAGATGTTTCACCTGGTTGGGGCGTCTAGAACCAGGGGACATAATTTCAAAATAAGGGGGAAGCCACTTAGCTCAGAGATGAGGAGAAATTTCTTTACTCAGAGGGTTGTGAATCTTTGGAACTCTCTATCCCAGAGGGCTGTGGAAGCTCAGTCATTGAGTATGTTTAAAGCAGAGATTGACAGATTTCTAAATACCAATGACGTAAAGGGACATGGGGATAGTGTGGGAAAAAGGCATTGAAGTGGATGATCAGCCATGATTGTATTGAATGGCGGAGTAGGCTCGATGGGCTGAATAGCCTACTCCTCCTATGTTCCGATGTGATTTGAGGAGCACAAAGCTCGGGGAGCAGGTGTGTCCGGAAATGAGCTGTGTGTAGCAAGAAGGGTGGGAGGGTACCACAGGGACTGGAGTGCATTGTCGATGCTGAGAATGGCATTTTAATTTGAGTTTTTGGTTCATTTATCTGTTTTAATAAAGTTATTTTAAAAATATAAATATGTATATAAAGGGGGCCTGAGGAATAAAGGCCCCCTCGACATAAAATATATAAAAGGGGCCTGGGGTATAAAGGCCACCTTATATTTTAAAAAAAAGGGTTAGATACAAAAAAAAAAGGAACAAAAAAGTGTGGGAGACGAGGAGCCAGACAAGGACTTAGAGTCCCAGGAGAGAATGAGTTTCAGCAGGTGAGAGTGTTCCAGATTCATCGGTCAACGGTTGTGGGGGGAGGAGAGATGGTGAAAAATTCCCTGCTAGCAGGTTGACCTGTGAAGAGAGAGGAGTTGCTAAGCCAGATGGAAGTGACTGGGCCTGCAGAGTGTCTGGTTGCCAGCCCTGGATTGGAGCGATACTCTGGATTGCACCCCATTCAGAAGCTCTCAGTGGCCCAGGACTCAAGCTAGAGTCGAATGACCCACAAAGACCCACATAATCTAAAGGTCACCAACCCAATGGCATAGCCCGTCATGGACAGATAAACACACATAGTCTGGATGAAGTTGATCAATGGATTTAGTCTCAATGACCATCTAATGCTTTATGTCCAGCAGGTTTATTTTATTTTTTATTTTATTTAGAGATACAGCACTGAAACAGGCCCTTCGGCCCACCAAGTCTGTGCCAACCATTAACCACCCATTTATACTAATCCTACACTAATCCCATATTCCTACCACATCCCCACCTGTCTCGATATTCCCCTACTACCTACCTATACTAGGGGCAATTTATAATTGCCAATTTACTTATCAACCTGCAAGGCTTTTGGTGGTGGGAGGGAACCGGAGTACCCGGCGAAAACCCACACAGACACAGGGAGAACTTGCAAACTCCACACCGGCAGTACCCAGAATTGAACCCGGGTCGCTGGAGCTGTGAGGCTGCGGTGCTAACCACTGTGTCGCTGTGCCGCCCATAAGATGATGAGATTGTATTATTGAGCATACACATGGAACATGGCCCATGAACACTGGCCTTTAAAATTGACTGAGCCATGTATTCCAGCCTGGAAATTGCAGGTTAATTGAAGGTGCTAAGGTTCATGGATAAGAGACCAGATTGAGAGTTTAATTTCACTGTTTGTTGAGATGGATGCATCTTTCAGGTTGTTTATGATCTAAGAGCAGACTTTCAAGCTCTGTGCATCCTCCCTGCTCCTTTCACATTTCATCTACCCTGCTGAAAGTCACTCGTGTCGGGAAAGAGTAGCGAGCAGTTCAAGTGTGGAATGTGTGAGGAAAGGTAAAATCAGATGGATGTGAGAAGGGGTAGAATGGGATGTGTGAGGAGAGGAAGAACACAACCAGTGAGTGGGAAGCTAGGATGGGACATATGAGAAGTTGAATGAGATGCATGAGGAATGGGAGGTGTGGAGAGAGACAATGGGAACAGCACAGCCATTCTTATTTATTTCGCGCCTTTCACATAATAAAATGTCCAATGGCGCTTCACAGAAGCATTATAAAATAAAATTTGACACCAAGCCACATTAGGGGATATTAGGGGAGAAAATCAAAAACTTGGTCGAAAGCTAGGTTTTAGGCATCCTCTTAAAGCCTCTTAAAGAGGAGAGGTAAGTTGGGAGGTGTGAGTAGAAATATCATGTCAGCTGTGAGAAGTGAATTCAGACCAGTGAGAGGTGGAGCTGGTAGGAGAATAGTACCATTGGGAGAACAATGTTCCCTTTAAGGAAATTGTGCATTGAAATAAACAGGCTGCTCACAACTTCATGAAACATCACTGAGTTTTAAAACGCAAGCTGCCCGTGGACAAATATGTTGTGTTCAAAGGAATTTGTAGTCCCCCCAGTATCAAGAAAATTTACAGGGAACATTGGTGATGACTAGCACTTTTGCCAGGTAGCATCAAACAGCTGATGTAATAGATCTGCTGGTATCACCCTGCTAAAGTGGAGGGGAAAGCTTTTAAAAGATTCTGCATGCTGCGAGGGACGATGGTGGCACATATTGTCAGGTCCAAAATTGTTGAAAGCCTAAATCACAGTGGAGTGTAATGGATGACTTGTGTAGTTAATAATTTGAGAGTGAAGTGTGTTAACACTCATGGCACCCTTTGATCTACAAGATGCACTGCAGCAACGCATCAAGGCTCCTTAGACAGCACCTTCCAAACCCGTGACCTGTACCACCTGGAAGGACAAGGGCAGCAGCTGTATGGAAAGACCACCACCTGCAAGTTCCCCTCCAAGTCACACACCAGCCTGACTTGGAACTATATCGCCATTCCTCCACTGTCGCTGGGTCAAAATCCTGGAACTCCCTTCCTAACAGCACTATGGGTGTACCTACCCCACATGGACTGAAGCGGTTCAAGAAGACAGCTCACTACCACTTTCTCATGGGCAATTAGGGATGGGCAATAAATAAAATGCAAAAGATAAGGCTGAAGTATTTGCAACAATTTTCAGCCAGAAGTGCTGAGTGGATGATCCATCTTGATCTCCTCTTCAAGTCCCCAGCATCACAGATGCCAGACTTCAGCCAATTCAATTCACTCTGCGTGATATCAAGAAATGACTGAAGGTACTGGATACTGCAAAGGCTATGGGCCCTGACAACATTCCGGCAATAGCACTGATGACCTGTGCTCCAGAACTTGCTGCGCCCCTAGCCAAGCTGTTCCAGTACAGCTACAACATTGGCATCTACCTGGCAATGTGGAAAATTGCCCATGTATATCCTGTACACAAAAAGCAGGACAAATCCAACCCGGACAATTATCACCCCATCTGTAAAGATGGAAGGTGTCATCAACAGTGCTATCAAGCACTTGCTTCGCAATAACCTGTGCAGTGATGCTCAGTTTGGGTTCTGCCAGCGCCACTCAGCCCCTGACCTCATGACAACCTTAGTTCAAACATGGACAAAAGAACTGAACTAAGGAGCTGAGGTGAATGTATGGTATCAAGGAGCCCTAGCAAAACTGGAGTCAATGGGATTTGGGGAAAACTCTCTGCTGGTTGGATTCATACCTAGAGCAAAGGAAGATGGTTGTGATTGTTGGAGGTCAATCATCTCAGTTCCAGAATATCACTGCAGGAGTTCCTCAGGGTAGTGTCCTAGGCCCAACCATCTTCAGCTGCTTCATCAATGAGCTTCCTTCAATCATAAGGTCAGAAGTGGGGATGTTCGCTGATGATTGCACAATGTTCAGCACCATTCGTGATTCCTCAGATACTGAAGCAGTCCGTGTAGAAATGCAGCAAGTCCTGGACAATATCCAGGCTTGGGCTGATAAGTGGCAAGTAATATTCGTACCACAAAAGAGCCAGGCAATGACCATCTCCAACAAGAGAGCATCTTACCATCTCCCCTTGACATTCAATGACATTATCATTGCTGAATCCTCCACTATCAACATCCTGGAGATTACCATTGAATAGAAACTGAACTGGAGTAGCCATATAAATAGCGTGGCTACAAAAGCAGGTCAGAGACTAGGAATCCTGCTGCGAGTAACTCACCACCTGACTCCCCAAAGCCTGTCCACCATCTACAAGGCACAAGTCAGGAGTGTGATGGAATACTCGCCACTTGCCTGGATAGGTGCAGCTCCAACAACACTCAAGAAGCTTGACACCATCCAAAGCAGCCCGCTTGATTGCCACCCCATCCACAAACATTCACTCCCTCCACCGCCGATGCACAGTAGCAGCTGTGTGTACCATCTACAAGATGCACTACAGCAACACACCAAGGCTCCTTCGACAGCACCTTCCAAACCCGTGGCCTCTACCACCTAGAAGGACAAGGGCAGCAGATGCATGGGAACACCACCACCTGCAGGTTTCCCTACAAGCCACCCACCATCCTGACTTGGAACCATATCGCCCTTCCTTCACTGTTGCTGAGTCAAAATCCTGGAACTCCCTTCCTAACAGCATTCTGGGTGTAACTACCCAGCATGGGCTGCAGCGGTTCAAGAAGGCAGCTCACCACCACCTTCTCAAGAGCAATTAGGGATGGGCAATAAATGCTGCCTAGCCAGCGATGCCCACATCCCATGAACGAATAAAAAAAAAATAGGAGAATGGCCAGTGTATTACCTTGCCTGTACACATCAGGATATTGAACTTTTTCCAGCATTCGTCTGCAATTCATGAGATGAGATGTGGCACTCTACCACTTCTTCCCATATGACGTATGAGACATTTTTTGCAGCTTCCTACCATAGGATCATAGCAGTCTTTCTTTCCTTTGTTGCATGTCTTGCAAAAGTAAGTCGGCCTCATTAAAATTTTGTCTTTTTCTTTTCTGCCTTTTTGTCCCATTTTCTTCTTTAGGTGTCTCTGCCAGGCCTCTCACTTGAAGACATATTCAAAAGTGCCACAAAACCCATGAGTCATCGACCACACTAACCAAATAACTTCCCCAGCCTGCTGTTGCAATCTTCAGCCATTCTCAGCTCTTTAAAAGCTTGCACCTGCAATGTCCCCAGTCCAATAGTTGCACTCAAGTAATGCAAAATTATATGCAAATAAATTGACATTATAATTTGTGGTTGGAGAAGATTATTGGATGGAAGTGTTCTCCTCTAGCATAAATGACCTTAACGTCTTTTCCAGAGCTTGTACTACAATTTCATTCCTATTTCATTGATTCTTAAATTCAATCCCTGCGGCACACACTTCTGCTTGCTGCAAAGTAGTAAGACCCATGGGAGAAACTAAGTTGATAACTGTCAAATAACACTACAAAAAGGTATGACCAGGTGTGAAAGGTGTCTAAGGGGTCCCTCTCCGCCTTCACCTGGTCTTACTGTACCAGGGTTTAATTTTAAACACATCATGTTTTGAGCTCCCCCTTGGTGAATCCTTGTTCACCACTTTCCAATTATAAGGCAAAGAAATGAGCACAAACAGGCTTTCTTAGGATTAAAGAAGAAAAGTGAAATCGATTAAACCTAATCTAAAAACTCTAATTCGGTTAATGCCTACGGATACACGCCGCGTCCCACGCTAGCGTGCATACACGATATGCACATGCAAATAGAGACAGAAAAGAGAAGAAAAGATAAAGTAGAACAGTTTGAGACAATCTCTGAGGACAGTTTTTTTGTTACTGTGCTTCGAGCTCGCTGTAGAGCCCGTTAGTAGGGGTTCATGTATCTTCAGTGGGTTTCAGTTCCGTGAGAGAGATGGAAGCAGACAGGAGAGGCTGTGGCGAGCCAGCCACAAGAGGTCTTTTCAGTCCAGGAACAAACAGCTTTTTGCCAGTTCAAAACTCTGTGGCAAGTTCAAATGCAAAAAGCTCGGGTGGCTCAGCAGGTTAGTCGTGTGACTAGCGGGTGTGACGACGTCCGTTTGTGTATTCGGCCACCTTGGCAGTCAAACTGGAATGCTAGCTCTTCCATCTTCAACATTTGGTAATCAAAAGTCCATCGTGGTTTGAATGTGTGAGGGAATGGTTTTTTGTGCCTTTTAAGCACTGTCTGTAGATATGAAAATGTCTTTCCAGTCAGGGGTCTGTTTTTATTTAAAAAGTAAGTTCTTTCTTTACTTCAGTAACAGTTTAAAATCAATGTTCATGTGGCAAAATGAATATGCCTCATCTTGGCAGGTGGGGCCCTGCATGACACCTCCACACTCAGGGGAATGAAATGTGATGTGAGAAGCGCATTTCATTAAAAGGTCAAGAGAAAATTCTGAGACAGAAAGAAAAACCATGCATTTCTCTCATTCATAAACCCTAAAGCTTCTTAAAATTGCCTATCTTTTCTTGGTGCCAGTGCTACTTTAATTGTCCCCTTTTTGGCATCCCAGTAAACATGTGGTTCTTTGGGAAGTTTTTCTTCAGTTTGCCCATTGCCATGACTGCCTCGGGTCTTTGTTCCTGTTGTCATTTTTTTTCAGGAGAGTTCGTAGTGGGCGGGTCTATTCTGAACTCAGTGCTTTGCTGAGTCATGCAAAGGCTTTTGACTTCGGAGGATGGGTGGTTCCCTTTTCCTCTGACTGTGGGGGAGGATTCTTTGTTAATCTCCCCTTTGTTCTCTGGGACATTCCTGCCTGCAGGTATGTGTGCAGACTCTACTGCACTCCCCTGTGGCACGTCGACTAGGTGAGACATCATCCTCATGGTTTCTCTGCCCCCTAGAGGTCTTTCTTTGTCTCTGCCCATTCCTGTAAATGCTGTTAGCAATTCTGGTGGGGTGCTTCTAGAGTCTATTTACGTAGGAGGATGTGGGGTCGAACATTTCAAATTCTTCGGGGTTGGCTCACGGGACAGTCGGGGTTTACATCTGGGATTCCTCCCGGACTCCCTTTAACCTGTCCTCTTGGTCACTTTTACCCTTTCCCTGTCTAACCTTTTGCCAATCGGTGCCTGCCTCCTCCCTTTTGTTCTCAGTGGGAGTCCCTTACAGTTCACCAGCCTCTGCTGGAGGGTTCTCCTAACACCGTAATGGAACTTAGGGATGCAGGTTTCACTGTAGGTTGGGGTTTCCCGTCAATCTGGCTCATGTAGCAAATCCTGCAGTATTCCACCACATCTTTGTGGAGTTTTGGCCAGTCAAACTGCTGTCTTATGCAGGCTTTAGTCTTTTGTATACCGGCATGTACAGCCATTGTTGGCTCGTGGGCCCTTCTGAATATTTCCAGTACCTCTGTGGCACTACTAACTGGTGAACTACTGTCCATTCCTTGCTCTCAGGTCTGTGAGGAGAACTCCATTTCTTCATCAATACTTCATTCTTTAAATAGTAGCAATCAGGGACTCCCTCTACTTCACGTTCAGACAGGGCAGCCTGTGCAAACACTCGCAATACTGGGTCAGCTCGCTGAACCTCAGCGAGGGAAAATCGATTTAATTCATTCCCTGGATCTCCTAACATTCCAAAGAAAGTCTCGGACAGGCAGACCTCATGGTCATCTGCCTGTAGTGCCAATGCAGTCTCCTCTGGGGGAGCTGATTTGATCATGGCCTGACCCACTACACATTCAGGGAACCGTCTCCTGCCACTGCCCTGTCTCTCTGACCTCCTGCGGTCTTTCTTTCACTACTGGGGGGGCTATCACTTTCACCCCCGCCAGATCATTACCTAGGAACAGGTCAACCCCATCCACAGGAAAACTAGGGACAATCCCTATGGTGACCAGTCCCGAAACTAGGTCGCACTCCAGGTGTACAGGTACAGGGGGAAAGGTCAGGCCTTTTCCCAGTAAAAAGGACTTAGTGGCCCATGTCTCTGAGAATCACTATGGGTTTGCTGGCCCCACTCGAGGGATATGTGGTTACTTTCCCTTCAAACACAAAACTCTGATAGCCTTCAGGAATCCTGTTAGCTTTTCCTGCACTGGCCATAGTAAGCTTCCTGGGTTGCATTCTTACTGCAATTAAAGCCACAGCTTGTTGTGCTGTGCTTTCGATTAGGGTCCTATCTTCATTGAGCAGGTGTGCCCTGATTAACCCTACCAGTATTCCCTTTCGTTTCCAGCAGTCAGCTTTTAAATGCCCTGCTTTATTACAATGGAAGCACACTGGTCTCTGGGTCTCGGTCTTGCTCACAGCACCTTCCTTTTTGGTTAGAGGAGGGCCCCGTGTCTCCTGCTTTCCTTACTCTCCCAGGACTGCCTGGGCAGAGATCACCCTCCCACCCTTTGTCCTTTTCAGATCTGCGGGGGTGATTAGGTAAGATTCTCCCCTGGGAAACCGATTTATAAATTAAAGCAAACTTATTAGCCAGAACGGCTTCTTGCCGGGCACTCTAGGCCGGCTGATCCTCTACATGGGCCTTTATTGAGAGTGAGAGAGAGTTTTTCAAGTCCTCCAACAGAACCACTTACCTGAGATTCTCATAGTTGAGCTGTACTTTAAGAGCCCTCAGCCACTGGTCAAAAGCCAGCTCCTTCTTTCAAACTCCGGATAAGTTTGATTAGCTTGCTTTTTGAGAGTTCTAAACTTTTGGCAATAGGCTTTGGGTACTAATTCATGTGCCCCGAGGTTAGCATTTTTGGTCAGTTCATAACTTGATGAACTCTATTCTGGCAACAGGGAATAAACTTCATGGGCTTTTCCAGTTATCTTGCTTTATACGAAAAGAGACCAGGTCTCAGCTGGCCATTTTAGCTGCCTTGCCAGTTTCTCAAAAGACACAAAAAATACCTCCACATCTTCTTCATTGAGTTTTGGAATTAGTTGAGCCAGTTTTAGCAATTTTGTACCCAGCCCTTAATTATGCTCCTCCATATTGTCTATGCTTTCACTGGGGTTACTCTGTCACCCCCTAGTTAACTCAAGCTGCTTCAGCTCTTCGGATTCTTTCTGGAATATTCTTTTGCAGTCTCTCTCCTGCCTTTCATTTTCTTCACGTTCCTTCTGGAAGGCTCTCTCTCCCTCTCCTGCCTCTCTCTCTCTCTCTCTCTTTCCTCAAATTCAAGTTTCCTCTGTTCCAACTGTATCTTTGCTCACAGTACCCTGACTGGGCCTATTTCTAATACTGCTTCTGCTTCTTCAGAGTAAAGGGAAAAATGGTTGGTCACTAGCCTTAGAAGTTCAGACTTCCCAGCCTTGCCACGCACCGTGATCCCACTCTACTCATCCATTTTCCTCAACTCCAAAGACAGTGCTTTTAACTTATCCCAAGTTACTTCACCCTGGTTTGGAGAGCTACCAGCTTCAGTTGTAGACACACACAACCACAAAGAAAACCTGTATTAATCTTGCTCTTTCTTGATTTGATTGGGAACAATTTGGCTTCCCACTTCCAATTTCTCTCGTTTGTCTGTTGGTCAATTCCAGACTCTAGCCCCCAAATTTCTGTTACGACTAGGTGAGAAAGGTCTCTAGGGGTCCCTCTCAGCCTTCACCTGGTCTTACTGTACCAGGGTTTAATTTTAAACACACCGTGTTTTGAGCTGCCCCTTGGTGAATCTTTACTGCTTTCCAATTATAAGGCAAAGAAATGAGCACAAACAGCCTTTATTAGTTTTAAAGAAGAAAAGTGAAATTTATTAAAAACTAAAAACTCAATTCGGTTAATGCCTATGGATACTCACCGTGCCCCATGCATACATGATAAGCATATGCAAATAGAGACAGAAAAAAAGCAGAAGAAAAGATCAAGTGGAACAGTTTAAGTCAATCTCTGAGGAGGAGGTCTTTTCAGTCCAGGAGCAAACAGTTTTCTGCCAGTTCAAAAGCAAAATACTCAGGTGGCCCTGCAGGTTAGTCATGTGACTATTGGGTGTGATGACATCCATTTGTGTATTCGGCCATCTTGGCAGTCAACCTGGAATGCCAGCTCTTCCACCTTCAACATCTGGTAATCAAAAGTCTATTGTGGATTGAATGCGTCAGGGAATGGACTTTTGTCCCTTTTAGGCACTGTCTGTAAATATAAAAATGTTTCTCCAGTCAAAGATTTTTTTTTAAAGCAAGTTCTTTCTTTACTCCAGTAACAGTTTAAAATCAATGTTCATGTGGCAAAATTAATATGTCTCATTCTTGGCAGGTGGGGCCCTACATGACATTAGTTACAGTGGCATTTACAGATTGAGAGATTTCCTATGCAGATTGTTTTACAAATAAAAGCTATATTTTATTAACATTGCTTTTATCTGGCGCAGAAGGGTGAGGGAGATCTATAATAATTCTCAAGAAGCACTGCTAGTATCTAACTAAAAACAAATCCAATCCCTGTGTGTTTCAGGTACCTTCTACCATTCAGAACCAAAACATCGAAACGGAAAACTCCTGTGGTGAAGAAGACATTGAACCCTCACTACAACCATACCTTTGTGTACAGTGGTGTGAAGCCCGGGGACCTGCAACATGTCTGTCTGGAGCTGACCATCTGGGATAGAGAGCCCCTGTCTAGTAATGATTTTCTTGGAGGAGTCCGCCTTGGAGTTGGAAATGGTAAAGAAATAAGAAATGGTAGGGGGACAGTGGTGGGAAAGAGTAGGTAGGAAAGGAACTGACCTAGGTGTCAGTACATAAACTGGTCTTTATTGGTTTCAGCTGAAATTTTCATTCGGAGAAACATAGGGCCTGAATTTACTGTAAGAATAATGGTGAGGCGAATGATACCTTTTTTATGTGCAAATCTGACAGCAACTTCAGGCAAGCACAAATAGATGTGAAAATCCAGAAGTTGATATTCCAAATGCGCCGGTCCACAATAAGCTGCTCGAAAATAGCATCTTGCCATTTGGTTCCCCATTCAAATGTATTGAACACCATGAAGTTCTTCCACTTGCATGGTAGATGTAAATTAAACTCGCCACAAAGTTAGGGCTTTGTCCATCTCAGTCTTTTTCAAGGCGTCTTAATTACTGCCTTACAACCTCAATGGCATTGAATATTAACTTTTACAAGTGTGGAGTCTTAATCCTTCAGATTTTAATCGTTGTTAGAGATATTTTAAAATGTAACTTTTTTTAATGTTTTTTTTTTTGTACCTGATTTGACAGTGAATTCACAATTCTGTCTTATGCTTCCTGGTTCAGGCTCTGTGCTGTTCATTAACAATATTTCAATCTGATAGGGCAAGCAACTGTGTGTCTTAGTGAATCACAGGTCCCAGATGTCCTGAAAAGGGCATTGCATCATTTGGATCTCTAACTTACATTAATTTCCAATGTGAAAGGTCATAGTAACTAAATGGGCAAAAGCAAGTCTACGTTCACTAGCTACAGTTAATTCTGGTCCATTAGCTTATATAATCTTAATTGCTGAAATTACTGTTAAGAAATCAACACTGTAGATTTGTTCTACAGTTTCTGTGCTGTAACCTGTGACACACACCCACCCAATCACTTTTTGCATATTTTGTTGCAGGAGTTAGCAATGGACAACAAGTGGACTGGATGGATTCAGTGGAAGAGGAGAGCAACATTTGGCGGAGGATGACACAGTACCCCGGTTCCTGGGTTGAAGGAACACTGTTGCTTCGTCCAAACATGACTGGACACATCTAGTCAGAGGGAAAAATGTATAACTTTACTTCCAAACACGACATCCTGAATTACTACATTGTAAACAGGAAACTGGCCAAGTTCTCTAGCACCAAAAGACATATTAATGTAGTTTTTTTTATCCCAAAAGCAATAAAAATTCCATGCATTCATTCACACCAAAATTTGCCCCTGAGGAATGGAGGGAATATTTTTGATTAGAAACAGATATGACTAGCTCAAGGAATTCACTGGAACAAGAATGGCAACTTGTTGCAGATTGAGATTTGACCATGTTGATTAGATTAGATTAGAGATACAGCACTGAAACAGGCCCTTCGGCCCACCGAGTCTGTGCCGAACATCAACCACCCATTTATACTAATCCTACACTAATCCCATATTCCTACCAAACATCCCCACCAGTCCCTATATTTCCCTACCACCTACCTATACTAGTGACAATTTATAATGGCCAATTTACCTATCAACCTGCAAGTCTTTTTGGCTTGTGGGAGGAAACCGGAGCACCCGGAGGAAACCCACGCAGACACAGGGAGAACTTGCAAACTCCACACAGGCAGTACCCGGAATCGAACCCGGGTCCCTGGAGCTGTGAGGCTGCGGTGCTAACCACTGCGCCACTGTGCCGCCCTTGTTGGGAAGTAGGGAAAGAGAAAATGAACAGAATATTTTATATGGAGAAAATTGGTGTGAGGGTATGTTAAAAATGCTTCTCTTGTACCCTGTATGCAATCTGCTTATGCTTCTTCCCACCCCCCCACCAAACCTAATCCATAATGTAAGTGACAATGGCAAATCCAGTCCCACATTCCTTATTAAGTTGCATTATTAGTTTTATCTTTCGATGTGGATCTTATATTCAAATATTAACTATTTTGCCACTCATACAAACCATTGCTGTATTTTGCTGTTTTGCTTTTTGTTGTGGGAAATTGGTAGTTGGAATATTTTTATTTTCAAGTCCAATAGGTCAGCAACATTCCATCAGAAAACTGAATATTGCTGCTATCCTATTAATGGTAGAATGTTAGCTTGTGGTAAAATACAAGTTGGGAGTTCCCTCAATACCCCCATTACTCGTTTCAGATTGTAAAATCAGGACTACGTTATTGCCTGCATGTCCCCTAATTACATAAAATGCCATGAGTGCTACAGCCATCATTGCTGCTGCAGGCATACACCAGAAAATCAAACATAATCAAAACAGCACACTAAAAATGAGGCTATCTTGTTCTGAGTCTACTTGAGAAACTATCTTAAAGACAGAGATCATAAGAACCATTTGTTTAGTTACAGCCCAGCGATATCAGGATCAAGTGGACATAGCGGGGAAAAAAAAACTAATTAAGGAAGAAAATATTCTGGACTTTTAATCAGAGAATACAGAATTGTACAGTTGATTTGTTAAGGATTGCTTGGTGGAAGACAGAAGAGTCATTAACTGCAAATTTAACAAGTATTTTGGATCTATAAAACTATACAGGAGATAGAAGTGGGCATATCTAATGAGTAGTAAAGATCAATGGTCAAAAGGGATTTCACAGTAATATTGTCAACTGAAAACTAGTCCAGTTTTGTTCTTTTCAAATTTAAGGAGTTGAAACTGGGCTTCTTGAAATTCATAATGAAACAGCATGTTTGTATGAAATTCCTGCCTCTGTTATTTTAATAGAAATGTATGTACTTTAAATAAATTAATGTCTTTAAAATACCAATCAGAGAGAGGACTTTCATATTGATAGCATTTTTTTTTTGTTACCTTGCGACTTCAAACCCTAAGTTTCTTCCATCTTTTCCAGTCTTACTACCAATGCTGTATATTCTTCTGGCTGACAGTCAGGCCGATGGTCAACTTCCAAGCCTTGTATAAAGCAGGAGGTACTGGGATGGCCTGGAATGGTTGTTTTTTGTTTCCCCCCTTGTATCACTGCAGAGATTACCTGATTTGTGCTTTATAGTTGTCTCCAGAAGAGCTGCAAAGAACAGAAACTCAGAAAATGGGAATTAAAACTAGAAGCGGCCTTCTCCTCATCATTAGCACATTATCTTGCATTATCAACATGAATCTCAACCTCATAACAGTTTCACTGGCATACTGATTTTGCCTATCAGCAACTGGTTACTGGATATGATTTTTCTTCAAGATCTACAAGCTTATTGAAGAGGATAAATTTGAGGAAGAAGTGAGATTGAGGATAAGTTTAGCAGAAAGAGAATTAACAAAGACTTTGAGATGCAGGTCAGATCCTTCTTACTGGCCTACACTAATAGCTCCATGTCCTACAAGCTCAAGATTTTAAACATTACATTATATGTTTTAAAAAGCATGATTTAATTATAGTGGAGTTATATAATGGAGCCTAAAAGACTACCAACATTATTTCAGATCTCTAACTACAGCAATTACTCAAGTCCATTCATTTTTTTTTAAGAAATCCTTAAAATAGTCAAACATTGAAAAATAAACTCAGAAGCAAAGGGCAAGTTTGATAAAACGTTGTTTGGGGGGGAATCCTTCATGTAAATTGTCTATCCAAGTACAGGATATTTATATGGCAGATTTCACATTGTCTCATTGGGTAAACTAAACATCTGTGCTAAATTAAACATTATTCAAAATAAGGATTATGAATAGCTTATTGAACTTGGAGTGTCGGACATGTGGAAGAATGTGGACGATCCTTTATTTCTGCTCCATTTTATGTAGCTTATCTCTTCGTTGCAAGTATATTGATTCAACAAATGGCTTCCATATTACCTGCTACTGTCTTCGATACCTCTTATAATCAGTCAATATAATTTGTGACACGTGAGGCTTTAGTTAGCCTTAATCTATTTTTGGTCTTTGACATCAAACCCGGTGTCATCAAATATTAAACCCGAAGAGCTCAGACTTCACTTGCCACTGCTTTTTTTTTTTCTGGGCTGGTTGGTAGTCTAGGTTAGCTGCTTTTAATGGTATCCTTAGTGAAGCTAATATGAAATGTAGTAGATTGAGGATAGTGTGCATGAATAATGGTCAGTGGATTCTAAATAATAAGCATTTTTTTCAGTTCCATCCAGTGGTTAAACTGATTTTATAGGTGATGGGGGAAGCACACCTTATTTATGTTCCAATGCAGTGGGAGGTTTCACATCCAAATTGACACCAATGGTTCAATCATTTTATTCAGTGAATAATTGATCCATATAGTCCAGTAAGGCCTCTGCTCAGAGAGGAGTCCACTAATCTCAGTTAGGGTGGAAATGTGATGAATACCTGGTCCAATGGTATATTTCATACAAATTTGTAACAGCCTATGTTTTAAAATGTTTTTTAAAAAAGTACTGGCTACTGTGATCGAGTTCCATTGTATAAGCTTTAAGAGCTGACAGGCAAAGCAAAATACACACCTATATCTAGAAGCATATTGTATATTAATGACAAATTTAAATTTTGTTTGGTGAAGCTGGAGTTATTTACACCTGCGAATTCCTCTACGGGCTGTTCTGTCACTGCAAGAAGTATTTTGAAGCAGAAGAACTTCATTCAGTAGGAAGGATACCGTTTTTATCTGTCTGTATGCCACATCAGAGAGAGACGTCTAATATATAACCAGGCTGGTGCCCCATGTTCTTCAGTTTGTGTGATCTAATTACTTCGCTGCCCTCCACAGTGGGGAGGCAGAATTCCATTGAGGCTGAAGCACCATTAATTCTATAGTTTCAAAGACAATGACACAGATTCTGAAAAAGGTCTTTAGGGATTATGTTTATCATGTTGACCTCAAAAGTTCCAAAGTAACAGTGAGAATTAGGGATTTTTAAAATCTGAATTATCTTTATTGACTAAATAATTTTAATTATACTAAATTTAGTTTTTGCCTGAAATACGTGGTCTGTCAGCATGATGTTTTACAAGAATTCAGAGATCTTTATATGATGAGTAGGCCATATTATTTAACCTGCATAACCCACTTGCAGAAAGTTCAATCTTTTTCCAGTGACACACTATCTCCTATACTCCAAGAATAAAGGCAACATTTGTTTCATTAGGAGCAAGAGCTTGCCTAAAGAATTTGACTTTTTGTGCTCTACAATAAAAAAAAAGTACTGTGAAGACTGACCGACTTGTAATAGGAACCAACAAAGTTCAGTGAGGACAGGGGTAATTGGTGAGCAGGATAACAACTTATATTTATATAGCACCTTTAATGCAATAAAACACCCAGGGCACTTCACAGGAGCATTATAAAACAAAATATGATACCGAGGCACATGAGATATTAGATCAGATGATCAAAAGCTTGGTCAAAGAGGTAGGTTTTAAGGGGTGTCTTAAAGGAAGAAAGTGAGGTGAAGAGGCAGAGAGGTTCAGGGAGAGAATTTCAGAGCTTAGACCCTAGGCAATAAAGACACGGCCATCAATGGTGGCATGATTAATATCAGGGATGCTCAAGGCCAGAATTATATGAGCAGAACAGGTTAGGTGCAGCAGAGTTTGGGCAAATTGGAGTTTGTGGAGTGGAGGATGGGAAGCAAACAAGGAAAGTATTGGAAGTAGTTAAGGCTGGAGGTGATAGACATGTAAAAAGGCTTTGCTGTGAAGGGGCAAAGGTGGGCCAAATTGCAGATGTGGAGATAGCCATTATGATGGAAAGGATATGGGAACTGAAGCACAGCTCAGGGTTGAGCATGGCACTAAAGTAATGAACAATCTGGTTCAGCCTAAGAAAATGATCAGGGATGGGATGCAATCAATGGCAAGGGAGTGGACATTGTGATGGCAGCCAAAGACTACACAGAATTTCCTGATAAACTGGAAGAAATTCAGACTCATTCAACACTAATGTCAGACAAGGTGTCTGATTACACAGAGGCAGTTGCGAGGTCTGGAAGAATGATGGACAGTCAAGGAGGTGCCATTGGCATACATTTGAACTGACCCCTTATCTACAACATCAATAGAGACGGGGTCAAGGAAGGTCCTTGGGGACTCTAGAGGTGACAATGTGGGAAAGAAAGTAATCCCTTTCTCAACTTTAGCCAAAGGTGACTGTCCAGTAGCAAAACTGCAGCCACATTCTACCTTAGCACTGCAAAATGCGACACTTATGGCCAGATGAACTGATGAACTTACTTCCGTGCGATTTTCAAGACTGATTGACTTCCTCTCCAGAAATTAGTAATGGAGAGAGAATTAGGCTGGAATGTTACCAGAAGCAATCAACTGCTGCCGCCAGAACCTAAAGCAAGTGGCACGGCCGGGGGGGGCTTGGGGTGGAGTTGCAATGGTGACATTCTCAAAGCCAGTCAATTAATGGCCAGCAGGCAGAGGTGGCCGCCAGTTAGGTAGTATGGGTGGGGTGAGGTTCTGGCTCCTGAAATGCTGGTGTGCTCTTTAAAAGGCAGCCAGCAGGACTTATTGATGTGGCAGCCCCAAAAGGAGCAGTAAGGGAGCTCTGGTGACTTCATCAATTGTTGACGTGATTGAAGGAAGATCAAGGGTTGCTCCAAGATTCAACTATGCCTCCCTGGAGCTACTCCTCCAGGCTGCAAGGGCCTGGATGGAGATAGCAGAGCAGATCAGAAGTCATGGGGTTGTCCCCTGAACCTGGCTACTGTGCTGAAAGAGAGTCAATGATCTGATGCATTCTGGCCAGATAAGTGCAGTGCATACTATTAACCTTGCAGCCTTAAATGTGACTAAAGATGAATGTGAGATCGGACACAGCATTGCCCACCCAGTTAGTGGAGATGCCACACATCAGCATTGGCTGTCAAGTGCATTTTAGCCTCTCTGTGCAGGAAACCAGTCAGGGAGAGGTGATTCCTGCACAGCCATTGCTGATTAGCCACATGCAAGAGGCATGTCTGCGGCACCATGATAGACAGTTAGGCTGACACCAACATAGGAGTTGTGCGTCTCTTTGATGGGTAACAATGGGAATTTATGTGTTTGCAGAACTGAGGTCATAACAGAAGGGAAAGATCAAGAACTGGAGAGGATATGCCATACATGGCCTATTGAGGAAGAGGCATTGGAGCTAGGAGGCATGGAGGCAGGGCAGGCTATCTCTGATGGTTAGATGGGTGTGGAGCCCTGAGTGTGAGTGGCCTAATGGATGAGCACAAGAGACCCTCTGGTGTACACAAAGCATAGTGCTCATACGTTCACTGTGTGTGCTCATGAGTAGTCAGAAGGATGTGTTGTAAAGCGAATAGCCCTCTCTTCACTCCTCTCTCTTGCAGTTCATGGTCAACAGCAGCCAGTTGCCAAGCATAAGTGACAATCCTCCACCAGCACAGATGTCGTCACGTCAATGGGCAGTTATGCGCAGTTAGTAACGAGGTCACAATCTGCTGAGCACAGCACAGACACGCCCAAGCAGCTGACTGAGGCAGAGACAGTTGATACCAAATGAAAGGAGTGTTGTGTAAATGGTATAGGAAGGCAGAATTGCACTAAGGAGCAGTAGGATGCCAGTTTTCTGACTCTCAGCTGTTCCACTTCACCACAGGGTGGGAATGTGAATTTGAGTCATGCTCAGCTGTTTTCCCAATCTAATCAGAGATCACCCAATCAACTCATTAGCCAGATAGATTGTGGTGCAACTGGAAAATGAAAGGTTTTTTTTTCAAGTTGCACTTCAAACCAATAAATAAATTTACCCAGTAGGTCAGTGGATGAAGCAACTCTAATATGTCACTATATCAAACACATCAGAATAAACCCCAATTTGAACCATTCTGTTTTCTGCTAGGTCGGTCAATACTGTTACGCTTTTTATCCTGGGTTAAGGACACATCATCTGACTACCATCCATTGGCCCAGTTGAAAAGTGCACATCAGGTGAGGACAGGATCAAAAACAGGCTGTCTAGGTTTACATGTAAAGAATGACCATTTGAGCACAGTACTGACAGAATGCACCAGCATTCAACATTTTTGGGAAGGGAGATGATTGGATAAAGTAGGGAATAAATCAACCATTGTAGGAACAATATTATTTAAGATTTGTGTCAGGGTAATTACAAAGCAAACTGAACACTAATCCTGACCTTTTTAAGCAACATACAACAGCTATGCATTCTTCAGGTTCTGTGAAATAGGTGCCATGTGTAGTTATGCAATAAATACAATTTATATATTTCCCTTAGTGAAGATTTTGTTCTTTTAGTTGTGGGAACAGTGTAGTTGGAATATTTGTTTTCAGGGCCAATAGGTCAGCAGCATTCTCTCATTTATCAGAAAAATAAAATATTGCTGCCACACCATTAATGGTGGAATGTTAGCCTGTACAGGTTACAAGTTTTTTTTTCTGGAGAAGTATTAAGTGAAACCCCAAGTTCCCTTAATAGCACTCCTCGTTCCTGATCGGAAAATCAGGAATAGTAATCTTGGAACTCGCAAGGAAGGAATACTCCAAAAGGCTTTCAAGAACCCCAATTGCATGATGCCAAAAACAAATTCAACACAATTGCAAATGTTTTAAGTTTGTTCCAAGAATAGCACGAATTGAGAGGAACATTCTTCAGTTCTGTATATTTTTGTGGTTATACCTGGGTGCTCTCATGAATATTACATGGAATTATTTTTGTACAGATTAAGTTAGAAATTGGCTCAGTTAGATTGCAGGAATGAGACTTGCCAAATTTGTTCATGGATTGAGGATATATAACAGAAAAATAATGTACAACAGCATTTGTTTTCATTACATGAGTCACAAAAAGGTCCTTTAAACGTTTTGACCAAGGCTCTCTGCAAACCCCAAGGAATAGGACACATCTGGGAGAAGGGCAGAAATACTACTGAAAAAATATTCCTTCAGTTAAGAGAACCAATATTAGGTATATATATATATTTTTTTAAAGTGTTTTATACATTGTCAGGCAAACCCCCCACCTGCCTAGACTGAGGCAAACATGATTTCGCCACATGAATATTAAAATTTAAAATTGCCAGCCCCTGACTGGAAAGACATTTGCGTAGTAACCGACAGTGTTGGAATAATAGGGACCCAGTCGTTGCTTCCCCAATACACAGAAGTAGTGGTCAAACCAGTTTTGGTCACATGACTGACTGGCTGTTGGAGGTTTTGAATTTGAACTTCCAACAGAGGATTTGAATTGAGAAAGCAGTGTGCCCCCAGTTGGAACAGAACCTCTTCTCCAGTCCTGCCTGCCTCCATCTCTTTCCCACGGAACGGAATCTAAAACATGTGAACCTCAAAGAGAGAAAAGTCTCCTATGTGAACAAGGTTTAAGAACATCACTGGGCCCCGAACAGCAAGACTACCTACAATCAACTGAGCTCAAAGCACAGTAAAGAAACTTCTTATATTGCCTCAAGCCCCTCTCTATTTTCCTCTCTTTTCTGTCCTTATTTGCACGTGTGTATCGCGTGTGCATGCTAGCATGGGCGCGTCATATATCCGTAGGCGTGAACCGTATTAGAGTTTAAGTTCAATAAATTTCACTTTCCTTCTTTAAACCAAAGAAAGCCTGTTTGTGCTCATTTCTTTACTGTATAATTGGAAAGCTGTGAACAAGGATTCACAAAGGGAGAGCTCAAAACACAGTACGTTTAAAATTAAAACCCTGTTATAAGACCAGATGAAGACAGCAAAAGACCCCTAGACACCTTTCTCATCTGGTCGTAACATACATGTACAAATGAGACAAGCAAAGATTTCAATGTTCATTCCTATTCCATAAAATGCAAAACTAAGCAGTCCAATGGGATGGCCAGATTCTAATGCAACTGCTGCTCTATTAAATCACTGCACAATTCAGCAAGTAGCTTTGGCTTCACGACATACAGCTCCAAAGGAGTTTATACCATCCTCTAAACACATGGCTTTTAGTTTTCTGCTGATCTTCACTCAGATTTTAAACTTGCACTTAATCTAGGTGTGTTTTTTTTTTAAGTTATTAAATGGGATTTAGAGGAGTAGATTCCATCATGACAAATTCTCACACTGCCACTGCACTGGAAGAGAATATTGTTCTGAGCATTGTTTACATTTATTAGCAAATAAATTCATTAAGGAAAGAGGAAAACATATAAAAATATCAGGTAATGCAGGCCAATATTTAGTTTATCAAGACTTGGATGGTTTCCTAGAGCTCAAAATTAACTCTTACTAGGTTTGAACTCAAATAAACTCCTTGACAAATTCTTATTCTGCCACTGCACTGAACAAGGGAACAGCAACTGCATCAGTTTGGATTATAAGAAAATTGTTCGTTTACATTTAAGGCAAATACAGGAATAGGCATTCTTTTATTCAAGAAAATCCTTAATTAGCTACACTTGTCTTATCTTTACGTATTCATCACTCACAATGCATGACCTTAGATAGAACATTTGTCACCAACACCTTTCTCTCTTGCATTGCACTGGAGTGGTTTTAATCTTTATCCCAAGTCGTTCTTTGGTCAACTCCAGCTCACATCTCCCAAATTGTAGGATTCACTTTAATATTGCACAATGCATTGGCTACTGGGAGAGGAGCATCTTGTCTTATTTCAAATTGAAATCCAGCTAGACCCACTATCCTATCATACAGTTACACTTTCAGGTAATGACACTTTAACCAAGTGTGCACATTTAAGGTGTCCAATTGGATGACTAGATTCTAACATAAGTACTACTGTTGAATTGTGCACGATTCAATATCAATGGAAACAGCTTTAATTCAACAGCATATTGTGTTTATAATGTCCCTCAAGCACACTGCTTTTAGTGTTTCTATTCTTCATACACAGATTTTAAACCACAATGATCAAGTATTTAGTAATATAAAAATCAGAAGGAACATAACTTATCAGACCTTTGCATATCATAATAATGGGCTGCATTGTGTTTCTAATATTTTGAAATTTAGAATTCCAAATAGTAGCCCTGGGTTACTGTGAATTTGATTTTTCTGGCGACAGCACACTAGATAGTTCTGCCTCATTCAGTATGTAGCTAGACTAAAATGTAAATTAATTAAAATATACCTGCTGGCAGAACAAGTGTACAAGCCAGTGTTGATCAAGATATCTCTAACTGAAATTAAAAAAAATCTCTCACCAAGTTAAAATGCAACATGGGGGGGGTGGAATTCTTTTGGTATCGCATGTAACATTTCATCCTTAGGACAGACATATGACCTGCTCTTAACCCCCTGTTATTGCAGCTCTAGAATAATGGGATGTGAGATCTTGAATAGCAGTTCAGGTATAACATGATTATATTACACTTGCCTGTAGCTTTCTGCTCAGCAATGTAACACATGCAGTTGGGTCATTTTGGGGAGATATAAGCAGAGATCAGGCACATTTCCATTGGAAAGGAAGGCAGGAAAAAAGACAGAAGGACAGTCAAACATTCCTGCACAATTTCTTAAGGGTAATTAGGGATAAATGCTGAACTTGCCAGCAACACTCACATCCCATGAACAAATAAAAAAAAGAGTGCCCACTTATAGCAGAGGCAGTTGCTATTGTGGGGACATCTAGAAAAAACAGAAGGAATTTTTAGCTTACCACCAAAAGGCATCTTTTTTCAATCTCTCTGCTGGTTTATCAACTTAACTCATGGGTTTGCGCATAAAATTCTTCAATGTGTTCCCTATAATTGCAGTAAGGTCTGGATTAGCAGTCTTTTAGGATTTCCCATGCAGTATAAATTAAAGAAAAAGCTGTTAGTTAGCTTTCAAGTAATCAATTAGGTTTTGAATGCATTGCACTAACACGCAGTGCAACTTCTCCCAAACCCACATCACTGTGCTATTAAAATGATGTTAGCAAATTGTTCTAAAGGACATCATTTCCTTGTATTTCAGTAATGATACAGATTGCTTCACAAAAGAAACAATAACGCCTCGTCATGCTGTATTCAAAAGATGGTCTCAGTCTGTCAGTTTGTAGCACTGTTTCCCAACTCTACATGTGCAGTTAGAACGAATTTACTTCCTCAGCCAGAGCCAACTGTTGACAAAACAAGCTGCAATGATGATGGAATAGAGGACAAATTCCTTTCGAGCATGGTCCCGACTCTCCTGTTCCAATAACTGTAGGCGCCGATTCAACTTGTTCAACTGCAAGAGAGAAAGGTTGTACCCTATTGTGCACTGAAGAAGCTCAACAACAAAACAAAAACTACAACAGCATCTAAAGAATATTTTTATTTCTCTCAAGGATTTAAATCAGATTGAAAATGTAACTCTGAAAATTGTATCATCTGCTGGGAGGATAATGTAGCGTTAAAATATGATGTTATTTTATTTAGTATCAGGATTTGCTTTGAAGTATTAGAGTTTAGGACCAAGTGTCCAATACCTATACTTCATACTGCAAAATTGAAGACATTAAGCTTTTCCAGGTAAGGATACATACTGCTCTGATAATATAACTGAATCCAGCTTCTGTTCCTGCAGCAGTCCAACCACGGCACTCACTATACTTATTCGTGTAAATGTTGATCAAAAATTCTTACCTGACGCCGGAGGGTTACAATTTCCATTACACTGAAATTTTCAAGGACTCCTTCAGGTATTGTGTATTCATGGGTCATGCTGCAAAATAAAAGCGGAAGCATAAGCAAATCTACATTTTTTTTTATAAAACCAGTGTTGAAGAACAATCACTTGATATCAATCCTTTAATTACAATGACTGTGCAGAACAGGCTTCTTCAGACTTCAACCCTCCAGGATTATGGCACCATCCTAGCTACAAGAAAAGCCTATCATCCAGCGTCAATCAGCTTTCCCCCCGTACTGACTCCTTAATACTTAAATAACACACCCTCTATATACCTGCTCAACCAAAACTCTGCTGCTCATATCCTATCGCACACTGTCCCATCACTCCTGCTGATCTACATTGGTTCATGGTCACCCAATGCCTCAATTTTAAAATTCCAATCTATGTGTAAAATTCCTTCATAGCCTTGCTCTACACCATCTCTGTAACCTCCAGCAGCCCTACAACCAACCACACCCCCCACTCCGAAATCTCCATTCTTCAGAATCTGACCTCAGGCATGCTATCCTCTCTTTGGCTCCCCCATTGGTGGCCATGCCTTTTACTGCATAAGGCCTGCACTCTAATTCACTCCCTAAACACCTCAGCCTTGCCACAACCCTCTCCTCCTTCAAAACCCTCCTTAAAACTCATCCCTTTGACCAAGTTCTGGGCCACCCCTTCCAATATACTCTTCCTTGGCTTGGGGTCCATTTTGTTTCTGATTATGCCTCTGTGAAGTAACCTTATTGTTTCTCTACATTAAAGGTGTTACAAGAACATAACTAGGAGCTGTAGGAAGCACTTGGCCCTTCGAGCCTGCTGCGCCATTCAACAAGATCATAGTTGATCTTCTACCTCAACTCAACCTTCCCACAATATCCCCATTATCCCTTAATAGCCAAAAATCTATCGACCTCTGTCTTGAATATACTCAATGACTAAGCATCCACAGCTTTGAGAGAGAATCCCAAAGTTCACAACCCTTAGTGACTAAATCTCTCCTCCTCCTCAGTCCTAAATAGCTGATATCTTATTCTAAGACTGTGACCCTATGTCCTAGATTCCCCTGCCAGGGGAAACATTTTCTCAGCATCTACCCTGTCAAGTCCCTTTATGTTTCAATTAGATCATCTCTCATTCTTCTAAATTCCAGGGAATATAGGCCTAGTCTACTCAACTTCTTCGAATTGGTCAATCCCCTCATCCCAGGAATCAGTCTAGTAAACCTTTGATGCACTGGCAACTATGTCCTTCCTTAGGTAAGGAGACCAAAACTGCACAGAGTACTCCAGGTGTGGCCTCATTAATGCCCTGTACAATTGTAGTAATACTTCTTTACTCCTATACTCCAATCCCATTGTAACAAAAGCTAACATTCCATTTGCCTTCCTAACTGCTTGCTGTATCTGCACATTAACTTTCTGTGATTCATATACAAAGACACCCAGGTCCCTCTGAATGCAAACATTTCCCAGTCACTCACCATTCAAAACATTTTTTTTTAGTTTTTTCCTACCCAAGTGGATAACTTCACACTTTGCCACATTGTATTTCATCTGCCGTGCTCTTGCCCACTCATCCAACCTGTCTATATTCCTCTGCAGCTTCTTTGTGTCCTCATCACGTACCTTCCCACCTAACTTTGTACTGTCAACAAACTTGAATACATTACACTCAGTTCCCTCAAAGTCATTCATAGATTGTAAAAGGACGAGGTTCAATGACCAATCCTTGCAGTACACCACTAGTTACAGCCTGCCAACCTGAAAATGTCCCGTTTACTCCTACTTTGCTTTCTGTCCATTAACCAATCCTCAATCTGTGCTAACACATTACCCCCAATCCCACGAGTTTTCATTTTCTGAAATAACCTTGTGTCACTTTATCGAATGCTTTTTGAAAACCCAAAATATACTACATCCACTAGTTCCCCCTTATCCATCTTACTGGCTATATCCTCAAAAAACTCAAATTTGTCAAACACGATTCCCCTTTCATAAATCCATGTTGACTCTGCTCAATTACATTATAATTTTCTAAGTGCCCTGTTACTACATCCCTAATAACGGATTCTAGCATTTTGCCTACGACGGATATTAGGCTAACTGGCCTTAAGTTCCCCATTTTTTCTTTTCCTCCTCTCTTAAACAGCAGGGTATATTTGCTACCCGTCTAATCATTGGGAACTGTTCTAGAATCTAAGGAATTCTGGAACATGCAAGTTGTTGTTGTTGATATGTTGCGATAATTATAAGCATTCTTTACTTTTGAAATCCCACTGAGATAGAGGAATACCAAACCAGCAGTATCTACACTTGAAATGTAACTAATTTCCGAAGAGCTTTGTGATGTCTCAGTGAATGAGAAAGGTGCTATATAAATGCAAGTTCTTTCTTTTTAAAAAGGTATCTTAATAAATTTAAGTCAAAAACTGAAAAGTAAAAGGATTTAATTTAAAATTAATCAAAGCTCATCCACTGAAAAACACTTCCTGACGGGACAGACCCATCAAATCGCATTTCATTCATCACCTTAGGACTGAAAAGAAGCTGAGCATTTGATAAACAGGCCTCCCTTCTCCCTGGGTTAAACATACAGTGGACAGATCTTCAAAGGCTTTGTACCCGAGTAAACAAAGGACACTAAATCTGGGCTGATCACAGCTTGGGCATCTATATTTCTATCACCTGACTTTACTTTATTGCATCCTTCAATTGTCAAAGAATCCATGTAAATAGAGACGGGCCATCTGCCAGTGATGTGGATTCTCCCCAACACAGAAAAATCAAGTCAGCAGAGAATTTCCCAAAATACAATGTACAGGAACTGTTCTCAAGTGGCCACAAAGCTGACACACCAGAGACTTTTGGTGAAATGTTGAGATTTAGGCTGCTTATATAAGTCTTCCATTTGTCATAGTTACAGGGTTTTGTAGCTCTTGAAATGCATAAGCTAATACTAAGATTTAGTCCTGTTGGCAACAGCTTCATATTGATTGGAACTTCACTGAATGGCCAATAATCACATAATTTTTTCCCATTAATGGGCATCCTTTTATCACGAAAATGTGTACAGCCTTTACTTACATTAAATTAGATTCATTATTCGTTACCCCAACTCATCTGGTCCAGCTCCCTTTGAAGTTTTTATATCCTCAGTGGTATTGGCAAATCTTATATTACAATTAATACCAATTATAAATACAACAACTTGTAGTTATATAGCATGTTAACATAGTGAAAGATCCTAAGGTACTTCAGTGTGGGGGGGGGGGGGGGGGGGGAAAGAGAAGTTAAGTGAGGGAACTAAAAGTATGGTCAAAGTAGTAGGTTTTGAGGTTAGGAAAGAGCTAGGAAGACAGAGGACTTCTGCAAGAGTACTCCAGAGTACAAGAGCATGATGGCTGAAGCCTCTGCACGTATGATGCAGCCAAGGACTCAAATTAGTCCAGGATCAGAAAGAAAGGAGACACGAGTTCAGATGAAAAGCTGAAGTAGGATGGAGGCAAGGTATAGCAAGCCCATAGAAAAACTGTAAACTAGAAGAAATAACAGAGGACCAAAGAAAATCCAGGGAGGGGAAATGGAACAGGAGAATATTTTCCGTACAAATCTCCTCCCATGGAGTCTCATGCACAGAATGCATTTAGTTTTTTTTAAGCAAAGATTCTCATTTTTAGTAAGTATCCTCAATTTTAACAACTTACTTTTGCTCTCAAGCGAGTGAACATTTACATTTTTACTTTCTTTCTCAACCACCTTTGACACATTTCGGGGACAGCCTGCATGTATCCCAGAGCAACTTGACTGTTTTGAATGGAAGCTAGCATTTCAGCCCAATCTGGGTGCAGCAGGGTAGATGCAAGCACTGTTTACACTGAGTCTTCTCAGTCATTTCAGTCATTACAGCAGGATATAAAAGTTTTAGAAAGGAAAAATGAAACTAGTGCCACAGCATGTTAATGCAAACACAAGTGCATCAAGAAAGAAAACATGCCAATCACCTTTGATTCCTTGTTTGATTGGTCATATCCGAATAGAGGCTGCCAGTAAGGGGCTTGTTATGGAACCGATTCCTTAAAGTGGAAAAAAAATGATTTGGCCACAGAAATACCAGACTGAGTCACAACAATTTAAATATCACAAAGCCCCTGTGGAATTTAGTCATTCCTCATTTATTTCTCCCACTTGTTTTTACAGGATCTGTGCCACGCACAATTTCCCAGGCAAAAATGTGGCAAGTCAGTTTCTCTAACATCTACCGATTCCACTCTGCACCTAAAAGACAAACAGACTTGCAAGAGAGGACAAATAGCACCTCGGCCACTGATAAATCCATCCCAGTTACTGACACTGACTCACAACACTCCACTGTACTGACAGTATTCCTACACAAGTATTTACAGCCCCATCACATATTTTACAGTTAAAAAAACTAAGAATGTGAAACTCAAGAGTAGAAAGGTACCGAGTATCAGTATAGAGTATCAGTACCGAGAACAGCAAACTATCTTACTCAGACCAGTCTATAATATTTAGCACAAAGTATTGAATGTGTCCGTGTCACCAGATTGTGTGTACATTCAAATCTCACTCTCCATGGTTCCTTTCTATCATTACAGGTAGATTAAAATAGTTGAAAAGTGTAGACACTTTTTTTTTTAAAAACTGAGAATATGTAATTTCTCTACTTTTCCTCAGCACTTCTTGTTTCTCCACAGGAAGAATAGAGAGGCTGTTCTGCTCTCAGGCTTCAACCAATGTAGCTCACAACTGGATGCCAGGAAGTGTTCAAGAATTAATAAGGAATAACATGCCTTCCAAATAGCCATTCTTGTAAATGCAAATCCATCATTTACACACACCTCTATGCAGTATGGTATCGAAATCTCAGCAGCATGGGGAGAATTTAACCAGTGCCCTACCCATTTGTGTTACCATATGCAACGATCAGTTCAAAATGGATTGCATCATATTTTATATCAAGATATCAAAGCAATTTAAATATTTTCAGAATATTGCTACTCACAAAATATTTTTCAAAATTGATCATTCATCTGAAAACCCAGATACAAAAACCCACAATAAATGTTTGAGAGGTTGGAACCTAAAAACAATTACTGGCAAATCATTACATGCACAACAGAGTAAACTTTGGATAGTTAACAGACAGCAAGTTTTACAAAAGACATGCAAAAGAGTTAGCCTGTCCACCAATTTCCACAATAGTACCTGTAGTGAAAACAGGGTGCAAAACGTATTGCTGTTTTTAAACGATTGGAGTGTATGATACATGTTGCTGATTATGTTAGTTTCCTCAACCAGGTGGTTTGCTGGCATTGGGCCCCATTTTACCCCAGTGGCTGGGTTTTGAATGAGTTAAAATCTCGTCCATTGTCTCTTAATGCCTTCCTTTCTCAATTTCCTGCTGATTGTAATTGTCCTAAAAATGGTTTATATTAAAGTAACTAGAGAGACATCATTGGGTGGTTCACCCTACATTCCTTGCCACCATCAAAAGGGGAAGAAATATTTTAACCTCTACATCAGAAGAAAGAAGTTTCATTAGCAACATCCTGAACCTCTACATATGTAACACAACTTGTGACATTGACCATTCCTGAATCATGCTACTGTTACTCTCACTCACGTTTTATTTCACAGCATGTCAATGCTGTTGACTTCTGTAAGCAACTTTAAAGTACATAAAAATCTTAGTATGCAGACTCAATGGTCTGGACGACTGGTGTGAGAAGTGGAAGTGACCTACTGGCGTAGAAGATCAGGTTGTGCATCTGGCTCATGCAGTTCTTAGTCAGGGGTATTTAAAGCTAAAAATTGGCATAAAAGTGGAACAGTGTTTTAATCCCTATAGTGCTCAGAAGCACAGAAATTCCCCTCACAAATTATCATATACTGAATAAAAACATGGGTTACTACAGATATGAATATTCAACAGCAGCAGTATGGTTAACCTTCACCATACAAAGCACTCTATTGAATGGTAGGTGTTTCATTAGTCAGACAATTCTTGATGGTAAAGCATACAACCAGATGCATAAGCAGTTACTGGAAACTGTTAACATCTAACAGGCTTCAAAGTGATGCACCTCATGCATAGCTTCAAGAAAATTAACAGGGCACCAAAGACATTTTTGACATTACATAAGCCAGTTCTGGTCACCTTCTTCGCATTTTCTGATTGACTTTTTCCATTAAGTGCTCTGACAATTTGTATCCAACATGACTAAATACACGGCACACATTGTAAATTGAAAATGATGCCTGGTCAGGTCCAGGTGAAGGGAAGGGATGTTTTGGACCACTGGAGTGATCATTCCTACAGATTGGATAGAAGCATAGCATTGTTAAAGCAAACAATTGAATAGTACAGGGATATAGTTCCTATTCCCCATATACAGTTCAAGTAATTTGCAATATCATCACATTGAGGGGTACAGCAAAACATTTCAGAAATAAAATGTATAAAAGATGGTTGGCACCTGTTTAAAAACAAATGCTATGAACAGTAAAAAGGCCATCCAACTGTTGTTATCCATTTCTCTTTTTGTGGTTTTGATTTTGTGGCCCTGCGGATGGATTGGAAAAGTTTTCTCTCAGAGGAAATAATTTTTCTGAGGTCAACTAACACCTTTAAAAAGGATTGATATCTGTTAGAATGAATTGATGATTATAGCACATTTACAACATGGCTCACTGATGCACTTAGATAAAGGTAATAAGCATTTTTCATCAGCAGACAGGAGAGGAGAGTTTTGTTGATAAGTTTATTGGAAGCTTATTAACAAACCTATCAGCGAAGCTACTTCTGAGACTGAGAGGTTAGCGTGAGTGACAAAGGAAGGTGCAATCATCAACTTGTCAGCCTTGGGTCAGTTGGTAGCACTCTCCCCTGAGTCAGCTGCTTGAGAGTTCAAGTCCCACTCCAGAACTTAAGCACAAAAATCAAGGCTGACACTGCACTGCAGCACTGAGGGAGTGCTGCACCGTCAGAAGTGCCATGTTTCGGATGAGACCTTAAACAGAGGCCTTGTCTGTTCTCTCAGATGGATGTAAAAGATCCCATGGTACTATTTCAAAGAGGAGCAGGGGAGTTATCCCCAGTTTCTTGGCTAATAGCTTTCCCTCAATCAACACAACAGATTATCTGGTCATTATGACATGGCTGTTTGTGGGAACCTGTTGTGTACAATTAACTGACGTTTCCTACAACAGTGACTACACTTCAAAAGTACTTTATTGGCTGTAAAGGACTTTGAGACATCCAGTGGTCGTGAAAGGCACTATACAAATGTGTCTCTTTTTGCACTTCACACCACGATAAGTCGTCGATGCATGCATTTTACACATCTATCTAAGGCTTTATTTTTACATTAAAAAGTTATTTATGTTCAATAAAAATTGGTTGAACAGTTGCTTTGGAGTTAATGCTCCATAGCTACGATGTTAGATACGGTAGTGATAACAAAAAGCATTATTTATAGGGTTTAGCAGTGAGGCATAAAACATGCCCTTCAGTTATGGAGAAGGTTGCAATGCAACACACTGCTGTAAAAATGAACTGCTGGGGGATAGGTGGAGAAGCTATCAAGACAGACTTATAACATCTAAGAAGGAGAAATTGCCTCTGGTTGTGCTGTTATCTGGCAGACAGGTAATCTAGTGGCAAATACTGAAATTTCAAGTTTGTCGGCGTTTCAAACATTTCTAACTGTCTTTTCTTTAAATCCAAAACAAAAAAGTAGTCTTTGGGTCTTGAATTGGTGGAATTCTCAATGGCTAAACGGAATACATTCAAAAATTGTTGGTAGATTTTGTTTACCTGTAGAGTTAATTTTGTAGTAATTGTTTTGTGTTACTAAAAGGAAGGATTGCCTTTGCTGGAGAATGGAATATTTTTGGCATTTTGAGCTGGTTTCATCTCTCTGTACTTCCTCATCACTATTCCTAAATCCAAATGACAAAAGAGCAGCTCTTGAATGTAGCATTTTCAAATCCCAACCAACCATCCTTAAGGACTCTGATTATCTGTGGAATTGCCAACTAGAATTTGGGTCACTCTCATTTTGCAAATGAACTTACAGTCTGGGCCTGAAGTACAGTTCCTGATGTAAAATGATTATTTTCTAAACTACTCTAACACTACATCTACCTATAATATTAAGAAGATATGTACTGAAGAACAGTCTGATAAAGTTTCTTCCACTTGACTAAAATATTCATAACCCAAGTGAGATCTTCATTATCTGGCTGCTGAAAATCCTAAGATCATTGGCTTCAGTAAAGTTATCAAACTCTCCTTTCTATATTCGACTCCCTCCATTCCCTCAATTAGCTGAAGTCCACTCCAGTCTCTGGGCACGCCAGCTGTGCAGAAGTGGCTGCATGACATCACAACAAACAGGCTAAGTCAACATGTCGTACTTACAAATTCCTCTGCCGTCTGGACACATTCGATAGACAAATTTCATTCTCACTTAATGTCCGTGATCTACTAGAATTTTGGGAGGTGGCCACCTGTAACAAAACAACATACAGTACTGAGTATTTGCTTCTTGATAGATGAATTCATTTCAAAAATTAGAAATTACACCACCTTATCAGGGTAATCAGGGATAGGCAATAAATACTGGCCTTGCCAATGACACCCACAGCCTGAGAATTAATTTTTGATAAAGTAGATAGCTACAGAATAGGTATAAGTTAATTTTAAAAAGTTAAGTCTACTGTTTCCAGAAGAAAGTAAGTTATTTCAAAAGACAGACCATACATGGATATCTCCAGATTTAATTTACAAGAATAACTCCTGAACATTTCACTCCATTTTCTACTCTTGGTAGGTCATTGGCCACCACACAACTTCCTTCAGTCAGCACACATAGACAAAGGAGAGTTCACATCATATTCTTTCTCCTCCCTCCCACCTGCCCGCGCCTCCGTGTCTGAAGGTCATAGGTTCAGGCCCCACTCCACAGATTTGAGCACATAATCCAGGCTGATACTCCAGAACATTACTGAGGGAGTTCTATCTTTCAGAGATGTTTAAAAAAAAAAGACCACTTCTCAGGTGGACGAAAACAATCTGTTGAAAAAAAAAAGAGAAGAGTTCTTCTGGTGTTGTAGCCAATACTGATCCCTCAACCAACACCATTAAAACAGATTAGCTGGTCAGTTGTCTATGATTGTTTGTCAGACTTTGTTGCGTGAAAATTGACTGTCGTGTTTCTCGACATTTCAACAGGGAGTGAATTTCAAAAGTACTTCATTAGCTACAAAGGGCTTTGGGATGTCCTGAGGTTATGAAAGGCACTATAAAAATGCAAGTTCTTCTTTCTATCTTTAAACTCATTCTGTTCAGTGAAGATTAAAGAGTCAACAGAGCTGCCGACCCCAATGTACATCTATATACTTTATGAAAGGACACAATGCTACTGTTAACGCACCTGCAGTGGACTCTCGGATCGGTCAACACACAAAGCATGGGCAGTTCCAAACACTAAGTTAGGCGAGATGCTGAGTGGTGGAGGATCTGTAATCAATGGATTGTTGTGGAACCAACCATACAAGTACGGTCTTGCTCCAATATCCTGCATTTCTGTTTCTAAAGAGAAATGTGCATTCTTTTAAACCCAAAACAAACCTAAAACAAAATTATTGCTGTTGCCTATTAGTATTCACTTAGCTATACAAGTCATACCTCTACTGTATACCTGCCACAATTTAAAGTGTCAAAAAAATTTTTTAAAGGCAGCCATGTCATGCTGGTTCATTCCAACCCAGAGTGGAACATTTTCAAACACCTATCAATTTGAAAACTCATCTTAAACAGCAGTAAACCTCTGAATTCAAGATTTACAGCAGTTTGATATTGTGACCTTAAAGGAACAGACTAGTTGTATCTTAGCAGAATAGTATCGTGCAATAGGTTGTGCTGGTTATAAACCAGCATGGCAATAACTTACAAGATGCAGCACCATGAGATCTGCTAATTTTCAATGACAACTACTAAAAACTTCATAAACCAACATAGATCTTTGTTTATTTATCATTTATCTTCTGCAATTTACAAAGATTGGTGCCCCATATCAGAAAACGGAGTGTAATGTTTCAACAACTTGTATTTATATAGTGCCTTTAATTTAATAAAACATCTCAAGGCTCTTCACAGGAGTGCAACAAAGCAAAATCTGACACCGAGTTACATAAGGCAATATTAGTGCAGATGGCCAAAAGCTTGATCAAAGAGCTCGGTCTTAAGCAGTGTCTTAAAGGAGGTAAGAGGTAGAGAGGTGGAGAGGTGCAGAAAGGGAATTACAGAGCTTAGGGGCTTTTTTTTGTTATTCATTCATGGGACATGGGCATGGCTGGCAAGGCCAGCATTTATTGTCCATCCCTAATTGCCCCGGAGAAAGTTGTGGTGCGCCACCTTCTTGAGCAGTCCATAGGGTATAGGTGCACCCATGGGGAGGGAAGTTCAGGATTTTGACCCAGCAACATTTGAAAGAACAGCGATATATTTCCAAGTCTGGATAGTGTGCAACTTGGAGGAGAACTTTCAGGTGGTGGCGTTCCCATGCACCGGCTGCACTTGTACTTCTAAGTGGAAGAGGTCACGGGTTTGAAAGGTGCTTTCGGAGAATCCCTGGCGAGTTGCTGCAGTGCATCTTGTACGTGGTACACACTGCTGCCATGGTGGTGGTGGTGGAGGGAGTGAATGTTGAAGATGGTGGATGGGGGTGCCAATCAAGCAGGCTACTTTGCCCAGGATGGTTTTGAGCTTCTTGAGAGTTGTTGGAGCTGCATTCAACCAGGCAAGTAGAGAGTATTCCATCACACTCCTGGCTTTTGACTATGTGGACATGCTTTGGGGAGTCAGGAGGTAAGTTACTCGCTGCAGAATTCCCAGCCTCTAATCTGCTTTCGTAGCCACATTATTTATATAGCTGGTCCCGTTAACTTTCTGGTCAATGGTTCAGGCCCCACTCCACACAGACTTGAGTACATAATCCAGGCTGATACTCCAGTGCAGTACCGAGGAAGTACGGTCTTTCAGAGATATTTAAAAAAAGACCCCATCTCAGGTGGAGATAAAAGATCCCCTGGTAATATTCAAACAAGGGCAGGGGCGTTCTGCTAGAGTCATAGCCAATTCTGATCCCTCAACCAACCCAACTAAAACAGATTAGCTGGTCAGTTGTCTCATCATTGTCTGTTGGATTTTGTTGTATGAAAATTGGTTGCCATGTTTCCATACATTTCAACAGTGAATGCATTTCAAAAGTACTTCATTTGCTATAAAGTGCTTTGGTATGTCCTGAGGTTATGAAAGGCACTATAAAAAAGCAAGTTCTTCTTTCTATCTTTAAACTCCTTCCCTTAAGCAAGGTGGGGGTGAGAAGATTAAAAAAGTCAATAGACCTGTCTACCCCAATATACGTCTACACTTTATGAAAGGACAAGCAATATTACTGTTAATGCACCTGCAGTGGGTTCTCTGGGTCGGTCAACATCCAAAGCATGGGCAGTTCCAAACATTAAGTTAGGCAAGATGCAGAGTGGTGGAGGATCTGTTAGTGCTGGATAGTTCTCTTACCAACTGCCAGAGGCCCAGTCTGGCAGATATGTCCTTCAGGATTCGGTCCGCTCAGTCAGTAGTGGTGCTACCGAGGCGCTCTTGGTGATGGGCATTGAAGTCCCCCACCCAGAGTATATTCTGTGCCCCTGCTACCCTCAGTGCTTCTGCCAAGTGTTATTCCACATGGAAGAGTACTAAATCCGTTGAGGGAGGGCAGTAGGGGCAACCAGAAAGAAATTTCCTTGTGTATGTTTGACCTGATGCCATGAGACTTCATGGGGTCCAGAGGACTCCCAGGGCCACTCCTCCTGACTGTACACCACTGTGCCACCATCTCTGGTGGGACAGAACACAGCCAAGGATGCTGATGGAGGAGTCTGGTACATTAGCTATAAGGGATGATTCAATGAGTATGGCTGTTGCTTGACTAGACTGTGGGACAGCTATCTCAATTTTAGAACAAGCTCTCAGATGTTCGTGTGGAAGACTTTGCAAGATCAACTGGGCAGACTGTACCTTTATCGTTTCCACTGCCTAGGTCAATGCCGGATGGTTCGCCTGGTTTTTTGATAGAGAGCAGGTCATTGATGAAGCAACTGAAGATGGTTAGGCCCAGTACACCGCCCTGACGAACTCCTGCAGCGATATCCTGGGACTGAGAGGATTGTCTGCCAACAACCACAACCATCTTCCTTTGTCCTAGGTATGACTCCAGCCAGTGGAGAGTTTTCACCCCCGATTCCCATTGACTTCAATTTTACTAGGGCTCCTGGATGCCACACTTGGTCAAATGCTGCCTTGATGTCAAGGACGGTCACTCTCACCTCACCTCTGGAATTCAGATCTTTCAACCATGTTTGAACCAAGGCTGTAATAAAGTCTAGAGCTGAGTGGTTCTGGTGGAACCCAAACTGAGCATTGGTGAGCAGGCTATGGGTGACTAAGTGCCACTTGATAACACTGTTGACGACACCTTGCATCACTTTGTCTAGGCAGCTGAAGGCAGAGCCCCCAGTGGTGTAGCAATTAAAATTGGGGATGCGCAAGGGGACAGAATTAGAGGAATACAGGTACCTGAGGGTTGTGGGGCTGGAAGCAATTACAGAGATAGTGAGGGGCAAGGCCATGGAGGGATTTAAAAACATGAGTGAGAATTTTAAAATTGAGGTGTTGCTTAACTGGGAGCCAACGTGGGTCAGTGAGCACAGGAGCGATGGGTGAATGGGACTTGATGCAATTAAGGACACGGGCAGCAGCATTTTGGATGACCTCAAGTTTACATAGGGTAGAATGTGGGAGGCCAGTCAGGAGTACATTGAATAGTCACGGCTAGAGGTAACAAAGGCATGGATAAGGGTTTCAACAGATGAGCGAAAGCAGGGCAGAGGCAGGCGCTATTCAGTAGTGGAAATAGGCAGTCTTAGCGGTGGTGCAGATATGCGGTCAACAGCTCACCTCAGGGTCAAATATGACACCAAGGTTGCGCACAGTCTAAGCTTCAGACAGTTATGAGGGAGAGGGATGGAGTCAGCAGTTAGGGAACTGAGTTTGTAGCAGGGACCAAAGACAATGGTTCCAGTCTTTCCAATATTTAGTTGGAGGAAATTGCTGCTCATCCAGTATTGGATGTTGGACAAGCAATCTTATAATTTAGTCTAAACGTGTGCAAAAGAGCTGAATTACAGAGGTGAAGTGTGACTGCCCTTGATATCAAGGCAGCATTTCAGTGGAGGAATTTGGAGCCTTAAAAGGAAGACTTGCAATTATACAGTGCCTTTCACAACCTCAGGATGTCCCAAAGCACTTTACAGATATGTTTTTAGGTATTGGTTGAGGAAATATAGGCCACATCATTGGGAGAATGTCCCTACTCTTCATCGAAGTAGTGCCGTGGAATCTTTTAAGTCCACCTGAGGGGGCAGACAGGGACTTGGTTTAACATGTCAGCCAAAAGTGCCTCTGACAGTGCAGCACTCCCTCAGCACTGCACTGGACTGTCAGCCAAGAGTATGTGTTCAAGTCTTTGGAGCAGGACTTGAACCCACAACCTTCTAACTCAGAGGGAAGTGTGCTACCAGCCATGGCTGTAACCTAACCTAACAGAAAAAAATAGGGGAAACAATTTTAAAAACCAAAGGCCAAATAAAGATCCTGCAATAGCGACTAAATGTATTAACTTTTTTGGTAATGATTTTGTTTGAAAGACAAATAATTACTGCCGTTATAAAAATATTGTATAATGGACCAGATTTTGCAGTAAAAGTAACAGTAATAAGTGCTCAACATTATTCAAGAGTAAATTGGACCGCAACTTCTGGCTACTGCAAATGCGCATTTAAATGTGGAAATCAACAAGTGGCTGTCCAAGTTGTCCTGCTCCTCCAAAAACTTCATAAGAGTATTTCACTGAGAGACTCAGCATTCAAACACATGCAACAGCATGAAGTTGGAGTACTTATGCAAATGATACCCACTAAACATGCCTGAAAAAGTTAGGGCTTGTCCATTTCAATCCAAGTGACTTTTGCTGTGATAAGTCTTAATTACTACAATCAATCTCTCTGGCACTTAAAATTAACTTTTACCAATGTGCTGTTTCATTCTTTCAGATTTTAACTATTGTTGGAGATTTTAAAAAATTAAAAAAAAACTTAATTTTTTTTTTTACTTTTTCTTTATTTCATTTATATTTCTGTCTCTTAATCCCATCTTTCTTTCCCTCTCTATTTCACTTTCAGTACATGATTTGGCATTGAACTAAATATTCTAACTTACATTTTCTGGTTCAGACTCTGCTTGTCTCAGTAAGAATTCTTCAATCTGTTGGTTTGGAGATACACAGTCGCTTGCCCTATTTAACCTGGTCCCAGATCCTCTGTAGAAGGTGCCACACTCTTTTAGATTTCTAATTGTCTCAACTTTCAGTGCAAAGGCCATGGATAGTCTGTGACCACAAAATCTGGGTCATTGTACTTTCCCCTTCCCATTTCCAATATCACTGATGACCTGCCGTCCATCAAATTCAGAAGTAAGCAGTTCGCTGATGATTCCATAGTCTTCAGGTCCATTCACAATACCTCTGATAACGAAGTAGTCCACAATAGCATCAAGGCTTGGGCTGACAAGAGCAAGTTAACATTTACCCTACATAAGTTCCAAGTCATAACAATATCCAACAAGAAAAAGCCCATCCACCACCCTAACTTCTACCAGTACCAACATCAAGGGGGGAATTTTATTCTGACAGCGGGTGTCTCAAGGTCTGGAAGAAGTGCCACTTCTTCTCCAGAAGGCCTGCTGAATCTAATGCCAGACACTTCAGAGGACACTGGCGGGCCTTCCACAGGATCAAGGACCCCATAACTGGAAGACCTGCCGGCCAGAGGCCAGCGACTGCAAGCACCACTGCACAAGCGGTGGCTACTGCTGGAGGAGCACCTACCAGAGGCTAAGGTGCATCGCTGGAACCAGGCCTCAGGTAGATCAGGGTGGGAGAGGTCTCACGGGATGAGGGTCGGAGGCAAGGGTGAGGGGTGGCTCTCAGCAGGACCTCCTTCCCGATGTTGGGTCCCTCATTCAGGCACGTGCCTTTAAACGAGGTTCCCCTCCACCTCCCCCCAGAGCCGGGAAGCAGTCTGCAGAGCTTTCCATGCTGTGCTTCCCATGCAACGACAGGGCCACCCGCCGCATGGATAATTGTGGCTGTGGCAGGAAGAGGCCCTCAATTGGAGATTAATTGTACAGTTAAGGGCCTCAATTAGTGGTGGGGTGGGAAGGCCTTCCCATCCCGGACTTAATTTTGTCTGAGGTTGAATGATGGTGTCAACAACTCTCTTCCCCACATCACCACCCCCCCACCCAACTATCCCACCCGATTTTATGCTCTCCCTGCCTCCAAACCCACCACAGGTAAGAGCATAAAATTTCCCCCACCAAGTCTTCAACTATCAAAATCTTACGTGTCACCATTGCCAAAAGGTCATAACTGGAATAATCATACTGAGACTTTGACTACAACGTCAGAGCCTTGGGTAATCCGACAAGTGGCACACCTCATGACGCTCAAAGCTGCTAAACCATCTACAAGACAGAAGTCAAGAGTGCGGTGCAATTTTCAACACTTGCCTGGATGAGTATTGTCTCTGCTCAAGAAGCTTGCTAACATCTAGGACAGAGCACTGTTTTTGATCACCACCCCTGCCACTGGACTCAATACCCACCCCCATCTAAAACAATTCATTGTGGTACAGTATTTACTATTTACAGGATGTACTGTAACAAACTCACTAAGGTCACTTGAACAGTATCTCCCTCCCCTGCAATGACTACCAATAAGGAGGACAAGGACAGAATGTCACGGGAATACCCCCACATCTAAGTTCTCCAAGTCACACGCAATCCTAATTTGGACATGTATCATTGTTCCTTCATCATCGCTGGGTGAATATTCTCTATCTAATGCCATTGTATGAGCTTCATCACTCTATATACTGCAGTGCTTCAATCAGAAGGTCCACCTGTACAGTCTCAGGGCAACTAGAGATGGGCAATAACTGCAACTTTGCTCATTGGCCATATCTCAAGAACATTTTCTTTTTTAAATCCTACTGCCATTGCAGGTGGGACATTAAAAACTAAGGCGTGTATTCAGGTGAAACTCGCTACTACAAGGAGTAGTTGAGGCGACAGCACAGATACATTTCGCAAGAAGCCAGATAAATACATGAGGTTGAAAGAAATAGAAGGTTATGCTAATGAGGTTAGATTGAGAGGGATACGAGGAGACTCTTTTCAAGCATAAACATGGACTGGTTGGGCCTAATAGCCTATTTTGGTACTGTACATTCTATGTAATGCAATTCACTTTAATTCCATTACAAAAGGGTTCTTTATCTAACTGACAAAGACCTGGATCAAAACATGGGTATGAATATAAAAACCTGTATCCTTGACCATGGTTAATTGATGTTAGCATAATTTACCTCCCATCGATATTCTTTCAGGAATCTGCATATGCAGTGTTGATAGTTGAATATCTTCTACTCTCTCTTCATCCCCTTGCTCCTCAGTCACTTTCAGTCTATTAGGAATTCTCATTTTCTGACCGATAGCTTCCATGAAACCCAGGTCACAAGGTGCTGGACTGGTGTCTATCAAATCAGAAGGTGCTGCAAGTACTGGTTCTGTCATGTTAGCTGGAGGACAAAGTACAACTTCACTTTCCAAATGAAATAAAGAGTGATGAAATAATAATCACTAATATTTAATTACAAATCCTCAGCAGGTTGGACAAGTGGCAAGTGTAAAGCAATGGCCAAACAGTGAATGAGGAAAATCTGGACTGTTTTATCAACCATTCTTACACAAAGCCAAGTAGCCAGTTTAGACCAACATTGGGAAAAGTATTTAAGTACATACTTAAATTCCCAAATCCAATCTTTGAATGCTGAATATTTAGTTGTCAGTCAACTTGGAGGAAAAGTTAGTGCGATACTCATTTTTTGCCACAAGATTTGTTCTATTTTGAGAGTTAAAGAATGTGGTAAATTTGCTTACAATTTCTAGTAACAATATGATATAGCAACATTTTTTATTCCAATGATCAGTAATGTTTTGGGCAAGTTGCTGCAGAATTTTCTTAAAAATCAACTAATGTGATGGCCTCCATGAAACTCAGGTTAGGAACATAGGACTAGGAGTAGGCCATTCAGCCCATCGAGCCTGCTCCGCTATTCAATATGATCATAATTGATCATTCACTTCAATGCCTTCTTCCCACACTATTCAAATATCCCTTTATGTCATTGGTATTTAGAAATCTGTCAATCTCTACTTTAAACACACTCAATGACTGAGCTTCCACAGCCCTCTGGGGTAGAGAATTCCAAAGATTCACAGCCCTCTGAGTAAAGAAATTTCTCATCTCTGTACAATCCTAGGGACATGTACCCAGGTATACAAAAATCCTACGGGCGCACTTGCACTGTAATGTTATCTAATCATGTGCAGTGTAAATACAGATGAAGCCCTTCTAGGATGTCTCACTCTACTTCATTCCTGTGGCATGTTGGCCTTGACTCTGGATTCAGACTGTATTTATACTCTTAATTGTAGAGTGAGGCAAAGAAAAACTACTCTAATATAAATACACCTTTAGGGAGATATCTTTTCATTTACTTCATTCATGTTATTTCTTACAGGAAAATTTTAACAGCAAGTTCCATTGCCGATTAAAGATGCATGATGTGGAAGGTCCTAACAAGTATTGACTAATCAGATGCATTATCACCTAGCCACAATAAATGAGGCAATCCCATCAAGCCAAAGGCATGCAAGGAGAAAATGAAGCCCGAACAGATAAGTGGGACGTAGATTCTTGCTTGTAATTTCAACTATCCTGTTGTGCGAAGGGGAGTGGATGGTAACTGCTTTTCTCTGCATACAGAAGAGAAAATTGAATGACGACTTTCACACATGGTCGCAGCCAGTGAATGGAAGCTGATTGATGGAAGCCTGAGAGCCAGTCTCTAGCCTATTCATTCCGTTGAGACAGGTGTGTGGCATAAAGAAAGCATTTTGTTGCAAGGTGGTTTGATCAACAGAAACAAGAATAGGGCAACAGCCAGCCTTCAACATCTGACTCAGCTCCCTTTCATGCAATTGTTTCATATTGAACATTTTTTTTTAAAAAGCACACTCAAACATATTGAATAAGAAGTCATTGTACATTCACATACATTTTACATTTTGATTGGAAGGCATTCACAGGAGAAAAATTGGCACATCCAAGTTTCCTGGCATAACTGTGCTTGCACTGGGAGCAGTGAAATTGGTATTGGTATTGTGCAACAAGATAGGGTTAATTCATGACCTCATAGTGAAGGCACCCCTAGACAACAGTGATCATAATATGTTGAATTTTACATTCAGTTTGAGGAAGAGAAGAGTGGGTCCAAGACTAGTATTTTAAACTTAAATAAGGGCAATGATGAGGGCAGAGCTAGCTAAAGTGAACTGGCAAATTAGGTTAAGGGATAGGTCAATAGAGATGCAGTGGCAAACATTTAAGGGGATATTTCAGAATACACATTCCAATGAGAAAAAAAATTCCAAGGGGAGGACCCACCATCCATGCTTAACTAAAAAAGTTAAAGATAGTATCAAACTTAAAGAAAAAGCATTTAATTGTGCAAAGATGGTTGACAAGATTGGACAGAATATAAAAAACAGCAAAGAATGACTAAAAGATTAATAAGGAGGGACAAATTAAAGTATGAGAAAGCTAGCTAGACATATAAAAACTGATGGCAAGAGTTTCTATAGATAAAGAAAAAAAAAGTGAACAAAGTGAGCGTTAGTCCTATAGAAAATGAGTCTGGGGAATTAAGAATGGAAAATAAGAGATGACAGATGAATTGAAGAGGTATTTTGCATCAGTCTTCACTATAGAGGATAGAAGTAACATCCCAGAAATAGCTGTAAATCAGGAACTGAGAAAATTATAATCCCCGAGAACCTTATAATCACCAGCTAAGTGGTACTGAGCAAATTATTGAAGCTGCGGGCTGACGGACATCATCCTAGAATCTTAAAAGATGTGGCTAGTATGATAGTTGATGCATTGGTTTTAATTTTCCAGAATTCCCTAGAATCGCAGGAAGTTCCATTAGATTGGAAAATAGCAAATGTAACTCTTTTATTCAAAAAGGGAGACAGGAAGCAGGAAACTATAGGCCAGTTAGCTTAACATCTGTCATAGGGAAAATGTTAGAAGCTATTATTAAAGATGTTATAACAGGGCATTTCGAAAAATTCAAACTAATCAGGCAAAGTCAACATGATTTTGTGAAACGGAAATCATGTTTAACCAATTTATTGGAGTTCTTTGAGGGAGTTATATGTGCTGTGGATAAAGGAAAACCAGTGGATGTACCGTACTTAGATTTCCAGAAGGCATTTGATAAGGTGCCACATCAAAGTTTATTACGGAAAATAAAAGCTCAAGGTGTTGGGGGGGGGAAACATTGGCATGGATAGAATATTGGCTAGGTAACAGGAAACAGAGTAGGCATAAATAGGTCATTTTCAAGTTGGCAAAATGTAACGAGTGGCGTGCCACAGAGATCAGTACTGGGGCCTCAACGTTTTACAACTTATATAAATGACTTGGATGAAGGGACCTAAGGTGTGGTTGCTAAGTTTGCTGATGACACAAAGATAGGTCGGAAAGTAAGTTGTGAAGAGGACATAAGGAGGCTACGAAGGGAAATAGATAGGTTAAGTGAGTGGGCAAAGATCTGCCAAATGGAATATAACGTGGGAAAATGTGAAATTGTCCATTTTGGCAGGAAGAATAAAAAGGCATATTATCTCAATGGTGAGACTGCAGAGTTCTGAGATGTAGAGGGATCTGGGTGTCCTTGTGCTAGAATAGCAAAAGGTTAACAGGCAGGTACAGCACCTACATAAGAAAGCTAATAGAATATTGTTTATTGAAAGGGGAATTGAATACAAAAGTAGGGAAGCTATGCTTCGGTTATTCAGGGCATTGGTGAGACCACCTCTGGGGTACTATGTATAATATCGGTCTCCTTATTTAAGGAAGGATGTAAATGAGTTGAAAACAGTTCAGAGAAGGTTTACTAGACTAATACTTGGAATGGGTGGGTTGTCTTATGAGGAAAGATTGGACAGACTGGCTTGTAGCTGCTGGAGTTTAGAAGAGCGAGAGGCGTCTTGATTGAAACATTTAGGATCCTGAGGGGTCTTGACAGGGTGGATGTGGAAAGGATGTTTCTTCTTGTGGGAGAATCGAGAACTAGGAATCACTGTTTAAAAATAAAGAGTTGTCCATTTAAGACAGAGAAAGAGACTTTTTTTCCCCCCCCAGAGTCTTTGGAACTCTTCCTCAAAAGGCAGTGAAAGCACAGTCTTTAAATATTTTTGAGCAGAGGTAGATAGATTCTTGATATGCAGGGGGGTTATCGGGGGTAGGTGGGAATGTGGGGTTGAGGTTACAATCAGATCAGCCATAATCTTGTTGAATGGCAGAGCAGGCCCGAGGGGCCTACTTCTAATTCGTATGTAAGAATACATACGAGGGAGTGCTTTTCTGACTACTTCCTCTAAGGTAGTTATTTGGTACAAAGAGAAAAAAATTGTGCAACTTGTGTGAGGTATAGCATATGCAATGTATGTTCTAGAGTTGATTTTTGCACATTTTTCTCCAGGTAGTAATGTGTCCATACCTCTCACCACTCCTCCTCTCTTTAATGGATGGTATCTTCAAGCAGTTTTAATGGAAACTAATTTCATGTGGCTCTCCTTGTAATTTCCTAAGAATAAACTGCAAAAAGGAAAAATAAAACTCAGTACTACCGCCATTTATTTTCTTGTTAATATACATTTATTTTTAATACCACTCTTTCTAGCACCATTTAAAACAGTACCAAAAACAAAGGTTTGTTGAAACTATTGGGGGAATGCCTGAGATAAAGCCAGAAACATTACATCAGAGTCCAACCTCTCAGATAGAGTAGAAGGCGGTTTTCAATAAATGTACAGAACCGACATGTATAACTGTTCAATCTGTACTGTACAACCTGATCTCTCAGACTGTAGCTATACTTTGGCCTTCGCATCACTGCAAAGTAGTTTCCACTTGGAGCAATGCCAAATTGACATAACTCCAAAGTCAAGCCGGGATTGGATGTGCAAGATCCTCGTTCTTCTCACCAACCCCCTCACCAGAAAAAGCAATCTCATTTCCCTTGAGTTTATCACCTCAGAACAGCAACTACAAATAAATGCTCCGTTGGGCTGTGTCTTCTGGGAATCGCAGCATCGTTTGTTCGTGCAGAATCTATGCTGTCACAAACATTTTCTATTGATTGACGTAACTGGTAAAGAAGCTCAGGCCCAACCACGACTCGACCTGTTAGAAGTTCGAGGCCTCTCGGGTCCTGCTGGTGAAGCTCCAACCTCCCTCAGATGGATGCAGCACCTGTTGCTGTCTCAGCTGCAATGTCAATTCGCCAGACACTTGTTTGATGCCTGAGAGACACCAGAGAATAACTGAAGCCCCTGTCCTTACCCATTTCAGGCTCAGTAACAGCTCCTTGGGAGTAAGAAACACGATACAGGCAAAGCCCCTCGAGTCAGGGTCCATTTCCTACTATCCCAGGCCGCACATTACTCACCTCTGCTGCCTCCGAGTACCTCACAAACACCACTTACTCAGACCCATTCCTGGACCCTGACGTCACATAGCGGCACTTTCCAGCGACTCACAAATACTCTTGCGGCGAGCCGATTGGCTCTGGCGCGCCCACGTGGATGTCAAGAAGCCCCGCCCTCTAGGTGTAAGCCGCGCCTCAGAAGGGGCGGGGAATCGGATCACGTGACAGTGTAACGCGGAGCACGCGTTGAAGCGTTGGTTGAGTTTCAAAACGTTTGGGTTTCAGTCGGGTCACGGATGAGTTCTGTCTATTCTCACTGAAAGTGCCTTAATTCGACCCTGCACTCACTTGGAGTTTGAATTTAGCCGCCAGCTGGAGAAGCGTCAGGGTCACACACTCCAATCCACAGGGCACCAGCAGCAGAAATAGATCCTCGTATGGAGAACTCCTTCTGGCTCAGCTCTTGCCTGGTGTGTCTTGAGCACTGGCAGCAGAAAAAGAAAATATGGGATGCAACTGAGAACCCTTTTGATCTTTCATCATGTCTTAAAGCCAGGCATAGGTTAGTAGAGTCAAGATTTAGGGGCCTCATAGTGTGCATATGACTTATGTTTATTTGCACTTTAGTAGGACAGAGCTCGAACAAGCTTCTTGCTGCCTGTCCATGCCCTCCCAACTCAGTTAAGCACCAGCTTGCAAGTACAAAGATTCCCCACATCCACTGTCAACCTTGCACTTCCAAGTTCCATTGCTGGGGTAGACTACCAGCTCACGCATTGCTGCCTTCAGTTACTCTGGACCTGCCAAACTCAGGTAGCAGGTTATAAAGTCTGCTACAGAAGATTTATTTGAAAACGGTGAAATATTATACAATTAATGTTATAATATAAACTAGTTTAAAAACATTTAGTAAGTAAACTCATTGAGATGACAAAACAATTTTAGTGTTGAATAAAACAAGTGTCACGACCAACCGCTCCTGTCAAAGCCCCCAATCAAGATATATGATTCTGATTGTGGTGGGAGAGACACACTGATAATTCAATCCCGTTGCTCCACTGATCGCCTAATGTAAGTAAGTTTGCGGACGACACAAAGATTGGTGGAGTTGCGGATAATGATGAGGATCGTCAGAGGATACAGCAGGATATAGATCGGTTGGAGACTTGGGCGGAGAAATGGCAGATGAAGTTTAATCCGGACAAATGTGACGTAATGCATTTTGGAAGGTATAATGCAGGTGGGAGGTATACAGTAAATGGCAGAACCCTTAGGAGGATAGACAGGCAGAGAGATCTGGGCGTACAGGTCCACAGGTCACTGAAAGTGGCAACGCAGGTGGATAAGGTAGTCAAGAAGGCATACGGCATGCTTGCCTTCATCGGTCAGGGCATAGGAGTATAAAAATTGGCAAGTCATGTTGCAGCTGTACAGAACCTTAGTTAGGCCACACTTAGAATATTGCGTGCAATTCTGGTTGCCACACTACCAGAAGGACGCGGAGGCTTTGGAGAGGGTACAGAGGAGGTTTACCAGGATGTCGCCTGGTCTGGAGGGCATTAGCTTTGAGGAGAGGTTGGAAAAACTCGGATTGTTTTCACTGGAACGATGGAGGTGGAGGGGCGACGTGATAGAGGTTTACAAAGTTATGAGTGGCATGGACAGAGTGGATAGTCAGAAGCTTTTTCCCAGGGTGGAAGAGTCAGTTACTAGGGGATATAGGTTTAAGGTGTGAGGGGCAAAGTTTAGAGGGGATGTGCGAGGCAAGTTTTTTTTTTCACACAGAGGGTGGTGAGTGCCTGGAACTTGCTGCCAGGGGAGGTGGTGAAAGCAGACACGATAGCGACGTTTAAGAGACATCTTGACAAATATATGAATAGGAAGGGAATAGAGGGATATGGGCCCCGGAAGTGCAGAAGGTGTTAGTTTAGGCAGGCATCAAGATCGGCGCAGGCTTGGAGGGCCGAATGGCCTGTTCCTGTGCTGTACTGTTCTTTGTATCATTTAAAACTCAACCCCCAAATGAGGCTAACCAAACCAGGTGTCTTTAAATCAACAAATTAACTCTTTAATTAAAAGAACTAAATTCTTAAACACTATGGACATTTAAAAATAGAAAAATTAGAGTCCTTGCAAATTTACAGTCCAATGTTGTTCAAAGTCCCTCGCAGTCATCCGATGCAGGAAAAAAGGTTCCTCCACAGTAGAACAGTCTGTAGTCTAACTTCAGTAGGCGATGCTTTCCTTCTCCAACGAATTTCAACAATTAACAACTTGCAAACACTTTCAATGGAATCAATCTGACTTTAGAGTTTTTTAAGGGATAAAAGATTGTCACAGTCTAACTTCCCTTTCTTCAATTTAAACTACCAGAGATCTCTGTCTTCGCTTGAATTTTTAGAATTTCGAGAGATAGTAATTAAACACAAAAATCCTATTTCCTTCAGTTTAAGTGGTTAAGAGCTCTTTTTCAGTGCTGACACCACAGCTGTTTGTCTTCTGTCTGTGTTGAGTTAGGACAAGCTGTCTTACTAACTGCTAGTTCAAACTGAATTGTAACAAATGTATCGCATCAGACTCACTCCCAGTGGCTGTTTCCATGGTATCGAGAATGCACTCTTTGAATCGCAGTCTCCAAATGGCCGTTTCGAAGGCAACGAAAATGCACCTTCCTATAACTCCTAAGGCTTGCCAGCTCTTAAAGCAATACTGATCCCTTGCAAGCCTGAAAGGCAAACAGCATATTCCGAAAAAAAAACTACAGGACCATGACACAAGACATTGGCCTGGATCTTGCACTGGTAATGACAGCGAAACAGCAACTTTGGGAGTCTGCACACGTACAGAATAAGGCAGCAATCCAGTCAGTAACTCTGCTGCTCCAGAGGGTGCACTGTTGAGGACACCCAGGATGTAATCCTTAAGCAATCAGCGAATTGATGAAAACTTCCACTTTTATGTTTTTAGCTTACTATAAAAAACTGTGAGAGAGTTACACCTTGTTGAGTGAGGTTAAAAATGGGTTTTTAAACCGCATATAAAGTTCACAATTACTGCCAAACAGCCTCAGTGGGCCCGAAAAGCTTTTTTAAAATATTTGTGGAATGTCAAATTTCTCTAGCGAATTAATTTTTAAAAGTTTTTAAAAAGGTTTGTTTACCATATTTAAGCTTCTGTCTTAATCCAATCATAATCATTCATTTTGTTTGAAAATTTAGATTTAGAAGTGAAGGGATTCATTGTTTTTAACTTCCTGGTTTGCTGTCTGGGAGAATGCTTAAATGCAATTGGCTGCTTACCCTGCTTGCTGACATCATTGTTGCTGGAAGTCTGGAGATCCCTGGACTTAGTGCCAGATTTAAACTGTCACTGGAAAAGAGGAAATCCATACCACAGAGATTGCTAGATCTTTGTGGGCAGCTTTTTTTGAGTCAGTGGCAAGCTTCACCACTCACCGCAAAATCCAGCCCATTTTCTATTCAGATACATTTCCAGTTTCTTCAAAGGTAGACAATTATTTGGTTTGAGTAATAAAAATAAGAAATTGATTAGGCAGTCCGCAACTTGCTCACTTTTCCAGACAGACTGAGGGATAACACACACTATATCATTCTTCATTTTGCATGTTTTACATATGCACCGGCAATTCCTGATTTTTCTTTACCTCCATTTCATGTGCATTATTTACATTTGTTGTGACTGTATACTGCAATCTTAGAATTCCATTTGGCAGTAAGCGTTGCTCAACCATTGCTTCAACAGTGGTGCGGCAAACAGTGTTCATAATCTCATTGTCAGATAATAATTTGGTGAAAAACAAGCTGCCAAACAAAGCTGCACCTTATGAAGTGGTAGCAAATCATTCCTTAGAACATAGTGAGTTACTTTGTCTCTGCAAATAAATAATTAGTGAAGATGCTGGAAGAAAGCAGTTGTATGGAGTGTAGAGAGTCTATTCCACGGTGCCAGGTAATGTATAGAAATGCTGAGATTTAGGTCAAACAATCCTTATTGGCCTGCGTTAAACGAGCCTAACTACTAAAGTGACAGGGAATCCATTGACTAGCCAGTGCTAATTTTATATTAATGTTTATTTTGCATTTACTGAACATAACTATATAAAATATGCAACATTAGCAGTAGAGTGTGGAAATAAAATCGTACACACGTGAGGCGACACATCCATATCAACGAATAGCACCATATTCTCAATTACAGGAACTAACCACTTTAAGAAGCAAAAGCACACAATTTATGTTCTTTGTGGGGCATTAAGGGAAGGCACTAAAAAAACTTCAGGCCTCACTGAGACATAGATTACAGATATATTTCACGTGAGTCTTATATTTCCTTTCTAAACATTGTAAGGTCTTTCTCTTATTAGACTGATATTAATGCACTACCTAAAGAAAAGCTACATCTGTGCATAGTGGAGAAATCCAGTAGCCACATAGCCAGTGGAAATTTTACAATTGCAACAGGTTAACTGAACATCGTTGAAGTGTATAATCCACATTCAGTTTGCTAGCTTTAGTAGCCACATTCATGTCCTTTGGGCATTAGTTACTTTGGGTTAACAGCCTATTGGCCCACTGCAGAATTAAGTAAATTTTCTCCACAAGGCTCCATACAATTGATGCTGAAGGCAATAGATGCAGCTATTGGGGAAAGAAATATGAAGTAGGCTTTTTTTTTACTGGAACGACGAAACAAACCCTATGCATTGTTTTCAACAGGCATGGATTATACATTGTGAACATCTGTAAGTTGATGGTCAGCCATCACAACATTTATAAAATGTGTTGGTATGAATTAATTTCTTAACATGTCTCCTGGTTGTTGATCTATAATATAATTACATACGTAGGTCAGCCTCAACATTTACCTGACCAAACCTAATTTAAGAAAAAGTATCCCTCTCATTTTTTATTTACAAAGTGTTTAAAAATATATCTTTCATGAATCAATATATTATGTTTAAATGCCAAAGGTTGGCATTTCTTAAGGGCAGCTGTTCACAAATGGCCCATTTGATAAGTTACTCTGTCACCTCTACTGTAAATTCAGTGCTCAAGAGAACCCCTCTGTAAATGCTGGCAATTTACATGTAGATTTGTAATATGGGACCCTAAGATGCCTGCAATTGCATTAATGTACTCTTAACAAAACATTATTATGCAGTTGGCATTAAAGAGAAAAAGTAAGCTCCCTTTCCAACCTCATGAACATAGAGTGGATGGAGAAAGATCTGGTAAAGCTTTTTCAATTTTCAAGCAGATGGAAATTTCTCAGCATAATTTTTTTTATTTGTTAATGGGATGTGGGCATCGCTGGCTAGGCCAACATTTATTGCCCATCCCTAAGTGCCCTTGAGAAGGCGGTGATCCAATCTCAGAAGCTACTAAGAATCTAATAACATGAGTTTAATTGTATAATGATCAGCAAAAACAAAATGTTTGAACTATGAGATGATGACTTCAATATTCAGAGAGGGTTTATCAATTCTATAATCCTCCACTTCCCACAACATAAGTGAGGGAGGGAAAAGAGGGTCATTTGAAATACTTTCCTAAACATTTTTTGTATGTAACATTTTATTCTTCAATAATTTCTTTTACGATTGAGTAGTAACTTCAAGTTTACATCTAGAACCAGATTTTTACATAACAGAATTTTACATTCAGCCCATTATGCCCGTGCCAGCGTCCACTTCCTCCCATTTCCCTGCTCTTTCCCCATATCCTTTAAATGCTTCCTTTTCTTCTTGACCTATAAGGACTTATAGTGTTTGTGTAATTTCATTTTTTTTTTATATTTAGTTTAGTTTAGTTTAATTGTTAAATTAATTAAATTAATGTTCAATTGCCTTATGTAGTACATGGTATTTTACTGATACACCAGCCCAACTTTCATACAAATTATCGTTTGATTAACAAGAAAAATTGGATAAATGTAATCATTTTCTCCAAAAGGGTAAGGAGATGGTTGCTCCACTAAATAACTTCAACAGGGCACACAATTTTGCAGGAACTCTTTGTGCATGGACACCTCCTCAAACGGGTCTGCTACATAGCGCAAGATGACCAATGAAGAAAGAAGAAAATCATTTTTAAAAGGAGATTTCTACCCTCACAAAAGAGGCCTCAATCATGCATCAAATTGATTCCTGGTCTTTCACCAATGTTATTACCTGGTTTCCTTATTGCACATGATAAATATGTACTAAATAGACCAGTATTAGTAACTTAAGAGTCAGAGTCATACAGCATAGAAACAGGCCCTTCGGCCCACCGCGTCCATGCCGACCATAATGCCTATCTATACTAATCCAGATGCCTCTTAAATGTTGCTACTGTTCCTGCCTCCACCAGCTCCTCACAGCTCATTCCAGATACCCACTATGTGTGAAAAATTTACCCCTTTGATCCCCTTTAAACCTGCTCCCTTTCACCTTAAATCTATGCCCTCTAGTTTTAGTCACCCCTACCATGGGAAACAGACTCTGGCTATCTACCCTATCTTACTGTTTGGGAAGAAACTCATCGGATCAACAAGTTTCTCCATAGATCAAAAAGACTGTTAGACAAAATTGAAGCAGCCCTTCCCACTTCCAATTGCCTTCCATGGTGACAGATTTTAAAAAGTGTCATTTAATCTCTACAAAAGGACAAGTGTGTGCTGAACATGAGCTCTGTTCTGCATCACAGCATAAAATATTATATTTTCAAATTAAGTTAAAGCTAGGCTATTGTACAATGCATTAAAAATTGAGCTTTGGTCAGTTACTCCTGAAGAATTTTTTTTTAACTTGGAGCTGAGCTTTAATCACTACATAACACTGAAAAATGCCAGTTAATGCAAGGGATAGTAACTCACTTAGAACTATAGAAAAATTACAGCACAGAAAGAGACTATTCAGCCCGTCGTGTCTGTGCCGGCTGAAAAAACTAGCCGCCCAATCTAATCTCAACTTCTAGCACCTGGTCCATAGCCTTGCTGGTTACAGCACTTCAGGTACCTTTTAAAAGAATTGAAGGTTTCTGCCTCCACCACCGTTCCTGGCAGTGAATTCCAGGCAACCACCACCCTCTGAGTGAAAAGGTTTTTCCTCATGTCCCCTCTAATCCTTCTATCAATCATCTTAAACCTGTGTCCCCTAATAATTGACCCCTCCACTACGGGAAACAGGTCCTCCCTGTCTACTTTATCTAGGCCTCTCATAATTTTGTACACCTCAAGTCAGCCCTCAGCCTCCTCTGTTCTAAGGAAAACAACCCTAGCCAATCCAATCTTTCCTCATAGTTGCAACTTTCGAGCCCTGGCAACATTCTTGTAAATCTCCTCTATATTCTCTCCAGAGTAATTATGTCCTTTCTGTAATGTGGTGACCAGAACTGTACAAATACTCCAACTGTGGCCTAACCAGCGTTTTATACAGTTCCAGCATTACATCCCTGCTTTTGTATTCTCTACCTTGGCCAATAAAGGAAAGTATTCCATATGCTTTCTTCACCACTCTATCTACCTGTCTTGCCACCTTCTGGGGCCTGTGGACATGCACGCCAAGGTCTCTCACTTCTTCTACCCTTCTCAATATCCTTCCGTTTACTGTTTAGTTTAGTTTTTTAGTTTAGAGATACAGCACTGGAACAGGCCCTTCGGCCCACCGAGTCTGTGCCGACCATCAACCACCCATTTATACTAATCCTACACTAATTCCATATTCCTACCTCATCCCCACCTGTCCCTATATTTCCCTACCACCTACCTATACTAGGGGCAATTTTATAATGGCCAATTTACCTATCAACCTGCAAGTCTTTGGCATGTGGGAGGAAACCGGAGCACCCGGAGGAAACCCACGCAGACACAGGGAGAACTTGCAAACTCCACACAGGCAGTACCCAGAATTGAACCCGGGTCGCTGGAGCTGTGAGGCTGCGGTGCTAACCACTGCGCCACTGTGCCGCCCACTTGTGTATTCCCTTGCTTTATTTGCCGTCCCCAAATACATTACCTCACACTTCTCTGGATTGATTTCCATTTGCCACTTTTTCACCTGATCAGCCAAACCATTGATATCTTTCTGGAGTCTATGGCTATCCTCTTTGCTATCAACTACATGGCCAATTTTTGTGTCATCAGCAAATTTCTGTTTATATTATGGCCCATAAAGAAACCATAACATCAAATTCACCTGGTTGCAGCAAGTTTGTGAAAAGATAATGGCCGGGATAATATATCGCTCCCTGAGGTGCGGTCAGTGGCAGGGGTGGGGGTGGTCGGGGAGGTGGGCACGGTCGGGGAGGTGGGCACGGAGTATTGCTACGGGTGGCGGGGTTGTGGGGGGATGTGGGCCCATCGCCTCTCCATTGCTAGTGATCTTCCCGGGGGTGGGATAGGCTGATGCCTGGCCTTCCCACCCACAGGCCAATTGAGACAATTAAAGTAGTCTATTAAGGGCCTCTTCCAGCTGCCGCTGAGATCTTACCAGCAGCAGAGGGTGCCTCTGTTGTGCGGGGAGGATGCCTTGTAACACAAGGTGCCCTCCGTGCAGACTTGGGGGGGAGGGTCCCTCCTTTGTGGGCAATTTGTGACCCATAAAGGACCCCCACTGGGAACCAGTTTAGCCTCCGGGACCCCTTGCCCCTGGACTGCACGACTATCCCCCAGCCCCACCTCGCCAGGACCTTCCAGACTGGCCCCAGCAACCCCACTTCACTTACCTCTGGTCTGGGGTTCTAGTGTTGGGCCTGGGTCTGAAGCCTCTGCAGTACCAGCAGTGGTGGCATTGCCAATACTGCTGAGCTGCCAGTCCTCTGATTGGCTGGGAGCTCTTTGAGGCGGGATCCCTGTCTTTAAAGGGATGGAGGATCCCGGCTTGTGAAACTTTGATTGAAAGAGACTGGAAGATTGCTTCGGGGGAATGCGAAAAGGCCAAGGCAGGGATCCCCCTGGCACCGGGAGCCCCAGCTCCAGTACAAAATCCAGCCAAATGTGAGTGTTTGCCACCTGCGAAGAATCTATGATTGCACTCGCACATGTCCCTCCGTGGGAGAGTAGGATGAGCCTCCACTCTTGAGATTTTCCAGAGCTAATGCCACAGAATCCTGGCCAAAAGGAGTAATTCCTTTCAAAGCACAATTTTCCAGAGACACAGGTTCCAAAAGTGCTAATTTGCAAGTCAATCAGGAACCATCCCCAACTGACAGCTAGTTTATTCAGTGAGTAACTGAGGGATTCAGATCAAGAAAATCCTAGATCTGATCCCTGTTCTATGTAAAGTTAGATTATTTCACCTGGGCAACCAGGAGTGCCCCTGCATTCCTGCTCATGATTACAATCCACAATCCTGCTTGAAGGAAGGAAATGTAAATATCTGGGGAAACAGGATCAGGCTTAAATGTAATATCTCTGCAATTAAACAGCCTCCCATCACTCAACAGTCAAGGTTCATGCATGAATAATTAGATGAGGTACCACAGGACAAACAGTACCTATTGAACCATACCCCGATAAGAAGTCAACACCTTCAGGAAAAGAGAAGAGCAAACTGATGAGGAAAGAGAAATGAAATATTTTACAAAACATAATTGACAAAACTGATTTTATACGGGTGGCACTAGAAACATCATCTTTCCTGCTACTCTAATCATCTACAAGATGCAGTGCAGCAACTCGCCAAGGCTTCTTTGATAGCACCTTCCAAACCAGAGATCTCTCCCACTCAGAAGGACAAGGGCAACAGGTGCATGGAAACACCAGCATCTCCAAGTTCCCCTCCAAGTCACACACCATCCTGCTTTAGAAATATAATTGCCATTCTTTCATCATTTAGGGTCCAAATCCTGGGGTCCCTACCTAACAGCACTGTGGGAGTATCTTCACCACAAAGACTTGCAGTTGAAGGCGGCGGCTGACCACCGCATCCTCAAGGGTAATTAGGAATGCTCAATATCAGCAAGGCCCAACATCCTGCATACAAATAGAAAAAAAATACAAACTGAATTTGAATCCCAACTGTATCATTGGAACTGGCCTTCCATTAACGAATAACTTTTCCTGACTCTTACTAAGACTGGGGTTAAGGATTAACACAGTTAGGATCATCATTCCTTCAGGATACAGAAACACATGCATTTCCAACATACTCCCAAGTTCTCCCTGACCATTTTGACTCCTTGAACTGTGTAAAATTTGAATCTCCTCAAAACCCTATCAGTAACTACAAGGTGAGAATCGGTGAAGAAAATAAGTCTGTTAAAGGCACATCGTGAAAATAAATAAATGTGTGAAGATTTACAATGTTTTTTATAATGTGATCTAATAACAATCAATTTTATGTTTGAAGATGGGCCTGGAAAGAGGAAAACTAAATGAATCAATCACCACTATAGAAACAGATCTTACCTATGGGATTACGAGAGCTAACTACTCAAAGAAAATCCTTCAATAGTTATCTAATTTGCAGCTCTGCATAAAACTAATTATGAAGCTGTTGAAACTCTAGAAGTGTTTGCTTTCTCAGTGCAATGACAGTAGGATTGCCAATCCTCGTGGATTATCCTGGATTCTCCAGGAATTAAAGATTAATCTTCTGGACACTGCTGCAAGAAACCCAAGAAAAAATATATGGAATTCTTAAATCGCAGATTGTATGGTGAATCACATTTATCTTAGCTTCTCATTAGTTTCAGACATTCCCAGAGACTTGATGGTCCAGCTGGTATTTGAAGTTCCAAGGCAACATGCACTTGCCCTTCCTCAACTGTTTTATTGGTGCGCAGTGACTAACAACATATTATAAAGTCAATGTTATCCCACTTTAAGATAGCAACAAAATATAACTCTGGCTTGAACAGGTAACGTGGGTAGTTACTGACCAGTAGTGCAGGGGTAGGGTTAGGACTGCAAAATGTCAGGGGCCCTGAGGGGACCCAGTGATAAGTTCAAGAGTTGAGATAAATCGACCTTGGCTTTATTGATCATTAGCAACTTTGCACCTTCAGCAGTGACTTATTTGATTGCAACAACTATAACAATTGAAAAGAATGGATCTTTGTTCTGTTCGCCTGCTCATGAACATGCTTTTGTTTGTTTCTGCTATTGACTGTCAGAACGGGATGTGTATAATCAAACAACATTGATTATCCTTTAAACGCAGTAGTAATAGAGTAGTTTATGCTACACCCCTTTCCACTGATGAAGGGTTAAGCACAAACTGTATAATAAGATGATTATACCTTAGTGGTGCAAAAAAGTGAAAAGACACCGAAGAAAGAGAAATATTTGGCATCTACCCCGAGCTCAGATGTTTTTCGCACCAGTCTGCTTGCAATGAAGACCCCTCTGAGCCTATAGAAACTGTATCTGACGCAAACAAAAGTGTTTAATTGTAAACTGACACTGGCTCAAATGCCGAAACTGAAGATACATATTCAGCAATGACCACATGTACTAACATTCTATCTGATGATCTAGGGTTATTGGCAGTCATGCACGGAAGGAGCCGTGATAAAATAAACAATGAAATGGAAGAATTATGAATTTAAAAAAAGTCAACTGCTAAACAAAATCACAACAACATGGACACTTGTACACAGTAAAAATGGAGTAGCGACTATGCGACCCCTCCTGATCTGGAAATCCACAGTCATTTGCAAGGACGAGGCTCGTTAACCTCATCTGAAATAGCTATGGGGAGAACCCCTTTGAAATTGAAAGGAACTATTGCATATTATTGACTCTGATTGACATGAATGGATTAAGAGGATGCTGGAGACAGTTTGGCTCATAGCCAAACCAGGATGAATAAGGTGTGAAGCAACAGCATAACAGAATGATTCCCTTTCAAACAGTGAACAATGGCCATGGTTATCATATCTTGGCCCATTGTGTGATCATAATAGGGGAGAGGGCCATGCATCTCCTAACAAAAGCTAATGCGGGAGATCAAGCTAACATCACAGAAAGCCTGTGAGAAGGATCCAGGCAAGAGAAGAACAGCCACCGCAGCAGAGCTATCACAAAGTGACTTTGAGACTAAACATCTGTGAAGGTAACAAACTACATACCACCAGCTTTGGGCTGTAATACAACCACTAGAGCTCTACAATAACTCCACAAATTCAAGACTGTGAATAATCAGGCCTGCAACTTTAAAAAAAAACTTATTCTCCTGAGAAGTCTCAATAATTGTCTGTAATCACAAACACTTACCTCACTTGGGACTTTAAACTACCTCTTACCCTTTACTCTCTATCTTTTCTCGTGTCTATATGTGTGGGTGACGTGATCATTTCGGGATTTGTTTAAAGGTAGTTTTTTTTTTAACCTACGAGAAAACGTGTCATTTGTCTGTTTATTTGACCCTAAAGTATCATTTTAACAAAACAAAATTGCGGTCAGTTGGGAGGTGAACAGTGGAACCACCCACACCCCTTACCACATGTCCATAACAGCAGGCAAGATGATTGACATTCAGTGATGAGAAATTTTAATGAAAGGTCTGAAACAGATTATGGATATATACTTTACTCAGAATAAAAAAAAAAATTGTACCGCTTTGCAAAAGAAAATTACTACATCCATATGAAGAAATAACGAAAGAATCCTTCAAAGGTGGTTCGTTTACTCTACTTCTTGAGACAAGATACTTTGCCTTTGCTACACTCTGTTTGGTAAACATGCAAGCTCAAAAAGTGGTTACAAGGTCTGGTACTGAATGTCACAACTGATCATGATCATAATCATTCAGTAACTCACACATGTAACATGGAAAGATAATGAAATCTGAGCTCCGAAATAAATAACAAAACCACTAATGACCATGCCCATTTTGCTAGAACAGCAGTACTGAAAGTCTGTTATTACAAGGCTTATCACTATTGCTCATCATCTTGCTGAATAAAACTTGACTTTCCATGGGAAAAGAGATAAGTTTCTTGATTCTTATAATGGAAACTTTCTTGGGCTGATTGAAGTGCTAGTGAAGTTCATCCCAATAATGAGCAAAAAAACTTGGTTGCATGGAGAGGAAGGAAATTGCTGCCCATTATCTGAACAAGGATATTCAGAACAAATGGATTGAGCAGATTGGAAATTACATCCTTCAAGCTATGGTCAAACAACTCCATAGTAGAAGGTATTTTGATGTGATTATATCCTCAAGATCCGCTGGCAGGACTGCATCACAAACACTGAGGTCCTGGAAACAGCCAACATCACCAGTATTGAGGCCATCCTCCCGCAAAACCAACTGCGTTGGGCAGGTCACGCTGTCGGATGGACGATAGTCGCCTGTCCAAGATCGTGTTGTATGGAAAGTCCCTCTCTGTGTGCCATATCGACCATCACCAGTGGGAAGCACAGGCCATAGATCATGATGCCTGGAGATGCCAGATCAGGAGTGTTACAGACACCTTTGAGACTGAGCGAAGAACCAGCATGAAACAGAAAAGGAGGAGAAGGATAGATCCACTTGCACCCGCTGTGGGGGAATCTGCCGGTCAGGATAGGCCTGACTAGCCACCAGTGTGCCTACATCCAACGAGCACAACCTTCCCAAAATTTCCATTTGCGAAGAAATGCCAAGAGAGAGATATACTGTAGTGCAGTTGTTAGTCACACCGAATAGCTATCTCTGATTGATTTTCTCACCATTCAATGTCCAACTTGGTCACCTCAAAAAGCTGAATATTGATATCGCAAATTGCAGAGGACAATCAAACAATGGAGTTAACATGAAAGGCAGCCAGCAGTGATAATTAAAAAAGTGCTGAATATTATGAGAAGGTTTTATATGTGCCTGGCTGCAGTCACACTCTGAATCTGGTTCTTCTGGACTGTGCAAAATCAACAGTTTTGGCTATGACATTTTTCGGCATGCTGATGTGCATCCACACAGTGTTTAGATTCTATTCTCAGTGCTGGTCAAGGGAGCACATGACACAATTTTCTCAAACAGTTCTCAGATACCCTGTGGGAAAGTCACATTTACAGTGACACACCTTTGCACTATTGGCTAGTGTACCCAATGCACTTGCCATTTATGCTTGAGAAAACAAGAGAGAGCCTTACAAAAGAGATTGGCTTGTGGCATTTCATTTTCTGTTTTATATGGAAAAATGTTTTGTGTACAAATTGAACAACCAAAGGTCCTTCAAAGCCATAGCATCAATGTTGTCACAAATGAAGTAGAAGCAGTGCAAAAGTTTCTGCAGACATAGAGAGGAAAAGGGTTCACATCTGTGAAGGACAATACGTGAGAAATATCAGAACAGATAAGGGCAGTAATGGAAATCCCTCAGGTAACACAAAGACAAAACAGGCTATCTTTGACTAAGGGGTGCAAGATGACCCCACAAAAAAAATCCAAAGACAGATTCTTCCTTCCTTTAGTCGACTAGTATTGTTCAACTTCACTGAATGGTTAGTAAGATGGCGTGTTCTTACGCTCTAATTGGTTTTCTGTACAATCAAAGAAATGAAGAAGGCTATCAAAGAAGGTACCTTATAAGTGTTACAATGGTCTGGTGCTCAAAATGGGCACTATTGATCTCTCTGACATGGCACTTGAAATTGTTAGTTATTGATGCTTTTCCTATAAAGCTTTCCCCATTGGCACAGCTGAAGCATGAAAAACTGGTTTCTGAGCTGTCACATGGCTCATATACTGAACTAATGGCAGTACTTCAATACCTTTCCGCTCTGCGGATTGCCACGTTGATGTGGTGGAGAGGCTCATGCATCCCGATGATTTCTTGAGCAATGCTGCCAGGAGCTCCTTGCTTCTGCCAAGGTCGGGGTAGGTGCCAGACAAATTGCAGTCTGAAAAGTCCTCAACAGCAGAACAGGCAAACCAAGACTGTGCATCTCACCAGCGGTAAAGGCAGAAGGAGGACCCAGTCATCGTAGTTTGACATATCAAAATCTGACCACCAACCCGTCAAGATCATATTGGCAATGGTGGTGCCCGAAGGTCTCCACGTTAAACAAAGTCACGCGCAGACTTCTACCAGGGTCCATCTGCCATGTTCTGTGGTTATGGAGGATTGGCAACGAGGACAGGGCTGTGAACCTGGGAGTCCCTAGTCAAGAATCTGCACACAGTTGACAGATGCATGAAGGTCCCTGGACATCTGTTGGGACAGAGGTGTCCTTGAGGAACAGCGTCTGTGACTGAGCAGTCCTCTCCAGAATACCCTCTGCTCACCCCAATGGGGAGGGGGCTAGAAAAGGTGCCATAGAAATAGGCAGCGGGATCACCAATTTTGCAGTCAAAGACAGAAACACTAAATTTTGCAACGTGGCATGTTGCAGCATTCGAGGACAATCTCAAAAGCGGCCGTGCGGAAAGAAGAACTGCAATCACATCAAGCGAGCTACCAAGTCTCCAAATTGAAATCACTGCCCACAGTGAGACTCACCTTCCTGGGGAGGGGCAGCTAAAACAACAAGCAGGAGGGGTAGACCTTCTACTGGAAAGGAAAGGCTGACAGTGACCCTCGTGTTCACGGAGTTGGCTTTGCCATCCAGAATAGCATCTTTGATGCACTGCCAGAACTCCCCAACTGTAATATGAAAGACTCATGACACTTCACTTACAGCTCAGCCAAAACCAATATGCCCCTGTCATTAGAGCCTACGCTCTGACCTTTGACTCCGATGAAGATGTTAAGTTCTAGTCCAACCTTGAAGTCTTCACTGTTATCTCAAAAGAAGAAAAAAAATCATCCTTTTAGGGGACTTAATGCCAGGTTTGGCTGTGACTCCAAAGTCTAGAGCAGAACCATTGGAAAAAATGAAATGAGAAAAGCCAATGCAAATAGCATCCTCCTGCTGACAAAGTGTGCTCATCTTGGCCTCATTAAAACACTCTCTTCTGCCAGGAGGACAAATATAAAAACCACATGGAGGCACCCTAGATCAAAACATTGGCACCTCCTGGATTATGTCATTGTTCGGGTCAAAGATCTAAGTGATGTCTGTATCCATGCGGGGGACTGATGCCTGCTGGACAGATCATTGATTTTTTTGATCGGTGATGAACATCCACGGTGCACCAAGACATCGCAAGGCCCAAAAGACGAAAAGGAAGATCAATGTCTCAGCCCTAAAAAAACCCCAACCGAAGAGAGGAATTCAAAGTGCAGCTTATGAACAATCTGGAAAATCTTCACACATCCAACTCAATTTCAGAACAGAGGGATCAAATAAAGTCAGCGATTAGACTCTTGTGTCCAGACCATTGGGTTGGACATCACTGTCACTAAGACTGGTTCGTCGAAAATGATGCTCAAATATGTGACCTCCTGGAACAAAATGGAGGAGCATACATTTCCTGCCACAACCACCGAAGGTTGCATCTCAAGAAGGCAGTGTAGCAACAGCTCAAGGCTGATGCCAAAAGACAAATCTGGAAGGTAAAGGACATGTGGTGGGAAAATAAAGCCCGAGAGATCCAACAATATACTGATCATCATGACATATGAAGCCACCAGGGCCATCTATACACTGAGGTCAAGTGGACAAATTCCCCACCATTCACAGGATGGCGTATCTCTTCTTAAAGATGACAATGTCATCTGTAAACACTGGAAAGAATATTTTGAACAACTCCTCAACCGTGCATCCACAGTGGCAGCTGATACCCTCCAGGCTATTCCCCATTGCCCTGTGGTAGAATCCATGGGTGAACAACCATCGATGCTGCAACAAGCAAACAGATGAAAAACAACAAAGCCTGTGGCGTAGATGGTATTGCAGCTGTGGTCCTCAAAGCCTGTGGACTTTTGCTCACATCAAGACTCCATGCACTCATCCTATGGATCTGGGAGGAAAAAGCACCCTCAACTCTCAAATGGCCAACAGTCCAGGGGAGGACAAAGAAACTGTTTCAAAGACATTCTGAAGCTCTCCTTGAAGCACAGCTGCAGTGACCTTAACAGTGGAAGCTTGCTACCAATCGCTCAGAATAGTGACTACTTATCCACCAACCTACATCATGCTTCGAATCTCAAAGCCTTAATGATGAGGCAGAGCAAGAACAGAGAAGGAAAGAAAGGAAGGAAATCCTGCACTCCAGATCGCACTACCTCATGGGACATCCTGCCCCATGTGCCCAAAGATCTGCAAGTCGAAAATCGGCCTGCTCACTCACATGGATCGTAGAATAGTACAGCACAGACCCATGGCAGAAACTCGTGACCCTGAGTAGATGTAGTCCTCAAACTGAGGGACAGCCAACACTTCAAGACCTTTCCAATTATTCAGCATCATTTACTCTTGTGCCATCACTTGACCGTTTGTCAATTATTTTTATATTTGTAATTTGTATTTGTAATCTCTGGATTACTCCCAGTGCCACGTGCTAGCAAGTATAGAAATAGGAGAATAGCACAGATGAATGCGTGGCTTAAGAGTTGGTACAGGAGGGAGGGATTTAGATTCCTGGACCACTGGGACCGTTTCTGGGTAAGGTGGGACCTGTACAAGCGGGACGACCTACACCTGAACCAGAGGGGGACTGACATCCTTGCTGGCGGGTTTGCTAGTGCTGTTGGGAGGAGTTTAAATTAATTTGGCGGGGGAGGGGACACAGACTCCTAGCAGAATAGGGACACAGCTAAACACAGGAAAGCAAACAAGTCAGAGGGAATACAGCGGAAGTAAGTTTCAAGGGAGTAAGACCAGGATGGATGGCCTCTACTTTAATGCCAAGAGTATTACAGGTAAAACGGATGAGTTAAGGGCAAGGATTGACACGTGGAATTGTGATATAGTAGCCATCACGGAGACATGGTTGAGGGAGGGGCAGGATTGGCAGCTCAATATCCCGGGATATAGAATCTTCAGGCGAGACAGAGGAGGGGGTAAAAGAGGAGGGGGCATTGCAATATTAGTTAAGGAATCAGTTACTGCAGTAAGGAGAGATGATATCTTGGAGGGGGCATCAAATGAAGCTTTATGGGTAGAGTTTAGGAATGAAAAAGGGACAGCCGCATTGCTAGGTGTTTATTATAGACCCCCAGATAGTCAGCGGGAAATTGAGGAGCAAATATGTGCGCAATTCGCAGAGGTGTGTAAAAATAATAATAGGGTAATTCTATCAGGTGATTTCAACTTTCCCAACATTAATTGGGATAGTCATCATGTTAAGGGCTTAGATGGAGTGGAGTTCTTAAAATGTATACAGGAGAACTTTTTAGCTCAATATGTAGAGGATCCAACAAGGGAGGGTGCAGTGCTGGACCTAATTCTGGGGAATGAAGCCGGACAGGTGGTTGATGTGTTGGTGGGGGTGCATTTTGGTGATAGCGACCACAACATGGTGCAATTTAAGCTTGTTATGGAGAAAGAAATAGACAAGTTGCAAAAAAAGGTTTTGGATTTGGGGAGAGCGAACTTTAGTAAAATAAGGCAGGATCTGGCCAAGGTAGACTGGAAAGAGTTACTTGTCGGGAAATCTACAGAAGAGCAGTGGGAGGTATTCAAAAAGGAAATGAGGAGTGTACAGGCCCAACATGTTCCCTCTAGGGCAATAGGTAGGAGCAACAAGCCCAGAGAACCATGGATGACCAGAAACATTCAGGGTACGATGAATAGGAAAAGAGAGGCTTTTAGCAAATACAAAGAGCAAATCAATGGAAGCATTAGTGGAGTACAGAAAGTGTAGGATGGAGCTTAAGAAAGCAATTAGGAGAGCAAAGAGGGGATATGAGAAAGCTCTGGCTTGTAAAAGTAGGGAAAATCCCAAGATATTCTATAAGTATATCAATGGGAAGAGGATTACCAGGGAAAGAGTAGGACCCATTAGGGACCAAGGGGGAAATCTGTGGGTGGAGCCAGAGGACATTGGTAGGGTGTTGAATGAATACTTCACATCTGTCTTCACCCAAGAGAATGAGAAAGTAGATATGGAACTCAGAGAGAGAGACTGTGAGGTTCTTGAGCAAATTGTCATGGGGAGTGACAAGGTATTGGAGGTTTTGGCAGGCTTAAAAGTGGACAAATCTCCAGGTCTGGACGATTTGTGTCCCAGGATGCTGTGGGAGGCGAGGGTGGAGATTGCAGGGGCTCCGACCCAAATTTTTAATTCCTCTCTGGCCACCGGGGAGGTGCCAGAGGACTGGAGAACAGCTAATGTGGTCCCACTATTGAAGAAAGGTTATAGAGATAAGCCAGGGAATTATAGACCAGTGAGTCTCACGTCAGTGGTAGGGAAACTATTGGCGAAAATTCTGAAGGAGAGAATCTATCTCCACTTGGAGAGGCAAAATTTGATTAGGAATAGTCAGCATGGCTTTGTCAGAGGGAGGTCATGCCTAACAAATTTGATTGAATTTTTTGAGCACGTGACCAGGTGTGTAGATGAGGGTAGTGCAGTTGATGTAGTTTACATGGATTTCAGCAAAGCCTTTGACAAGGTCCTACATGGGAGACTTAGCAAGAAAACAAATGCACATGGGATACAGGGTAACTTGATAAGGTGGATTCAAAATTGGCTTCTCTGTAGGAGACAGAGAGTGATGACAGACGGCTGTTTTAGTGACTGGAAGCCAGTGTCCAGTGGCGTACCACAGGGATCTGTGCTGGGTCCCCTATTGTTTGTCATTTATATAAACAACATAGATGACTATGTGAGGGGTAGGATCAGTAAGTTCGCAGATGACACAAAGATTGGCCGAGTGGTTAACAGTGAGGTTGAGTGTCTTGGGTTACAGGAAGATATAGACGGGATGGTCAAATGGGCAGAAAAGTGGCAGATGGAATTTAACCCTGAAAAGTGTGAGATGATACATTTTGGAAGGAATAATGTGACATGGAAGTATTCAATAAATGGCCTGACAATGGGAAGTTCCGAGGAACAAAGGGACCTTGGCGTGTTTGTCCATAGATCCCTGAAGGCTGAAGGGCAGGTTAATAGGGTGGTGAAAACGGCATATGGGACACTTGCCTTTATCAATCAAGGCATAGATTACAAAAGCAGGGAGGTCATGTTGGAGTTGTATACAACTTTGGTAAGGCCACAGGCATACTGTGTGCAATTCTGGTCGCCACATTATAGGAAGGATGTGATTGCACTGGAGGGGGTGCAGAGGCAATTCACCAGGATGGTGCCTGGTATGGAACATTTAAGCTATGAAGAGAGGTTGGATAGGCTCGGGTTGTTTTCGCTGGAGCAGAGAAGACTGAGGGGTGACCTGATCGAGGTGTACAAGATTATGAGGGGCATGGACAGGGTGGATAGGGAGCAGCTGTTCCCCTTAGTTGAAGGGTCAGTTACGAGGGGACACATGTTTAAGGTGAGGGGCAGGAGGTTTAAGGGGGATTTGAGGAAGAACCTTTTTACCCAGAGGGTGGTGACAGTCTGGAATGCACTGCCTGGGAGGGTGGTAGAGGCGGGTTGCCTCACATCCTTTAAAAAGTACCTGGATGAGCACTTGGCATGTCATAATATTCAAGGCTATGGGCCAAGTGCTGGCAAATGGGATTTGGTAGACAGGTCAGGTGTCTTTAATGCATCGGTGCAGACTCGACGGGCCGAAGGGCCTCTTCTGCGCTGTATTATTCTGTGATTTTGTGATTCTATATTACCTATTGCAAATATGCTTTTTCACGATTGTACACGTGTGGATCTGACATGAGATAGTATTTGGTAATAATGTCAAGTAAAATTTAGGGACCTCAAACCAAATCTTTGCACGGGGCCTCTACAAGGCCAAATGCTACTTCTGTACTACTTTCAAGAAGTTAACAATGAATGCATAAAGTTTAGGAAAGAGGTTGTTACTATTACTCTAACCTTAAACAGAAAGCCAAAAGCAAGCAAACAGATGTGTCTGGCAACCAAGTAGCAGATTCAAAAGGACTGGAATTGAGGTAGTGTAGTGGTTAAGGTATTGGAGCAGTGATGGAAAGGTTGAGAGTTCAAATTGAATTCAAAAATCTTAATTCAATAAATACCACCACAAAAAAATGACCATGAAAACAGCCCAGTTGTCACAAAATATCCACTGATTTATTAATGTCCTTCAAGAAAGCAAGCCTACCAGCCCTGCTGGGGCTGACCCACAAGTCCACATTACCAGGTTGACTCTTAATGTTGTCAAGTAAGCCCCCCACCTGCCAAGAATGAGGAAAATTAATTTTGCCACATGAACATTGATTTTAAACTGCTGCTGAAGAAAGAACTTGTTTTAAAAAACAATTGGAGACTTTGGCTGGAGAGAGACATTAGCATATCAATAGACAAGTACTTCAAAAGGAAAAAGGAGCTATTCCCTGCTCCAATTTAATCCACAATGGACTTTTGATTACCAGACATTGAAGCATTCCAGGTTAACTACTAACTACATGGCCGAATACATAAAAAGACATAGTTGGGCCAGTTTGGTCACATGACTGACTGATGGAATTTTTTGAATTTGAGCTTCCAACAGAATTTGAACTCAGAAGGCTGTTTTCTCCTGCACTGAGAACACCTCTCTCCTGTCTGCTCTCATCACGCTCTCACCAGCTTCGGAAACCACTGAAGACATATGAACACCAAGAGAGAAAAGTCTCCTACTGTGAACAAGGTTTAAGAAGAATACTGGACCCCAACAAAAAGAGCTATCTACAATCAAGGACTCTACGGCAAGCTAGAAACAAAGAAACAGTAACAAGAAACCCCCTTTTAGAGACTGCCTCAAACCTCTCCATTTTATTTTTCTTCTGATCTTTTCTGTCCTTATTTGCAGGTGTGTATCGCGTGTGCATGCTAGCGTGGGCGCATCATATATCTGTAGGTGTTAACCGTATTAGAGTTTAAGGTTTAATAAATGTCACTTTTCTTCTTTAAACCTAAAGAAAACCTGGAATGCTTATTTCTTTGCCTTATAAATTGGAAAGCTGTGAACAAGGATTCACAAAGTGGAGCTCAAAACACTGTGTTTAAAATTAAACCCTGTTACAATAAGATCAGGTGAAGATAGTAAAAGACCCCTCGACACCTTTCTCACCTGGTTGCAACAATGTCTTCTGAGGTGTCCTAGCAAACCACTATTTGAGCCACTATTTCCAAGTGACAGCAACTATCTCAGGGCAACCAAGGATGGACAACAAATATGGCCTTGCCAGTTTGCCCACACTCTGAGAAGTAAAAGAAACTACAAGTATACTCTACACGACAAAAAAGGTGTTAATGAATGAACAGTATTAAGGCTAGGAAGTGCAGGATAATGCAGATCCTTTATGGAATCTTCAGGTGTAATCCTATCCAATAATTGATTAACAAAAAGACAGCTCAATTATTACTAAACTAAATAAATTGCGTCCAACATCCATTTCATCCTTGAATGTCATCAAGAAAAGTCACATTTAAAATAGAACTCAAATAGTGTCAACTATGAACCAAGGTACAAAGTTCTACATTTCTACAAACAATTAGGGTACAGTTTGATATCTATGTTACTATTTTGTATGTTTCACAGAAAATAGGTGCCATTTAGGAATACAAACTTGAAATCTGTAAGATACTTTAAAACCTTCTACAAATTTAATTTAGTTGCTGGACTTGTACAAGAACCTTTTTCGTTTTTTTTTTACAGATACCCACACATTGCCTGTTCCACTCTAGGGAACAAAAATCATTTGAAGCTACAGATGCTATTGTACAGCACAGCAGTACAGCCCTAAGATACAAAACAAAACAAGTTTAGCTTTGGATAAAAAACCAGCTGGACACTTTCAGTCTTAAAGAAGACAACTAGATGAAACAAAGGGCAAAACAAAAACAAAATATCAACTCTAGATATTCCAGGACTTTGCAATGTCATAATGGTTTGGAACGTGAACATGTTGTAACAACAACTGCATTTAGATAGAAAAAAGGGTTGCTGAAAATTTCAGCAGCTTTTATGAATTTGACACCTTTAGTCTGAACACACTTACTCTGAGTTAAGGGGCTGAACACCTTTCTTGTATGTGAGGAAGGGGTCTCAGGATCCCCTCTTGCCCCTTCTCGGGTATAGCTGTATCAGGGTTTATCTTTTTAAACACAGTGAATGTTTAGCTTGCCACCTCAGCGAGCCCTGGCTCACTGTTCCTTGAATATAATTACAAATGAACCAGACAGGTTTTCTTGGGTTTAAATAAGAAAGTTTATTAACCCTATCACTCTAAACTGGTTAAAATTACTAAAATATACAACGCATTCACGCTCACATGCATACGAGAGGCACACACACACACGAATAGATACTTTGCTGCAGAGAGAGAGAGAGAGGCTTTCACTTCGAGTTCAGTTGCAGTCTCTACTTTCTGAGACACAATTCAAAAATCTGTGTTACACCAGCAGGTATGTCATGTGACCATCTTTTTGTTTGAAACAGCAGTTCCTAGAGGGTTGTTTGAATTTCAGAGTCTTTCAGACATACTCGGTAAGGGATTGGCTCTTACAAAGTCAAAGGCTGTTGACATCTTGATTACCACTATTGACAAAACCAATCTCAGTAATTGAATCAGGGAGCACTCCCATTGTTCCAACTAGATTGGGGTAATTTACTTCTATCTCTCAGCCTGCCTTTGTCTTCTCAAGATGCAAATGTGTGTGGTCATTTTTTTTAGCTGTTCAGTTCTGCTTTTTTAAAAAAAAAAGTTATTTGTAGTGTCCAGTAATAAGTTCTCAAGCAGTATTTCATACAATGAAATTAATATTTTTCCATCTGGCATGTGAGATTTCCATTACATATGAAACAAGGAAATATATGACCACTAATTGGAAATAAGCAAAATTACCGTTGAGATGGTGAAAACAATTGGGGGCCCAATATTAACACAGTCAAGTACTGTTCAGTAATCATTGAATGCATTTCAGACAGAAGTCACCAAGAGCAGATGTCAGTACTTATCAGATTTATGGTGATACTTTAATAATTCAAAATGGACCACAATTATCAGTTTGATATCACATTGGTGCCATTTGATGAACTTTTCACAACTTCCAATGTTTGAGCACATTTATAGATCTACCTCTCAAAGAAGCCCTCGCCAATGTTTCAGTAGAAGAGTGTGAAGACAATACAAAACATTGAAAGAAAAGCTGATAAGAAAAGTAAGCAACTTTGATCCTCTAGAGCTGATGTGAGAACTAAAAAGATTTCTGAAGAGATTCAGGGTGAAATATTTCCAAAAGAAATCTTGAATTTTATCATAGTTAGATTGCAGAAAATAGATCCCAATAGCTGCATTGTGTTACACGTTTTCCTAACTGTACTTATAACTGTAGCAACTGCAGAATGCAACTTTTTAAAACTGTAACTGTTCAAGAACTCTCTAAGGTGTACAAAGAGCCAGGAAAGGCCAAATAAATTGGCAGTGGTATCTATTACTGGCCCGTAAGCCTTTCTGAAGAATAAAACTGTTAAAAGAAGCCCAAAAGATAATTCTGAATTATTGAAAAAGTAAAATCAATCTGCCCTTAAACATCATAAAGTACAACTTCACTGTAACAAACTATGTTTATAACAAGCACCACCCAACACCCCCACTGCAGTTTTAACAATCCCAATGGCAAGACCAGATATTTTCCAAAATAAATCAGCTTTACTACAACAAACACTTAAGCAGGATTTACACAGAGGGGAACACAATGATGGAATTCAAGCTGAAACTAATTGGAAGATAACCTATTGTAGTGTGAATCCCACATGACATATGCATTTATTGCCTGATAAGATGATCCACCATCTGCACATAAATACATTAGTGACACTGAGTCAGGGAGACGGTGAGGATACATGGAAGGCACAGAACTACAATCACAACTTGCAAAACATCATACTGTCATTATCTGGAATTAAAGGTTACAAAAATTATTTCTGGACTGGTTATCAAGATAGAAACACCGTGCATGGAGAAAAGCACGAAAAATGTGAAGTAACCAATGCTGTATAGCATTTTTAAGAGAAAAAAATTAAATTCAAATTGGTCTTTTCTTCATTTTCTGATGCAGCAATTCACCAAACCCTACAACAGTGAGATAACAATCCATTCTGCTAGACCTGAGGAGTTTCATTATAGTGAAGTTCAACTGTATTACGTTGTGATATATTTTGGGTGATGTAAAAGCACACATGGCAGATTAGAAAGAGGTAAGCTGGGCAGATGGCTGAAAATCCTACAGCCAGGTCTGATCATCTATTAGAAAGGAAAGCAGACATGAGTGTGTTACAAAGTGTTACCGCTCACAGAGTACATTGTGCATTCCAACTTTCCCTATTGTGCATTCCAAGTATGTAACAGGAATGGGAAATAAGTTGTTTGCATTTAATCTGTGCGAAAAACATTTTAATGTAGGGAGCTTTTACAAGCATGGTAGGTGCACTGATATTTCTCATTCAATCACATCAACTCTTGATTTCCAGATGGTGGCCAGCACCTTGAAAACCCTTCAATAGTAATCTCACTGAAATGCCACTTCTTTCATGGTGAGTCATGGAGCTTAAGTGAATATTTAGTTTCTTAACATTATGGAGGAAAAAATCAAAGCTGACTAGCATGACATTGGAACGCATGTATGTTGATGTGAGGAGTGTCACAAATAAGGTTGATGAGCTACAGGCACACTTTGCCACATGGGTTTATTATATGCTGGCTATAACTGAGACCTGGCTTAAACATGGGAACTAAACATTCTGGCTACAATGTATTCAAGAGAGATAGGGTAGAAAAAAAGAGTGTGTGTGTGGGTAGCAGTATTGATCAAGGATATTATTACAGTCCTACAAAGGGACGACGCACCAAAGAGATCAAACACTGAGTCTATTTGGTTAGAGTTATAAAAACAGAAAAGGAGCATTGCATTGCTGGGCATTTACTATATACCCTAAATAGTCAGAAGGAAATAAAGCAGCAGATTTGTAGGCAAATTTCAGAGAAATGCAAAAATAATAAAGCACTACTAATAGGGAACTATAATTACCCTAATACAGACTGGGGCAAAAGCAGAGTGAAGGGTCGCAAGAGTGAAGAATTCCTAAAATGTGTACAGGAGAAGTTTCTTATTCAGAATGTTTCTAGCCCAATGAGGAAGGAAGCAGGTCCGTGAGATTCTATGATTCTGTAACACTGCATGGAGACAAAGCATTTGCTGCCTGACCTGAATATTTCCAGCATTTTCTATTTATATTTTAGATTTCCAGCATCGACAGAATGTTGCCTTTTGTTGCTAAATTTGCTTGGTGACTGTATGAAAATAAACATTACTCTTGGGGCTTACGTTCTTAAAAATAAGTGCAGAACTGCTATGCATTGGGATAACATTTGGGTAATAGTAAACATAATATAATTTCAAGTAGTTATGAAAAGGGGAAAACAAAAATTCAAATCTGAAAATACCTAACTGGAAGAGAGCCAATTTCAGTGATTTGAGAAGGAATCTCGCACAGATAGACTGGAAACAAAGATTGACCAGGAAAACGGTAAATGAGCAATGCTAGGCCTTCAAGGTTAAGACAGGTCACTTAAAGGAGACATACTCCCATATGGAAGAAAGATAGGCATCTAAAGCTAGAGTTCCCTGGATGGCAGAAGAAATAAATTGAAAATAAAACAGAAAAAGGTTTATGAAAAATTTCGGATACACAATAGTTGAAACCAGGCAGAATACAGAGTGTGCAAGGGGAAATTGATATAGGGCATATAAAAGGGCAAAGAGAGAGTATGAGAAAAGATCAGCAGGTAACTTGAAAGGGAACTCAAAAATCTCTTGTAAACATATAAAAAGTAAAAGGATAGTTAAAGGAACGGTGGGGCCAATTAGGGACAAAAATGAAATCTTCTAGTGGAGGTAGAAGGCATGGCTGAGGTCCTGAATGAGTACTTTCCATCTGCTTTCACAAGAGATAAAGTTCATATCGCAAATATTGGTTAGAATAAATATATATAGAAAGGTTGTGCGAAATAGGTTGGCATCACTCAAAGTTAGCAAGTCATCTGGTCCTGAAGGGATGCATTCTAAGTTGCTGAGAGAAGCTAGGCCGGCAATAGCAGAAGAAGGTGTGACCACAATCTTTCAATCCTCCTTGGCTATGGGAGTTGACCCAGAGGAATGGAGGGTTGCAATGTTACACCCTGTTCAAAAAGGTGGAATGGGATAAAACTGGCCAGTCGAATATCAGTGGTGGGAAACTTGGTAGAGATCATTATCAAGAACAAAATTAATTCTCATTAGGAGAGATATGGGTTATTAAGGGACAACCATCACATATTTATTAAAGGAAAATCATGTCTGACTAACCTTATTGAGTTCTTTGATGAAGTAACAGAAAGGATTGATGAAGATAGTGCAGTACACCTACACACGGACTTTCAAAAGACATTTGATAAAGTACTACATTACATTCAAAAAACAGAAGCACATGATATTGAAGAGACAATGATAACTTGGGTACATAATTGGCTAAGGGGTAGGAGAGAGAGAATAGAGGTGAAAAGATGTTTTTTGACTTAAGAGAAACATGCAGTGGGATCTCAGGGATTGGTATTAGAACCATTGCTTTTCTTAAATGCCCTGGACTTGGGTATAGGGAGTACAGTTTTGAAGTTTGCAGATGATACAAAACTTGAGACCATAGAAAACAGTGAGCAGAACAGTGGCAGACTTCAGGAAAATATAGGCAGGCATGAAATGGACAGACACATGACAGACGCAATTTAATGTGCATAATGTGAAGTGGAACAAAGTGGGGGAGCAGTATTAACTAAATAGTGCTATTTTGAGGGGGATGCAAGGGCAGAGTGCCTTGGGGATGTATATTCACAAATCTTTGGTAGGGCAAGTAGATGCGGCGGTTATGAAAACATGGGATACTTGACTTTTTAAATATGGCCACTGAAGAGGAACTCATGCCAAACCCTTACATATCATTGGTTAAACCTCAGTTGGAGTACTATGTACAATTCTGGCATCACACTTTAGGAAAGATGTAAATGCCTTGGAGAAAGTACTTTAATAAGGAGAGACTTAATAGAGATATTCAAAATTATGAGGGATTGTGATTAAGTAAGTAGGCAAAAAATTGTTTCCTCTGGCAAGTGGTTCAGTAAGTATTATTTAAAATATTTGGGAAAAGAACTAAAAGAGAAAAGAGAGATTTTTTCACATGGAGGGTTGTTAACATCTGGAATGCACTACCTGAAAAGGAAGGTAGAATCAGATTCTATAGCAACTTTCAAAAGGCAATTGGACATGTGCTTCCCAGGGTTATGGGGAAAAGGTTGGATTTGGGACCGAACTGGACAGCTCTTTCAAAGAGCCACCACAGGCACGACAGGCTAAGGGCCTCCTTCTGGGCTGTAAGATTCTGAGGGCTAAAACTTGGATAGTGCTAGTTTTGGGGCACCATGATTGTGCAGCCCAGCACAAAACATGCTACCGACTGTGTGCACTCAGCAGGGGGCTCAGATGCCTGCATGGCTAGCACTTCTTAAAGGCAGACTGCACCTCAAAGTGGAACTATCTCCAAAAGTACTTCAGAGAAGGAATACAAGTACCAATGGAGCCGCAAGCCAGAGAGAGCGAGCTCCCAGGTTCTCTGATGTGGCAATGGAGGCCCTAGTCCAGGAGGTGGAAAGGAGAAGCAATTTTTCCCCAGGGGGCCAGGAAGCACTCCAGCCACACACAGCTCAATTCAAGGAATCTGGCCCCGAGGACCTGGCTTTAGTGCCTCACACAGGTGGTCAAAGTCAGTGAATGCATCTTCAAATGCCATCTCCTACACTGCTCAATCCACCACATCCCCATTACTTACTCATTAATTGTCTCTAATAATGAGGATTCATGCCCAACATTCAGATGCTCCACCTCACCCTCACACACTTATCAAGCTTCACACCCAGATCTCGCAGTTTCCACATGCTTCCAGCTATTCAGCTATGACAAACAGATCACCTAAACACCTTGCAACACATTCACAGATACTCTTCCCTCTTTCTTGCAGGACAAGGTCACACATAATAGACGGGAGCTGCAGAGCCAGCAGGGGAGCAGGCACACATGCCTCTCTTGAGCCTGTTGAAGAAGATGGTGCTGCAAATTATTGGCCCAGCAGTGACTGAGGTCATTGCAATCGGCATCGCCAAGAACATCCAGGATGACTGTATGCTCCTGCTTTATGCACCTTCTCAAATTCCACCACTCTCATCCCACTATCTGCCATGACGTGCACTCTGCAGATGATGCAACCTTGAACCTCTTACTTTTCACCCAAATCCCTTTCCCCAACCCTCTCCTTACACATTTATGCTTTCAGATAGCCAAGAAATGCCACCAGGCTGGTAGGTGCAGCTTTATGAAGGCACAGTGGCGCAGTGGTTAGCACTGCAGCCTCACAGCTCCAGGGACCCGGGTTCGATTCTGGGCACTGCCTGTGTGGAGTTTGCAAGTTCTCCCTGTGTCTGCGTGGGTTTTCTCCGGGTGCTCCGGTTTCCTCCCACAAGCCAAAAGACTTGCAGGTTGGTAGGTAAATTGGCCATTATAAATTGTCACTAGTATAGGTAGGTGGTAGGGAAATATAGGGACAGATGGGGATGTTTGGTAGGAATATGGGATTAGTGTAGGATTAGTATAAATGGGTGGTTGATGGTCGGCACAGAGTCGGTGGGCCGAAGGGCCTGTTTCAGTGCTGTATCTCTAATCTAATCTAATCTAATCATAAGCAAGAAGACACATCTGATGAAGCAGCACTGGAGCTCAAATACTGGCACTACGCATATTTTAAGAGGGTAGTATTGAGGCGGGATCTGCATTTCGTGAGGCATTGGGCACAAGTGCGCTGCAGCAAGGCCAGGTCAAAAGGATAGCACATGTCCCAACTCCCCAGAAGGCGAGGATGCAGTTGAGTTCTTCTGCAGAGGACTCAGATGAGGACTTCAATGGGATGGCTTACAGGAGGAGGCTGATGGACATGCAGATAGAGATGCTTGGTGCATTGCAGGCCTGCCAAAGAGCCTGTAGTCACCGTCAAGGAGCATGGAGGTGTCCAGCTCCAACTTGGAACAGGGCTTCGTGCAGAGTTTGGAGCCAATCTTTCCAGTGTGGAAGTAGTGGTCAACTCCTTGACAGCATTTGCAAACACAGCTGTGATGCAGCGGCTGATGGCCGATGATTCAGCTTCCATTGCAGCACAGGAAGTGACATCTAATGTGTGAATGCTGCAGTGGAAGCTCATTTTGAAGTCATAAGAACAATGCTGGGTTTACTGTCGCTGGGTGAAAATCCTGGAATTCCATTCCTAACAGCACTGTAGGTGTACCTATCCCACATGTACTGCAGCGGTTCAAGAAGGCAGCTCACCAGCACCTTCTCAAGGGCAATTAGCGATGGGCAATAAATGTTGGCCTAGCCAGCGATGCCCACATTCCATGAACAAACAAAAAAAAAAATCCCTGCTTGATGTCAAGCAGGCTCAGACTGCTGCCATCATGGCTGCAGATACCCAATGCTCAAAGAAGCATGCAGGCTCCAGAAATCTGTGCTCCAGCAGATTACTAGGTTTGCTGAGGGACGGATTTAGAGGAGTGGTAGTGGCTCCATGGTACACAAACGTTCTGTCCCCTCTCAGGACAGCATTTGTGCTCTGATCAATGCCACTCCACCAATACCTTGCTTTGACCTGATAGCCAACCAGACCACTGCCACCTGTGCTGAGGTGGTGCAGTTTGAAACCGGGCCCTCAAGGCCCCGAGCTACTTGAGGGCGTCCTGCAATGCCACCTGCAGTCTTTCCCATTTGAAAGTCAGCAGCCTTCTACCAAATGTACACAGCCAGTGTGGTAGCACTGTGAAGGGACACTAGGCCAGGCAAAGGCACCCGCAAGACTGGTACTAAGGGAATGCACAAGGGTGAATGGTTCAGTTTTGTGTGTATTATTGGAAGCATTGTTGGATAAAACTGATACGAAATTGTATTTGGGGATGGCTTTTAGCCAAGAGGGATGGATCGGTGGGGAATTGTGGAGCAGTGGTGATGTGAGGACAATTTCAGGTGAACCAGAGTCTGATTAGAGCGATGAGGTTCCAGATGCCTCCTCCCTTCCTCCTGCTCTTCTTCTTCCTAAAGTCCTCTCCAAAGGCCTGGTGGCAAGGGCTGCACCCTGCTGAGAATTAGGTTGTGTAGCTCACAGCAGACCACTATGAATTGGGAGACATGCTCCAGCGAGTATTGTAGGGCTCTTCCAAGCAGTCCAGGCAGAATGACGAAGGTTTACTCCACGATGTTCCTGGGGCCAGTATGGCTCTGTTGTACATGTGCAGTTCACGTGTGGTCAGGTGGCAGAGGGTGTCATGAGTCACATGTAGAGCGGGTAACCCTTGTCACCATGCTCAAATATGGTGGGAACAGCTGACTAGTGCAGGACAAAAGCATCATGACTGCTGCCAGGATAGCAGCATCCACCAACATATTGTTCTGTGCTTTATAGCACACCAATTGCATGTTAAGGGATTGGTACCACTTGCAGTTCCAGTACATCTCCCCATTGAGGTATGGGGCCCAAAGAGCCTCGTGAGTGCAGTGGATAGTTCCCTGCACCATTGGGAATCCCACTACCTTGGCAAAGTCACATGTCTGCTCCTACTGCTTCTCCCTGGTTAGTGAGAAGACTATGAAGTCGCCTCTCTTTCTGTACAGGAGCTCTGTTACCTCCCCGATGCTGTGATGCATGACGAACATTGAGATGTTGGCAAAGTCACTGGCTCCAGCCTGGAAGGATCTGCTAGCATAGAAATTGAGGGCCACGATAATCTTCATGGCCACGATAATCTTCATGGCCACTGACAGCACCATTCTTGCCTTGCTCTGCAGCTGCAGATTCAATTGAAGGAGGTGACACGGTAACCATCTCCTTGGTGAATCATAACTGCTTCAGACACTGCTCCTGGCTGAGGTGGAGGGAGAAGTGCTCCCTGAAGACCCTAGGTGTGTACAGCCTTCTTTTGAGAGCCCTCCTCCCGTTGCGTACAGCTTGTCCTCCACGTCTCTGTTGTGTTGCAGCCCAAGAGGGACTGCAGCTATAACCCCCGTGAGTGATAACAGGCTTTTTGCTGACAGGTCTTCAAACTCCACTGACCGCCTTGGGGAAGTCCAGCATCACTCCCTCTGACTCCAACAACACAGTACACTTCACTTCCACTAACTCCACAGATGCAAACGTAAGTCAGAAGCACCTCATCTGAAAGTCCCATGCTGATCCCTTTAAATAGCATTAGTGAGGGTGTCCTTCTTGCAGCTGAGAGTGTTTAAGAGAGAGTGTTAACAGGACCTGCAAGGACCTAAATGATAGGTTGGGCGGTCAAATCAGTATCAGACACTGAGTGACTTAGCAATCTGCCCACTCTCCATGCCTCCGGCACATGCACAACACACCCATGCTGGCGCGCTTCCAAGCATAATGCGCTGTGCCGGAAGTGGCCAGCACTGGATCGGCTGCCATTTTCGGGGCTCCAGGCTCCATAGCGCTGGTACTAGCGGCACTATGAAGCCGAATTTTGCGGTTAATTATTCTACAGCACTGCATGGAGATAAAGCAAATGTTGCTAAATTTGTCTTGGCCACTGTATGGAAATAAACAGTACACTTTGAGTTTACATTATTAAAAGTGCAGAACAGCTGTGAATTAGGAGAATATGATAGGTTTTCAACAATTAAAAGGAGGAACTGATGGAATACTGTTGTTGCACTGTGGGATAGATTTCATAATTGCATTGGTGTGCATTCAATACCTTTGTCAGAACAGAAATTGTATAAACACAACTATTTTAAGGACAAAGCTTCATACCGCAGTAAATGGAGCCCTTCAGTCAATTAATCGATCTGTTAAAGCACCAGTTAATCCACATGATTTCTTCAATATTGCGGTGTTCTGATGTTGCTGATCTTTCTATATTTTAGAACAAAATGTTCTGATATGTCCTCATATTACAAATGTAAACATCATGAAAGGGCAGGACCTTTTAAAATACTGCACCTAGAGCGATAGGGACGTCAAACTGCCTGAATAATATTTTGCTGCACATCATTACTTTTCAAAATGAACAATATGTATGGAACATGAGTAAACGTCTGACATTGACCCACTTGTAACTTACAACATACTTAGTTACATTTACCAATATAAATAAAATCTAAAAACTGAGCAACAGAATTTAATTGAACATGAGTAAACTGTACAAACTGATTCATATACTTACCAGCAAGGAGAATGAATGGCAGCTCAACATGCATATCTTCCATACTGTTTGTTCATCATGAAGGATAAAATATCAGACTATGAACAAGCCCCATTCAGGGGTCCCTGCTGCTAAATGTAACCCATCTGTACAGAATAAATGCACATTACATAAATCTGTGTGTGAGGGTGTGTGTTAGTGTAACAAACTAGGCTCAAAACTTAACTTGTGGACTGTCCTGCAGCTGAAATCCTCAAAGACCGACAAGCCTGAACTATTTCTACATTAAATGTATATGTCTAGCTGATTAAGAAGTAGGCAGTGAAACACCATCCAGTACTTGTACACTTTACCTTAACTTTCTCACGATCTTTCAGTACAATGATTCCAGTGCCAACTTTTTATTATTCCCAACTCTTCCTTACTCTGAAATGATCATAAAAGAAATCACTCTGAAAATTGACAACCGTTTAGTTACTTTCATTCATCTGACGGCACATTTGCAAATCTCAGATCCACCATCCAAGTTTCTAGCCTCAGACCCAGACATTTATCACTACTCAAATGTGATGTCTATGTTGCTCTAATCCTCCTATTTCCTTTCTTCTGAGGCCCATGTCCAAATGGCTTTTGTTCAAATTAAGTAGTGTTACAGCTAATTCAACTAGAAATATTAGAAATTAACAGGAATTTTTTTTTCAGATGTTCAAGGTGTAACAGATGCGTGTATTTACAAAGTTGTAAAGTAGCACCAAAGATCAAATACAAGAGATTGCATCTGTGATGCCATAATCAGATTTTATTAGTATTCAGTGGACTTTTGCGTAGTATTACTGAATCTCAAACATAAACTTGTTTTTTTTTAAAGAAAATTACAACTTTATGGATCCGCACAACACGATTCTAGAAAGGAATTGCCTCAGATGCCACTGCCATTAAAAGCACCCACTTAGTGTTAGAAGCAGGGTACACTTAATTTGTTTTACAATGCACAAATCACTAGGAAATTAATTTTGAAAATAAATTAAACTTTATATAGCTATTTTAATAAATGTTTTTTATGAATGCAATGGGAAAGGAAGGTAGCCCAGCCACCATCCAATCCAACAGCATTTGAACTCAGTGCTGGAGTGAATACAAAAGCATAAGTTATATTATGTAAAGATTACATTGTTATATTTATGAGTATGGTTATCAATTTTCCACAATTGTTAAATCTATTTTTTCAATCAACAAGAATGCAGTGGTTTTGGGAAGGGTAATAAGAGGGTAATGAAGCTGTAGCACAGGTCAGTCAACCAGGCAGGGTGAGTGTGGAAAAATAATTCCAGAAGTAAATAAAAAAAAAATCAACTACACTCTTAAAGAAGTACACCATATTATGAACCCTCACAAATGCAACAACTTACATTTACCTAGCCCCTTTTAAATGTAGGGAAAAAACCAAGGTGTTTCACAGAAGTGTCCTCAGAAAAACAATAAATGGCAAGCCAAAGAAGGAAATATTAGGAGGGGTGACCAAAAACTGTGTCAAAGAGGTGGGTTTGAGGAATGTCTTAAAGTAGGAGGGGGAAGTTGAGATGTTTAGAGAGGGAATTCCAAAGCATAGGGCCTTGATGACTTTGCCAATGGTGGGACAAAGGCAACATAGAATGCATAAAAGTCGGAAGAGTAGACAGAACAGGGGGTTAATGGAGTAGAGAACATTTCTGAGATAGGAAGTGGTCGGACCAAAAAGGGATTTAAACATGAAGATAAGAATTTTAATGAGAAAATCAAATTACCACTTCAGTTTTTAGGTTGTTATTAGCCCTAGACTTTAAGTTCAAGTATAACGTATTCCTAAAATCAGTTAGATCACATTAACAAGGATGCTGAGAAACATGAGCTAAGATGCTCAACTGCTGAACAACTTCAAGGGTGGTAACTGGACTATGAAAGAATCCAAGATAACATGAAGCTTGGGTGGCAAGAACCATTTCAGCTGCTCCAATGGAATCCTTATGAATGGGAGAAGGCTATCTCTATTAAATAGTAATTGTAATACAAAGTCAGAATCTTTCATGTTATTCTGAAGCCATATTTTACATGGCTGTAAATCACTGATTGAAGGATTTTTCCTACCTTTATAGAAGTTGTCCACCTGAACATCCTATTTGAATATGTAACCAAAAGTAACCTTATGGTAAAATCTTTATCCAAACACTAAAGTAGACCATAATGCATCAGTAAAAATCAGCACATAACGCTTCAGTAAACATTATCTACTGACCCAAAATGGCAAATATTGTTGGCCCAAACCATATGAATTTTCAACCCCTGAAAGAGTCTACAGGATCCATTAAGATTCCAGGATAAGTAATGGAAAACTTATGCATCATCAGTGAAGATGGTTAGGGCTATTTGTTTACACGCTTCAGGAATAAAAGATTGTACAGAACTTCAACATCCATTCCCATTACCTCAATGCTTAATAAGCAGACATTTACACTTTTTTTTTTAATTCAATAAAATGCAGCATAACAAAGTGAGATGGAGATTGCTTCCCGTTTTGATGAAGAAATTATTAATCTATTGCTATTAATGTATTTCCTTTTGGCATCTAATCCACGAGCAATTTATTTTCCAAACACATTAATTATCGTAGCGTCAGACTGGTAAATCTCCAGTTACAACCAGCACAAATTAAGCTTTGAGCTTTCACTCAGTCGACATGAATTTTTAAAAATAATTCTGAACCTCAAAGCACAGCTGATCAGAGCAAAGAACAGGTACGTGGGACAAAATCCCCCAGACCTGGAATTGGGAGTTCGGGTACCTTGCAATCTGGTGGCAGTGGCAAGTTTTAGAAATGCAGATTTCTTGACCGATCATAAGAGTTTTGCCCCATTCCCTGAAGTTTATTTCAAGTATAAACTGAGGAAGCAGAAGTCTGCTTATAAGGCATACTTTCTCTTCTGTGCTTAAATTAAAAATACATTGCAGATCCCAAACAAAGGATTGATCAAGGCCACTGCATTTTCTTAAGACTCTTACAGCAATTACTCTCCATGCTTGTGCACAAGGCTTGTGAGTAATGTGAAAATGTGACACAACTGGCAGTGGTGCTGTATTAACAAATAGGATCACATATAGCAAATATCAATCTGGCATTGCTATAAACTCAGTGGTAACACTGAGTCATGCTGCTGATTCTGACTAATTTTCAATTTATTTTGGCTACAGTTGGGGTATTTTTCATGTACTTAATGGGGTAAACACCTCCTTTACCCTGCATAATGAATTAGAATAGTCTCTGCAAGGTATTCCTCCCAGAATGACACAGCACAACCCAATTTTGTTTTAAAAAGTCACTGATTTCCACCGACCACCTCATCTAACTAAACTTTTGCTTTACTTGAATGCTATGGGCCACCTGGACACTTGCATGGTTTCTGGAAGTAAATTTTACCCGAATAACCACAGGTAGACACTGTTGTCTGAAAGCAAGAGGTCTCTCACATCGACATGCTATCACTGATTAAGTTCTCTCAAATCCCCAGCCAGTTACTTGTTGGTGGTGTTCTGACGTGATACAGCAGGAGGCACTCTAACAATCTCCTCGTATTTTGGTGGTGGATCACTGTATGATGTGGTTGTATCCTCCCCGCTGCTTTCCACATGTCCAGTAACCTCTTCATATGAAGGTGGGGGAGTGGCATTGGACAGTCTAGAAGAGACCGACACAGATTGTTCCTGCACGTATAGAGTTCTGTTTGATGGCGGGCCACTGAGTTCATTGCGGTCTAAAGTAGGTCTGGTACCCTGCTCGTGATGAGATGGGTCTGTCTGAGCATGTGACGTCTCCCGATGCACAAGGACCCGAGGCAGGCTCCGTGTCGTGCGGCTCGTCAGGTACCTGCTCTGAGAGTACGTCGGCCGGCGTCGAGTCGCCTTTTGCAGCTGACACCTCCAAATCACAAAGAGTGCAATAACAATTAAGAGTGCTACACCCAGGAGAGGGACAACAACATAGATTGCATCAGTGCGCTCCACACGCAGACCAGAGTTGTTGCTGGGGGTTGTGTACAAATTGCTGGTGTATCCCTTCCAGAACTCCATCTTTTTAAAAAAAGAAAAAAAATTGCAGATTTGAAATCAGTTCTCAATTTTATCAGGTTCACATGTTACAATTATTTACTTATTGCACTTTATCGCGGACCAGAAAAGATTTCTCAGCTAACATGCTGAGTGTTTTAATTCAACTTCTTGTCTGCATTAGTGAACTTACATTCATGTGAGTTCCTGATCTGAGGTGATAAAACTGCAGGAAGACACAGATGCTAGGCATTTCCTGACAGGTGAGAAAGGAAAAAAGTCACCCCTCCCAAAGCTGCTCTAAATGTGTTTTTATATTATAGGAATATTCGACAAGAAATGCATGGGTCTTCCGCCATTGGCTGCTTCCAATAGTGTTTATGAATGCGGGCAATGTGGTGAATAATGTTGGTGAGCTGCAGGCGCAGATAGTCATGTGGAAATATGACGTTGTGGCAATAACGGAGACCTGGCTCAGAAAAGGAAAGGACTGCAGACCAAATATTCCTGGATACAAGGTGTTCAGGAAAGATAGGGAAGCAAGGAAAGGAAGAGGGGTAGCAGTATTGGTTAAGGAGAACATTAGAGTGCTGGAGAGAAAGGATATCCTGGAGCGGTCAAGGAGAGAACTTATTTGATTAGAACTATGAAACAATAGAGATACCATTACATTGCTGGGGGTATTCTATAGGCCACCAACTAGTGGGAAGTATATGGAGGAACAAATTTGCAAGGAAATTAGAGAGAGGTGTAAAAATTGTAGAGTAGTTACAATGGGGGACTTTAATTATCCTAATATAGACTGGGATAGTAATAGTGTAAAAGGCAGAGTGGGGCAAGAGTTTCTAGAGTATGTTAAGGAGAATTCTAGTCCAACAAGGAAGGATGCATTGCTGCATCTGTTTCTAGGGAATGAGGTGGGTCAAGTGAATGAAATGTCTGTAGGAGAACATTTAGGGGACAGTGACCATAGCATCATAAGGTTTAGGTTAGCTATGGAAAAGGACAAGGAGCAATCCAGAGTAAAGATAATTAATTGGGGGCGGGCCAACATCAGTGGAGTAAGAACAGATCTGGCCCAAGTAAATTGGAATCAAAAACTGGAAGGCAAAACAATAACTGAACAATAGACTGCTGTTAAAGAGGAGACAGTTCAGGTACAGTCAAGTGATATTCCCATGAGGGGGAAAGGTAGAGCAAACAGATCCACAGCTCCCTGGATGAAGTAAGAGATAGAGAGTAAGATGAAGCAGAAAAAGGGTGCGTACGAAAGATGTCAGGTGGATAAAACAATTGAGAACCAAGCTTAATATAGAAGGTTCAGGGGGACGTGAATAAACAAATGAGAAGCAAAGAGACAGTATGAGAAGAGATTTGTAGCTAACAATAAAAGGCAATCCAAATGTCTTCCACAGGCATATAAATAGTAAAGGGGTGGTAAAAGGAGGAGTAGGGCTGATTAGGGACCAAAAAGCAGATTTACACATGGAGACTGAGGGCATGGCTGAGGTACTAAATGAGTACTTTACATCTGTCTTTATCAAGGAAGAAGATGCTGCCTAAGTCATGGAGAAAAAGAGGTACTGAGACACTGGACGGGCTAAAAAATGATAAAGAGGCGGTATTAGATAGGCTGCCTGTACTTAAGTTGTTAAGTCACCAGGACCAGACGAGATGCATCCAAGGATACTGAGGGAAGTAAGGGTGGAAATTGCAGAGGCACTGGCTGTAATCTTCTAATCCTCTTTGATACAAGTGCGGTGCCAGAGGACTGAAGAATTGCAAATGTTACAAAATGCTATCCTTGTTCAAAAAAGGTGCAAGGATAAGCCCAGCAACTACAGGTCAGTCAGTTTAACCTCAGTGATGGGGGCGCTTTAGAAATGATAATTCAGGACAAAATTAACAGTCACTTGGACAAATGTGGATTAATTAAGGAAAGCCAGCACAGACTTGTTAAGGGCGAATCATGCTTAACTAACTTGTTTGAGTTTTTTGAATGAGGGAACAGAGGGTTGATGAGGGAAATGGGGTTGATGTGGACTTCCTAAAGGCATTTGATAAAGTGCCACAAACCAGGCTTGTCAGCAAAGTTGAAGCCCATGGAATAAAAGGGGCAGTAGCAGCACGGATATGAAATTGGCTGGGTGACAGGAAACAGAGTAGTTGTGAATGGTTGTTTGTCGGACAGGAGAAAGGTATATAGTGGGATTCCCCAGGGGTCGGTGTTAGAATCACTGCCTTTCTTGACATATATTAATGACTTATACTTGCGTGTACAAAATTTGCAGATGGCACAAAACTTGGAAGTATTGTGAACTGTGAAGACGATAGTGATAAACTTCAAGAGGACATAGGCTGGTGGAATGGGCAGATAAGTAGCAGATGAATTTTAATGCAGAAAGGTATGAAGTGATTCATTTTGGTAGGAAGAATGAGGACAGGCAATATAAATAAAAGGGTACAATTCTAAAGTGGGTGCAGGAGCAAACGGACGTGGGGGGACATGTGCACAAATCACTGCAAGATGCAGGGTAGGTTGAGAAAGCGGTTAATAAATCATGTAGGGACACAGAGTACAAAAAACAAGGAAGTTATGATAAACCTGTATAAAACACTGGTTCATCCTCAACTGGAGTATTGTGTCCAGTCCTGGGTGCCACACTTTAGGAAAGATACTAAGGCATTAGGGAGAGTGCAGAAAAGATTCACGAGAATGATTCTGGGGATGAGGAACTTCAGTTTTGTGGATAAGTTGGAGAGCTGGGGCTGTTCTCCTTGGAGAAGGGAAGATTAAGAAGAAATTTGATACAGATGTTCAAAATAATGAGGGGTCTGGATAGAGTAGACAGGGAGAAACTGTTCCCACTGGTGGAAGAATCCAGAACTAGAGGACGTCGATTTAAAGCGATTGGCAAAAGAAAAAGCGGTGAGTGGTTAGGATCTGAAAGTGAGAGTTTGGTGCAAGCACATTCAATCAAGGCCTTCAAAAGCAAACTGAATAAACATCGGAGGAGGAAAATATTTGCAGGGCTAAAGGGATAAGGCTGGAGAGTGGGACAAGATGAGTTGCTCTTCTGGAGAGCCAGCACAGACATGACAGGCCAAATGGCCTCCTTCTTTGCTGTAACCATTCTATGATTCTATGAAATGCCCACATGCTTGTATATGTGAATCCACAAAGAAAGAAAGAAATGTGCTCTGCCACTGGCTCAGAAAGTTAATCCAGCGAGTAGTTGAGCTAAATCAGGTATGGCAGCATAGTGGTATGTTACTGGACTAATAATCCAGAAGCCCGGTCTAATTTTTTTTTTCATTCATGGGAAGTGGGCATCGCTGTCTAGGCCAGCATTTATTGCCCATCCCAAATTGCCTTTGAGAAGGTGGTGGTGAGCTGCCTTCTTAAACTGCTGCAGTCCATGTGAGGGAGGTACACCCACAGTGCTGTTAGGAAGGGAGTTCCAGGATTTTGACCCAGCGACAGTGAAGGAATGGCGATATAGTTCCAAGTCAGGATGGCGTGTGACTTGGAGGGGAACTTGCAGGTGGTGGTGTCCCATGCATTTACTGCCCTTGTCCTTCTAGTTGGTAGAGGTCACAGGTTTGGAAGGTGCGAAGGAGCCTTGGTGCGTTGCTGCAGTGCATCTTGTAGATGGTACACACTGCTGCCACTGTGCGTCGGTGTTGGAGGGAGTGCATGTTTGTGGATGGGGAGCCAGTCAAGTGGGCTGCTTTGTCCTGGATGGTATAGAACTTCTTGAGTGTTGCTGGAGCTGTACCCATCCAGGCAAGTGGACAGTATTCCATCACACTCCTGACTTGTGCCTTGTAGATGATGGACAGGCTTTGGGGAGTCAGGAGGTGAGTTACTCGGCTCAGGATTCCTAGCCTCTGACCTGCTCTTGTAGCCACGGTATTTATATGGCTACTCCAGTTCAGTTTCTGGTAGTAATTGGCAGGGTTGGACTGGTCCTACGTTTAGTGTACAGGACATACCTGGGCAATTTTCCACATTGCCGGGTAGATGCCAGTGTTGTAGCTGTACTGGAACAGCTTGGCTTGGTGCGCGGCAAGTTCTGGAGCACAGGTCTTCAGAACTATTGCCGAAATATTGTCAGGGCCCATAGCCTTTGCAGTATCCAGTGCCTTCAGTCATTTCTTGATACCACGCGGTATCGAGTCGGCTGAAGTCTGGCATCTGTGATGCTGGGGACTTCAGGAGGAGGCCGAGATGGATCATCAACTCGGCACTTCTGGCTGAAGATTGTTGCAAATACTTCAGCATTATCTTTCGCACTAATGGTAGAGTGGGGAATATGCCGGGCCATGATGTTACAGATTGTGGTCGAGTACAATTCTGCTGCTGCTGATGGCCCACAGTGCCTCATGGCTGCCCCGGTTTTGCACTGCTAGATCTGTTCGTAATCTATCCCATTTAGCACGGTGATACTGCCACACAACACGATGGAGGGTATCCTCAATGTGAAGGCGGGACTCCGTCTCCACAAATGCAGTGGTCACTCCCATCAATACTGTCAAGGGCAGATGCATCTGTGGCAGGCAGATTGGTGAGGACGAGGACAAGTATGTTTTTCCCTCTTGTCGGTTGCCTCACCACCTGCCGCACACCCAGTCTAGCAGCTCTGTCCTTTAGGACTCGGCCAGCTCGGTCAGTAGTGGTGCTACAGAGCCACTCTTGGTGACGGATGTTGAAGTCCCCCACCCAGAATACATTCTTGCCACCCTCAGTGTTTCCTCCAAGTGGTGATCAACATGGAGTACTGATTCATCAGCTGAGGGAGGGCAGTAGGTGGTAATCAGCAGGAGGTTTCCTTGCCCATGTTTGACCTGATGCCATGAGACCTCATCTGTCCTGCCGGTGGAACAGGACATACCCGGGGATGGTGATGGCAGTGTCTGGGACATTGTCTGTAAGGTATGATTCCGTGAGTATGACTATGTCAGACTGTTGCTTGACTAGTCTGTGGGACAGCTCTCCCAACTTTGGCACAAGCCCCCAGATGTTAGTAAGGAGGACTTTGCAGGGTCGACAGGGCTGGGTTTGCCCTTGTCAAATCCGGTGCCTAGATCGATGCTGGGTGGTCCGTCCGGTTTCATTGACTTCATAGAGGTTAGATACAACTGAGTGGCTTGCTAGGCAATTTCAGAGGGCAGTTAAGAGTCAACCACATTGCTGTGCGTCTGAAGTCACATATAGGCCAGACATAAGAACATAAGAAATAGGAGCAGGAGTCGGCTATTCAGCCCTTCAAGCCTGCCCCGCCATTCACTAAGATCACGGCTGATCTGTCCCAGGCCTCAACTCCTCTTTTGGGCCTGCTCTGCATAACCCAGGATTCCTCGAGATTTCAAAAATCTGTCTACCTCCTCCTTCAATACATTTAGTGACCCAGCCTCCACAACTCTCTGACGTAGAGAATTACAGAGATTCACCACCCTCAGAGAAGAAATTCCTTCGCATCTCAGTTTTAAATGTGTGACCCCTTATTCTGTAACTATGTCCCCTAGTTCGAGATTCCCCACCAGTGGAAACATATTCTCAACATTTACCCTGTCAAGCCCCCTTAGAATCTACAGGTTTCAATAAGATCACCTCTCATTCTTCTAAACTCCAATGAATAAAGGCCTAATCTGTTTAGCCGTTCTTGATAAGACAACCCCTTCATTCCAGAAATCAGTCTAGTGAACCTTTTCTGAACTGCTTCCAATGCTAGTATATCCTTCCTTAAATACGGGGACCAAAACTGTACACAGTACTCCAAGTGAGGCCTCACCAACACCCTGTACAGTTGTAACAAGACTTCCCTGCTTTTTAAACTCTAACTCCCTAGCAATAAAGGCCAAAATTCCATTTGCCTTCTTAATTACTTGCTGCACCTGCATGCTAACTTTTTGTGTTTCGTGCACAAGAACACCCATATCCCTCTGTACTGCAGTATTTTGTAGTCTTTCTCCATCTAAATAATAATCTGCCTTTTTATTCTTCCTCCTAAAGTGCATGACCTCACACTTTCCCACTTTGAAATCCATATGCCAGGTTTTTGCCCACTCACTCAAACTATCTATATCCCTTTGCAGATTCTTTGTGCCCTCATCACAACATGCCTTCCCACTTATTTTTGTATTGTCTGAAAATTTGTATACACTACACTCTGTCCCTTCCTCCAAGTCATTGATATAGATAGTAAATAGTTGAGGCCCTAGGACCGATCCTTGTGGAACCCCATTAGTTACGGCTTTCCAACCTGAAAAAGACCCATTGATCCCGACTCTCTGCCTTCTGTGTGTTAGCCAATCTTCAGTCCATGCCAATACTCCCAATACCCTGAGCTCTATTTTGTGCAATAACCTTTTATGTGACACCTTATCGAAAGCCTTCTGAAAATCCAAATACACATCTACCGGTTCCCCTTTATCAACTCTGCTTGTTATATCCTCAAAGAACTCTGTCAAACATGATTTCCCCTTCATAAAACCACGTTGACGCTGTCTGATTGCATTATGTTTTTCTAAATGTCCTGCTATTTCTTCCTTAATAATTGACTCTAACATTTTCCCAATGACTGATGTTAAGCTAACTGGTCTATAGTTTCCTGCTTTCTGTCTTCCTCCTTTCTTGAATAGGGGCATTACATTAGCAGTTTTCCAATCCGCTGGTACCCTACCAAAATCCAGTGAGGTTTGGTATATTACGACCAATGCCTCCGCTATCTCTGCAGCCACTTCTTTTAAAACCCTTGGATGCAGGCCATCAGGTTCTGGCAACTTGTCTGCCTTTGTGATAGAGATTGTTACTCCCTCCTATTTACACCTTGCTCATTGTTGGGATGTTTATAGTGTCCTCCACCGTGAAGACCGATGCAAAATATTGGTTTAAATTATCTGCCATTTCCCCGTTCCCTGTAATTAATTCCCAAGACTCATTCTCTAAGGGTCCCACACTTACTTTAGCTACTCTCTTCCTTTTTATATACCTGTAGAAGTTCTTGCTGTTTGTTTTTATATTTCTTGCCAATTTATTCTCAAAATCAATTTCCTCCCTCTTTATTAGTTTCTTAGTCATCCGCTGCTGGTTCCTGAAAAATTCCCAATCCTCTGGCCTACCACTAGCTTTCGCCGCTTTGTAAGCCTTTGTTTTTGATTTGATACTCTCCTTAACTTCCTTTGTTATCCACGGGTGGTTCATCGTTCTCATCGAGTCCTTCCTTCTGGCCAGAATAAATGTTTGCTGAGTGTTATGAAATATCTGCTTAAAAGTCTGCCATTGCTCATCTACTGACTTTCCCTTTAGTCTATTTTCCCAGCCGCTTTAGACAATTCTTTCTTCTTACCTCTGTAATTGCCCTTGTTTAAGTTGAAGACAGATTTGAGACCCGAGTTGCTCTCCCTCAAACTGAATTTGAAATTCTACCATGTTATGATTGCTTCCCCCAGAGGATCCTTAACTACGAGATCGCTTATTAATCCTACCTCGTTACACATTACCAAATCTAAAATAGCCTGTTCCCGGGTAGGTTCTGCAACATATTGTTCGAAGAAACAATCCCTGATGCACTCTACAAATTCGTCTTCCATGTTACCCATGCCAATTTGATTTGTCCAGTCTATATGCAGATTAAAATCACCCATGATAATTGTAGTGCCCTTCTTACACGCCTCCATTATTTCCTGATTAATACTTTGTCCTTCAGAGAGGGAATTCCTCGGGGGGCTATAGACCACTCCCACCCGTGATTTCTTTCCCTTGCTATTCCTTATTTCCACCCAAACTGATTCTCCATCACGATCTATTACACCTTTATCATTACTCACAACTGCACTGATCCCTTCCTTTAATAACAAAGCTACCCCACCTCCTTTTCCTTTCTGCCTATTCTTCTGGAACATCGACTATCCTTGAACATTGTGTTTCCAGTCCTAGTCATCCTGCAACCACGTCTCTATGATAGCTATAAAATCATATTCATTTATGACCAGACCACTTAAGGACAGCAGATTTCCTTCCCTAAAGGACATTAGCGAACCAGATGGGTTTTTATAACAATCGACAATGGTTTCATGGCCATCATTAGACTCGTTTTTTAAATTCCAGATTTATTAATTGAATTCAAATTTCACCTTCTCCTGTGGTGGGATTCGAACCCATGTCCCTGGAGAAATATCTTGGGTCTCTGGGTTACTAGTCCAGCGACAATACCACGACACCACTGCCTCCCCTCCGAATAATCAGTGATGAGTTCAAATCCCACCACATCAGCTGGGGAATTTAAATTAATTAAATAAATCTGGAATAAAAATGTGACCATGTAATAACTGGATTGCCGTAAAAACCCATCTGATTCACTAATGCTCTTTTGGGAAGGAAATCTGCTGTTCTTGCCTGGTCTGGCCTATAAGTGACTCAAGACCCACAGCAAAGGCTACAGGGATAGAATGGGGGAATGGGACTGATTGGATTGCTCTACAGAGAGCCAGCACAGACTGGGTCGAATGGCTTCCTTCTGTGCTGTTATGGCTCTACGGCACTATATCGTTGATTCTTAACTGCCCTCGGAAATGGCCTAGCAAGCCACTCTTGTCAATGGCAATTAGGGATGGATAATAAATTCTGGCGTTGGCAACAAGGCCCACGTCCCGTGAATGAATAAAAAGAAATAGATTAGCAAGATCTCAAGTTTGATCTCCCAGTCTGTACTGATTAGCTGCTCTCAGCTAATGTGGCACACTATAATTAGCTTCAGCACTTCCGGATTAGGAGGCGAAAATGATCCAGGCTTACTGCTCTTGAATACTATTCAGTGATCCCTGTTAATATTGTGCGTGTTCAGACACTGACTGAGAACAGGATCAGGCTTTACTGTGATATCCTGAGCAGTTGAATAATCTACATTCTAACTTCAGGCTTACACACAAAGAATCTCTACATGGGTGAGATGCTACAGGGAGTGACAAGGACGAGTACCTTCAAGGGGGAGGAAAGGAAGTGGGGGAGGAAAGGAAGTGAGGGCAGAAAAAGACTGACCACAATTTAATTTCCTGTCCTCTGGTGAGGAGGGGTGGGGGGTGGGCAGCAGAGTCCATAGTTATCCTGGTCACTTTCCCCAAATTTCTCAGCTGAGACAATGAACATGGTGCTTGGTGAATTGCAGAGAAGAACTTGTGTCACAAAAGTCTTGATTTTTTTTTAAACTAAGAGGTCTGTGCACCTTTAAGACTGAGAAAAAGGACTTTCCGTGAACAGTGACTGAATATTGACTTGGTGTTTGATGTATGCAGGCTGTAAACCTCGTATCCTAGCAACAGAAAGATTTACGACTGTCCAGTGAGTTGGTTGTTCTTGAAAACTTTCAGTTTTAATTCTGCAATGTATAAGAGACTAGGGAGCTGGGAGCAGCTAGCAATGAACTATAGCTGTGATTTGCTGATAGACCAGAGAAAAAGACCTACTCTCTTTGAAAATAAGCCTTGCATCTTATAGGAAGAAATATTACATTTGAGTTGGGGCTATGCTCTGCCAGGACAACAGAAAAAGACCCCTGCAGGGAGAAAAGACCCAGAGAAAGAGGAGTTCCTGCTCTCTGTGGAGAAAGGCTCCTTTTCTGAGAGGAAGCCTGTATTGTTGAAAATAGCAAAATTCCTATTGTCTCCAGTCTATGGAATATCTCTGCCTCAAGAGCAAATTCTGTCGCCTTTTGCGCTTTTGGAAGTTCCTGAAATCGCAAGTAAGTTTCTACTGTTAGACTGCTACGTTAAAATTTAAGTAGGCCTCTTGCTACAACCTTTTGCTGAAAGTTCTGTGTGATGCCTGCTGCAGATGAATTGCCTTGAACGCCTATCTGTCACAGACTGTTTATCAAACTTGCCTGGAGAGACTTCGAGTGGCATCTGACTATTCGACTCTGGGACACCTCACCACTCCATTACCAGACGTTACCCAGTTATTTTGTTATTCCTAATAAACAGTTCTAAATTAAAACGTAATTTTAAAACCGGTTTATCATTGGTTTTTAAATGTATGTGTGTGCATAAGGGTTAGGAAGAATAAGGAGTTGTATAATCTTTACATACATATTTATTTATCTCATTATGGTTTAAAACTTGCTTTATTAATAAGTAGTTAATTTTTTTTGTTGTTTAAAGAAACCTGGTTTGGCTTGCTTTATTCTGGGGGATAAATAAAGTGTTTAATTCAGCTGGTTTCTGGTAGGTGGGAAACTTTACTAATATGCTGTGACCTGTGGAGTAGTGGGACTGAATTAACAGTGCATTACTCCCGCCTTGGTTGTAACACTTGTCAACCTCCCCTTTATAACATAGCACTTTGGCAACACTGTCCACCAGCATACACCACAAATTCCAGTGTATTTTTTGTGAATTATAATGTGCTTAAACGATATCAGCACCAGAGAAGAGAATACTTTTACACTTCGTTATCTAATTTCACCACTTAATCCATACTACGATGTGACTCAGGAATGTTTAATGCCAAGTAAGATTCCCTCAACACATCCTATCAAACACTCCCAGATTAAGTATGATAAAGGTTAGGTGCAGCATGAAGCTCCTTCTACTGTACCCATTAAGTAACTCCAGATCAGCTAAAGCACGTTAGGTGTAAGGTAAGGCTTTTTTTTATTGGCAAGAAAAAAGTCGCTCAAGTCAGAAAGGTAGTGAATTTCTTGAGTACATTCAAGATCGTGTTCTGGAGCAATATGTTCTATGTTCAATGTGAATCAATATGAATCAACACGAGGGCCTTACTAGAATTAGTAATGAGCCAAATTCTGGCCCCAAGATGAGCTTCTGACCACATATCTGCAGCAAGACCACCTACACGACATTGCCTAACTGCCATAGCTCATCTGCTGCTGAAACTCTCATCCATGCTTTTGTTATCTCCAGACTTAACTATTCCAATGTTCTCCTGGCCAGCCTCCCGATCTTCCTCCCCCCATAAACTTCAGCTCCTTGAAAATCCTGCTGTCCGTATCCTAACTCGCACCAAGTCCTGTTTACTTATCATCCCTGTGTTCACTGACCTACATTGCCTCCCGTTCAGGCAACGCCTCAATTTTGAAATTCTCATTCTGGTTATCTACTCCCTTCAAGGCCTTACCCCTACCCATCTCTCTAACCTTCTCCAGCCCTACCACCCTCCAAGATCTCTGCACTATTCCAATTTTGGACTACCCGATTTGAATCGCTTCACCATTAGCGGATGTGCCTTAAGCTGTTTGGGCCCTAAGCTCTGGAATTCCCAAACCAAATCTCTCCACCTCTTTTCCTCTCTCTTCTCCTTTAAGATACTCCTTAAAATTTACCTCTTCGACCAAGCTATTGGTCATCTGTCCTAATATCTCCTTACTCTCATGTTCCTTGACACTATTCCCACTAAACTAATCACCCAACTTCCCTTCCTGGCTTTCATGTTAACTGATATTGTTAATGGTTCTCTCTCCTCAGGTCCTGTCCCGCTCTCCTTCAATTCTGCCATCTTCACCCCTCTCAAAAAAAACACTCGACTCTTTTATCCTTGCAAGCTACTACTGCCCCATCTCCAACCTCCCTTTCCTCTCCAAAGTCCTTGAATGTGCTGTCACCTTCCAAATCCATGCCCACCTTCCCCACAACTCTTTGTTTGAATCCCTCCAATCAGATTTCCGCTCCTGCACAATACCAAATCGGCTCTTATCAAAAAAGTCATAAATTACATCCTACGTGACTGATCCTCATCCTTCTCAACCTCTCTGCAGCCTTTGACACGGCTGACCACACCATCCTCCACCAACGCCTCTGCACGATCATCTAACAGGATGAGACTGCACAAACCTGGTTCCATTCTTATCTATCCAGTCGTAGCCAGAGAATCACCTGCAATGACTTCTCTTCCTGCCCCTGCACCGTTACCTTTGGTATCTTCCAAGGATCTATCTTTGGCCTCATCATAATTCTCATCTACATGCTGCTCCTCGGCGCTGTCATGCAAAAATACAGCATCATTTTCCACAAGAATGCTGATGACACCCACCTTACCACCACCTCTCCCTACCCATCCACTGTCTCTAAATTATAAAACTGTTTGTCCAACATCCAGTACTGGCTGAGCAGTAATTTTTTCCAATGTAATATGGGGAAGACTGAAGCCATTGCCTTTGGTGACAGCAACAAACTCCGTTCCACAGCCACTGATTCCATTCCTCTATCTGGCAATTGTCTGAGGCTTAACCAGATTGTTCACAACCTTGGTATCATATTTGATCCCAAGATGAGTATCCAACCACATATCCGCGCCACCAGTAAGGCCACAGATTATCACCTCCATAACATCACCCAGACTCTGCACTTGCCTCAACTCATTTGCTGCTGAAACCCTCATGTGTGCTTTTGTTACCTCAAGACTTGACCATTCCAATGCATTCCTGGCCAGCCTTCCACATTCTACCCTCTGTAACCTTGAGGTCATCCAAAGCTCTGCTGCCTGTGTCCTAATATGTACCAAGTCCCATTCACCCATCAGTCCTGTGCTCACTGACATACATTGGCTCCCAGAAAAGCAACACCTCACAGAATCATTACAACGCAGGAGGAGGCCATTCGGCCCATCGTGCCTGCACCGGCTCTCCGAAAGAGTAATTTATTTAGTGCCATTGCCCTGCCTTCTCCCCATAATCCTGCACATGCTTCCTTTTCAGATAACAATCTAATTCCTTTTTGAATGTTTCTATTGAACCGGCCACCACAACACTCTCGTGGCAGTGCATTTCAGACCTTAACTACTCACTGTGTGAAAAGGCTTTTCCTCATGTCACTTTTGCTTCTCTTACTCATAACTTTAAATCTGTGCCCTCTCGTTCTTGATCCTTTCGCAAGTGGAAACAGTTTCTATCTACTCTGTCCAGACCCCTCACTATTTTGAATACCTCTATCAAATCAGCTCTCAGCCTTCTCTTCTCCAAGGAAAACAGTCCTAACTTCTCCAATTTATCTTCAGAACTGAAATTCCTCATCCCTGGAACCATTCTCATGAATCTTTTCTGTACTCTCTCCAATGCCCTGACATCTTTCATAAAGTGCGGCGCCCAGAACTGGACGCAATACTCCAGCTGAGGCTGAACTAGTGTCTTATACAAGTTCAACATAATTTCCTTGCTCTTGTACTCTATGCCCCTATTAATAAAGCCCAGGATACTGTATGCTTTATTAACTGCTCTTTCAACCTGTCCTGCCACCTTCAATGACTTATGTACAAAAACACCCAGGTCTCTTTGCTCCTGCACCCCCTTTAGAATTGTACCCTTTATTTTATATTGTCTATGTTTTTCCTACCAAAATGAATCACTTCACATTTCTCTGCATTGAACTTCATCTGCCACCTATCCATCCATTCCACCAACTTGTCTATGTCCTTTTGCAGTTCTACACCATCCTCCTCACAGTTCACAATGCTTCCAAGTTCCGTATCATCTGCAGACTTTGAAATTGTTCCCTGTACACCAAGGTCTAGGTCATTAATATACATCAGGAAAAGCAAGGGTCCCAACACTGACCCCTGGGGAACTCCACTACAAACCTTCCTGCAGCCCGAAAAACATCCATTAACCATTACTCTTTGTTTCCTGTCACTCAGCCAATTCTGCATCCATGTTACTACCATCCCTTTTATTCTATGAGCTATAACTTTGCTCACAAATCTGTTGTGTGGCACTGTATCAAATGCCTTTTGAAAGTCACATCAACTGCAGTTAGCTCCTCAAAAAACTCCCAACAAGTTATTTAAACATGATTTTCCCCTAGGAAATCCATGCTGTGTTTCTTTAATTAACCCACATTTATCCATGTGATTATTAATTTTGTCCGGGATTATTCTTTCTAGAAGTTTCCCCACCACCGAAGTTAAACTGACTGGCCTGTAGTTGCTGGGCTTATCTTTACACCCTTTTTTGAACAAGGGTGTAACGTTTGCAATTCTCCAGTCCTCTGGTACCACCCAAGTCTAAGGAAGACTGAATATGGTCAGTGCCTCCGCGATTTCCACCCTCAGTATCCTTGGATGCTTCCCATCCGGTCCTGGAGCTTTATTCACTTTTAAATACAGACAGCCTATCTAATACGTCCTCCTTATCAAATTTAAACCCTTCAAGTGTCTGAATTACCTCCTCTTTCACCATCTTCTTCCCCGGTAAAGACAGATGCAAAGTATTCATTTAATACCTCAGTTATGCCCTCTGCCTCCATGCGCAAATCCCCTTTATGGTCCCTAATCAGCCCAACTCTTCCTTTTACCACCCTTTTACTATTTGTCTATAGAAAACTTTGGGATTCCCTTTAGTTAGTTACCAGTCTCTTTTCATGCTCTCTCTTTGCTTCTCTTATTTACTTTTTCACTTCCCCTCTTCACTTCCATATTCAGCCTGGTTCTCAATAGTATTTTCTACCTGGCATTGGTCATAAGCATATTTTTTCTTCTTCATCTTAATCTCTACCTCTTTTGTCATCCAGTGAGCTCTAGATTTATTTTCCCTACCTTTCCCTTTCGATGGAACATACCTTGACCGTGCCCAAACTATCTCTTCTATGAAGGAAGCCTATTGTTCAGCTACTGTTTCTCCTGCCAACCTATGTGCCTGAGCTCCATTCTTACCCCACTAAAGTTGGCTTTCCTCCAGTTAATTATTCTTACTCTGGGTTACTTGAGTTTAAAATTCTCATTTCAAATTCCTCCTGATTTTAAATTGTTCCATCATTAGTGGCCATGCCTTCAGCTCCATGGCCCGAAGCTCTGGAATTTCCTCCCTAAACCTCTCCACCTCTCCTTCCTCTTTTAAGACACTCCTTAAAACCTGAGTCTTTGACTGAGCTTTTGGTCATCTGCCTGAAGAGCTCCATATGTGGTTCCAAGTCAGATTTTGTTTGATAATGCTCCTATGAAGCGCCTTGAGATGTTTTACTACATTAAAGACCCTATATAAATGCAAGTTGTTCTTCCCAAATAAAACAGCCATAGCTGGCAAAAGAGGTGAAAGGTAACAGCTGGAATTTTACCCTAGGCGGACGGGAGCAAGCCACCGACTGAAAAGTTGGTGCTGAACCCACTTCCGCCTCGCCAGGGGATCCGACTCATATTTTGCAGGTCCCGGGCTTTAATTGCTCTGAACCGGGACTTCCACCCGCTTCAGGTAGCAAGTCCCCGATGGCCACTGCTGGGACTGCAGCCCAGCATGCAGAGAAGATGCCTGGGAGCCGGGAAGGAAGGTAAGTTTTGGTTGCCTCGCCGGGGGTAATCGGTCGGGCCCCGGAGAGGCAAGGGTGGTCAGTTGGGGGGAAGGGGGTGGTGTTTGGGGTAGTGGGGGCGGCCCTCCATCGGGTACAGGGTGCCTGATCATGAGGGCCACCCCGGGACACTGAGAAGATGCCTGCTTTTGTTAGGTGGCTTCTCCCGGCTCCAGGACACCTACTTGCCACGCGTAAAATCCACGTGGCCACTTAAGGGCCTTGATTGGCCTGGGGTAGGTGGGCGGTTTTTGCCGCCGTCCTGCGTAAAGTGGCGGCGGAGACGGGAGCATATCGGGATGGTCTCCCAGTGCCTCCCGCTTCATTTTACACTACCCCCACCACCATCCTGCTCGTCGGGGTGGCATAAAATTACGGCCAACATAAAACTAAAGGAAAGAGCATTTAAAAGTGCAAAAAACGGTGTAAATCCAAGGGATTGGGAGAGATATGAAGAACAAAGGAAGACAAAAAAGGCAAGAGCTGCAAAAAGGGCATGTGAAAAGAAACTTGCAAAGCAGATCAAGATTAACATGAAGTTTTTCCAATTACATTAGAAAAAAAGGCAGTCAAAGGTAATGTCAGCCCTTTAGAAACAGATGGGAGTAATATTGTAAATGAAAATAGTAAAATGGCAGGCTTGTTGAATCTTTGTCAATCTTCACAATGGAGGAAGAGGATAATACACCTGATATTCCCGGGAAATTAATAACGAATCAAGGACTGGAACTCATGAAGTTAACATAAGCACAAAAATAGTATTAGAAAAAATGGCACTAAAAGGCTGAAAAAGCTCCAGAATCTCATGGTTCGCATCCCAGGGCTTTAAAGGGGGTAGATGAGGAAATTGCAGATGCATTAGCCATAATCTTTCATATGCTCTCAATTCAGGAATTGTTCCTTTACATTGGAAAATTTCAAATGTAACTCCATTATTTAAGACCGATGAGAGAGAGAAACCAGGAAATTATAGATCTGTGAGTCTAATATCTGTCATGGAGAAGTTACTGGAATCTATAATGAAGGACAGAATGACTGAGCAATTAGGAGAACTTTGAGCTGATTAGAGAGATCCAACATGGATTTGTAAAGAGTAGGTCATGGCTAATGAACCTAATTTCATTTTTTGAGGAAGTAACGAAAGTAGAAGACAGGGGAATTGTCTATAGATGTAGTTTATATGGACTTCCAGAAGGTATTCAATAAGGTTCACATAAGAGACTGTTAGTTCAAACTAAAGCTCATGAAATTGAAGGCAAATTATTAGGTAGTCGAAGACAGAGTGGGGATAATGGGCATGTACTCAAATTGGAAGGAAGTGACTAGTGGTGGGGCCTCAACTGGTCATTATATTTACTAATGACCTAGATAACACAATAGAGAGCCATATATCGAATTTGCCAATGACACAAAGATTGATGGTATAGTAAGTAATGTAGACAGAGAATATAAAAAAGAGACATTGATGGATTGAATGGGCAAAACTGTGGCAGATGGATTTCAACACAGGCAAATGTCAGTTCATACATTAGGATTGATCTGAGTATTATATAAATGATAAAAAGCTAGGAACAGTGGAGCTCCAAAGTGATTTAGGGGTCCATGTACACAGATCACTAAAAGTAATAGTCAGGTACAAAAAAATAATCCAAAAAGGCTAATGGAATGTTAGCCTTTATTCCTAGACAGCTTGAATATAAAGGAGAGAAAGTTTTGCTGCAGCAATCCAAAGCTCTGATTAGGCCATGTCAGTACTCAATACAGTCTGGGCACCTTAGAAAAGATAAAACAAAACCAAGATACTGTGGATGCTGGAAATTTGAAATAAAAACAGAAAATGCTGGAACTACTCAGTAGGCCAGGCAGCATCTGTGGAGATCGAAAGAGAGTTAGCAATTCAGGTTGATGACTTATCATCAGAACTGGAAAAAGTTAGAGATGTAAAAGGTTTATAGCAAGTATAGAGGCTGGGAAAGTGGGAGAACAAAAGGGAAGGTCTGTGATAGGGTGGAAGAAGGAAAGATTAAATGACAAAAGGGATGATAGTGCAAGGCAAAATGAGGTGGGACAAGTAAAGAAACAAAAGAAACGTCTAGAGGAGGTGAAAATGGGAGAAGTAGAACCATCACAACAGCTACCATCCAAAAAAAAGGGAGATAGAAGTTATGATCTGAAATTGTTGAAGTTTATATTTAGTCTGGAAGGTTATAAAGTGCCGAATCAAAAGATGAGGTACTGATCCTCGAGTTTCAGTTCAGCTTCATTGGAACAGCATAGCAGGCCAAGACAGAGTGGGAGTTGGGCAGAAAATTAAAAAGACAGGCAATTGGGTTCACGGTCACACTTGCAGACTGAGCGGAGGTGTTTGCAAAGCGGTAACTCAACCTGCACTTGATCCCACCAATGTAGAAGAGCAACAAATACAGTGTACTGAATTGAAAGTACAAGTAAATTGCTGTTTTACCTGGAAGGAGTGTTTGGGGCCTTTGACAGTGGGAAGGGAGGAGGTAAAAGGGCAGGTGCTGCATCTCCTGCACTTACATGGGAAGGAGAGAGGGTGTTGAGGGTGACTGAACAATGGACCAGGGCGTCGCTGAGGGAATGGTTCCTTGGAATGCTGAAAGGGGAGGGGAATATGTATTTGGTGCTGGCATCATGCTGGAGAGTGGAAATGGCGGAGAATGATCCTGTTGAATGCGAAGGCTGGTGGGGGTGAAAGGTGAAGACAAAGGGAACCCGATCATGGTCAGGAAGGGAGGGGAAGGGACGAAAGCAGAAGTGAGAGAAATGGAATGGTCACGGTCCAGGCCCTATGAACCACGGTGGAGGAGGCAATCCTCAGTTGAGGATAAAGGAAGACACGCTGGAAGCACTGATATGGATAATGGCATCGTGAGAACAGATGCAACGGAGACATAGAAACTAAGGGAATGAAAGAGTCCTGACAGGAACCTGGATGGAAATAAAGTCAAGGTAGCTTTGGGAGTCAATGGGCTTATAATGGTTATTGGTCGATAGCCTATCCCCAGAGTAGTTGACAAAGGGAAGGGAAGAGACAGAGATGGACCTCGTGAAGATGAGGGAAAGGTGGAAATCGGAAGCAACAGCACCAATACAGTCAACATTGTACCGGAAACAGAGGTGAGAAAGGGGACCTGAGTAGGACTGGAACAAAGAATGTTCCACATATCCCACGTAACGAGAGGCATATCTAGGACCCATATGGGTTCCCAAAGCAATATAGAGTAGGTATGTGGGGTCAAAGGAGAAGTTCTACCAGGCAGAGGAAAATGGTGGTGGATTGGGACAAGTTGGGTCTCTGTTCAAGGAAGAAGCAGAAAGTTCTCAGGCCACCCTGATAAGGGATGGAGGAATATAGAGATTGGACATCCATGGTGAAGGGGAGATGGTTAGGACTCGGAAACTGGAAACTCTTAAAGTAGCGGAGGGCATTGGACGAGTTGCGTATGTAGGTGGGAAGAGACTGGACAAGGAGAGAAAAAAGCGCGACATAGAGTCATTATGGTACAGGAGATCATTCAACCCATTGAGTTCATGCCAGTTCTCTGTCGAGCAATCCAGTCAGTCTCATTCCCCTGTTGGATCCCCTTAGCCCCGCAAGTTTATTTCCCTCAAGTGCCTATCAAATTTTCTTTTGAAATCGTTGATCATTTCCACTTCTACCTACCCCATAGGCAGCAAGTTCCAGGTCATTTCCACTTGCTATGAAAAATAAGTTCTTCCTCAGATCTCCCACTGCACCTCTTGCCCAAAACCTTAAATCTGTATCCCCTAATCATTGTACCATCAGTTAATGGGAGCAGCTTTTCTTTGTTTACCTTATCTAAACCTGCCATAATCTTGTACACCTCTATCAGATCTCCCTTCAAGCTCCTTTGCTCCAAGAAGAACAACCCCAGCTTCTCTTGTAACTAAATTCCCTTAGGAAGAAATCAGTTTTGTGGGGCAAGAACAGGCTGAAACAACAGCTGGAATTTTGTTCTCGCGGCGGGGGCCACCGATGCGCCCAACAGTGGGCGTGGGGGTGAGGGGGTGGAGTGACCCTTCTTCGGCATTCTGTGGGACCCAGAGCCGCACTTTATAGAGGTCAGGCAAATAGCTGTTGACGTCAGAGCTGCGTTCTTAGCAAGGGAGCGGTGGCCACTGCTGGGACTACATCAAGAAGAGGATGCCACGAGGACAACCCCCTCCCAACTAGGTAAGTGGGATTCGAGGGTGCCAAGGCCAGTCAGGCAGGCCCTGGCGAGGGGTGGAGGCGGTAAACAAGGGCAGGTGGCACCATTGCTGGGGAGTCTATTGCCACCGGATGGCCCCTTCCCCACCTGAGCCTGCTGGGAGGCCACCAGGTTTCCCCATGTGGCGAATGGCCCAACCACCACTGGTGAAATGTCAGTGGCAAGAAACCCTTAATTGGCCACTGGGTGGGTGGATTGTCCATCATTTTCCTCACCGCTAATAAGTGGCATGGTGGCGGGTAGACGACGGGCACTCACTCCAGCCTTCCCTCACCCTTTTATGGGCCCTCCTGCCTCCCAGCCCATTCCCAGAGGGCTGGTAAAATTCAGTCCAATGGGTCTACCAGGACAAACCTGTCTGCGGATCTAGGGAAGGACAGGGAAGCGGGCTGTTCAAGGTTGGAGGACTGCGAGGTTGGAGACCATGGAGGGAAGATCTCCAGAGGGGATGAGATCATTGATAGTTTTGGAAACAATGGTTGGCTGTATGGGGTTGGGGGAACTATGAGGTTGGAGGCTGTGGTAGAAAAAATACATTGACCTTGGAAGGAATGCATTGCAGATTCACCAAAATGTTACCAAGACTTCAAGTGTTAAATTATGAGGAGAGATTACATAAACTAGTATTTCCTGGAATATAGAAGGTTAAGGAGTGATTTGATTGCAGTTGTTAGGATAGATAGAAAAAAACCTTTTCCACTGGCGGGGAGTCTTGGACAAGGGGAATAAATGGTAAAACCAGGCCATTCAGGAGAGAAGTCAGGAATACTCCCTCATAATTTTGTACACCTCAATTAAGTCACCCCTCAGCCTCCTCTGTTCTAGGGAAAACAACCCTAGCCTATCCAATCTTTCCTCATATCTGCAACTTTCGAGCCCTGGCAACATTCTTGTAAATCTCCTCTGTACTCTCTCCAGAGCAATTATGTCCTTTCTATAATGTGGTGACTAGAACTGTACACAATACTCCAGCTGTTGCCTAACCAGCATTTTATACAGTTCCAGCATTACATCCCTGCTTTTGTATTCTACATCTCAGCCAATAAAGGAAAGCATTCCATATGCCTTCTTCACCACTCTATCTACTTATCCTGCCACCTCAGGGACCTGTGCATATGCACTCCAAGGTCTCTCACTTCGTCTACCCCTCTCAATATCCTCCTGTTTATTGTGTATTCTCTCGCTTTATTTGCCCTCCCCAAATTCACTGCTCCGGATTGAATTCCATTTGCCACTTTTCTGCCCATTCAACCAATATATCATTCTGGAGTCCATAGCTATCCTCTTCACTATCAACTACACTGCCATTTTTTGTGTCATCAGCAAATTACCCATACCTGCCTCCTATATTTAAGTTCAAATCATTAATATATACCACAAACAGCAAGGGACCCAGCAGTGAGCCTGTGGAACGCCACTGGAAACAGCTTTCCATTTGCAAAAACATCCATCGACTACTACCCTTCATTTCTTGTCCTTGAGCCAATTCTGGATCCAACCTGCCACATTCCGCTGTATCCCATTTTCATTTTACTGACCAGTCTGCCATGCAGGACCTTGTCAAATGCCTTACTAAAATCCGTGCAGACCACATCCACTGCACAACCCTCATCAATCCTCCTTGTTACTTCCTCAAAAAACTCAATTAAGTTAGTAAGACATGACCTTCCCCTAACAAATCCATGCTGACTATCCCTGATTAATCCGTGCCTTTCTAAGTGGCAATTTATCCTGTCCCTCAGAATTGATTCTAAAAATTTCCCCACCACCAAGGTCAGACTGACCGGCCTATAATTATTTGGCCTATCCCTCGCATCCTTTTCAAATAATGGTACAATGTTCGCAGATCTCCAATCCTCTGGTACTTCGCCTGTATCTAGTTAGGATTTGAAGATGATCCTCAGCAAATCTGCTGTTTCCTCCCTGGCTTCCTTTAACAACCTGGAATGCAATCCATCCGGCCCTGGCGATTTATCCACTTTCAAGGATGCAAGACCCTCTCGTACTTCCTCTTTCATTATGCTTATTATATCTAATAGTTCACACTCCTCTTTATCTACAATGGCTGCATCAACCGTCTCCTTTGTGAAGACAGAGACAAAAAACTCATTAAGAACCCTGCCCACATCTTCTGCATCCACGTATAAGTTCCTTTGTACATCTCTGATTAAAGATGTCTGAAAATAGAAGCAGGTACAGGTGAAACCAGGCTACAAATATTGGTCTCAAATTTCTATTTGTTTTGTCAATTTTCTTCTTTCTGCTCCTAAAAGTACTAACTCATACTGGCGTATGCCCACAATGGTGTCATCAACCCTATGGTTCCTCATTCAAGTAGCTATTTTTCATATGTAAAACTTGACACTCAGCAGCAGCAGGCTACTGAACCATGGAGAACATCAGAAGCAATTCCAACGCTGCCTTCAATTGACATTCACAAATCAGAATTTTCTAGCTGGCATATCCTTATAGTAATTGGTAGCGAGAACCCTGACTGATTTTTTTCTATCAATAATCGAAGGGCACTGGGGTGAATTGTAGTGTCCCCATCAATACCTACCTGGACTAGTTCAGTTTACTCAGCAAAAACTGGGAATCAAATTTATGACATTGTTGAACTGTTTGGTTTAGTACCACTCTAGGTGGTGCATTTCTATCCAAACCAGTACATCCCACAGCAGTACCAGGAACAATACCTGGTATCAGTGTGGAATCTGCCAAAAGTTCAGGATTCACATTTAATCATGCTGGAAGAAGCAAGTAACAGTGTGTTCACAACAATGACATGTGCATTAATTAATCTTTACTCATGTCAAGCAAGGCAGTGAAAGCTGATAAATGCACTCACCGTTTTCTCATTGTCCTCAAACACCTCCTTTGCCTCTTCATACACACAGATCTCCTCCATACATTCCCGCTCAATGCTTCCTTGTCGGATCTCTTCTAGAAAACCATTTGCTCTTGGAAACCGCTTCAGAATGGAGTTGGCATCTTTAGATGTGAGAAACACTACAGGGACAATGGGAATATTTAAACCTTACGAGTACATTTCCGAATAAGCCTAAGAAAGGTTTTTAATACCTGCAGAAACCTACAGGACACCTTGCAGCTATGTGTAAGATACAACATTTGTACAAATAAATGGACTCAAATACCATAACACAACAGTGATAATGTCACAACTGTGTGACATCTGGTTTGAACTGCTAAAAGATATATAGACCTCATGGAGCTTACCATACATGAATAAAGACAGACGGTACATGTAAGGGTCAGGTCTGCAATGACCAGGATTGGAAAACATTGCAAGGATCTAGCACTGACTCGGGCTGAAATACACTGCAGTGATCTGGGCTGACCACAGTTTGAGACATTGCACCAACCACAGATTAGACAATACCTTGTTTCCGGTCAATCATGATGGCAGATTGAGAGAAAGTGGCTTTTTAAAAGACCCCAATAAGGTTCTTGAACTTGAACAAAGATAAAGGTTCAATTTCTGAAAACAAAATATAGCTAAACACACAAGATATTGAAAGTGAAGAGCAGGTCAATCACGATCTGAAACAGAAACACAGGTCAACATTTTGCCCATAAACCTTCAAGATATTAGCATGGCAAGGTGTCAGAAACACAGGATTGTCAACAGTTAAGTAAATAACAGAAAATGTTAAAACTAGATCACTAAATACAATACACCTGGTGCAGTGTACTGTACAGCGGCACAGTGGCGAGCACCGCAGCCTCACAGCTCCAGGGACCCGGGTTCGATTCCGGGTACTGCCTGTGTGGAGTTTACAAGTTCTCCCTGTGTCTGCGTGGGTTTTCTCCGGGTGCTCCGGTTTCCTCCCACAAGCCAAAAGACTTGCAGGTTGATAGGTAAATTGGCCATTATAAATTGTCACTAGTGTAGGTAGGTGGTTGGGAAATATAGGGACAGGTGGGGATGTTTGGTAGGAATATGGGATTAGTGTAGCATTAGTATAAATGGGTGGTTGATGTTCGGCACAGACTCAGTGGGCCGAAGGGCCTGTTTCAGTGCTGTATCTCTAATCTAATCTAAACTATGTCAAAGTGCCATTACATTAAAGTAGGCTACCGGTCTAGAAGTACCAGTCTACAAGTACTGTTCTCTCGCATTCAAGAGATACAGCCTTGGAGAAGATTCAGAAATCCACTAGTTCCATACATGTGCAAATGGCCTTTGCCATTTTGATGAATTCATGAATGAATGGGCAAAGTAATGACATCTGAAGAATTCAGTCTGCAGACGTGAGTTTAGATTTACCAATGGAACTGCAGGCTGATCAGGAGAACCGGAAGAACTGGCTGTCTGTTACTACTGAATTTGTGACAGGCAGTAAAGTCATCTTTAGTAATGGACATATAGGAGGATGTTCTGCATATCCTATACAGACAGAAAGACTAACAGGAAGTGCTGGAAATGGCTGGAAATGACTGCATATCATCAAAGAGACTAAGATACAATATTTCGGTCACATCATTAGAGACAGACAATTATTGGAAGGAAAGAAAGATCGACAGAAATCGTAGGAGAGGGAAGCAGAAAAGAAAATGGATGACAGAAAATGGGCTGGATGCAGTTGACTTATGTATAATGTGTAAGGGCAGCACAGGACCGACAGAGGTAGTCAATCTCTGGGGGAAAAAAATTACACCAACGAATAATCGAAGTTTTGCATTAATAATGTAAGATCTGAAGTTGACAGCTTTACTGCAATGTAAAATTTCATCTACTTGCTTCTAGCAAGCAGGCATCAAACTACTAAATGGTGCAGCTCAATCCTCTCACATTGAGGAGTCCACATCTGATATTGCACCGTGACAGGACAGTTCATGTTTGAACTTAATGTGACCTCTACAAAGGCAGGAAATGCATGGGAACACGACCACCTGCAAGTTCCAATCCAAGTCACACACCATACTGACTTGGAACTATATCTCTGTTCCTTCACTGTTGGTGGTCAAAATCCTGGAACTCCCTCCCTAACAGCACTGTGGATGTACCTACACCTAGAACATGGCTACCCGACCTGAACCTGACATGTGTCAGGTTCGGGTCAGGTCGCTCTTCCTGGTTCAGCATTCGGGCTCGGGTTGGACACACTCTATCACCACCTCCGCGCTCCAATCTTAATGTACTTTTTAAACAATCTTTCAAGTCCAGTTACAGTTTTTGTTGCTTATTTGCACAAGCTTAAAAAGTGAAAAACAGAAGCTAGGTTAACTGAACATTCCAGTGGTCGGGTCGGGTCAGGAAAAAATGAAAAGGACTTGGGCCAGATGTGGTTCTGTCGGGCTTGGGTCGGGTTTCATTTGCAGACCCGAGCAGGCCTTTACCTACACCACATGGACAGCAGCGGTTCAAGGCGGTGGCTCACCACCACCATCTCAAGGGCACTTAGGGATTGACAATAAATGTGACGCTCATATTCCAAGAATTCATAAAAAGTCACATTGTACTGTCACTTTTAAAAAAAACAAATTAGCACAGGGTAAAGAATTGATACAGTGACAACCTTAACCTTGTATACCATAAGCTTCATTACATTTCTTGATTTACTGCATTCTTCAATTTGCATTAAGCACAAATCAGACATTTGCAATGGAGTTTATGATGTAAACGAACCCTTAAAAACTTTATGTTCTGGGCCAAAACTGTGTTCTAAAGTCTCAAATCAAATTCTGTTGTGTGCATAATCAAATCACATACAATAAACCATAGTAAAACAACACATCTTTCTAGCTTGCGATTTAAAAAAAAAACTGGAGCATGTTAATGTGTCACTAAAAGAGCTCCAGCTTGTTCTAATTACATTTCCTGCTAGAATACAATTAATTTTTCCAATAACTGGAAAAGAAAGGTTGATCCCAGTTAAACCAGACAATACAATCTTCCTCCATTCCCTACACCTGTAAAGCAACTAAGCTCAGGGTCCGAAATATCTTAGAAAGTGAGAGTGTTCAGTTCTTAATCCACACAAGCACGGCACAAACCCTCATTTAGTCTCATTACAGAGCCATCCCTGAAAATTTCCAGGATTATGGGAGGTAACATCCTTCCTTACAATCAACATCCTAAACAACTGAGTCCTTTGGGACTGCATTCAGGGAGGTTACTGATAGTTTCGTACCTTTCTCCAACTTTAATCTGGAATATTCTGAAGAAATTTTAGGGAAAGCATTCTTGCCAACCATAAGATGGAAATGCAGGCACAGTGAAATCTGATAAACTAGGATAGTCATTTAATTTTCATTCAAAAGATATGCAAACAGAATGTGAATATGTCTTCAGTTTTCCTGTGTAAGTGACCCTGAAGGTGCTGCACTGTCTTTCTGGCCAGGCCTTTGGAGTCAACACTGTTACACTGAGTTTTCAGAAGTGAAAATTCCAAATTCAATACCAATACACTCTACCAAATATGGAGAGGTGTGCAGGTGCCAGTGTGGAGGTTGGGTTTCTGCATAGGAAGAGAGGAGATAAAATCACTATCAAGTTGAATATGCACCTCTGACAGCTAGTTACATAACAGCATTGGGAGAACCTGAGGCAAGAGAGTACTTCATAATGGAATAATAATGTCATGGCAAGGCTACAAGTTCAGCACAATTCAGCTTTCCTCCTATAAATTAAAAAATAATTTCTAATATCAATTACATAATTAGTTTCAGCAATCCTAATGTGTTAAACATGTAAACGGATAGTGCGTGCATTGTAGTTTGAAATCTGCCAGAAGGCAATGCAAAGGAAAGCAAGAAACATGAACAGACACCATACCCCAGCTGTTGCAGCCAAAGAAATAATGAAGATAGTTCTAGATGTAGTTGTTAGGGTGAGGAAAACAAGCTGCAAGCAAAATCAGCACCAGTGACCAGGAATGACTCAAACAGGCCCATGGGGGCAACAGAGCCAGATTCTATTACAAACATATGAAAATGATAGACAGTAAGAGACCAGCTGATCCACAGTCATGATTCACGACACCCCCAACTCGCCACCAACCATATAATCTCCTGAGAGAAAAAAAAACAGATTAACAAACCCAGGGCCAATTTAGGAGGAAAATATTGGAGAAAATTCTGAACCGTTCAGATGATTAAAACTAATCCAAGAGATCACATTGACCATAGAAGAGAATCATAGACCACAATTTATATGATTGCTGTGATCTCTGCCACAGGCAGGAATTAGTCCAGCTCTCTTTGGAAGGTATGCAGTGAATCAACACAAGCCAACAACTTGTTCCACAGATGTACTATCCTTTGGGAAAAGAAGAACCTCCTGACACCTAACCTAGTTCTGCCCTTACGTAACTGGTACACATGACCTCTATTCTCCCTAACCTATCCGATTGAAATAATTTGTGAACATGAATGTAGCCTAGTTCCATAATTATCTTAAATACCTCTATCAGATTGCCATGGAGCCTTTAGAGTAAGTAGAACTAGCTTTATAAGCTTATCTGGGTAACTAAGGTATTTTAAGTTGGGTATAAATTTTATGGCTCTCCTCTGAACCTTTTCCAAGGCATCTACAAGAGGACCAAAACTGGAAATGGTTATCTAAGTGAGGCCTAACCAAAGTCTTAGACAAGGATGAAATGTTTTGTATAGTTTTATATTGAATTTTCCTGACAATTTCTAACTTTCCAGTCTTCTACCTTAAGATTTATAAATATTGTATGATTTGCTAAGTTTACAAAAGACCCCAGATTATAAATCTCACAAAGCAAGATACTTGGTAGCAACCACATTGGGAATGTTTGAGACAATGATATTAAAGAAGAGAAGGATTTTAAATCTTGCAATTTAAGTTCTGAAATAAAATCATTAACAGAAATGATTCTACTCACTTCTTGCTTGCCTGCAGAAGTTCTCCCTGGGTAGAACACATATACCTGTCGACAAGACAGAAGTTATTATTAGTAGCAATAGATAAGTAGCCAAATCAAACCATAAAACTGTAAACATGAGATACAGAGTTGCTGATAATGGAAAGTAACTTAAATGTGTTCATTAATTGTCAGCCAATTGTTAGGTCAAACTTAACAGCCACATGTCTCACCTTAATTCAGAGACCGACAATCAAATGCTCTTCTTTATGAGCGCCCAATTGGACCTCAGATTGTCATGGAAAGCAGCTGTAGAGATTCCTACCAAGAGCAAATTTTAAAAAAAGATTACGTCAGGAGATTATATCTAAACGCGACCTCAGTCCTTGAACTGTATTTTACATGACTAGATAAAGGAGAAATACAATACTCAACAAATGTGGCTTTCACATAAATATCTTAAATACTGCACATCAATCAGGAAATTTCCACTGCCGCTAGTCCAATGTCAATACTTTCACAAATTAACATGCAAAATCGAACCTAATCCAACTGCAAATGTTTTCAAGTATACAAATTTCAGTTTTAATACGTCACCGAGTTTCTTTAAGTATTTCTACTCCTCTCCCTTTGTTCTCCTAACTCACTTTCCTCACTGAATGAGAGACTGGAGACATGTTTCAAGTCTACATATAATGTATATATGCAGGGAGAACAAAATCTTTGAAAATGACCCTTACTGGAGTATGCTAGTTGTTGAAAGACACTAAAATGAAGCAAACTTAGTGGTGGGAAAAGGAAGTTGACAACACCCAATTAAAAAGGCAAGTCTCTAAATACTTAGGGTGAGAAATTGGGCTCGTTAGTGTCCTTTTTTGGGGCACTACGAGTGTCCTTCTAACTTCAAACTGCCCTCCACAGCACACGTGCACGCTTGTGGGGCGGATCCCACACTGGTGCGCACACAGTGAACAACCATCGGAAATGTGCAGAGCAGGCAGATCATGATGTCTTTGACGCCAGTGGTGTAATTTTTGAGCTCAATGTTCCAGCCAATGCCCTTTCTTAACTTCGCACAGCTGAACACTTTCAGCACCAGGAACGATCTGCCCCACTACTTCTCCTTCTTGGCATTTCTTTGCAGACAAAGATTTTGGGAAGATTGTAGTCATTGGTTACAGGCCTGCTAGTGGCTAGTCAGGCCTATCTGTGACCGGCCGATTCTCCCACAGTGGGCACATGAAGGCGTAGTCGCTGCTGGGGGCAATTGGATCTATTCTTCTCCCTTTCTCTTTCATGCTGGTTTGTCGCTCACTCTCAAAGGTGTCTGTAGCCCTCCTGATGTAGCATCTCCAGGCATTATGATCTATGGTCTGCGCTTCCCACTGGCAATGGTCGCACAGAGAGGGATTTTTTTCAGGGAGACCGTGAAACATTTGTGTGGGGCCCCTCTGTTCCTGTTACCTGTGGTCAGCTCTCCATACAACACGATCTTGGACAAACCACTGTTGTCCATCCGGGCAACGTGACCCGCCCAACGCAGTTGGCTTTGCAGGAGGATGGCCTCAATGCTGGTGAGGTTGGCTGTTTCCAGGACTTCAATGTTTAAGATGCGGTCCTGCCAGTGGATCATGAGGATGCTGCGGAGGCAGCGCTCCAGAAGGCATACATGATGGCGGTATAGGACACATGACTCGGCACCATACAGAAGGGTGGTGAGGACTATGGCTTTGTACACTTTGAGTTTGGTCTGTAGTCGGAGGCTGTGGTTGTTCCACACACGTTTGTAGAGTCTGCCGAATGTACTGTTTGCTTTTGAGAACCTATTGTCCACTTCCTTGTCTATGGTGGCATCAAATGAGATGACGCTCCCCAAATAGGTAAATTGCTTGACGGCATTCAGCTCGGTTCCCTCGATGACAATGCTTGGTGCTCTATATTCTTCTTGGGGTGCAGGCTGATGCAGGACTTCAGTTTTCTTTAAACTGGTTTTTAGTCCGAAGAGTTGTGCCGCTTTGGAACAATATGTTGCAGGTCTGACTGATTGTGGGCCAGGACAGCACAGTCATGGGCAAAAAGAAGTTCACGGATGAGTTTTTCTTGTGTCTTTGTGTGAGCCTGAAGACACCTGAGGTTGAAAAGGCCTCCCTCAGTCCGGAAGCGTACATAAACTCCCTTCTTAAGGTCTTCGACTGCCTGCTTTTGCATCATGTTGAAAAAGATGGTAAATAGGGTCGGGGCCAGCACACATCCCTGCTTCACGCCATTGGAAATACGGAAAGGACTGGAGAGGTCACTGTTTTCCTCGACATGTCCAGACTGATTTTCATGAAATTGCTTTACCATGGCCAGGAACCTGGGTGGGCATCCAAGTTTTTCCAAGGAGTTTCCAAAGTCCATCTCTGTTCACAGTATCGAATGCCTTGGTGAGGTCTATGAAAGTGACGTACAGGCCTTTGTTTTGCTCACAATACTTTTCTTGTAATTGTCTGAGTGCAAATACCATGTCTGTGGTGCCTCTGTTTGCTTTGAAACCACACTGGCTCTCTGGGAGATTTTTCTCCACAATGGTAGGCATAAGCCTGTTCAAAAGTATTCTAGCCAGGATCTTCCCAGCAATAGAAAGGAGGGTGATCCCACAGTAGTTGGAGCAGTCTGATTTTTCTCCTTTGTTTTTGTACAAGGTGATGATAATGGCATCACGAAGATCCTGTGGAATCTTGCCCTGTTCCCAGCAAGCCATGAAAAACTCATGGAGCTTGGTTTAGGGCAGGGCCACAATGCTTCAAGTGGAATTCATTCAGCTCCAGGGGCTTTGTTGTTCTTCATCTGGTTGATGGCAGTCACAGTTTCCTCCAGAGTTGGGCTCTCATCCAGCTCTTCTTTGACATGGAAGCATAAAATTACAAATAAATATTGATAGATTAAGTGAATGGGCAAAACTGTAGGAAATGGATTTCAATGTAGGGAAATGTGAGGTCATCCACTTTGGACCTAAAAAGGATAGAACAGGGTGCTTTCTAAATGGTAAAAAGCTAGAAACAGTGGAGGTCCAATGAGACTTGGGGGTCCATGTACATCGATCATTAAAATGTTATAAACAGGTACAAAAAATAATCATACATGAAGACTAGAATACAAGTCATGCTTCAGCTGTACAAAGTCCTGGAGTACTGTGAGTAGTTCTGGGCACCACACCTTAGGAAGGATATACAGGCCTTGAAGTGTAGCATAGGTTTACCAGAATGATAACTAGATAAGTGTTAATTGTACATTAATTATGTTTAATTGTATGCATATGGTGGGCATTGACTGGGGATTCACTAGCCCCTATAAATAGACACAGACGAAAACAGTGGTTGTTGGATTAGGAGGTGTATGCTTGTAGTTTGTAACTCTGTAAATAAATATAAGTGTAAAGATTGGCTCCAGTTCTATCCTTCACCAACTGGCTTCCTGATTAGAACACCAAGAGATAAATTACAAGGAGAGATTACACAAACTAGGGTTGTATTCCCTGGAATTTAGAAGGTGAAAGGGTGATTTGATCGAAGTTTTCAAGATATTAAGGGGAATAGATAGGGTAGACAGAGATAAACTATTTCCACTGGTTGGGGAGTCTAGGACTAGGGGGGCATAATCTAAAAATTAGAGCCAGGCCTTTCAGAAGTGAAATTAGGAAACATTTCTACGCACAAAAAGTGGTCGAAGTTTAGCACTCTCATCTGCAAACTGCAATTGATGCTGTATCACGTAAATTTTAAATCTGATATTGATAGATATATGTAATGCAAAGGTATTGAAGGATATTTGGCAAAGGTGGGTGGATGGAGTTAGGTTGCAGATCAGCCATGATCTCACTGAATAGCAGTTCAGGCTTGAGAGGCTAAATGACCTACTCCTGTTCCTATGCTCCAACTCCTCCACCAAGACCTCCAGAGTAGCATCCGAAAACCTTGTAGCCTGCTCTCTCGAGTTGTGCCATTACTTACTCTTTCCCAGGTAAGATTCTTTTCAATCACGACGCTGAGCACCTGCTCCTGCCACAATGCACCTCTCCTTTAAGCGGTGCAGGCTAGCTTTAAACAGTGCAGGCTAGCTTTAAGTGGTGCTAGCCACATACAACATTGGCCCCCTTATGTGTCCAGCCAATGAACAGTGCAATTAGTGCTGCCTGGACACAGAAATCATGGAAATGAGCAGGTCGCACAAAATTGGCATGCCACCTGCATTGCAATTAATGGGTAGGGGTTAAGCAAAATGTTGGAAATGCACAGCAAGTTGATCAGCGTCCGAATGGTAAAAGTATGATATGGTTTTGGGTATAAGCCTTTACCAAACCTTGATTTTCCCTTTCAGATGCAGAAAAATGTGCCCTGTCTTTCAAGATTATGATTCTGTAGTCTACTCTTTGACTGTGATACTTGTGGTACAGTCTACAGGCTTTTGTTGACAAACTGTAATATCCATGTTGTCCATGGGATGCAATTAATGTCTATTTATCGAGTGATAATTAGCATATGAACAAGGAGCAGGAGTAGGCTTTTCAGCACCTTGAGCCTGCTCCGTCATTCTGTAAGATCATGGCTGATCTGTTTGTGGACACAACTCCTCTTTCCTGCCTACTCCCAATACCCTTTGACTCCCTTGTTTGTCAAGAATCTGTCTACCTCTGTCTTTAAAAACAGACAATGACTCTGCCTCCACCGCTCTCCAGGGAAAAGAGTTCCACAGACCCATGACCCTCAGAGAAAAAATTTCTCCTCATCTCGGTCTTAAATGGGAGACTCCTTATTTTTAAACTGTGCCCCCTAGTTTTAGTCACTCCCACAGAGGGAAACATCCTTTCAAAATCCACCCTGTCAAGTCCCCTCAGGATCTTATATGCTTCAATCAGATCACCTCTCAACTTTCTAAACTCCAACCTTTCCTCATAAGATAACCCTGTCATCCCCAGAATCAGTCGAGTGAACTTTCTCTGAACTGCTTCCAATGCAATTATATTCTTTAAGGAAGGAGACTAAAACTGTACACAATACCTAGATGTGGTCTCACCAATGCCCTGTAGCAAAACATCTCTACTGTTATATTCTATTCCCCTTGCAATGAATGACAACATTGAATCTGCCTTCTTAATCACTTGCTGTACCTGCATACTAACCTTTTGTGGTTCATGTACTAGAACACCCAGATCCCTCTGCATCTCAGAGTTCTGAAATTTCTCTCCATTTAAATAATACGTTGCTTTGCTATTTTTCCAGCCAAAATGGAAAAGTTCACACTCTCGCAGGAAATAAAAGCCAGTGGCTGCAAAATCTGGCTCCTTAGCCCTGCTGGTAACGGTGCTATGGAAGTTAAAACTCTGAAATTGTCAGCTGGAACATTTTTGGTACAGCTGTGCAGTGCGCGCCAACTGAGAGGGTGCCTGGGCGGGCGTGCTGTACGTGCGCTGAAAACATGCAGAGTGGGTGGATTGTGCCGTTAAACAGTGTCTAACCCTGACTTGGCACACGATGTCTCATTTTGGACTATGCAGATCAAGTTAAAGTCCATTCTTAAAGACACCAAACTGAGCATGCATTCAGCTGCACGAGAACCACGCCCCCCCACCCACCACCTCCCCCAGGGTGGTGTCTCAACAATCCTATTAATCTGCTGGAGCACAGATTGCTGTACTGTTGCAAGAGCCTGCATGCTCCTTTCAGTAGTAGTATCTGCAGCCATGATGGCATCAGTCTGAGCTTCCACTGCAACACCCAGACATTGGGTGGTTTCTGCCTGTGCTGCAAAGAAAGCCAAGACATCAGCCACCAGACGCTGCTTCATGGGTGGGTTCACAGGTGCTGTTATGGAGTTGGCCCCACTTGCACACTTGAAAGGATGGGCTCCAAGCACTGTGCAAAGTCCTGTGCTAAGTTGGAGTCAGATTCCTCCATACTCCTCGACAGTGACAAGACGTTCTGCAGCAGGCCTGCCAATGCATCAAGCACCTCTGTGTGCATTCCCATCAGCCTTCTCTTGTATGCAGCCCCATCAAAGTCCTCATCTGAGTACTCCGTAGCAGAATTCATCTGTGACATCACCCTCCAGTGAGCCAGCATACGTACTATCCTTTTCCCCTGGTCTTGCTGCACCCCATGTGCCTGGTGACCCATCCTGCGCTAATCCCGATTCTATACTACCCTCTAAGTTACGCACAGTGCCAGTGTCATAGCTGGTGGTTGTGAACGTCAGATCAAATGACAGTGCTTCTTCATCAGAGGACTGGTGTTGCTCTCACCCTTCAGACTGAGGCTGCACGAGCTGGCCAGGCAGCAAATTTTGGATATCTGAAAGCAAAAACGCAGAAGTGAGGGAAGGGGGCAGGAGTGAAAAGCAAGAAACCCATGGTCACACCATCCACAGCTTGCACTTCATGCCAGAAAGCAGGATGATAGTGAAGTGGGATTTGGGAAGGCACAAGGCAGGATCATACTAGCATCCTGAATGTTCTCGAAGGCATCAGATGAAACAGCTTCTGTCGTAGCCAGCCTTGGGATGCAGAGCACTGTCTCCTCCAACGGGCTCAGGCAATGCAGGCATGCCTATCACCCATTAGTTCTCTTTTGCTCCCTGTGGTTATGCGTGACCTTGTCCTGCAACAGAGATGGTAAGAATGTCGGCTACTGTATTGCAACGTATTTGCCATAGCTGAATATCTGGAGGTATGTGGAAGCTGCAAGAGGTGGGTGTGAGGTTAGCAGCATTGGCAAGTGTGCAAGGGTGAGGTGGAGCATCTGAATGTTAAATAGGAGTCCTGGTTGCTGATGAGTAAGTGATGGAGCTGTGGTACATTGAGCAGTGTGAGAAGTTGGTGGTATAGTGGTTAAAAGATATCATTTGACAGTGCATTCACTGACCTTGACCAGGTGTGCGAGATCATTGAACTTTTTCTGGCACTGCAGCTAGGTCCTTAGGAGCAGACTCCAGGAATTGACCTCGCTGGCCATCTACTCCCATTCCTTTTGCAAGGAGTGCCTTGAAGGCCTTCTGGCCCTTGTAAAACTATGGCCTCTCTCCTCTTTTTGAATTCCATCACTAAGGCCTCCAGCGCTGCATCTGCAAACCCGGGAGCCCTCTCTCTGCCCTGCTGTTCCATTAGCAGTCATTTTCCTTCCACCAAAGCTTGCCAGGCAACGCTCCAGCAGCTGCTGGAGCCTGAGTGCACCTTCACTTTAAGAGGCACAGGCTGCTTTAAAGAAGTGCAGACTAGCTGTACATCGTGTGAGCATGCAGCCATTCAGCAGCAAATTTCATGCTGGGCTGCGTGCCATCATGTTGAAGAGCAGGCAGTACAAAGTTTGAGTGCATTATTTGTTAGTTTTGTTACACAATGGAGTGACAAAAGTTAAAGAATAATTCTGTTAGTAAATTGTTATAAACAATCTTCTTTTGGGCCTCCTTATCTCGAGAGACAATGGATACGCGCCTGGAGGTGGTCAGTGGTTTGTGAAGCAGCGCCTGGAGTGGCTATAAAGGCCAATTCTGGAGTGACAGGCTCTTCCACAGGTGCTGCAGAGAAATTTGTTTGTCGGGGCTGTTGCACAGTTGGCTCTCCCCTTGCGCCTCTGTCTTTTTTCCTGCCAACTACTAAGTCTCTTCGACTCGCCACAATTTAGCCCTGTCTTTATGGCTGCCCGCCAGCTCTGGCGAATGCTGGCAACTGACTCCCACGACTTGTGATCAATGTCACACGATTTCATGTCGCGTTTGCAGACGTCTTTATAGCGGAGACATGGACGGCCGGTGGGTCTGATATCAGTGGCGAGCTCGCTGTACAATGTGTCTTTGGGGATCCTGCCATCTTCCATGCGGCTCACATGGCCAAGCCATCTCAAGCGCCGCTGACTCAGTAGTGTGTATAAGCTGGGGGTGTTGGCCGCTTCAAGGACTTCTGTGTTGGAGATATAGTCCTGCCACCTGATGCCAAGTATTCTCCGAAGGCAGCGAAGATGGAATGAATTGAGACGTCGCTCTTGGCTGGCATACGTTGTCCAGGCCTCGCTGCCGTAGAGCAAGGTACTGAGGACACAGGCCTGATACACTCGGACTTTTGTGTTCCGTGTCAGTGCGCCATTTTCCCACACTCTCTTGGCCAGTCTGGACATAGCAGTGGAAGCCTTACCCATGCGCTTGTTGATTTCTGCATCTAGAGACAGGTCACATGGTTTAATAAAGAGGTTTACACACAGAGGAAGACATACTCCAGTGTATGATTCACAAATAACAATGACTGTATATATTATATAGTACAGTGATTATATAAATATATTTTACTGCAGAAAAGAATGAGTGCATTAACCGTGAATGATGCATGAAAAGAATCGGCTCATTAACCTTGAATTATGTATGTGAAGAGTGATTAAAATGGTTGCAATGTGGTTGCTGATAGTGATATTTTTTTTACAAATGAAATGTACTATCTAGCCAAGGACAGGAATACTTTTCAGATCCTATGTTTTGAACTGACATAGCACAGAGTTAACAAAAGAGTTGTTTTCACACTTGAGTGGCAGAGCAAAGTGTGCAGATGACTGTGAAACTTTGCAGAGGAACATAGATACATTGAGTGAGTGGGCAAAGGTCTGGCAGATGGAATACAATGTTAATAAATGTGAAGTCATTCATTTCGGTAGGAGTAACAGGAAAAAGGATTATTACTTGAATGGTAAAAAGTTGCAGCATGCTGCTATGCAGAGGGACCTAGGTGTCCTTGTGCATGAATCGCAGAAGGTTGGTCTGCAGGTACAGCAAGTAATTAGGAAGGCAAATGGAATTTTGTCCTTCATTGCTAAAGGGATTGAGTTTAAAAGCAGAGAGGTTATGTTGCAGCTGTATAAGGTACTGGTGAGGCCGCACCTAGAACATAGAACATTACAGCGCAGTACAGGCCCTTCAGCCCTCGATGTTGCGCTGACCTGTGAAACCATCTGACCTACACTATTCCATTTTCATCCATATGTCTATCCAATGACCACTTAAATGCCCTTAAAGTTGGCGAGTCTACTATTGTTGCAGGCAGGGCGTTCCACGCCCCTACTACTCTCTGTGTAAAGAAACTACCTCTGACATCTGTCCTATATCTATCACCCCTCAACTTAAAGCTATGTCCCCTCGTGTTTGCCATCACCATCCGAGGAAAAAGGCTCTCACTATCCACCCTGTCCAATCCTCTGATTATAACCTGGAGTACTGTGTGCAGTTTTGGTCTCCTTACTTGAGAAAGGATATACTGGCACTGGAGAGGGTGCAGAGGAGGTTCACTAGGTTGATTCCGGAGTTGAGGGTGTTGGCTTATGAGGAGAGACTGAGTAGATTGGGATTATATTCATTGGAGTTCAGAAGAATGAGGGGGATCTTATAGAAACATATAAAATCATGAAGGGAATAGATAAGATACAAGTAGAGAGGATGTTTCCACTGGCAGGTGAAGCTAGGACAAGAGGGCATAGCCTCAAGATTAGAGGGAGCAGATTTAGGACTGAATTAAGAAGGAACTTCTTCACCCAGAGGGTTGTTAATCTATGGAATTCCTTGCCCAGTGAAGTAGTTGACGCTTCTTCAGTAAACGTCTTTAAAGCTAAGGTAGATATCTTTTTGAACAATAAAGGAATTAAGGGATACAGTGGGAGCACGGGTAAGTGGATCTGAGCCCACGAAAAGATCAGCCATGATCTTATTGAATGGCGGAGCAGGCTCGAGGGGCTGGACGGCCTACTCCTGCTCCTAGTTCTTATGATCTTGATGGATTGGTGGATATTTTTAGAAATGGTCTAACACCAACTAAGCTTATGATGCTTTGAGCAGTCTACACTGTATGCTGCATCTGCTGTAATTCTACTGATACGATCACCCATACTGACCAGACCTGAATGAAGCAATGGAGGAAATTTAAAAAAGAATCACCTGCTTGTTTGTCCAAGACTCATCAAGATTTGTTTGACTTAGCAAAGTAGATCTAGAATTCATGAGGCATTCAATCTTCCCCAGTGATTATTACTTTCAGACTGTATAACACAGATTGTGTTTTAACAACACAAACCATCTGGATTCGGATGATTTTGATAAACCTTGTAATGTACACAATCATCTGAAACGCTCGATATAATACAGTATGCGTTCAACACATAAATTATATATAGTGGATGCTCTTCATCTGGAATATTTAGTGAAATACCTCCTGACAGCGCTATTCAAATCATGCCACAACACTGAAATGACCCTAATCAGTGTCATACATGACATACTAGTGACTCTGATTGTGGTAAACTATCCCTTTTCGTCCTTCTCAACTTGTATGCGTCCTTTGATACAGTTGAACACAACATGCTCCTAGAATGCCCCTCCTCTTTTGTCCAGCTGATCAGGACTGTCATCATCTGGTTTGGCTCTTACCTTTCCAGTCATAATCTCCTGCAATGCCTTCTCTTCCTACACCCATAGCATTACCTCTAGAAGCCCCCTAAGGGTCTATCCTTGGCCCCCCACCTCCCTCCCAGCCTATTTCTCATCTGCTGCCCCTTGATGCCATCATCCGAAAGTACATCATCAGTTTCCACAAAGATGCTAATGACCCCTTTAGGGAAGGAAATCTGTGGTTCTTGTCCAGTCTAGTCTGTGTGTGACGCCAGACCCACAAAAATGTGATTGACTTTTAGCAGCCCTCTAAAATGGCCCAGAAAGCCACTCAGATGTCAAGGATACAGCTTACCACCACCTTCTCAGAGGCACTTATCAATGGGCAATAAATACTGGCCTTGTCAGCAAAAGCCACATCCCATGAATGAATAAAGAAAAAAAAAATCACACTAGCGTGGTCTTCCTCTTCCCCCTAATCTTACACCTCCCCAATTGTAGTTCTGAAGCTGCGACATTGATTAGAGCCACTTCAGTTCTGTGGCATGATTTGAATTGTGATTTCAGGAGTTATTTCACTAAATATTCCAGGTGAAGATGTCTATGGATGTCTATGTTGAATGCATACTCATTATATCAAGTGGTTCAGATGATGCCGTACATTAGAAGGCGGCATTTGAAGGGTTTAATCAGATGGTTTGTGTTGTTAAAACACAGTCTATGTTATACAGCCCGAAAATTACAATCAGTGGGGAAGACCAAATGCCTAAACTTCATGTATTCTCGATCTCCTACTTCACTAATTCACACAAATCCTGAGCACGCAAATCCTGAGAGGTCCCTGAACAAACAAGCAAGTGATGCATTTTAAAAAAAAATATTCTCCAATGCTTTCATTCAAGTCTGATCAGTATGGGAGATCATATCAGCAGAATTACAGCAGATGCAGCATACAGTGTAGACTGCTCAAAGTATCATAAGCTTAGCTGATGTTACAGCATTTCTAAAAATATCCAATATCTTGAGTGGCTAGCACCACTTAAAGCTAGCCTGCACCTCTTAAATGGGAGGTTCTTAGTGGCTGGAGCTGGTGCTGGGAGTCCTGGTCGAAGAGGATCTGACCTGGGAAAGATGGAAGAATGACACAAGACATCAAGTGTGAAAACAATCTTTTGTTAACTCTGTGCTATGTCAGTTCAAAACATAGGATATGGAAAGTACTCCTGTCAGATGGAAGAATGACACAACAGAGGAGAGAATGGGCTACAAGGTGTTCGAATGTTACACTGGAAGTCTTGGTGGAGGTGGAAAGGAAGATAGATGTCCTGTATCCGCAGTGGGGCATGGGCCCTCCAGACACCTGGTCAAAAGGCAGTGTGAGCAGATAGCCACGTAAGTCAATGTTGGGAGTCAAACCCTAAGGGCCTGAATGCTGTGCTGCAAAAGTTCAATGAGCTCACCAAAGTGGTCAAGGTTAGTGAATACATCGTCAAATGCCTTATCCTACCAACTGCATTAGTCTCAGTTGCTGCTCATATCACCATATCCCCATCAATCACCTACCAGCAATCTGAATCAATCAGGACACATACCTAACATTCACATGCTTCACCTCACCCTCGTACACTTAGCACTGCTGCAAGCCTCACACCAACATCTGACAACTTTCACACATTGCCAACTATACAACCATGACAACCACATCAGTCAAACAGATCACATGACACTCACTGATCTACTTTACTCTCTTGCAGGAAAAGGTGGAGCATAATTGGATACAGCAGGAGCTAACCAGAGGAGACAGGTGTGCTTGCATGTTCTAACTATTATGTAGGAGACGGTGCTTGCCATTATTGGGATGTCCATTGCTGAGGTCATGGCCAGCAGCAGGGCTGAAACTATCAAAGTTTACAGCACTTTTATACCTAACCCTCCTTCCCAAATCCCACTTCCCCCTCACTCCTCATTCTCTTCTATTTACAAGCTTCATATGGCGTAAACCTCTTACTTCCACTCCCCCTCTCCCCGCACCACGCCCTTACCCTTATGGGTGTCTAAAAGGAAAAGGCACGAGGTTTAAATTGCCCAGGCACGCGAGGAACACCAAGAAGAGAGTGAAGAAGACACAGAATAGTCACTTGATTTCACACTTGCAGACACCATTTCAGATCCTGACATTGCACATATCTTACCGGATAAATCAGAAGCGAGATCTGCTCGTGGTGAAATATCAGGCTGAGTCAGTTGCAGCAAGGGCAAGGGGAAAGGATCGAGCAGGTGCCAGCTCGGTGGAGGGTGAGGTCGCACTTGGTTTCCGCTGCAGAGGACTCGAGTGAGGACTTCGATGGGGCAGCCTACAAATGACCGCTGATGGTTATGCGCAACAAAATACTTTGTGTATTTGGAAAGCCTATGATCAATGTCAAGATGCACAGAGAGGTTTGGCACCAACTTTGCACAGGACTTTACACAGAGCTTGGAGCTCATTCTTTCCAGCACGGAAAGCGGTGGCCGACTCCATGAGCGCACTTGCGGACCCAAGCATGATGCAGTGTCTGATGGACAATATCGCTGCTTCCATTGCAGTCCAAGCAGCAGCCATTGAATATCTAAGTGTTGCAGTGGAAGCTCAGACTGCTGTCATGCAAAGTCAGCTTACTGCCTTAAGGAGAAACTGCTGCCATCAGGGTTGCCGATTATAGTGTACAAAGGAGCTTGCAGGGTGTTTCAGCAGTCCAGCAATCTGTCCTCGAACACATTACTAGGATTGCTGAGGTGTCACCCCAGGAGAGCAGCAGTGGCTCCATGGAGCACAAAGCTGCCATCGTCTCTCAAGAAGACAGAATTCATCCTCCCAGCGCTGCAACTCCACCAGTGCACTTGCAGTTGTTTGTCAGCCAGCCAGCCCAGACTGCTGCCACCCATACCAGGATGGTGATGTCCGCAGCCAGGGCTTCTAGGCCCAGAGCTGCTTGAGGCTGTCCTCCAAAGCCATCTGTGATCTCCTAGACTGAAAATCAGCAGCCTTCCAAGCCATGCTGCAGCCACTGGAGTAGCATTGTTTAGGAACATCAGGACAGGCAAAGACACAAGGAAGACATGTTCTAAGAGAATGCACAAGGGTGATTAGTTGACTTTTGTATCTAATATTGCATGATCTAATTTATAAATTTGGTTGTAATGTTTATATTGTGGTCAAGCCAATGCTGCAATGATCAGCGTCAGAGGGAAAGCAAGGTGTGGAACTGCTGGTGAATAGGGAATGGGGTTGCAATTACCATAAAGCACTCAAATGAGCTCTTCAAGGACAGAACAGGCAGAAGTCGTCTGTTTAGGCTGCCTCCTCTCTTCTTCCTCCTCCGCTCGCTGTATAGCCAGTGGCAAGGGCCGTCTCCTCATGATGGCAGCATGGTCTGCTGAATGCTGTACAATCATGCACCTTGACACCCACTCCGCCTTGTACTGCAGGGGTCCTCCATAATGGTTCTTTTAGCATGGAAATGGCCTGCTCCATGTGGATCATGGCTTTAATTATATGTATGCTGTGTATGTGTACATGGATTGCAAACCGGAGTCATCAGCCATGTCGTCAGTGGATAGCCCTTGTCGCCCATTATCCATCCTTTGGCTTGGTCTAGTGGCTCAAGTGCAGCTGTCACAGGGGACTACCGCAGAATGAGGCATGATGACTGTTGTAAGAATGCCAGGCATTGACCTGCATAATACACTGCCTATTATTACACAGCGGCAGCACATTGAGGGAGTGGAATCCCTTTGATTCCGTATAAGGTATATGGCAGAGTCGTCACGCTGCTGAGAGCCCTTCTCCCCCTCCACCCTCTTCCAGCAGCTTGTTCCGCTTTGCGTAGCCTCTCTTCATTCGCCGTCATGCTGTATTCCAAAGGGAATGCCTACTAGTGCACCCATATTGGGGAGCAACTGGCTTGTGTAGAAGCCATGAAGTCAGCAGAAAGACCTTCAGCACCTGCCACACCACTCCCTGTAGACTTCTGCAACTTGAAACAAATACAGAAAACACCAAACACGTGTAAAATCGCAGCAACAGCCAGAAGAAATCAACCATCAACTAACCTGTAAGTAGTTGATGATCCCTATAAACAGCACTGTGGAGGGCTGCTGAATTCATTTTCAGCTGTGCAAGTTCAGAAAGGGCATTGGCAGGAGAGTCGAACTCCAAAATGTCACTGCTGACATTAAATCAGCATTATATGCTGATTGAGGTCATGATCCGCATACTTCTGGAGAACTTTCACTTGTTACGATCAAGGCGGGAGTAATTCACTTTAATTCAGTCCCACTAATCTACAAGCCATGGCATATCAAATAAAGTTTCCACCTACCAAAGAATAGCCAAATTAAACACTATTTTCCCTCCCAGAATAAAGCACACCAAACCAGATTTCTTGAAACAATAACATTAACTATTTATTAGTAAAACCGGTTAACCGGGGAACAAGGATTTTGGTCTACAGTTGTTTCTTAAGAATAGAAGGAACATTAAAAATAATTGAGGTTCACGTTCTGGTAGGATGTTTTCAGTACAATGAGGTGTCCCAGAGTCGAATAGTCAGATGCCACTTGAAGTCTCTCCAGGTGAGGTTGATGAACAGTCTGTGATGGGTAGGCATTCATGGCAATTTAACTGCAGCAGGCGTCACATAGGTCTTCCATCAGGGGTGCAGCAATAGGTCTGCTTGGATTCTAAAGCAGAAGAATTCTTCAGATTTCAGGATTTCTTGGGACACAGGAGGCAGCAGGAATCTCACTGGATGCAGAAAATCTTCAGAGACCGGAGGCAACAGGAATCTGCTGCCTTTCAAATGCAGGATTCCTTTTCAAGAGATGCAAGTCTCCTTTACAGAGAGAGGTAACACTTTTCTGGGTTTTTTCTCCCTTGCTCCAGGCAGGTTAAATCAAAGATTTCAAATGCCTGCCCTTTGTCCAATTCACTGGCTTTTTAAAGGGTCCAAGGTGAAAATAAACCTTCCTGAACATGGTCACATGTCCAGACACAGAGTCTCTTGTCCTTCAAAAGCACAGTGGCGCAGTGGTTAGCACTGCAGCCTCACAGCTCCAGCGACCCGGGTTCAATTCTGGGTACTGCCTGTGCGGAGTTTGCAAGTTTTCCCTGTGACCGTGTGGGTTTTCACCGGGTGCACTGGTTTCCTCCCACAGCCAAAGACTTGCAGGTTGGTAGGTAAATTGGCCATTATAAATTGCCCCTAGTATAGGTAGGTGGTAGGGGAATATAGGGACAGGTGGGGATGTGGTAGGAATATGAGATTAGTGTAGGATTAGTATAAATGGGTGGTTGATGGTCGGCACAGACTTGGTGGGCCGAAGGGCCTGTTTCAGTGCTGTATCTCTAGAGTAGAGAGAGTAAAAAAAAAACAACTGCTCTGAGGAAAGGTCATACCCCTATGGTTACCTTGAACTGCTTGCCTTCCTGACCTTGTGCAAGTTTAACTTCCTTTCAAAGCACCCACAAAGTTTAACTCTTGTTATGACCTTCCTTTCAAAACATTGCAGGAATTCCAACTATTTACAGATGTCTTCCACTGAGCAAAAATCCTTTTCTCAGCTTTTAAAATACAGAATTCTAAGTTTTCTTTTTTAAAACAGAACACTGCACTACACTCACACCAATACCTGCACCAATATGACATATGGCACGATTCACCCACAGGTGTATGCGAGCACTGCGGATGCTATTTTGGAGTTTGAAGGGCATTCGTAGCACCCAAAATACAGGCGCTAACGAGCCCAATTTCTCATCCTGTATGTTATTGCAGATCTGTAGAATTTGTGTTTTTACTTTTTAATCTCTACCACAGAATAACTACAACTTTGACATTATTGTGCATTTATGTTGCCAAGTCCTAGGCAGTGAGTAAGACATTGTGGATCAAAACTTCCTGTCTTCCCTATCCAAAATCTGCCACCCTCTCTAACGTCATAACCTCATCTTTCTGAAGCCTCTTCTCTTTTCAAGCTTAACTTCTATGATACCTATCTCTGGTTCTCTCAATTCAATTTAAATTTTACTTGTTAGCCCACACACTCTCTCAGACACCTTCCCATTCCCTTTAAAACCACCATCATCACTCACTCCATCCTCTTTAAAAAAAAACATCCTTGAGCCATCTTAATAAAAGCAAAATACTGCAGATGCTGGAAATCTGAAATAAAAACAAGAAATGCTGGAAATACTCAGCATGTCTGGCAACATCTGTGGAGAGAGAAGGAGAGTTAACGTTTCAGGTCAGTGACCCTTCATCAGAAGGGTCTTCACCCTCGACCCATCTATCCTATCCAATACCATCCCAATTTCAACCTCACTTTCCTCTAAAAGGTCACATCCCAGATCGTGACTACTTCTATCAGAATTAACATAGTAACAGGTGTAGGCTATTCAGCTGCTCGAGCCTGTTACGCCATTCAATTAGTTTATGGCTGATCTGTATCTTAACTCCATCTGCCTACCTTGGTTCCATATCCCTTAATACCCTTGTCTAACAAAAATCTATCAAGCTCATTTTTGAATTTTTCAATTGACCAAGCCTAATTAACTTTTTGGGAGAGTGCTCCAGATTTCTATCACCCTTTGTGTGAAGTCATTGTTGCCTCTTATCAGCTATGGCTCAGTTGGTAGCACTCTTGCCTCTGAGTCAGAAGGTCCCAGGTTCAAGTCCTATTCCAGAACTCAAGCACAAAAATCAAAGCTGGCATTCCAGTGCAGTACAAAGGTATCAGAGGTGCCATCTCTCAGATAAGAAGTTTAACTGAGGCCCAGTCTGCCTTATCTGGTTGGCTTAAAAGATCCCATAGCACTAAGTCAAAGAACAACAGGGGATTTATCCCCAGTGTCCTGGTCAACATTTATCCCTCAATCAACATCACAAAAACAGATTGCCCAGGTCATTATCACATAGCTGTTTATGGGAGCTTGGTGCGCGTAAATTGTCTGCTGCGTTTCCTACATTACAACAGTGACTACACTTCAAAAAAGTATTTCATTGGCTGCAAAGCACTTTAAAACGTCCAGTGGTCGTGAAGGGCACTCTATAAATGCAAATTTTTTTCTGATGTCATCCCTGAATGGCCTAGCTCTAATTTTAAGGTTATGTCCCCTATTCTGGACTCCCCTACCAAAGGAAATAGTTTCTCTCCATCTACACAATCATCTCTTTTGATGATCTTAAACACCTCCATTCAATCACCTCTTAATCGTCTATCCAAGAGAATTCAAGCCCAGGCAATACAACCTGACATAATTTGACCCTTTTAGCTCGATTTTCTTTTTATTCATTCATGGAAAATGGGCATTACGGTCTAGGCCAGCATTTATTGCCCATCCCCTAATTGCCCTCCAGAAGGTGGTGGTGAGCTGCCTGCTTGATCCACTGCAGTCCATGTGTGGTAGGTACACCCAAAGTGCTGTTAGGAAGGGAGTTACAGGATTTTGACCCAGCAACAGTGAAGGAACGGTAATATAGTTCCAAGTCAGGACGGTGTGAGACTTGGAGGGGAACTTGCAGGTGGTGGTGTTCCCATGCATTTGCTGCCCTTGTCCTTCTAGTTGGTAGAGGTCGCAGGTTTGGAAGGCACTGTTTAAGGAGCCTTGGTGCGTTGCTGTAGTGCATTGTGTAGATGGTACACACTGCTGCCACTGTGCGTCAGTGGTGGAGGGAGTGAATGTTTGAGGATGGGGTGCCAATCAAGTGGGCTGCTTTGTCCTGGATGGTGTCAAGCTTCTTGAGTGTTGTTGGAGCTGCACCCAGACAGGCAAGTGGAGAGTATTCCATCACACTCCTGATGTGCCTTGTAGACGGTGGACAGGCTTTGGGGAGTCAGGAGATGAGTTACTTGCCGCAGGATTCCTAGCCTCTGACCTGCTCTTGTAGCCACGGTATTTATATGGCTACTCCAGTTCAGTTTCTGGTCAATGGTAGCCCCTAGGATGTTGACAGTGGGGGGATTCAGTGATGGTAATGCCATCGAATGTCAAGGGGACGTGGTTAGATTCTCTCTTGTTGGAGATGATCATTACCCGGCACTTGTGTGGCGCGAATGCTACTTGCCACTCATCAGCCCAAGCCTGGATATTGTCCAGGTCTTGCTGCATTTCTACACGGACTGCTTCAGTATCTGAGGGGTCGCGAATGGTGCTGAACATTGTGCAATCATCAGCAAACATCCCCACTCCTGACCTTGTGATTGAAGGAAGGTCATTGATGAAGCAGCTGAAGATGGTTGGGCCTTGGACACTACCCTGAAGAACTCCTGCAGTGATATCCAGGAGCTCAGTTGATTGACCTCCAACAACCACAACCATCTTCCTTTGCGTTATGTATGACTCCAACCAGTGGAGCATTTTCCCCGATTCCCATTGACTTCAGTTTTGCTAGGGTTCCTTGATGCCATACTCGGTCAAATGCTGCCTTGCTGTCAAGGGCAGTCACTCTCGCCTCACGAGTTCAGTTCTTGTCCATGTTTGAACCAATGCCACGATGAGATCAGGAGCTGAGTGGCCCTGGCAGAACCCAAACTGAGCGTCACTGAGCAGGTTATTGCTAAGGAAGTGCTGCCTGATTACACTATTGATAACACCTTCCATCACTTTACTGATGATTGAGAGTAGACTGATGGGGCGGTAATTGGCCAGGTTGGACTTGTCTTGCGTTTTGTGTACAGGGCATACCTGGGCAATTTTCCACATTGCTGGGTAGCTGCCAATGTTGCAGCTGTACTGGAACAGCTTGGCTCGGGGCGCGGCAAGTTCTGGAGCACAAGTCTTCAGTACTATTGCCAGAATATTGTCAGGGCCCATAGCCTTTGCAGTATCCAGTGCCTTCAGTCAGTTCTTGATATCACGTGGGGTGAATCGAATTGGCTGAAGTCTGGCATCTGTAATGCTGGGGACTTCAGGAGGAGGCCGAGATGGATCATTAACTCAGCACTTCTGGCTCAAGATTGTGGCAAATGCTTCTGCCTCATCTTTTGCACTGATGTGCTGGGTTCCCCCACCATTGAGGATGGAGATATTTGTGGAGCCATCTTCTCCAGTTAGTTGTTTAATTGTCCACCACCATTCACAGCTGGATGTGGCAGGACTGCAGAGCTTAGATCTGATCTGTTGGCTATGGGATCGCTTAGCTCTGTCTATTACATGCTGCTTATGCAGTTTGGCATGCAAGTAGTCCTCGGTTGTAGCTTTACCAGGTTGACACCTCATTTTTAGGTATGCCTGGTGTTGCTCCTGGCATGCCCTCCTGCACTCTTGATTGAACCAGGGTTGGTCTCCTGGCTTGATGATAATGGTAGAATGGGGGATATGCTGGGCCATGAGGTTACAGATTGTGGTTGAGTACAATTCTGCTGCTGCTGGCCCACAGCGCCTTATGGATGCCCAGTTTTGCATTGCTAGATCTGTTCAAAATCTATCCCATTTAACATGGTGATAGTGCCACACAACACGATGGACGGTATCCTCAATGTGAAGGCGGGACCTTGTCTCCACAAGGACTGTGGTCACTCCTACTAATACTGTCATGCAGCAGGCAGATTGGTGAGGACGAGGTCAAGTATGTTTTTCCCTCTTGTTGGTTTCCTCACCACCTGCATCCGTCCCAGTCTAGCAGCTATGTCCTTTAGGACTCAGCCAGCTTGGTCCGAAGTGGTGCTACCGAGCCACTCTTGGTGATGGACATTGAAGTCCCCCACATTCTGCGCCCTTGCCACCCTCAGTGCTTCCTCCAAGTGGTGTTTAACATGGAGGAGTACTGACTCATCAGCTGAGGGAGGGCGTAGGTGGTAATCAGCAGGAGGTTTCCTTGCCCATCTTTGACCTGATGCCATGAGACTTCATGGAGTCCAGAGTCGATGTTGAGGACCCCCAGGGCAACCCCCTCCCTACTGTATACCACTGTCCCACCACCTCTGCTGGGTCTGTCCTGCCAGTAGGACAGGACATACCCGGGGATGGCGATGGCGGTGTCTGGGACATTATCAGTAAGGTATGATTCCGTGAGTATGACTATGTCAGGCTGTTGCTTGACTAGTCTGTGGGACAGCTCTCCCAACTTTGGCACAAGCCCCCAGATGTTAGTAAGGAGGACTTTGCAGGGTCGACAGGGCTGGGTTTGTCGTTTCCGGTGCCTAGGTTGATGCCGGGTGGTCCGTCCGGTTTCATTCCTTTTTATTGACTTCGTAGTGGTTAGATACAACTGAGTGGCTTGCTAGGCCATTTCAGATGGCATGTAAGAGTGAACCACATTGCTGTAGGTCTGGAGTCACATGTCGGCCTGACCAGTGGTGAACCAGATGGGTTTTTACAACAATCAACAATGGTTTCATGGTCATCATTAGACTAGCTTTTTTAATTCCAGAGTTATTAATTGAATTCAAATTCCACCTTCTGCTGTGGTGGGATTCGACCCCATGCCCCCAGAGACCCTGGGTCTCTGAGTGCGCTGCACCCACTGACATTCAAAGAACTGAATGCAGTACTCCAGATGGGGTCTAACCAGCACTCTGTACAGCTGTAACATAATTTCCACCCCTTTGTACTTCAGCCCCTTGAGATAAAGGCCAAAATTCCATTCGACTTTTTAGTTACTTTTTGTACATGTCCACTAATCTGTTGGAACCCCTCCAGTCCAGCTTCTGCTCTACTGACAACATTGAAATGTACCTAATGAAAATTAAAAATACATCACTGGCTTCAGGAGGATAGAGGAGATTTTTGTCTTTTCAAAAATAATGGTAGGAACAGAATGCAAGAATTCATTTTCTGGCACTTTCAGAAGTTCAATTACGCTCCCAATATTCTGGGTCAGAAATTTAAGTGGATACAATTTTTCACTTCATACAGGTCACAACTGTTCCACAGAAATTCCAACTTTTTTTATTCTTTCATGGGATGTGAGCATTGCTGGCAGGGCCAGCAGTTGTTACCTTTCCCTAATTGCCCTTGCGAAGGTGGTGGTGAGCAGTCTTCTTGAACCGCTGCAGTCCATCTGGTGCAGGTACACCCACAATATTGTTAGGAAGGGATGTCCAGGTTTTTGACCCAGCAACAGTGAAGGAATGGCGTTATAGTTCCAAGTCACAACTGTGTGTAGCTTGGAGGGGAACTTGCAGGTGGTGGTGTTCTCATGCATCTGCTGCTCTTGTTCTTCTAGGTGGTCAAGGTCGCGGGTTTGGAAGGTGTTGTCGAAGGAGCCTTGGTGAGTTGCTGCATTGCATCTTGCATATGGTGTACACTGTTGCGACCGTGCACCGGTAGTGCAGGGAGTGAATGTTTAAGGTGGTGGATGGGATGCTGATAAATTGGGCTTCTTTGTTTTGGATGGTGTTGGGCTTCTTGAGTGTTGTTGGAGTTGCACTCGTCCAGGCAAGTAGAGAATATTCCATCACACTCCTGACTTGTACCTTGTAGATAGTGGACAGGCTTTGGAGAATCAGGAGTTGAGTTACTTGCCACAGACTTTCCAGTCTCTGACCAGCTCTTGTAGCCACCGTCCTTATATGGCTGGTCCAGTTAAGTTTCTGGTCAATGGTAATGCCCAGGATGTTGATGGTGGGGGATTCAGCGATGGTAATGTTGTTGAATCCCAAGAGGAGATAGTTAGATTCTCTCTTATTGGTGGTCACTGCCTGGCACTTGTGTCACTTGCCACTTATCAGCCTAAGTCTGGATGTTGTTCAGGTCTTGCTGCATGTGGACACAGACAGCTTCAGTACCTGAGAAGTCACGAATGGTATATTGCAATGTTACATGGTACTGTGCATTCAGCAAACATCCCCACTTCTGACCTTATGATGGAGGGAATGACATTGATGAAGCAGCTGAAGATGGTTGGGCCTAGGACACTACCCCGAGGAACTCCTGCAACAATGTCCTGGGAGTCAGATGGTTGGCCTCCAACAACCACAACCATATTCCTTTGTGCTCAGTATGGCTCTAAGCAGTGGAGAATTTTCCCCTAATTCCCATTGACTTCAGTCAAATGCTGCCTTGATGTCAAGAGCAGTCACTCTCACCTCATCTCTGGAATTCAGCTCTTTTGTCCATATTTGGACCAAGGCTGTAATGAGATCTGGAGCTGAGTGGCCTTGGCGGATCCCAAACTGAGCATTGGTGAGCAGGTTATTGCTGTATTGTCATGCAGCCCCCATCCTGCCAAGAATAAGGCACACATTATTTTGCCACATGAACATTAAAACTTAAAACTGTTGCTGGGAGGAAAAGAGGGTCTATCACAAGGATTTCCCAGGCTTCTCGCCAGAAAGACCGTTTTTGCATACTAGCAGACAGTGTTGGAACAAAGGAACCAGTCCCTGCTTCCCCAATACACAGAAGACCTGGTCAGACTAGTTTAGCCACATGACTAACTGGCAGTTGGGAGTTTTTTTGAACTTGAACTTGCCAGAGTTTTAAAACTCAGAAAGCTGTTTGCTCCTGAACAGAAAAGATCTTTCTCCTGTCTGCTCCCATCCGTTTCTCACGGAACTGAAGATCCATGAACCCCAAGAGAGAAAAGTCTCCTACAGTAAATGAGGTTTAAGAAGAATACTGGCCCCAACGAAAAGCAAGACTACCTACAAAAGGACTAGTGAGCTCAAAGCACAGTAACAAGAAACTCCTCTGATATTGCCTCAAACCTCTCTATTTTTCTTCTGCTCTTTTCTGTCTCTATTTGCATGCGCATATCGCATATGCATGCTAGCGTGGGGAGTGGCGTGTATCCGTAGGCATTAACCAAATCAGAGTTTAAGTTTTAATAAATTTGCTTCTTTAAACCTAAGAAAGCCTGATTGTGCTCATTTCTTTGCCTTATGATCGGAAAACAGTGAACAAGGATTCACCAAGGAGGAGCTCAAAACACAGTGTGTTTAACCAAAACCCGGTTACAACAAGACCAGGTGAAGGCTGAGACCCCTAGACACCTTTCTCACCTGGTCGTAACAGTATAAATGTCATTTGATAGTGCTGCTAATGACACGTTCCATCACTTTTCTGACTGATGGGGCAATAATTGGCCAGACTGGATTTGTCCTGCTTTTTGTGCACAGGACATACCTGGGCAAACTTCCACAGTCAGGTAAATGCCAGTGTTGTAGCTGCACTGGAACAGCTTGGTAAGGGACGTGGCTAGTTCTAGAACACAAGTCTTCATTACTACTGCCAGGATGTTGTCAGGACCCATAGTCTTTGCTGTATCCAGTGCCTTCCGCCGTTTCTTGATATCACGTGGAGTGAATCGGTTTGACTGAAGACTGGCATCTGTGATGCTGGGAATCTCAGGAGGAGACCAAGATGGACCTGTTGTAACACTTGGCATTTCTGGCTGAAGATTGTTGTAAATGCTTCAGCCTTGTCTTTTTGCACTGACGTGCTGGGCTCCCCCATCATTGAGGATGGTGATGTTTGTGGAGCCTTCTCCTCCAATTAATTGTTTAATAGTCCACCACCATTCACGACTGGACACGGCAGGACTGCAGAGCTTTGATCTGATCTGTTGGTTGTGGGATAGCTTAGCTCTGTCCATCACATGTGCCTTCTGTGGTTCAGCGTGCATGTAGTCCTGTGTTGTAGCTTCACTAGGTTGGCACCTCATTTTGAGGTATGCCCTCCTGCAACTCCTCTTTCAATCAGGGTTGATCCCCTGGCTTGATGGTAATTGTAGAGTGAGGGATAGATATGCCGGGCCGTGAAATTACAGATTGTGGTTGAATACAATTCTGCTGCTGCTGCTGATGGCCCACGACGCCGCATGGATGCCCAATTTTGAGCTGTTAGATCTTTTCTGAATCTATCCCATTTAGCATGGTGGTAGTGCCACACAACACAATAGATGGTATCCTCAAAGTGAAGTTGTGACTTCGCCTTCATAAAGACTGTGCGGTGGTCACTCCTACCAATACTGTCATGGATAGATGCATCTGTGAAAGGTAGACTGGTGAAGGCAAGGTCAAGTAGGTTTTTCCCTCTTGTTGGTTCCCTCACCCACCTGCAGCAGACCTATTCTGGCAGCTCTGTCCTTCAGGACTCAGTCAGCTCGGTCAACAGAGGCGCTACCGAGCCACTCGGTGACGGGCATTGAAGTCCCCCACCTTTCTGTGCTCTTGCTACCTTAGGGGTTCTTCCAAGTGGTGTTCAACATGGAGGAGTACTAATTCAGGAGCTCAGAGCGGCAGTCAGCAGGAGTTTTCCTTGCCCATTTTTGACCTGATGACATGAGACTTCATGGGGCCTGGAGTGAATGTTGAGGACCCGCAGGGCAACTCCCTCCCGACTGTACACCACTGTGCCCCCACCTTTGGTGGGTCTGTCCTGCTGATGGAGGAGTCTAGGACATTGTAAGGTTTGATTCAGTGAGTATGACTATGTCAAGATGTTGCTTGACTAGTCTGTGGGACAGCTCTTCCAATTTTGGCACAAAGAGAACTTTTTAGGGTTGACTGGGCAGCATGTGCCATTGTCGTTTCTGGTGTTTTGGTCGAAGTCGGGTGCTCCGTCGGATTTATTCTTTTTTTTACTTTTCTGTAGCCATTTTGTACAAATGAGTGGCTTGCTAGGCCATTTCAGGGGACAGTTAAGATTCAACCATATTGTTGTGGGTCTGGAGTCACATGTAGACTAGATTGGGTAAGGACAGCAGATTTCCTTCCCTAAAAGAACATTAATGAACCAGATGGGTTTTTACAACAATTGATGATAGTAGTGCTGCCATGAAACTGAGACTAGCTTTCAATTCCAGATTTATTAATTAATTGAATTCAAATTCAACCAGCTGCCATGTTGGGATTTGAACGCGTGTCCCCAGAACATTAGTCGGGGCTACTGAATTACTAGCCCAGTAACATTACCACTACGCCACCGTCCCCATACTTGGATATTATCTATATTTAGAACAAGTTCAAATAATGGATCCCAGTATAAATACTAAGGGGGCTAAATTGGATTACCCCTTGCCCAATCAAAGTGATGCAGGCAAGACACAATCTTTGTGCTTCCTGCTAATGATGATGATACTGGTGCATAGCCTGACACTGAACATGCTGTTCAGTGGCTGCACACCTCAGCTGGGGGCCCAATAGGCCTGATAGGTTAGCACCGCTTTAAGCCAGCCTGCACTAAAAGCCAAACTGTACCTCTTAAAGGCAAGGTGTATTTTGGTTGCAGTAGGGGCTGGAAGTAGTTACAGAAGAGCTCAAGACCTGCAAGAGCCTACTGAAATGGTGCAATGGGCCAAAGAGCATGGCCCACATTTCTCAGATGCAACGCTGGAGGCCTTGGTGCAGGAGGTGCACAGAAGGAGAGCGCTCCTTTTCCCTCAGGGGGCCAAGAGGCCCTCCGGAAAGGTACCGAGAAGTTGGTGAAAGCAGATAGCTGTTGCAGTCAATGCCAGCAGTCTAGCTTCAAGGACTTGGATGCCGTGCCTAGAGAAGTTTAATGACATCACACGAGTGGTTAAGGTCACTGAATGCATGTTTGTATGCTACATCCTATCAATTCCACCACTAGCCTCACACATTTCTCTATTTACCACACCACATTCAACTGCCTACTAAAAATCTGTTAAGCATGACTCATACCTCAAATTCACAGCCTCACCTCACCCTTAGCACTGCTACCAGCCATATGTGCACATCTCACAGCTTGTACAGACTGCCAGCTATTCAACTGTTGCAGGCACAAGACCAAAACACTAACAAACTGCCCTCTCTCGTCGAACAAGGTGGCCCATACTAGGCAACAACAGCAGTTAACCAGCGGGGGTCGGGCACAGTTGCATGTGCTCACACCCATGGAGGAGATGGTGCTGAAAATAATTGCAGTGCTCAACACTAAGGCAGTGGCTAGTGGCAGGACTGAAATCTTGTTATGGATATGTTACTGTCTCACATTCTCATATCCCACAATCTGTTATAATGTACAAGAGGCAGGTTGTGTATCCATGCAGCTCTTGCTTTTCAATCAGTTGGTAGTACTCTTGCCTTTGAATCAGAAGGTTCCGGGTTCAAGTTCCACTCCATAACTTGAGCACAAAAATCTGGTCTGACACCACAGTAGTGAGGGAGTGCAGCACTGTCAAAGCCATTTTTCGGAGGAGAAATTAGCACTCTACAGCCTTGCGGCTCAACCGACTTCAACAATTTCAGAACTTTTCTATATTTTTATATTTTTTTGGATATTTTATTTTTTAACCCTGTGTCTGGTTTTCATGTGTTGAGAGCTGCTCATTATTCGGCCATTAACACTCTCTCTGGACGAATGCTTTGTCTTTCACCACAAGCATCAACACGCTCCTTGCCTTTGTCCCATGGCAGCTTTGTTATTTAATCTCTCCTGCCCTCTGCCCTATCACACACCTTCCCTTTTGTTCCCTTTCCCCCAAACCTCCCCACCCCCTTCACTTGCTTAAAACTTAATTCTTTTCTAACCTTTGCCAGTTCTGACAAAAGGTCACAGACCTGAAACGTTAACTCTGCTTCTCTCCCCCCAGATACTGCCTGACCTGTTTAGTATTTCCAGCACTTTCTGTTTTTAGTTTGACCTCGGGTGGTGAGGAAGCTTCTAGAAATGATAATTTGGGACAAAATTAATAGCCACTTGGGTAAATGTGGGTTATTTAGGGAAAGCCAGTACGGATTTGTGATGGCCAAATAGTGTTCAACAAACTTGCTGGAGTTTTTTGATGAGGTAACAGAGAAGGTTGATGTGTTGTACATGGATTTCCAAAAAGCATTTGATAAATTGCCACACAACAGACTTGTAAGCAAAATTATAGTTCATGGAATAAAAGAGACAGTCGCAATGTGGATACGAAATTGGCTGAGTGACAGGAAAGAGAGTGTAGTGGTCAATGGATGTTTTTTGGACTGGAGGAAGGTTTGTAGTGGAGTTCCCCAAGGGTCAGTGTAAGGACTCTTGCTGTTCCTGATCTATATTAATGACCTAGACCTTGGTGTACCCTGGCACAAATTCAAAATTTGCAGATGATAGAAAACTTGGAAACATTGTAAACTGTGAGGAGGATAGCGTTGAACTTCAAAAGGACAGACAGGTTGATGAAATGGGCGAACAAGTGGAAAATGAAATTTAATGCAGAGAAGTGTGAAGTGATTCATTTTGGTAGAAAGAATGAGGAGCGACAATATAAACTAAGGGGTGCAATTCTGAAGGGGTTACAGGAGCAAAGGGACCTGGGTATATATGTGCATAAATCATTGAAGGTGGCAGGACAGGTTGAGAAAGCGGTTATTGCAGCATACAGCATTCTAGGCTTCATTAATAGGGGTATAGAGTACAAAAGCAAGGAAGTTACGTTGAACTTGTATAGAGCACTGGTCTGGCCTCAATTGGAGCAGTGTGTCCAGTTCTGGGCGCCACACTTCAGGAAAGATGTGAAGGCATTGGAGAGAGTGCGGCACAGTGGCGCAGTGGTTAGCACCACAGCCTCACAGCTCCAGCGACCCGGGTTCAATCCTGGGTACTGCCTGTGTGGAGTTTGCAAGTTCTCCCTGTGTCTGCGTGGGTTTCCTCCGGGTGCTCCGGTTTCCTCCCACAGCCAAAAGACTTGCAGGTTGATAAGTAAATTGGCCATTATAAATTGCCCCTAGTATAGGTAGGTGGTAGGGGAATATCAGGACAGGTGAGGATGTGGTAGGAATATGGGATTAGTGTAGGATTAGTATAAATGGGTGGTTGATGGTCGGCACAGACTCGGTGGGCCGAAGGGCCTGTTTCAGTGCTGTATCTCTAAATCTAAATCTAAAAAGAATCTAAAAAAGATTCACGAGAATGGTTCCACAGATGAGGAACTTCAGTTACATGGATATATTGGAGAAGTTGGGACTGTTTTCTTTGAAGAGAAGGTTGAGAGGAGGTTTGATGGTAGTATTCAAAATCGTGAGGGGTTTGGACAGGGTAGAAAGGGAAAAACTGTTCCCATAGGTGGAGGGATTGAGAACAAGAGGGCACAGATTTAAGATAATTGGCAAAAGAAGCAAAAGCGACATGAGGAAAAACCTTTTTACTCAGCAAGTGGTTAGGATCTGGAATGCACTGTCAGTGTGTGGTGGAGGCAGGTTCAATTGAGGCATTCAAGAGGGAATTGGATTGTTATCTGAAAAGGAAGAATGTGCTACGGGGAGAAGGCTGGGGAGCAGCACTAGGTAAACTGCTCTTTTGGAGAGCTGGCGCAGACACGACGGGCCAAAGGGCCTCCTTCTGTGATTCTGTATTGAATTTTCATTGCAATTTTCAACTGTTCCACACTCTTGCCAGCATGTGGTTTGGAAAGAAAGAACGAACTTGTATTCCTCTTAGGCCTTTCATAACCTCTAAGATTGCACTTTACAGCCAACTAAGTACATTTTTGAAGTGTGGTCACTATCATAATGCAGGGACAAACAGCAGCCAATTTTCACACAGCAAGCTCCAACAAACAACAATGTGATGATGACCAGATAATATGTTTTTTATTGATGTTGATTGAGGGATATGTATTGGTCCCAGGCCACCAAAAAGAACTCCCAAGCTCTTCTGTATTGAACTGGCTACATGTTGAACTGTGCTGCAGCAGTACCACAGGACATGCGCGATGCCAATATCATCACCCTCTATAAGAACAAGGGTGACCGCGGTGACTGCAACAACTACCGTGGAATCTCCCTGCTCAGTGTGGGGAGTGTCTTTGCTCGAGTCGCTTTAAACAGGCTCCAGAAGCTGTGTGTGTCTACCCTGAGGCACACTGTGGCTTTCGAGCGGAGAGATTCACCATTGACATGCTGTTCTCCCTTCGTCAGCTACAGGAGAAATGCCATGAACAACAGATGCCCCTCTACGTTGCTTTCATTGATCTCACCAAAGCCTTTGACCTCGTCAGCAGACGTGGTCTCTTCAGACTACTAGAAAAGATCGCATGTCCACCAAAGCTACTAAGTATCATCACCTCATTTCATGACAATATGAACGGCACAATTCAGCATAGCGGTGCCTCATCAGACCGCTTTCCGATCCTGAGTGGTGTGAAACAGGGCTGTTTTCTCGCACCTACACTGTTTGGAATCTTCTTCTCCCTGCTGCTCTCACATGCGTTCAAGTCTTCAGAAGAAGGAATTTTCCTCCACACAAGATCAGGTGGCAGGTTGTTCAACCTTGCCCGTCTCAGAGCGAAGACCAAAGTGCGGAAAGTTCTCATCAGGGAACTCCTCTTTGCTGCATTAACATCTCACACTGAAGAGTGTCTACAGAGACTCATCAACAGGATTGCGGCTGCCTGCAACAAATTTGGCCTAACCATCAGCCTCAAGAAAACGAACATCATGGGACAGGAAGTCAGAAATGCTCCATCCATCAATATTGGCGACCACGCTCTGGAAATGGTTCAACAGTTCACCTACCTAGGTTCAACTATCACCTGTAACCTGTTTCTCGATGCAGAAATCAACAAGCGCATGGGAAAGGCTTCCACTGCTATGTCCAGACTGGCCAAGAGAGTGTGGGAAAATGGCGCACTGACATGGAACACAAAAGTCCGAGTGTATCAAGCCTGTGTCCTCAGTACCTTGCTCTACGGCAGCGAGGCCTGGACAACGTATGTCAGCCAAGAGCGACGTCTCAATTCATTCCATCTTCGCTGCCTCCGTAGAATCCTTGGCATCAGGTGGCAGGACTGTATCTCCAACACAGAAGTCCTTGATGCAGCCAATACCCCCAGCATATACACCCTACTGAGCCAGCGGCGCTTGAGATGGCTTGGCCATGTGAGCCTCATGGAAGATGGCAGGATCCCCAAGGACGCATTGTACAGTGAGCTTGTCACTGGTTTCAGACCCACCGGCCATCCATGTCTCCGCTTTAAAGAAGTCTGCAAATGCGACAATGTCCTGTGACATTGATCACAAGTCGTGGGAGTCAGTTGCCAGTGATCGCCAGAGCTGGCGGGCAGCCATAAAGGCGGGGCTAAAGTGTGGCGAGTCAAAGAGACTTAGCAGTTGGCAGGAGAAAAAGAGAGAAGTGCAAGGAGAGAGCCGTGTAACAGCCCCGACAACCAATTTTATCTGCAGCACCTGTGGAAGAGTCTGTCACTCTAGAATTGGCCTTTATAGCCACTCCAGGCTTCACAAACCACTGACCACCTCCAAGCACTTACCCATTGTCTCCCGAGACAAGGAAGCCAAAGAGAAAAGAGAACATGTTGCAGCCCCAATATAGCATCTCTGTCACATACGCACAGTTGCCTTCTGCCACAGTAAACCCACAAAACAAACTACTATATTCAAAAAAAAGACCACAGATACTATCCTGTTTATTCTACACATGATGAAATTCATAGCTCATCCATCTAACAATTTACTTTTTGGTATCCCTTGATGTATTTGCTGCTCATAGCCCCTAATTCTATGCTTATAGTATGATGGCAATTTCTTTGCTCCTTTATAAATTAATTAAAATTAGAAATGAAGGGGAAGCACCAAGCCCCAGGTTGCAAGTTACTAACTACTTCCAGCAACAAGCGACAGCTGCACTGTACCAACCTACACACTACGCTTTAGAGCGGAAATGTGGAGTATTACAATGCAAAATAAATTCAAGTGTATTGACGATGAGCAGCCACTGCAGAAAGCCTGTGAGCCAAGGACTCCGAGTAGCAAAAGTAGTCTCCAAGCCAACAATTTCCGAAGCATAGATAGAAATTTAGGCTAGCACAGTGACAAATAATTAAAACATATTGTTTTGCGATCAGTGCAGTTGAACAAGAACTAAATTGCTGGTTTTTAATCCTGAACAGATAGTATATATAATGTTGCACCAACAAGGATTAGTTCGTAAAGAAAATCAAGCCCCAGCTCAAATCAATATATTCCATAGATCCAAATACCAACCTTGACATCACCATCAGTAAAATGGATAGACCTGCCAGCTCAAGTTTGACCTTGGTTAGCAATATGTATTTTAAACCAAACAGTACTCAGTAACTACCAAAACACAAGTGATCTTACAGACTCTTCTAGCACTAAACAGAGTTCCACATCATTATACTCATGTTGACTTCTAGCCATTCAGATACCGATGTAGTTCCACACAATGGATGTGGCTATTCGGGTGTACTTCATATAGCATATGAGAGCCTTGTTAACACCCAATTAGTTCCATCAGGAAAACAATTTTAAAGATAAATAAAAATATGCTGTGATACTAATGGAACACAAGATGAGAAACAATAGTATAAACAGAAAACATGAGAGAGAACTTGGTAGATATAATGTTCATTCAATATACGGGCGGCACAGTGGCCGGGTACTCCGGTATCCTCCCACCACCAAAAGACTTGCAGGTTGATAGGTAAATTGGCCATTATAAATTGCCCCTAGTATAGGTAGGTGGTAGGGATGTGGTAGGAATCTGGGATTAGTGTAGGATTAGTATAAATGGGTGGTCGGCACAGACTCGGTGGGCCGAAGGGCCTGTTTCAGTGCCGTATCTCTAAATAAAATAAATAATTTTTCACAATTTTCTAGCATTGATCATCCATTTGTAGCACAGGCTGCATTATTCAGCCCCAGAACCAATTGGTCGATATGACTTTAACAACACAGCTTTAACTTGACGTACAGACATGCAAGATTATGCTTATGATTATAAATGTAAATGTTACATAACCACTACAAATATACTAAGAGGGGGCCTGGGCAACACTGTGGTGTAGTACTGAGCCATGCCAACTAAGAAAGTCCTCAATTTGATCCCTGATATGCGCAAAGTTTCTGATGGACTATCGCCACTTGCCAAAGGACTATTGGTACCCATGGAAATGCACATCAACATATCAGAC